>NC_053490.1:434215299-434822799 GCF_905171775.1 Rana temporaria
GATAGATAGATAGATAGATAGATAGATAGATATGAAGAGAGATAGATAGATAGATAGATAGATAGATAGATAGATAGATAGATAGATAGATAGATAGATAGATAGATAGATAGATATGAAGAGAGATAGATAGATAGATATGAAGAGAAATAGATAGATAGATAGATAGATAGATAGATAGATAGATAGAGAGAGAGAGAGAGAGAGATAGATAGATAGATAGATAGATAGATATGAAGAGAGATAGATAGATAGATATGAAGAGAGATAGATAGATAGATAGATAGATAGATAGATAGATAGAGAGAGAGAGAGAGAGAGAGAGAGAGAGAGAGAGAGATAGATAGATAGATAGATAGATAGATAGATAGATATGAAGATAGATAGATGAGAGAGAGGGAGATGTATCACTGTCCTTCACCAGGGATTTAGTAATGAATAGGAGAAGTATTAGATCAGTCCCCCATGGCCCCCCTTCTCTCCCCTCTCCTGCCTGACACATGTCTCTCTGACACAGCAGCACACTGTCGGGTGAATCTCTGATTTTAGGGCAGAGTTGATTCCCGGGACACAGAAGCAGATCTCCCTCCACCACCCCGCATACCAACCCCCACACTCCACTGCACATGATATATAAAATATAATGATGGGGAAGGCTTCAGTTCCTTCCTACCTCGTTGCAGCAGAATCCTCTCAGGCGGAGCAGTATTGAGCTGCAGAACTGTGACGTCACTTCCCGACTGTCCTTTGACTGTGTGAAAGAAAGCACCGCCCACTGGGCGGTGACATATTTCTATCACACTGTGTGCACTCGCCCGGCTATAATACAAGCCATCGCGCCGGGAACAATGGCGCGTCGGTTTGCGCCACAAAGGCATATTTTAGCTGCCGTCTGCTACTGCAATCTTGTGATTGCACAGACGTAGCGCTACAAAATACCGCACTGTGCCCGGCGCCCATACACAGTGCAATAAGGACTTTTAAAAAAAAAAAAAATCGTTTCTTAAAGGGACATGTTTAAAAAAAAAAAAAAAAAATTTCGATTTTTTTTTTTTTTTTTTAATATATTTTTTTTTTTACTGCCTGGGGAGGGGGGGCGGCGCCCAGGCGCCCCCTATGGACGGGCCGCCACTGGGCCTGCTATAGGTGAAGGACACAGTAGCTAGCTATAGTGTCTGACCACCTGTTTACCGTTTCAGGTCCGATTCTGGCCCTAATTTTGGGCTGAATTCGGACCTAAAATGGACCTGTATGAACCAGCTCCATTGAGAGCCAGTCACAGTGTCCTGACATGTGAATTGGATGCGAGAAAATCTGCTTCCAATTTGAACCCATCCTAATAGTTGGCAATACCATTAAAAATTGTCAGTACATTTTTCAGACTCAAGTGGTACAGTTTGTAGATCAATATGCCAACTGGAGAAGCATAATCTAAAGATATCGCCATTAAATTATATCATAACAGACATAGATTGTTCAGGTTTTCCATATTTTTTTTATATATATTTTGAGTAATTCCCATAATTGTAGCAAATACATGGATATCTTAGATGTGGCTATTTCCTTCCATTCAGCATATATAAATAATTTACAACACTTCTAGGTTCTCAGCTAGAAAAGAGAGAGAGACAGAAAGAAAAGGAGAGAGAGCTATGCCTTTCTGATCACATGGTGATAAAGTTACATGCAACATCTCAAGCCAGTTTCTAAGTTTGCTTGACCATGCTATAGGCTTACTAATGACATCTAGTCTATATGACAGTTCCAACAATTTCTGGAACGGATGTTACTTGAGTTACTATGTGCCAAGACTATTGGATGGCTCACTCCCACCCTCATTTATCTTTTGGGTAACAGGTGGTGACATGCAGCAAACATCCATACTTCTTAAAGAGGATGGCGTCTGTTGGCATCAAAACATAGTGTCATGTTCTTCGTGATCTTTCTCCTGTGGGTAGATCATTGATTTGGAAGGAATGAAGAGCTGCTATGGAATGCCAAGAGATGGAGTGTCAGCTGACACCATACTTAGGTCACTTGGGTATTGGCGTGCAACAATGAACCTTGTGCTCCATTTCAATTTTCTTCCCTTGTAATATACAACTTGACTTTATCACATATGCATAATGGGACCAACCATATAGCCTATCTATTGACTGTAAAGTAATGACTTCACTAGAGAAAGCAGTTTATATTTACAAAAATAATTGCATTTACATGTGTACTGTGGGAGACCAGATATAGTGAATGCAGGCTACTGGGTTCACTAACACTTTAAAGTTAGCATCCTGCACAGACACCCATGGGCTTCTCAATTTGAGCAGCCAGTTTAAACATGGGAGGGAGAGGGTATTTTAAAGCCATGCAGGGTGGCCAAACTGTAACTGCCCATAAATAAACATTATCTGCACCTTGTCTAACAGGGTTAAGCAACTGGGGAAGTGATTGTGCAGTCAGCAGGGAAGTGAAGTGACGCTTCACTATGTATCCACTGTCCTGGATCATGTGACATGTTCTGTTTCAAATGCCACTTTATACATTGACATACCTCCTTAGACCCAGTCTCTCCAGACAGTATGGTCACCTGCTAACTTGGCACCATCCACAGGCAGCTTAACTTTTCAATAAGACACAGAAGTTGAATCAAACACACATCTTTCACTTCAGCTAATTTCAGTACAGAGGATGTTTTTCCAGTTTCCAGAACTGTTTGTCGCCCCACCCTTGGTGGTGATCACTGATCACAGCATAGGTAGGAAACTATTCAGTCTCAGGGAGTGTAAAAAGACATGGGGTTACACAACGAGATTGGAAAAGAAAGTTGCGTAGGGGGTTTTTCACTATCAAGGCGGTAAGGATGTGGAACTCTCTTCCACAATCAGTGGGAAGCATTGATAGTTTTAAAAGACTCTTTTTAACACACACACGTTGAACTGGATGGACACTAGTCGCCAGTGTCTTTATTCAAACTCGCCAACTATGTAACAATGTAAAAAAGAGGGAAGGACAGAGGAAGAAATAAAATCACATAGTAAACAAGTTGAAGTGGCAATAAAGCACCACTGGATGCTAGAATATTACAGATAAATAATAGCCTTATGCAGTTTAATAAAACACTGAAATATTACATAAAAGTGGGGCAGAACAACATGTGTCATACGATGCAACCCAGATGCATGGAAAATAACACTCTGTCTGATGTCAGCCCATTAACTGCACACATGCATCTCGGGATCGGAAGCCCTGCTAGACATGTACAAGCTGACAATGACAAGCACATTTAGGGGTGGTGTTGATGGGCAGAGCAACTTCCGTGTTTGCAGGTACATACAGGGTGATTATTCATAGTTCTGCATGTTTGATCTGCATTCGATCTCCTTTTAAGCTGTATCAACTAGTTTTAAACTGCGTTTGCATCCCCACTCACTTGTATAGAGAGAAAAGCAGTTCTGATGTGAATACAGTTGTGCTCATAAGTTTACATACCCTGGCTGAATTTATGATTTCTTGGCCATTTTTCAGAGAATATGAATGATAACATAAAAAGTGTTTTCTCACTCATGATTAGTGTTTGGCTGAAGCCATGTATTATCAATCAACTGTGTTAACTCTTTTTAAATCATAATCACAACAGAAATTACTCAAATGACCCTGATCCAAAGTTTGCATACCCCAGTTCTTAATACCATGTATTGCGCTCTTTAACATCAATGACAGCTTGAAGTATTTTGTGGTATTTGTGGATGAGGCTCTTTATCTTCTCAGCTGCCCATTACTCTTGGCAAAAAGCCTCCAGTTTCTGTAAATTCTTGGGCTGTCTTGCATGAACTACAGATTTGACATTTCCCCAGAGTGGCTCAATGATACTGAGGTCAGGAGACTGAGATGGCCACTCCAGGACCTTCACTTTATTCTGCTTTAGCCAATGACAGGTCGACTTGGCCTTGTGTTTTGGATCATTGTCATGTTGGAATGTCCAAGTACGTCCCATGCGCAGCTTCCTGGCTGATGAATTCCCAGTATTGCCCAGTATTCAAGTGGTTAAAAACCAACACGTCAGCATAAAAAACACCGGCTAAGCACTGAACATGTAGCACTAAAATAGTTGTATTATATTCCAAATTATACAATGTTGTTTCAACTTCAGTACAAAAGTGTCAAGGCTAGCACAAAATGGAAAAAAATGGCATATCAAATAAAGGAACTATTGATTTCCTTAAAGTGGAAGAAAAGCCTTAGTCTAACTATTTATAAAATTCCCACCCCCTCCTTCTACCTATCCTGCCTACCCTGTGTGTACTTACCTCATTTTAATCTGATCTGGTCATGTGATTCTGCAGCTCTATGTAAGGGAGCGCTTGACAACGTCTATGAATTGCAGTAGTTGGGATGTCACCCATAGATTCTCATTGCCCGGCCATTGTTGGCGCATCCTCCTTTCCCTTCCACAGCAGCTGCTCGCTGACACAGGCTAGCGGAGCTATGGGATCATGTGAATAGACTGGAGCAGATTAAAAAAATTACACAAAAGTACACAGTAGATATGTGCACTGCTGAAAAAAAAATGTTTTTGTTTAATTCATTTTTTTGCTTTTTTCGGAAATTAGGAGATTAGGAAATTCGGAAATTCCAAAATTCGTAAATGCCAAAATCCAATTTTCCAAATTTCTAATTTTGTAATTTCTGATTCTTGAATTTTGTAATTTAGATTTTTCGAGAAAACTGAAAAGAAAAGAAAGAAAATCAGTAAAATTCAAATTAATGATTAACTAATAATAACTATTAAATCACATGTATTGGAATTTCCTTTTAAATTTGGCTGTTAGTGAATTTAACAAATACAAATTTATCTGAATTTACGAATTATCCAAAATAACGAATGAAACATCTAAACAAATGGAATGGAACAAATTAATAATAAATAATAATAATACTAATAAAAAAGTTTTTTATTATTATTATTTATTATTATTAGATTGTTACGTTCCATTCATCTAGATACGGCATTCGTTATTTTGGATAATTCGTAACTTCGGATGAATTCGTATTCATTACGTTCACTAACAGCCAAATTTGTAAGGAAATTACAATACCTAATCTCCAAATTTCCAAAATATAGAATTTCTGAAAATGTTTCATTTCCTAATTTTCGAAATTTCCAATTTATTCCCTGACTTGTTCATTCCACACTTAGTTGGGGTAGGCGGTACACTTTGGTGAGGGGTGGGTCAGCCATTCCTTGTGACCATTGACCTCTGGGGGAGGTCCCTATTCAAATTCCTGAGTCCTAGTCTTATTCTTCAAGGAGAAACCCTAACCCTACCCCTGACCCTAACCCCTAAACTCTAGCCCTAACCCTAACCCTCACCCTAACCCTCTAACCTTAACCCTAATGCCCTAGCCCGAACCCTAAACCTAATGTCTTACTCTAACCCTAACCGCTAACCCTAGCCCTCTAACCCTAACCCTATAACCCTAACCCGCTAACCCTAACCTATAACCCTAATCACTAACCCTAACCCATAACCCTAAGCCCAACCCTAACCCTAAGTCCTAACCCTCTAAACCTAAACCCTAACCCCAACCCTCTAAACCTAACACCATAACCCCTAAGCCTAAACCCTAACCCTATAACCCTAACCCCCTAAACCCTAACCCCAACCCCTAACCCTAAACCCCTTACCCTAACCGCTAACCCTAGCCCTCTAACCCTAACCCTATAACCCTAACCCTCTAACCCTAACCCATAATTCTAATCCCTAACCCTTAACCCTAAGCCCAACCCTAACCCTAAACCTAAGTCCTAACCCTCTAACCCTCTAAACCTAAACCCTAACACCCTAAATCTTAACCCCAACCCTCTAACCCTAACCCCCTAACCCTCTAAACCTAACACCCTAACACCATAAACCTCAACCCTCTAACCCTAACCCCCTAACCCTCTAAACCTAACACCCTAAGCCTAAACCCTAACCCCCAACCCTCTAATCTTAACCCTAACCCTCTAACCCTAACACCCTAAAACCTAACCCTTCGAATTTCCTTACTTCGGATTTCGATTTTTCAGACTTTAGAATTTCGAATTTTCCAATATCCTAACCTCAAATTTTTGGAAATTCCAAAAATTCAGACCCTAAACCTAACCTCTAACCCTAAGCCCTAACCCTAACACCCTGACCCTAAACCATAACCCTAACTCTAACCCAAACCCCTAACCCTATCCCTATAACCCTAACCCTCTAACCCTAACCACTAATCCTAGCCCCTAACCCATAACCCTAATCACTAACCCATAACCCTAACCCCAACCCTAACTCTAACCCAAAGCCCTAAGCTTAACCCTCTAACCTTAACCCTCTAAATCTAACACCCTAACCCTAAATCCTAACCCTTAGCCCTAACCCTCTAAACCTAACACCCTAACCCTAAACCCTAACCCCAACCCCCAACCCTTAACCCTAACCCTAAGACCTAACCCTAACCCCCTAAACCCTAACCCAATAACCCTAACCCCCTAAATCCTAACCCTCTAACCCTAACTCTAAACCCTAACCCCTAAACCTTAAAAACCCTAACCCTTCGAATTTTCCAATTTAAAATTTTCGATCTTTCCAATTTTCCAATTTCCTAACTTCGAATTTTCACATTTTCACATTTCGGTATTTTCGAAAAACAGAAATCCGACATTTCAGAAATTCGGAAATGTGAAATTTCAGGATTTCGAAAATTGAAAAATTCGTAATTCGAAAATTCGGAAATTCGATATTTCGGAAATCTGAAAATTCGGAAATTCAAGAATTCGAAAATTTCGGAAATAACTAATTTGTCCAAATTAGTTAAAAACTAATTCGGAACTAAACTAATTGCAAATGTCTACTACACAGATCTTTTTTTATACAGGTTAGGCAGAATAGGTAAGAGGAGGGGGAACATTTTTAAGAATAGTTAGGCTTTTCTTCCACTTTAGGTCTTATGCACACTGAGCTTAAAAAGCCCAGCTGTTACAGGCGTTTGGCTTGGGTTTTTTTTCAGCCTTTAAAAGGCTTTTCTATATTAGCCTATGTGGCCATGCACACATAGACATTTACAGGCATATTAGAAGATCACATTCAGGAAAGGAGCTGAAGAGCAGAAAAAATGCTGACCGCGCCTAAACACTAGATGCCTCCAGTTCTTGAGCATTATTGCATTTCAATGGACAAAATAAATTAACACTCTGGCCAATTGAAAGCATTAATGCTTGGAAGCTTAAATGCATGTGCAATATGTGGCTTTAGGCCTCCTTTTGTGGGATCTACTGTCTGCTCTTTCTGTTCTCTGTTTGCTCCATAGCAAGCCACTTGTTATGGGGACAGACATGCAGGCTCGTTCCTGAGCTAGGCTGTGTGTGTTCATAACACACATAGCCCAGCTTGGCTCCTCCTCCCTCTCCTCCGCCAATGGCTCCCACTGGTGCCTGATCCTCTGTGAGAGGAGAAAGATAGAGGAGAAAACCTGCAGACGGGCACAGTGCTGGAACAATACAAGACTCAGGTATGGGTTGCACAGCAAGGTGCAAATATTTTTAATGGCATGACCATTAAATCCTATGGAACTCTTCACAACAGTCAGTTGCGGGTCAGTTGTGGGTTTTTAAAAGTTTTGCATGATGCATTTTTTTAGCACAGTAAAAAAAAGCACCAAAGACACACCTCCCCAGTGAAATAAATCGAACACACATCAAAAATGCGGCTAAAATGCATCAAAAACATACCTGCATATGCGTTTTTGGTGCTTTTTTTGAGTCACATGTCCTTATTTAACAGGTGCAAAATGCACCGCAAACAGTCCACAGTTTGCAGTAATAATACATCTTATTCATTGTTCTGTTTAAAGCACTGCCTTATGGATTGACTTACCTACTTTAGTCTTCAGTCCATCAGTTTAGTATAGTCACCTGCTGAATAAGCACCCTCCACAGACAGTTCAACTCTCCAAAAAGACATGGCAATGTAATCAAATTTAGTTTTACTAGAGTAGAGTACAAATTATTATTATCAGATGAACCGCACATACTGTATGTACCATTCTTCCAATATGAGTGTTGTTTGACACATTCTGTATGATAACTTTTTGCTTGTACAAATTATCCAGAAAACAAGAAAAATTATGGAAAACAAAAATGCAGTACATGTATGTTCACCAGTCAAATCAAAATGTACAGACAATGATCTTCTACACTTTGTGCAAAATATGAATATTGGTAACTAACTGAGGAAATATGAAGAAGAAGAAGGGAGGAGACTATCTGTGGACTATATCAACTTACCTAAACACACAGGGAAACTAGATTGTACCACTTCAGAAATACAATAATGAAAAAAAAATGTACTTACAGTTAATTGCCCCTAGATGTCACCACCAAGATATTTCTGCATACGTAATCAAATCCAATGTAATAGTGATAGATACACCATTAATTTTCCAGAATATTCATACTGTATATACCTCGTACACTAAGCGATCAACAGTTTGCTCTCCATCTTTTTATTTTTTTTTAACGTTTATTGAGTTTTTTATTTTTTTTTATTAACATAAGCATCAAAATTTTCTGCATCTTGAATTCATGCTCCCTGCCAATCACTACTATGCAGCCCCTCTGAAAACATATTCACCAAACCATATTGAACTTTTTGCTTCTGTATAGCATTTTATTAATAAAAAACAGCTAAAATACTTAAAAGTGTTTGTAAACCTCAGACATAAAATATGAACAAATCATATCCTTCTAGTGTGTGCTTGTCTCAATTAAGAGCACTAAGTGTGATTTCTGACTGCTGCTTTGTTCCTCTGCTATCTGCATTTTTTAGAAGTTTTCCTGATACCAAGAGAAAAATGGTGACACGGGAGGGAGCTCCAGCAGATTGACAGCCTCTTCTGTTCCTGTGTGCTGTGTGAACGGGATGTGTCTCTTTCTTCAAATCAGCTCTCGTGCTCTCCTCAATGAGCTCTGCATAGTGTAAATTCAGCTCTCTGTGCCTTTTTTCTAACAGCTGAGACAATGTTTATAAATTCTGGACTTTGATAGACTATAGAGAAGAGAAGACAGTGGAGAAACAGGTACAATTGATGTAGAAGGATGTGTTTAATTTCTGTGCATTACCTGAGGCCAGTCACTTCACTGAGTATAGGTAAGTGTTTACAACCACTTTAACATTTGTTGTATTATAGTAGCACTCTTTAACATTATCCATAAGATCCTAGTCTGTTAATACATTTATTAAGGGGAATACCCAACCTCCTTGGGATACCATATTTTCCCATGCTATGAAATCCAACTACAATTGGAACTGTTTGACCATAGTGTGTTTTAATGTGCCTTACCTCATGGGTGATTCTATTAGTGCTTGGACAAATCATAAATTGTGTTTTAAATATGTTAATATGCTTTCCACATCCCATGTATTATTTCAAAAACTTCATCCAAATTTACCATCATCCTACTAATAAAATAGAAAAATTTCCCTAGCTGCAAAGACTTTACATTAATTCTATTTGGGATGTGTAATAAACAACATTTAGATGGAAAATAAATAATACAAAATTGTCTACTTCTAGGACCTTTATTACTAAATAAACACATTTTATTATTTATAGAAAAGTACCACTGTGAATAACCAAGTTGTTACATAATGTATCATGTCCTAGATCCACCAAGGAAGAATATAATTACATTAATTGGGTGGGATTATTCACATGTAAAATATATATACAGTGTAGAACTGTTAAGCATAGTAGTGGAAGGAGTAAATCTAAATTTACACTCTTCATATAACTTACTTGTTGGAATGAAAATTTCATTATGTGGGATACACAACCAAAAACCTACACCAAATATTAGGAGACCTTGTTAATAATATAAAGAAAGATATAAAAATCATAGCATTTACCACAAGGATCCCAGTAATATTTATGCCGGGTTCACACCTATGCGAATTGGTTGCGGCTTAAACCGCACCCAATTCGCATAACATTATAAAATACACTGTTTTTAATGAGGCTGGTTCACATATGCGTGTGCGTATTCTAGTCATTGCGGTGCGGCTCAGGTGCGAATTCAGGCCCATTATCTTCTATGGGTACACATCTGATTCACACATGTGTTAATTTTTCTTCAGGATTTCTCTCATTCAGCTCAATACACTTCCCCCCCTCCCCCTCCCCTCTCCCAGGTCTCCAAATTTGCATCTAAAACGGAGCTGATCTGCTGAACAGTTGTCTTATATCTCTGCAGAGATAAGAGAGCTGAAATTCGCACCGCACTAGTGTGAATCCTGTCTTAATTATATGGTATACATAGAGTTTTTAGTAATTGGAGGGGTTCGAATTTAAATAAATAAACATCAAAAAATAAAAAAAGTGGATCTACCAGTTACATACTCTGCAACCAAATGGCTTAATGAAGAGCTGGAATTAAACCGTTTATATTAAATGATTGCCATATGCTATTCCAGCTGGCTAATTATTTTAATTCATACAAAGAAAACACATATTTCCATAATGAGCAACATAGACAGAGAACTAATGAATGTCTTTTCTTAAAGGAGTTGTAAAGGCATAAGTTTTATTTTATCCTAACGCATTCTATGCATTAAGATAAAAAACCTTCTGTGTGTAGCAGCCCTCCAGCACCCCCCTAATTACCTACCTGAACCCCTTCTCTCTCCAGCAATGTCCACAATCCCCTCAGCCATCCAGGACACTCCTTCTGATTGGTTGAGACATAGCAGCGGCACCATTGGCTCCCGCGGCTGTCAAAGTCAGTAAGCCAATCAGGAGAGAGAGGGGGTGGGACCAGGTCAGGGCTCCATGTCTGAATGGCTACACGGAGCTCTGACTTGGCTTGGGTACCCCCTGTATCAAGCTGCTGGCTGAGGGGCACTCAAAAGAGGGAGGGGCTAGTAGCAGCAAAGAGGGATCCGAGAAGAGGAGGATCCAGGCTGCTCTGTGCAAAACCAACTGCACAGAGGAGGTAAGTAAAACATGTTTGTTTCTTTATTTTTAGATTTTTAAACAAGCCTTTACAATCACTTTAACAAGTTCACTGAAATGAACTTGCTAAGTAAACCCATATCTACTCGACTAAGCTTCAGCTAGAAAGAGGCCACAGTATGTTACTGACTGTTTGTACAAACTTTACCAAGTTTCCTCCTTTCTCATTTAAAGGTGGCAGGGTTTTCATAAATAGGATACAGGAACTTTGTCCAAATTTGGAACAAAATGAACCACACGGCTAGTTAATAGAGCGTTGATTGCTTTTGTCTATTCAGGGCTTAGAGTTTGATTCCTCCTGCCTGACTCTGAAAGATGTTTCCGGAGGATAGGGCAAAGGGATTCAAATGATCAGTGTGAATATTTATCATAGCCTAGCCAATCCCTGAAAAGTTAAATTCAGAAGCTGGCTGGGAAGGGGATACATGTTTAGGAAGCCTGGTCAGAGTGTTCTTTCCTTGTGGGGGAGGTGGTGTTCCAGTCCCCATGGGACTGTTACCCCAAAGAGATGAAACACTGAGACAAAATACTGCAGTCCAGGCCTCATCAGCTCCTGGGCTGAGAGCCTAGAGAGGATTGCAAGAGCATTATACTGGCTATATGGCACCGTCTTTAGGTTCTGCTCTGGAGAAGGATCTATTTATCCCCTTACTGAGGATCTACCTGTGGATGCTCAGTGGCAGTCAGACCTTGCTGGGGGCTATTAGTTGTGCAAGTGCCAAAGGTTGCTCTATGGTCAGCTGCAGTAGGGTCCTATATATACTGGCTGCATTAGTGCAGGACACAGATTTTAATCCTACACACAAACTGACTGAAGCTTTAGTGTGTATTATTTTAATGCAACACAATGACAACTAGTTACACAGAAAATGCATCATAAATTACACTCCTAGTGACTCTGTGGGTGTCTTCAGAATTCGGGTTTTAGTAGAGTACATCAAACTAAGATACATTCAGACATTCCCCTTGCACATGAAAATGATTCCCCATATGCCTGTTTGTTTTAATGATTGTTTATCCAGGATAAACATACTTACCAATCCAGTGAATCCCGCGTTGTCTATTTTCCCCACCGCACTTCTGCTGCACATCCTGTCCAGCGCAACCATCTTTATTTTGTTAATCATTGGAAGCCAGCTGTCTCTTCCTGATTTTACATCACATTTTGCCATAGTGTCAATAGATCTCTTCCTCCAGCCTGTTGGAATACACAACACACGTCTCAGGGAGCTGCGGTGCCATAGATGCTAAACTCAAAATAGATCTTCTGATGCTATGGCAAAATGTATCATGAAAGACTTGGCACCAGGTCTCTGTGCATGCGTGAGATTTGTCTCCATGTCTTTCACATTAGATGGTGTCTCTTGCCCCCAGCCTCCTGGGATACGAGTCACACATCCCAGGGGATGCCATAGAAGCTAAATTCTCATAAGATATTCCTTCAAGAGAAGAGAGCTACTTGGATGGAAAAGACACACCTTCCTTCCAACAGCACACAGGAACAGATCTGAGGCTGTCAATCTGCTGGTGATCCCTCCCCTGTCACCTTTTTGCTCTTGGTGTCAGGAAAACTTGTCAGAAGTGACTCATACTGATAGCAGAGGAATGAAGCAGCAGACAGAAATAGCACTTAGTGCTCTGGATTGAGACAAGCACACACTATAGATCAGTGGTTCTCAACCTCCTAGTGCCGTGACCCCTTGATAACATTTCCCAAGTTGTGGGGACCCCTAACAGTAAAAATATTTCCGTAGTGTGGATTGTCAGCACCCAAGGCAAGACAAGGATTTTCCGCCCCCTAACCCACGGATATTTAGCGCTCCCTGAGTTCCTCCCACTCGTACAGTATTAAAAAAACGTATGGTACATTTTAGGATGTACCACTCTCTTTGTTCTCCTTTCTTTCCCTTTTATCTCTCTCACCTAAGCCAAAATCTGAGGTCTCTTCCAGCCCCTCCCACTTCACATCCCTCACCAGTTAGCTGACCATTAGTCTCTGTCCCCCAGCCATGCCGTGCACTGAATGGGTGGCTGTGATGAGGCTGAGTGGGCGGCCGTGGGCTCCAGCAACAGCCCAGCTGGGTGGCCACAGGCTCCAGGGCAGCGGTGCCAGCTTCAGGAACAGCCCATGATTCAATGACCCCTGGCAAATCATCATTTGACCCCCAAAGGGGGGCCCGACCCCTAGGTTGAGAACCACTGCTATAGATGGATATGTTTTGTCTGAGCTTTACAAAAACTTTAAGGTAAATGTAATAAACTGCTAAATTGTAATGCAGCTTCAGTGCTTACAGGTTCAAACAAGTTTCTTGGTAACTAGTCCTCTATAGTATTCCTCCCCTATGCACCCCTCAGCCCCTTGACAATAATGAAGAAACATGGCGGATTGGGGTAGAGGTGATTTTAATTGTTTTTAATTTACTAGATTACAAGAGGCTGTCCACTGTTATTCTTCCTATAGCATTGGTTTTGTGGCTAAGTACGTTGGAAAGCATAACTAGCATTTGAAGTTATCCATACAAATGCTCTTCCTAGTGAAGATGCTGCCAAGAAGGAGATGCTTGCAGAGTATAATATACTGTACTAAGGCTAAAATATAACCACATCCTAACAGATGAGCATGGGAGGATGGGAGGAAACATACAAGCACGTTTTACCTAAACTACATATATATTAGGTCAACAAATGGCGATTTATGTGTACAAATGAAGATATCCAGAGATGCGCCAAGAAGAAGGAAAAAAAGCCTGAAAAGTTTGGCAGTAAAATGAATTCTTTCTTATTTCAGAAAGTTGGGAGAAATTCAAATTTGTAAAGGTAATCTTTAGCTTACAGGAAGAACTCTCTGATCTAGTCATGAAATCTTTATGAGATTACTGCTGAAGTGCAAAAAGTAATTATTCAGATGTTCCAGTCCCAGGATGTACTCAGTATAACACTGTGCAACACAGCAAGACATATTTATGAGTGTCTTAAATAAGAACCTTTTAGGCACCAATAAGCTTCAAGCTTTTATTCACTGGAAATGTACAGGTAAAGGGTGAAGACTGAACTCCAGGTATGGATTTTAATGCATAATTATGTTGGTCCATCTTGGACCAATGTACGTAAGTATGCATATGCCAAACCTATGGGACTGCTAAGTCACTTCTACTACAGTAATTTCTGCTCTCTACCAGGTTACATGCAAGCAGCTGCATCCAAACCACAGGGGGTTGCTCGCTCAGTGATTCTCTTTTTCAATTGAGAATGGTCTGATTATGGCACACTGCTAAGGATGAACCGATCTGGATAACTGCTGTGTAGAGATTAGCTCAAGGAGTGGTTTTGGTTGAAGTCTTGATTGAAATTAAGAAAGAGAAAAATATCTATGGAGGGTTTTTGTTGAAGAAAAAAAAGAATAAAGAAAAAGGCTTGCAACAAATATAAGTATTTTTCTCATCAGAGCTGAGGAAGAGATGTTCAACCTCATAGGGAACTGGCAAAAAAACAAAAGGAAGGATGGTTGAAGGTGGGGTTTTACATGGACTGGGTTAAAATGTTTTGTTTGCCAGTGTCCATACCTCCTGAAGGTCGCAGTATAACCCAAATGTCTAATAGTTACTACATTACTGTGTATGAATGCAATGGACCATATAGAAAGAAGATTATTATAAATTCGTTTTCTAGTAATGTATGGAATTATGCCTGTGTACACACTCTGTGCAAAACTTCAAGTTTCTTCATTTAGGCCCAGTGTACACTGGCATTAGCTTCTGATGATAGCTTATAAGGCAACACGTTCAACGAGATTCTGCAAAGCATTTATACATTTCTTGATGCTCTTAAAGGAACGGTAAATGAACAAAAAAAGGCTGCCATTTTTACCTCTACTTCTAAAAATACTAAGCCTCCGAAATTTTGAATCAGGCCAGACTTGTCCCAGACCCAGTATACAGATAAGGACTGCTGACTTTACTTTGACATTTATGATCTGGACACTTGTTCTGTGTCTGAGATTAAAAAAAAAAGTATTGAAGCCAGAGGGTCAGAACAACAACCAGGCAATTAACATGTTCAGAAGGAAGTTAGAATTGACGGCAGATAGTAGTGGGTAAACTCCATTCCACTAGCTGGTTGTAGTATTGAATCCTCCCACTGTTGTCTGCTGTCGATCACATGGCATGTGAAGTTGATAGAGAACTAGTCTTTCAGCATCCTCATCATACTATGCCCCCTGTTCAATTTCATCCTGGTGTCATTGGTTGTTGGGACTCTGGTGGCCTGCATTCTAGCAACCACTGAAGAAAATACAAAATACAGCAATAACATTAACGCACAACAACCCCCCCCCCCCCATAACTCTGGCCTGTCTTTGTACGCCAACTTAGAGTTGATTCCAATTACCTTTAGTTTCATAATCTACAAACTGATGATAGTTCTTTTTGACTTTCTCATATCCATAGCAACACATAATGAACGCAGCACGGATAGGAACAACCTGATTATGTCCTATGTGTCAGAACTGTTAACAAACCTGTGGCAGGGTTTTCATAAATAGGATACAGGGAACTTTGTAACGGGCCAATGCCACTTTATTAAATTGCCCCCAAGGCTGTTTCCAAGAAATCTACTAAAGCCTAAAATAGCAGATATTTAGTGGTCTTGTGATAAATCAGCAGGTTCTCTAGTCCTCACGGTGACCAGAAGAGTGAGCATATTCTCACACATGACTGTCTTGCAAGTAAAGCTTATCGTCACCTACAATGAGGAACAATACCACCAATAGTGCTAAAAACACACTTTCTAACTTTACTGGATTAGACATAGATGCACATCACCTGATCTTAGGCTCCAGGACTAGACAATAGTCAAAATTATTGCTTAGCAGAGAACTCAGCAGATATCCAAAATAAAAAAACATCAGGCAACTAGGTGGAATATTCGTTTTAATTTTTTCCCCCAAGATACCCATTGCATTGGATCTATGTATTGGATAAACACTTTAGGAAACATTTTTGGATGCCCATCTGCTGGTTTATAAAAAAAAGAACATTCCATTCTTGGATTGTCAACAAATACCTGACCACAATTTACAGCAGTTTTTTTTTAGTTGGCTCCATCATGGTAGTCCCATCTGTATTTGTTTCTAAAAGGCAAAGAGTGATCCACTACTTTTTTTTTTAGCTCAAGTGATTCTTATCCTTCACATGCCCAAAGAACCCACACCTGATCAATGTCTTAATCGACTAAAAAGTAAGGTACCGTACTTCTGTAACTGCTTTCTAAAGATTATATGTCAAATATTTATATAAAAGTAAATCTGTTTCAGTGTAACTGGCACACACTTCTTATTGAAAGTGATCTTTCCACATCTTGTTGTGACAACAGGCTCTACAAACCCCTCACAGCCCCTTCTCAAGTAGACTTTTTGTGGCCAACTCAGTTGTTGTCATACCAATGGTGAGAGGAACAAGAATCAATCACACTTATTAAGCTAAATGTCCTCATGTTAATCTCCTGTTACAACAAATTGATTTCTCTCCTGTTGCCAGATGACAGGTGAGGCGGATTACTGACCGAATCATATCTCACCTTTGAATGACATTTCTTACTGGAAAATGCACTAAGCAAGAAATATTCTGCTCACCTAGACTGTCAGATCTTCAGAATGCCTTGGAGAATTGATGTAGATACCACTGCCTTATGAAGAGGTTCTTTGGGTCCCTGAAACACTGCATTACAAGTTTTTGGCAGTAAATGTTACTGAATTATGCTACATTTTGGTGTGTTAGTGAATCCGATGTTTTAATTTTGTTTGACTCAACATCAACAACTGTTTCATCAGCGCGACACTCATTTCTGAAACTGTTTTAACTGTAAATAGTGCATTGGATTATATGGACATGTATTGATGTACATAGGGTTACACTGGATATCGTTTCCTACAAGTGCATATCTGAAGTGTAATTTCTAGTTTTGCAGTATCTGATCTAAACATATAAATTAAAGTACTCCAATAAAGAGACAGCTGCGCCAGATCATTAAACCAGGGTGGTACTTGTAGCCAATGTGGTGGAGAGCTGCAAGGCCCTAGAAAGATATTTTATTGGAACATACTCATATTATAGAAGAACCGAAGGGGATGGTGAAACTAGAGCCACAAACACTGGCCCAGATTCAAGAAGCTATTGCGCCCGCGCAACCATAGGTTGCGCGGCGCAATAGCTGTTTTGCTCCCGCGTAGCGAATGCCCCTGATTCAGGAACATCGCTACGCGGACTGCAGCCTAGGATATGACAGGCATAAGCCTCCTTATGCCTTCATATCTCAGGCTGCATTCTTGCGTTGTCCGCTAGGGGGCGCGGCCATTGTGATCGGCGTATATTATGCAAATTGCATACTACCACCGATTCACAAAAGTTGCGCGGGCCCTGTGCACGCAAGGTACGGAGTTTCCGTACGGCGACTTTAGCGCAAGGTTGCTCCTGCTATAGCAGGGGCAGCCAATGCTAAAGTATAGCCGCCCTTCCCGCTCGTGAAATTTAAATTTCACGTCGTTTACGTAAGTGATTCGTGAATGGCGCTGGACGCCATTCACGTTCACTTAGAAGCAAATGACGTCCTTGCGACGTCATTTGCCGCAATGCACGTCGGGAAAGTTTCCCGATGGAGCATGCGCTGTTCGTTCGGCGCGGGAGCGCGCCTAATTTAAATGATTCCCGCCCCCGGCGGGATCATTTACATTAGGCGCCCTTACGCAGGGCTAATTAGCATAGCGCCCGTGCAATTTACGGAGCTACTGCTCCGTGAATCGCGGGCAAATCAAAATATTTGCGTGGGCGCAGAGAAAAATGTTTGCTCTTTGCCCACGCAAATATTGCGCGGATCTACCTGAATCTGGGCCACTGGTTATAAGTATTGTTTACAGGTTTTGCTCCCCCCCCCCCCCCAGACTTAATAATAGCATGCAATGCCAAGTTGCGGTTTCCAATGCGAGAAAAGCCCTTTCTTGTAGTAAGAGGTATGGACTCCAGAGAGAGAGAGAGAGAGAGATATCATTTTGACGCTGTACAAATCATTAGTAAGACTTAATCTGGAATATGGGCACCAGTTCACGACATGGATATCAGGGAACTGGAGAAATTGCTGAGAAGGGCAACCAAACTGATCAGAGGCATGGAGGAGCTCAGCTATGAGGAAAGATTAGAGGAACTGAATTTATTCTCTCTTGAGAAGAGGATAATCAAGTGATACTAAAGCTTCAAAAAATGTTTTTAAATAACAAACATGTTATACTTACCTCCACTGTGCAGTTAGTTTTGCACAGAGTGGCCCCGATCCACCTGTTCTGGGGTCCCATGGTGGCTCTCGCGGCTCCTTCCCACATTGGATAACCCCCACTGGGAAGCTCTCTCCTGAGCGGGTTACCTTGCGGGTGCGCTCCTGAGTCATACACTGGGCGTCCATAGACACCCAGTGTATGACTCGGCCCTACCCCCAGGCACCTGTATCATTGGATTTGATTGACAGCAGCAGAAACCAAAGGTTGCGCTGCTATCAATCTATCCATTCAAAGCCAGGACTCCGTGGAGAGAAGGGTGGCGGGGACATGCTCACGGAAATTCGGGGCTCAGGTAAGTAAAACGGGGGGCTGGGGGGGCCGGACCCTGCAAGGTAATTTTTCACTTTAATGCATAGAATGCATTAAGGTGAAAAAACACATAGGTTTACAACCCCTTTAGGGGGGATATCATCAACATGTACAAATACATAAGGGGCCCATATAGTGAACTTGGTGTTGAGTTAGTCACTTTAAGATCATCACAGAGGACAAGAGGGCACTCTTTACGTCTAGAGGAAAGGAGATTTAATCTCCAAATATGGAAAGATTTCTTAGTAAGAGCTGTGAAAATGTGGAATAAACTCCCTCAAGAGCTGGTTCTGGCCAGCTCAGTAGACTGCTTTAAAAAAGGCCTGGATTATTTTCTAAATGTACGTGTAGCATTACCCCCATTGGAGCTGCTGGATTTTTGGGCGGCGTGTTACCTCGTGGCTCCTCCAAAATTCCTAGGGGTGAATGATGCGTATTGCAGTACAATTAAAGGAATGTCCAAACAGGTGCTCTTTGCTGTGCTCTTTATTACCCAGCCAGGTAAAAACAGTAAACTTTTGGTGAGGAAAGTAAAGCTGAAGAAGATAGGAGAATAGCAGATTCAGGTGTAATGATAGGAAACAGTCCTGCTCCCAAACGTAACACTTCTTTTCACCACTCCCGCCGGAATTGGTTTAGTGTACCCGGACAGGCCTCTCTCACTGACCTGGCAGCCGAAGTATCACTCGGACAATTACAGGATGAAGTCTCTGCCACAGACACTCCTTGGTGAACTTGAACTTGGGAGAAAGTCTCTGCCACAGACCCCTCTCAAAGAGCCTCAGAAGATACCTCTGCCACAGGTCCCCTCTGGGTTGAATTATTGGAGATATGCCTCCTTAATTGAGTTACGTCTGGATCTCCTTCAACTTGCCACCCAGGTACCGACCGACAGGTGATCAATCCCTCTGTGTCCGGCTACCTTGATCCCCGGGGGTTTATCCAGGCCCTTTTGGACTGCCAGCCTCTCAATGGCACTCCTCAGACTGACTCCCCACCGAACAGCAATACAGCTTGGGATCTTCAAGAATGGGGACCCAGTCACTCACTGGATCCCCGTTGCTGTTCAGATGCTGTTCAGATGCTCCGGGTCAGCATGGCCCCAGAAACAGGAACACTGCGTGGCACGCACGCCCTGTAGGCCATAACGCCGGGGCGCCGTGATGTGGCCACCCTAAAGGTGGGTGCCACACTGGATGAAGAAAACCCAGAACCAATGGTGTCTGCCCCATAAATATCCCTCCCCAGCATGCACAGCGAGGACAAACCCCCGTGATTGGCTGCTGGGAAGAGCACCCAAACCTTGACTCCACTGCTGCCACCTGCAGCACCAGGGCTGGAAGAACACCCCAGTACAGCAATATGGACTCACAGCACAGCCAAGCTGAGACAGAGACCGCATTTTGCTACTAACAATCTGGATCAGAGTTTAACTACACTCTGATCTACACATAAATTTGGCTAGCACTAGTACTGTAAGGTACATAGGCGCTACACACTCCCCCTACCCGAATAGATACTGTCCTCAGTGTCCCAAGAAAGGATATTCACTCCTGAATACCCGACCTGAATCTGCATAGCAACAGAAAAAGATAGTAGAAAGAAGAATAGAGAAATACAAATGTTATTTAAAACATTATTATATAAACATTTATATACAGTGATGCATGGAAATTTCCACAATCCTGACTATCAATTTTGCCCCATTCTCCGACAGATGTTGATAGTTGGTCAAACCACCTGCAGGACAAATTGGAAAAGAAAACACACATATGTACAGATATACATTAACTATTATACATTTTTGGTCCCTGAGGGGTGAACTGGAGCTGCGACTCCCGCCAATAAGGTGAAACCCCCTTTCCTCCCAGAGAGACGCATCATCAAAAAAAAAAAAATAGATATATACAGTCACCAAGATTGGAGCTGAAACTGCACCCTCTCGTCAGAGGGCGAAATTTCCCCTCCTCCCAGAGAGATATCAGTAAGTGCTGAGATATGCAAATGGCAATAATCATATTTAAGTGTTTTTTTTTTTCCTCTGCTAGGCTAAAGAAGAAAACATGGCAATGTACAAGAGTTCTCTGTGCTGGTAGAAGTTGCAGAACACTGCCCCTAGTGGTCAGTGCGCTGGTACTAATAGAATAAGGCAGTCCACTGTTCACTCAGAACAATTAGCAGGAAAAGGGAGATATTAAAAACTGTATCTTCTCCTTTTTCCTTTCTCCAGGTGCTGTGAAGAAGTCGTCAAGATCCTATCCTTACTAACTTATCAAACCCCCATAAGTTCTGCACAAACAACAAAGTGTGTATCCGGTGGAATGAAAAGAAAAACTGGAAAGGCGCAACAGCTCTTGTCCGTAACTTTAAAGCAAACAGCAAAGGTGACAACGCAGGCATGCGGCCTACTTATAGAACCGTGGATCCGGCAGAGTGACAATGTCCCCTCGGTAATTTGTAGTGGTAACAGAGAAAACTTGATCCACTCTCCCGGGACATTTGAGGACCACTCTATCGCTGAATGTTTTCCCGGCCAGGGCTCCAGTCTCTTAAAGGGGTGGTTCCCCCTAAAACAAATTTCTAACAATACATTCGTAAGACCCGTTACACTGCGGGTAGGCTGGCTTTTGTTTTGTTTTTTTAGTACATACCTCGATATCGCCATTTCGTCCCTTGGCGGTGGGCGTTCCTAGTTGATTGACGTTCCTCCGACGGGCACATACGTGACGTCACGACTTTCCGAAAGAAGCCGAACGTCGCTGCGCAGGCGCCGTATAGAGCCGACTCTATACGGCGCCTGGGCAATGACGTTCGGCTTCTGTCGGAAAGTCGTGACGCGCAGTATGCGCCCGTCGGAGGAACGTCAATCAACTAGGAACGCCCACCGCCAAGGGACGTAACGGCGATATCGAGGTATGTACTAAAAAAACAAAACAAAAGCCAGCCTACCCGCAGTGTAACGGGTCTTACGAATGTATTGTTAGAAATTTGTTTTAGGGGGAACCACCCCTTTAACCACTTACCCCCCGGACCATATTGCTGCCCAAAGACCAGAGTACTTTTTGCGATTCGGGACTGCGTCACTTTAACAGACAATTGCGCGGTCGTGCGACGTGGCTCCCAAACAAAATTGGCGTTCTTTTTTTCCCACAAATAGAGCTTTCTTTTGGTGGTATTTGATCACCTCTGCGGTTTTTAGTTTTTGCGCTATAAACAAAAATAGAGCGACAATTTTGAAAAAAAATAATATTTTTTACATTTTGCTATAATAAATATCCCCCAAAAATATATAAAAAAACTTTTTTTTTCCTCAGTTTAGGCCGATACGTTTTCTTCTATATATTTTTCGTTAAAAAAAATCGCAATAAGCGTTTATTGATTGGTTTGCGCAAAAGTTATAGCGTTTACAAAATAGGGGGTATTTTTATGTCATTTTTATTATATTTTTTTTACTAGTAATGGCGGCGATCAGCGATTTTTTTTTCCGGTACTGCGACATTATGGCGGACACTTCGGACACTTTTGACACATTTTTGGGACCATTGGCATTTTTATAGCGATCAGTGCTATAAAAATGCATTGGATTACTATAAAAATGCCACTGTCAGTGAAGGGGTTAACACTAGGGGGCGGGGAAGGGGTTAAGTATGCCTGGGTGTGTTCTTACTGTGGGGGGGGGTGGCCTCACTAGGGGAAACACTGATCCTCGGTTCATACATTGTATGAACCGAAGATCAGCATTTCACCTGCTGACAGGACCGGGAGCTGTGTGTCCCCGCTCTGTACCGAGCGATCGCGTGTGCCCGGCGGCGATCGCGCCCGCCGGGCACACGCACGGGAGTCGGGGGCGAGCGGGGGGGCGCGCGCACGCCTCCAGCGGGGGGCGCGCGCACGCCTCCAGCGGTGCGCGCGCGCCCCTAGTGGCGGCTGGGAGAGAGGACGTCATACTACGTGCTCTCGCCCAGCCGAGCCAACTTGTCGATGTATAACGGCGGTGGGCGGTCGGCAAGTGGTTAAGCAATCTTGGAATCGTTGACCAACACAGACGAAATGCATACTCCGTATTGCGGTGAACCTTTGGTACATTAAAACGCTCCCAGACTGCATCCTTGTACCAGTCCTCTCTCATCTTTTCAATTTCAAGCATGAGGGCTGGATCTTCTTTGCCCTATTTTTTGTTAAGATGCACCAAATATTTTCAGTTGATAAAAGGTCTGGACTGCAGGCAGGCCAGTGAGGCACCCCAACACTTCTACAATAAAGCCATTCTGTTGTCAAAGATGCAGTATAGCATTGTCCTGCTGAAATATGCAAGGCCTTCCCTGAAAAAGATGGATGGATGGGAGCATATGCTGTTCGAAAACCTGGATATATCTTTTAACATTGATGGTGCCTGTCCAGATGTGCAAAATGACCATTCCATATACACTAATGCACCCCCTTACCATCAGAGATGCAAGCTTTGAACTGAGCGCTGATCACAAGTTGGAAGGTCCCTCTCCTCTTTAGTCAGGAAGACACAGCACACATGGTTGCCAAAAAAGAATGTCCATTTGTCTTACCACAGAGCAGTTTTTCACTTTGAAACAGACCATTTTAAATTAGTTTTGGCCCAGAGAAGATGGCGGCATTTCTGGATCATGTTCAGATATGGCTTCTTCTTTGCATGATAGAGCTTTACCTTGCATTTTTAGATGGCACGGCGAACTGTGTTGTAAGACAGGGATTTTTGGAAGTATTCCTGAGCCCAGGGAGTGATGTCCATCACATAATCATGCCTGTTTTAATTCAGTGCAGTCTGAGGGTCCAAATATCACAGGCATCCAATTTGGCATTTCAGCTTTGTTCCTTTTGATATTATGCAATGTAGATGATGATATATTTAAAGTCTTTGCAAATTGTTTATTGAAAAACATTACGCTGAGAATTTCTGACACTTTTCAGACACAGCTTTTCACAGATTGGTGTACCCATCTTTACTTTTGAGCCACTCTGTCTCCCTAGGATGCTCTTTTTATTCCAAATCTTGTGTACTGACCTGTTGCCAACTAACCTAATTAGCTGCAAAATATTCTTCCAGCTCTTTTTTGTTAGTACTACTTACTTTGCCAGCTTTTTTGCTCTGTCCCATCTTTTTGGAGAAGGGTTGCTGCCATTAATTTCAAACCTTATTTTTTTCCTTAAATGGTACATTTTCTATTGTGAATGAAATATCGGTTTATGAGATTTGCAGATCATTGCATTTCTATTGTTATGTAGATTTTACACAGCGTCCCAACTTTTTTGAAATTGGGGTTATAAGATAATGTCTATTACAATTGTGTTTAATATAATTAACAATGTAAAAATGATAGTTTGCTCTTGACTGTAGAGAGTTGTTAATCTGTAGATCTCTTAGGAAGTAAAGATAGTGTTTTTTACAGTTCAGACAGCTGGTTGCACCACACAGTACTTAGGGGGGGCCTCTTTTGCCATGTATTCCCGCTATGAGGCTAAATCTATCATTCTTTATTTTAAACATGTCTAACACATTTGTGTTGACTTAATTTCAACATAAGTTTTAAATCTATGCTTTGATAAACTCATATGACAATTTAATTAATCTACATTTATTTTAAGAATTCTTTCTTGCAATTGCTCATGGAAAATCAAACAAAAATCTGTAAACGTTCAAAACATTCACAATCTGCTATACAATTAATTAAACATCAAGGTAATAGAATGCCTTCAGATGCTATTGTACTAAAAGTCTCAGCACGCCATATGATTTGTTTTTACAGTTAGAAAGCCAAAGGCATTGAACTGTATGATTTTTAAATTATAATCATAATGTTTTGTTACAGTACAGGCCATTTAGACTACTAGACTCTAAGGCCCATATTCACAGAGATCGGCGTATCTCGGTGCGGGCGTAACGTATCTCATTTACGTTACGCCGCCGCAAGTTTTTCAGGCAAGTGCTTTATTCACAAAGCACTTGCGTGTAAAGTTGCAGCGGCGTAACGTAAATCACCCGGCGGAATTCAAATTCGGCGGGTAGGGGGTGTGTATCATTTAAATGATGCGCGTCCCCGCGCCGAATGAACTGCGCATGCGCCGTCCCTAAAATATCCCAGCGTGCATTGCTCTAAATGACGTCGCAAGGACGTCATTGGTTTTGACGTGGACGTAAATTACGTCCAGCACCATTCACGGAAGACTTACGCAAACAACGTAATTTTTTTAATTTTCGACGCGGGACCGACGGCCATACTTAACATTGACTGCGCCTCATGGACCCAGGGGCAACTTTACGCCGGGAAAAGCCTAACATAAATGTCGTAACTTTACTGCGTCGGCCGCGCGTACGTTCGGGAATTCGCGTATCTAGCTAATTTGCATACTCGACAGGGAAATCGACGGAAGCGCCACCTAGCGGGCAAAAAAAAAATTGCAGTTAAGATCCGACGGCGTAAGAGACTTACGCCTGTCGGATCTACTGAATATCTATGCGTAACTGATTCTATGAATCAGTCGCAGAGATACGACGGTGTATCTGGAGATGCGCCGTCGTATCTCTTTTGTGAATCTTGTGAATCTGGGCCTAAGGCTCCATGCACACAGAAGCTGATGAACTGCAGTTTATTGGCAATTTTTTTACAAAGCCCACAAACTAAACTCTATGTTAGCCTATGTGCCCATTTTTTAGTGTTAATGAGCTTTGGAGTTTATTGTTTTTTTTTCTGAACGCCCAAAATTTGCGTTCAAAGTGCTGTTTTTTCATCAGGAAAAAATGCTCAAAAACGCTCAAACACTGGCGCCAAGGATTTTTAGCGTTTCTTTAACCATTTAAAAAAAACAGACTAAAAACCGCTACACTGAAAACGCTGTGAGGGTATTTAGTCCTTCCTCTACATTTGCCTCTTGCTTTAGGGTTTTACCCGATAGCCAGATTAATGCTTAATGAGTTGCCCTGAGTGGAATTCCTGCCTGATCATGCTCCTGTCCTGCATGCTGTACCCTGCTGCCTCATATCTTCTCTCCTTGTTCCTGATCCCAGCCCTGGTTCCCCCTTCCTGACTGTTCCTTGCCTCTTCAGTTTACCCTGTTGATCTATGTTGCCCATTTTGTATATATTATATTATAGTGTTAGGTTTTCTGTCTTTTAGTTACTTTGCTAGTTAGATATTTTGTAACTTGATTTATTGTTCACTTATATCTTCATGTTTGCTGTGTATTCTGTTTTCTGGTGTTTGGATGTGTTTTGTTTCACTATTAACAAAATATATTTATTATACACAGTCAATTTCCTAAGTGCAGCTACACAGACCTGGCCATCCCTGCCACTGGATGCCTGCTTTCAGTATACCTGACAATGACCAAGTTTTACCTAGGTGTACCCTAAGATGCGCACAAGGCTTACATATTGGATTAAATGTATAAATTCTGGGGAATATGTATGTAGGGTATATTGCTGTGATCTCCAACTGCTTATCAAACTGCTGAGAGGCTAAATCAGATATTGTATCTGCTGTGTGTAATCATTACATAACCACTTCTGGAGTTTTCCTGTCAAACTTCTGGATCTGTAAGATCTGAACACAGAACTGTGTTGCCAAATTTAGGCCTGTGAATGGGGCAATTTGCATTTAGCTGAGGGAGACCCCTTAGGGTTTCCCTGGAATTAGCTGCAGGCAGGAAGTGCCACTAAGGCCTAGTACACACGAGAGGATTTATCCGCGGATACGGTAGAACGGACCGTTTCCGCGGATAAATCCTCTCGAGGATTTCCACGGATTTGGATCCGATGGAGTGTACTCACCATAGGATCGAAATCCGCGCCGAAATCCCATCGCGATGATGTGTCGCGCCGTCGCCGCGATGATGACGCGGCGACGTGCGCGCCGCCGTCATATAATGAATTCCACGCATGCGTCGAATCATTACGACGCATGCGGGGGATCCATTCGGACGGATAGATCCGGTGAGTCTGTACAGACCAGCGGATCAATCCGTTGGGATGGATTCAAGCGGATAGATTTGAAAGCATGTCTTCAAATTTTTATCCGCTTGAAATCCATCCCAGGGGATAAAAATCCGCGGAAACAGATCCGCTGGATTGTACACACCAGGGGATCTATCCGCTGGAGCCGGTCCGCGGATCAATTCCAGCGGATGGATCCTCTCGTGTGTACGGGGCCTCAAAGTCATGGGACCGATTACCTGCGAAAAAAGACTATCTGCTTCCAGGGCTGACCATTCGCAGGAAATAATTGCATTAGCAATTACATGTGATCATCTGCTCCCCCTGCTGGATCTCTTGCCGCTAACTGCAAATGACCCTATTTGCAGGTTTGAAAGGTGCCTAAAGCAGTAAATGTGACATTCTTGAAACATTTACTGGAAGTGAATCAATCACTGATACACATAAACAAGGATGATACACCTGCAGGAAATGCTTGGTGAATGTTGCATTCATTACTTAATAAATATGCTCCATTTTCACAGCTGAGCTGTAGCAGGTCCTAGTTGAGTTGGGCAATCCAGCCACCGCAAGGTAAATGCAGCTAAAAGCAGAGCAAGTATTTCTGTTGTGCACTGAAAAATATTCACAAACAGTGCCGGCATGCTTTTGCCATGCCTCCAAAAGTAACTTAAAGTGATGCTAAAGTCTTGTTTTTTTTTTTCTTTATAACAAACATGTTATACTTACCTGCTCTGTGCAGTGGTTTTCCACAGAGCAGCCCCGATCCTCCTTTTCTCGAGTCCCTCACCAGCCCCCTTGCCCCTCCCTCCTGCTGAGTGCCCCCACAGCATTCAGCTTGCTATAGGGACACCCAAGCCAAGCTGCTGCTCTATGTGTCCATTCAGACACAGAGCCATGGCTTGGCCCCACACACTCTCTCCTCTGATTGGCTTACTGACTTTGATTGACAATTGCGCTCGCTGTGTGTCTCAGGAGAGAGAGTCCCCGGCAGCCGAGTCTCTCATCCATCATCACTGGATCAAGTATTAGGGGAACTGAGGGGGCTCCTGCACACAGAAGGTTTTTTATATTAATGCATAGAATTCTCACTTAAAACAAGCACTTCTAAACAAGCAGATCTAGCACTTCTTAACATTTAAAAAAAAAAGGTATTTTTTTTTTATCATTTAACCACAATACTGGCCACTTTCACCACCTTTCTGCCCAGGCCAATTTTCATCTTTCAGTGCTGTCACACTTTGAATGACAATTGCACGGTCATGCAACCCTGTACCCAAATTACATTTTTAGTATTTTTTTGGACAGATAGAGCTTTCATTTGGTGGTATCTAATCACCACAGGTTTTTTTTATTTTTGCTAAAAAATGGCACTGTAGCCATCTTTTGGCTATAGCACATTAGGGAAGCAGTTAAAGACTATAGGATGGTCTTGTAAACTTCTCCTTTCACAAACCATGCCTCATAAATTGGTAATACATGTAATCTTGGATTCACAGCATAAGGATTCTGCATCATACTATGAACTGTGCAGTGATGAAAGAAATGATTAATTCAAGTAATTTTAATGGAAAAGTTTAATGGAAACAAGACAATGATATAGAAAAGACCTGGACATCATCCATCAGACTTCTGTCTGGCAATTTGTCAAATATTTTAATATTTACTGCCGATTCAAAGACCCTGTTCAAAATTTGGATGGAATAATGGCTTTATATTAATGCTGTAAATCTTATTTAGAACACTATGGCCCAGATTCACAAAGCACTTACGCCGACGTAGAACAAGATACGCCGACGTAAGTGCAAATGTGCGCCGTCGTATCTGTGCGCCAGACCCACAAACTAAGATGCGCCTAAAAACAGGCTTCATTCCGCCGACGTAACTTGCCTACGCCGGCGTAGGGTGGGCGCACATTTAGGCTGGGTGCATGGTGGCGCTCCCATTGATTAGCCATTCAAATATGCAAATGAGGAAAATACGGCGATTCACGGACATACGTGCGCCCGACGCAGTGCGCGTAAGTTATACGTCCGGCGTAAAGTTATGCCCCATAAAGGAGGTGCAACCCAGCAGCAGACATGCAAAGGTCTGCACCAGGGAATACAAGCCGGTGTATTTTACGTTGGACTTGTGTCTGGCTGGGCGTAGGTTACGGTCACGCCGTAGGCAGTGATCCAGCGTAGTTTAGGCAGTTGTTCCGACGTGGTTGTGAGCATGCGCAGAGGGATGCGACCACGTCCTGGCGCATGCGCAGTTCATGATACGTATCTGTCTGTCGCTCGGACCATCATTTGCATGGGGTCACGCCTCATTTGCATGGCTCACGCCCACTTCCACCTACGCCGGCGTACGCCTTCGAAACCCAGCTCAGTTTTGGGAGCACTGGCTTTGTGAATTCCATGCTTGCCTCTCTGCGCTGCGTTGGCGTAGCGTATATTATTTGCGCTACGGCGGCGTAATGTGCGCCCGCTCTCTGTGAATCTGGGCCTATTTTTTCAGAAATAAAAATCTATTATAATAAACAGTATTATTCATCTAACACAGGTGTTCCTTACAACAAAGTAATATTATATTGATTCTGTGCAACAAAAACAATCTAACATACACAGTGTTGGATACACATGACAGCTCTTGGTGTCTTGGCTGTAAGCTCTCGGTAGATAAAGTAATCTAGCCCCCCCACTGGGACATTGTATTCTGACAGCTGGACACTCTGCTGTCAGAATACACTGATCAACAGCCACAGCAGATTTGCTGCAGTCGCTGATCGATAAACCTTTTCTATCATTCTTATTTGACAGAAGCTGATCGAATGATCATTTTCTGTTGAACATGAAAAACTACACATGGATCACAATTCAACCAGTCGCTGCTGAACCGGCCAAATTTGGTCCATCTAAGGCCAGCTTCAGTTTCCGGAGGACAGTTGCCAGGCATGAGTGCTATCTCCTTCTTTACATAGATAGATAATTAGTCTGGTTGAAAAAAGACAAAGGTTGATCTAGTTCAACCATTATAAAAAACACACACACATGTAGAAAACCTTCATATACCCAATCTCATAAACACAGTTGATACAGAGGAAGGCAAAAAAAAGGCATGATCCAATTTGCTTCAGTGGGGGAAACAAAATCCCTCTTGATTCCCCAGAAGGTAATTGGATTTTCCCTGAATCAACCACCCCAGGTTAAATATTAGTATGCAGTTATATTTTGAGCATTTAGGAAAGAATATATGCGTTTTTTAAAACAATCTACTGAGCTGGCCAGAGCTAGTTCTTGCGGAGTCTATTCCACATGTTCACAGCTCTTACTGTAAAGAAGCCTTTCTATATTTGAACGTTGAATCTTTTTTCCTCCAGACTTAAAGAGTGCGCACTTGTCCTTTGTGATGACCTTAAAGTGAATAACGCTACACCAAGTTCACAATATGGACCACTTACATATTTATACATAATGATCATATCCCCCCTTAATCACCTCAAAGCTGAGCTCCTCCATGCCTCTTATCAGTTTGGTTGTCCTCTGCACTTTCTCCAGTTCTCCAATATACTTTTTGTCGCCCAACTCAATTGCATATTCCAGATGAGGTCTTACTAATGACTTGTATGGGGGCAACATTATGCCTCTTTTTGGATTCTTTACCTCTGCAGTTTGGCATTTCATGCTATTAATAAAGAGGAGCTCCAAGCACCTTAAAAAAAAAATTAAATACTGTAGCTGCTGACTGTTAATATTAGGACACTTACCTGTCCAGGAATCCAGTGGTGTCCTCACCCAAGTTGGTTGTTTAATTGGCTATTGGGTGCTGCCACCGCCACTAGGGGTTATCCGGCTGCTCTCTGTGATTGGGCTGGCTGTGGGGGAGGAGGGGGGCAAACTTCTGGCTGAGTTCGCTGCAGCGAACTCAGCTTGAGGTGAATGCGTGCGGGTACCTGTTAAAACCAGGTACCCACTCACCCCCAAAAGGTGTTAAATGTGGCAGCAAAGGGGGGGGGGGGAGACAGACAAACAGAACTTCCCCTTTTGGGTGGAGCTCAGCTTTAAGTCTATGATCTACCGGAACACCCATATCCTTCTCCACCCCTGATGTACCCAGTTTTACTCTTCCTAGTATGTAAGACGCATGCATGTTCCTTTCCCCTAAAAATTGGAAACTACCACTAACTCTAACTACATTAACTCATCTACCTGATAATTCTGACTTACCCCTCCATCCTTCATATCAACCTCATTAACCACCTGCGGGGGAAGAAGGGGGGGGGCAAACTTCTGCCTGAGTTTGCTGCAGCGAACTGAGCTTGAGGTGGAAGGGGGTACATGTTAAAACCAGGTATCCACTACCCCCCCCCCAAAAAGGTGGCAAATGTGACAGCAAAGGGGGGGGGGCAGACAAACAGAGCTTCCCCTTTTGGGTGGAGCTCAGCTTTAAGTCTATGATCTACCAGAACACCCAGATCCTTCTCCACCCCCCATGTCCCCAGTTTTACTCCTCCTAGTATGTATGACGCACGCATGTTCTTTTCCCCTAAAAATCGGAAACTACCACTAACTCTAACCACATTAACTTGTCTACCTGATAATTATGACTTACCCCGCCATCCTCTATATCAACCTCATTAACCACCTGCTTAGTGAGCAGAAGACTATTTTCAAGGTGGTTTGTTCCACTCAGTGCTGAAATTCGTTCCTCCAGATCTCCAATGTGAGCTTCTAGATGGGCAACCTGCTCACATCTGTTTCTTTGTATGTGTGTTTGTCAGGAGGAGTGCAGAGTAGGGTTAGAGCTAGTACAAGGGCCATTTTCTAAAACCAGTGGGCCTGTGTGCAAGATTATAAAATGGGACCCCTGACTTGTGACAAAATGCAGCATGTGCAGAGCGCCCCATCAAAAAGAGGGCAAGTTTCTAATTGCGCTAAATATTGGATGTGTATTAAAGAGATGTGGTTAAATAGAATCTGAGTTGGCTTAAATAGTATATAATGAGGCAGCGTTGAATAAGGAATGTCCAGCACAGTAGCTGTGGAGGTACATTGTAGGGGCCAAGGTCCAAGATTAGACATTGGTCACCTGTTCAGGGGTCAGTAGTAAGTGACTTACTTACTACTGACCTGCCCCCCCCCCCAGTATGAACAAACACCAATATTTAGATTGCTGAAGCTGCCTATGGGAAGTGCAGCTGCAGTGGAGAAAATAATGGTGTTTAACACTTGTTGTACAGTGCATGAGGGCTTAGTGGCCATACCCCTCTTGGGGCCTGTGTGCCCACATACATTGCACCCATGGAGGATATGGGAAATCCGCCCCTGCCAGGAGAACACAGGGCCAGATTCACAAACAGCGGCGCAAATTAAGTTACTCGAGTTATTGCGCAAGCGTAACTTAAATCCCGAGGCGTAAGGCGGGGTTTTTGCAAGTGGGAAGGAAGTGGACGTGCTCCATTGTAATGAGCCGTGACCCCATGCAAATGAAGTGCCGGTCGTACTGCGCATGCACGCACGAATCTGCACCTCACTGGGCATACTCAGAACTTGGCTCGGCGCAATCAGTGAGATAGGTAAAAGGCCAAGCGTACTTAGTTTGAGAATCGCCCTGTGTATAAATAGCCCCAGACAAACACACTTCCCTTGCAAAAGTAAATCCCTGTGTTCCCCTTTCCTAGAGCAAGTTGCTTCTGCTCTGTCGTTTGTTGGTGTGTGTTGGTGAGTTGAGTGTTAGGCCCCGTACTCACGACCAAACATGTCTGCTGAAACTGGTCCGCAGGCCAGTTTCAGCAGACATGTTTGGTCGTGTGTGGGCGCGAGCGGGCCGAATTCCAGCAAACATTTGCCCGCCGGGCCTTTTCCCAGCAGACAAATATTCCTGGACTTGTTTTAAAACAGTCCGCTGGAATTCTGCCCGCTCGGACATGTACGGTCGTCAGTACAGACCTACCGTACATGTCCAGGCGCCCGCCGTCCCTCGCATGCGTCGAATGACTTCGACGCATGCGTGGAAGCATTTTAAAGGCGGGCCGCCCACGTCGCCGCGTCATTGTCGCGGCGACACCGCGTCATCGACGCGGCGACACCGCGGACACGCCCCGCGTATTGTTTACGCGCGGACTTCTGTACGATGGTGTGTACAACCATCGTACAGAAGCCCTCTGGCAGACATGTATGGTGAAAACGGTCCGACGGACCGCTTTCACCATACATGTTTGGTCGTGAGTACCCGGCCTTAGAGTAAAGTTGTGTAGGAGTAGTAGAGGATTCTCCTGTGAGGACAGGTAAGTTTTGGCTTTTTCTATCTGGTGATTAGCATGTGTGGGTGGGGGAAGGGAAGATGTGCCAAGTGTGTGGATCCTCCAACCTGTGAATGTTTTGTGTCCTCCACAGATGGCCAGGAGGTTGCTGGGCCATCAGGCCAGTCTGCTGCACCATCCCTGGACAGGCTGCAGAAGAGTCCCAAGAAGGGCAGGATTCCCCAGGGGAGGGGAGTGGCCACACCTCCCCTCATGAGGAGGATGAGGGGGGGAGGATGCGGGGGGGGAAGGCTGAGGAAGAGGATATGGACATAGCCAGGGAAATCCTTCTGGCTACGGATGTGTTTCCCCCTGAGGCTACCCCTGAGACTGGCAGCAGTCAGGCCACCATCAGGGGTAGCCCCTCCCACTCCTCCCCCAACAGGCCTCCACCCACAAGGGTCTCTCTCTCCCCTCCTCCCAGGCCACAGGCCTCAGCTCCAGCCAGGATGGCCACCCATGAGACCAGGGGGGTGGCCGAGCGTCTGCCGGGCAATCTGCAGAGGGACAATGCCCGGCAGACCCACAATCTGGCTCACATAAAACAGACTATGACCCAGATGGAGGACAGCCTGGGTTCAATTAAGGAGTCACTCACTGATGTGGCCACAAACTCCTTGGCGATCATCACATGCTTATGTGACCTGCAGACCGCCACAACAGGCGTGGCCCAGGAGGTGAGTGCCCTGACCCAGGCTGTCCAGGCCAACACCCGGGCTGTCCAGGCCAATACGGCTGCCATGACTGTGTGCCTGAATAGGATAGCCGTGGCCTTGGAGGGCAGGCCAGCAGGAGGACAGTCACCAGGGGAGGCTCCTCCTTCCCCTGCTACACCCCCCCCAGGAGTCTCCCCTGGTTGGCCGTGCCCGTGCCCATGGGCGGCCCAGGTGTAGCTTACGACGCCGACAATAAATTTTGGGGTTACTTTTTATTTTATTATACTGTACTTATGATTTGATTTATGTGTGTGAATGATGTGTGAATGTGGGGTGGCATTCCTGATTAAATAAGGGTGTCACCCTCAGTTTTGGTGGAGTAGGGATCCCCAGGACCAGGGAGAAGTGATCCCAGGTCCGTGTGAAAGGTGTATGAATGCACAGTGACATAATTGGAGCCGTGGCATGGCGTTACAACTCCCAAGTACCATTGGGAGGGTACTTGGATCTAATCCAATTAGATGTGCATGTGATGTGTCTGTGCTAGGGACCACAGTGGGTGTGCATACATGCATTCTAATTGTGACATGATTAATGTGTGTGTTTACTGTGCAAAGATGCATTCTGCGAGGCGTCTCGTGACTGCTGTTCCCTCAGAAGAGGGGGTACCCTCAGTTACTAAAGTCACTAGTCTAGCTATGCGCATGGATGCCCCTGGCATGGTGGCATACAGATTGTTGTCCTGCAAGTGTGTGTGCTCAGCTCTTCCTTAATGGTGTTGCTTTAGCTGACATTTACACGGCATGTGTAAATTTAGGGCACCTTTTATAAAGTGTAACTTTACACCATGAAACTAACAGATGCGCACAGGGCGTAATCTACGCCGCACACACTTAATTTCGTGGATCGCCTTATCTCCCTCATTTGCATTTTTGCCTATCAAAACAGCGGTGTGTCTAGCGTATTTTGCGCTCGAAAAAGCGCCGGTGTAATTTTTTTAGGTAGGACGAAAAAAACTAGATTTCAGGCGTAACTCGTTTTGAGGATCAGGCGCAAAAATACGCGCGGCGCATTTTTCAATTACGCCGCGCATCTCGAGTTAAGTCGGCGCAAGTGCTTTGTGAATCTGGCCCACAGTGATTATTGCTAGCGGCTTTAAGAGCCACTAGCAATAATAATGTAAAATGCAACAAGTTGCAGTAATGATTCAAACCGTATACTATATGGCACGCTTTAAAGCAGTAGTAAACTACAGCCTTTTTTTTTTTTAACCTGCAAGGTAAACGGCATAATGTGGTAGTATGCATTGCATACTATTACCTTATGAAATGCTTAGCTTAGAACGAAGTGCTGAGCTGTCATTACTGACAGAGCTTCCATCTTTACCCAGTCTTCCTTTCCGGTTCGGCTCGGTATGCCGTCTCTTCAGAGTGCATGTGCCGGTGACGTCACCAGCTGCATGCAGTGTAAATATCTTCTAAATTGTGCAGGGTTAGGAGATATTCACTGTACCCACAGGTAAACCTTATTATAGGCCTACCTGTAGGTACAAGTTCATCAACAGGGTTGACCTCTACTTCAGTGTTTGCACAGGATTGTTGGTCTGCAGCTCAAAGGTTGGAGGAAATTGAAAACCTGATTGGATTATGGTTAACCTAACTACACCCAGGAGCTCAGTTGATTTAAAGTGTGGGCAAGCTTTTCATGCAAAGCTCCTTTCCCCTCACTCATCTGCAACTGGTAGCTGGCACTAAAGAAAGTATATTCTACCCTGTGACTGTTCTACACAGAAATTTCAAGCTCTGCAGTGTTCTACCTACAGAAAACAGGAACCACCAGTAGTAAACTTTCCACACCAAGGGAACTTGCAGCCTTAGAAGATGAAGAGCATTGACTATAGTAAGCTGTGATTTTACTGTCATGCAATGTTTTGCGGATACATGCTGACATCTAGTGGTATTTTCAATAACTACAACTGTTGAAACGGAAAAGATTATAAATGATCTTTTATTTAAATTAATAAATAGGCCCAGATTCACAAAGCACTTGCGCCGACGTATCTCAAGATACGCCGACGTAAGTACAAATGTGCGCCATCGTATCTATGCGCCGACCCACATACTAAGATACGCCTAAAAATAGGCTTCCTACGACCGACGTAACTTGCCCACGCCGTCGTATCCTGGGCGCATATTTACGCTGGGCGTATTTGCCGCTCCCATTGATTTTCTATGCACATATGCAAATGAGGGAGATACGCCGATTCACAAACGTACTTGCACCTGGCGCATAATATGCGCGGTTTGCGTAAGTCGTACGTCCGGCGTAAAGTTATTCCCCATATATGAGGTGCAACCCATGCAAAGGTATGGACCAGGGAACACAAGCCGTCGTATATTTTGTCGTTTACGTTGTACGTGAATATGACTAGGCGTAGGTTACGTTCACGTCGTAGGCAGTGATCCGTCGTATCTTAGGGAGAAGTTCCGACGTGATTCTGAGCATGCGCACTGGATGCGTCCATGGGACGGCGCATGCGCCGTTCGTTATTCATATCTTTATGGCGCTCGGCCCATCATTTGCATGGGGACACGCCTCATTTGCATGGCTCACGCCCACTTCCACTTACGCCTAAGAAACCCAGCGCAGATTTGGTGGCAAGTGCTTTGTGACTTCGGCGCTTGCCTCTCTGCGCTACGTCGGCGTAGTGTAAAGAAGATACGCTACGGCGGCATAAATATGCGCCGATGTATGTAAATCCGGCCATAGTGCCTTAAAAAAGTATTCATACCCCTTGAAATTTTCCACATTTTGCCATGTTACAACCAAAAATGTAAATGTGTTTTATTGGGATTTTATGCGATATACCGAAAACACAAAGTGGCACATAATTGTGAACTGGAAGGAAAATGATAAATGGTTTTCCAAATGTTTTCCAAATAAATATGTGAAAAGTGTGGTGTGCATTTGTATTTATTTATAACCTAACCCTGCTTCAACTTCTCCACAACTTTATCCCTGACCTGTCTGGTGTGTTTCTTGGCCTTCATGATACTGTTTGTTCACTAAGGTTCTCTAACAAACCTCTGAGGGCTCCACAGAACAGCTGTATTTGTACTAAGATTAAATTAAACACAGGTGGACTCTATTTACTAATTAGGTGACTTTTAACCACTTAAGACCCAGACCTTTAGGCAGCTAAAGGACCTGGCCAGTTTTTGCGATTCGGCACTGCGTCGCTTTAACTGCGCGGTCGTGCGACGTGGCTCCCAAACAAAATTGGTGTCCTTTTTTTCCCACAAAGCTTTCTTTTGGTGGTATTTGATCACCTCTGCGGTTTTCATTTTTTGCGCTATAAACAAAAATAGAGCGACAATTTTGAAAAAAATTCAATATTTTTAACTTTTTGCTATAAGTATCCCCCAAAAATATATATAAAAAAAAGTTTTCCTCAGTTTAGGCCGATATGTATTCTTCTACCTATTTTTGGTGAAAAAAATCGCAATAAGCGTTTATCGATTGGTTTGCACAAAATTTATAGCGTTTACAAAATAAGGTATAGTTTTATTGCATTTTTATAAAAAAAAATGTTTTACTACTAATGGCGGCGATCAGCGTTTTTTTTTCGTGACTGCGACATTATGGCGGACACTTCGGACGCACCTGTACCTGCTCGTGCCCAGCCGTGCCATTCTGCCGATGTATATGTGCAGGAGGTGGTCCTTAAGTGGTTAAAGATAATTGGATAATTAGATGGCCGCTGCCACACTTCCGGCGGCGCTCGTTTCTAGGTCGTTTTAGGTCCCTGTCGATAGAGATCAGACAGGAGACCCGCGCAGTACCCCTAGGAGCAAGATGGGCACACGATACCACTCCCACACCAGACGCCAGTATAAGCTGCCAGTGAGGCTTCAACAAAATGGCCGCCGTTCGACTTCCTGTGACACTCTCATAAGAGAGAGACACAGGAGTCGCTTATAACTCTATTGTTTCTAGTTTTTTTTTTCCTTCTCTGGTATTAGACAGAAGGTGTGCTGAGGACACCCTGTGTCTTAGCGTTTCAGTACCCCCATAATAGAATCCCTACTGTCTGCTTCATCTATTGGGCTACAACAAAATGGCTGCTGCTCTACTTCCGGTATACGGAAGCAGCTCATTGCCCCACTTCCAGTCCCAGTAACAAGCCACCCTATATAACAGCACCCCCATTTTACCTATAACCACTCCTGAAGAAGTCACGAGAAGTGACGAATACGCGTAAGAGTGTAACAAAGAGTCCACCAAGAGGTACCGGAGGTGACGTCGGCGAACGCCCTGTTTTTACATGCCTGAATTTTATCACAGCAATGTGAGTACCTAGTGTATTATTTTGTTTGAATAAACCTTTTGTAGAAACAATACTGCACTATTGGCATTTTATCTCCCTGGGTGCGAGTCACTGTCACTGTTCGGACGTGATCTACCTTTTCAATTACAATCCATTTGGATTACACCCTATGTGGATACGACCAGAAAAGTGTACCTGGGTTTATATGCTGTTACCTTACAGCAGTAAGGTAAGGGGACATCCTCACTTACTCTGAAGAGAACACCGGAAACCCACCGGAAACACACTTTTCTTCACGTTATTTTGGCATTTACACCAGCACTCTCATTTTGGATTTCTTTTTCTGTTATGCCTATTAGTTATCTGTTGCATGGACATTTAACCTAGTTCATTACAGTCATCGTTGTGTGTTGCGCTATGCACGCTATACACCTTATTTTGTACTAGTATATTTTTTCCCACTGTATCTCACTTTATGACACCAGCACTGTCACTTTGTAATACATCACATTTTTGTCAGCTAGTTTTAGCTGCATTGGAGCACATTCATTCTGATATTATCTATCTGTTATGGTATACTATTATCATTTCCTATTAGGCCGGGTACACACGAACAAACATGTATGGTGAAAGCGGTCCGTCGGACCGTTTTCACCATACATGTCTGCCAGAGGGCTTCTGTACGATGGTTGTACACACCATCGTACAGAAGTCCGCGCGTAAACAATACGCGGGGCGTGTCCGCGGTGTCGCCGCGTCGATGACGCGGTGTCGCCGCGACAATGACGCAGCGACGTGGGCGGCCCGCCTTTAAAATGCTTCCACGCATGCGTCGAAGTCATTCGACGCATGCGAGGGACGGCGGGCGCCTGGACATGTACGGTAGGTCTGTACTGACGACCGTACATGTCTGAGCGGGCAGGATTCCAGCGGACGGTTTTAAAACACGTCCAGGAATATTTGTCTGCTGGGAAAAGGCCCGGCGGGCAAATGTTTGCTGGAATTCGGCCCGCTCGCGCCCACACACGACCGAACATGTATGCTGAAACTGGCCCGCGGACCAGTTTCAGCAGACATGTTTGGTCGTGAGTATGGGGCCTTACTGTTACTATGATTAGGAGCCAGATTATATTTTTTCATATATAAGGATTTGCTACACTTCCTCTGCACGTTTATCCCATCCCCTATTCACAGCGCAGCTCTACCCCTTTATTTTTTCAAATGTTTTATTGATACTGTGTTTTATTGTTAGCCATTGTTTGCTTTGCAGGTAGGTTATTCAGCTGCAGCACTGATTTGTTTATTTTAACAGCAACAGGGTTTGCTCTCACAATACATAAATCAGCGACTCTAGTGCTGTAGGAGGTGATTTCACCCCCACAGAAAAAAAAGCATAAATGCCAAAGCATAGGGGCTGGGGTGGACAGAGGGCGGATCGCCCCTATGCGTCGGCATATTTTTTTTCACTTTTCTTGGCAGAGATCTCTTCATCCACATCGATCATTGTGAATGGAGGAATCTGTTCAGCACATGGGCTGAACGAAAAAAAAGAATAGTGCATGTATGCCAATCATTAGAAGTGGGTGGATGCAGGGAAGTATTCTAATGGTGGGCAAACCACACACTTTTTCGATTTCACATCGATCAATGTGGATGGAGAAATCTTTTTTTTTTTTCATTCAGCCCACAGGCTGCATAAAAAAAGAACATTACAATATATGCCCAGCGAAGACCAGCAACATACAGGTATGTTGCTGGAATTTTAGTATTTATACCGGAATGATTCCTGCAGATTTAGGCATCATCTTGGTATAGTTTTTTTCAGCTGGCGGTTGGCTTTCATGTAAAAGCATTCCTAGCCACTAATTATCCGCTAGACTGCTTTTACAAGCAGTTAGAAGGGATGTCCCCCCTCCCCCCTCCTTTCATGGTTTTCTCAGGCTTTCCTGTCATACTGGGGAACCCGAGAATGCAGCCAGTGGTTCCGCCAGCAGACCATAGAGCTGATCGGAGACCAGAATGGCTCCAATCATCTCTATGGCCTAAGAAACCAGAAACTATGAGCATTTCATCACTTCGGTTTCACCGGATATAAACAGCACCATGGGGAAATTGGGAAAGCATCTTATCGCACTAATCTTGGTGTGGTCAGATGCTTAAAGGGGAGGAGAGTCTAATAGACCCCAAATAAAATAAAAAGACTACCTGTCACTACCTATTGCTATCATAGGTGATATTTACATTCCCTGTGATAACAATAAAAGTGTAAACAGTATAAAAATAAAATAAAAAAGCAAAAGAAATAATAAAAAATAAAATACAAATTAAAGCACCCCTGTCCCCCCGCACTCGCGGGCAAAGGCGAACGCATGCATCGGTCTCGTGTTGTATGTAAACAGCAATTTCACCATGTATGTGAGGTATCACAGTAAACATCAGATCAAGGGCAGTAATTCTAGCAGCATACCTCTTCTTTAAATCTAGATTGGTAACCTGGAAAGGCTTTTAAAAATGTATGTAGTTTAACGCCTCTGCACAGGCGTACGCAATTTTAAAGCATGTCATGTTTGGTATCTATGTAATCAGCATAAGATGATCTTTTATATTTTACCAAACATTTGGGCAAGTGTGTTTTAATGCATTAAAATGTTTTAAAAAATTGCAACACCCACCATTTTATTCTGTGGGGCCTCTGCTTTAAAAAATATATATACTGTTTGGGGGTTTAAGGTAATTTTATAGCAACATATTTTTTATTTTTTCATGTAAACAAAAAGTGGCTGAAAAGGCTTGGTCTTCAAGTGGTTAAAAGAGTGGGTGATGTGTGACATGAGCTTCTAATGTTGGGCATAAATGTCAGGACAGATAAACACCCCCAAATGGCCCCTTTTTGGAAAGTAGAGGCATGTTGAGTCCATGGAATATTCTATTGCCACAAGTTTCAGGAAAATTACCAACATTTTGTTTTTACACAAATTAAATGATATATTGTTAAAACGTGCCATGGATATATGTGAAATTACACCCAAAAATACATTCTGCTGCTTCTCCTGAGTACGGGGATACCACATAGTGAGACTTTTTGGCAGTCTAGCCACGTACAGGACCCTGGAAACCAATCAGCGCCTTCAGGCTTTCTAAGGGTGTAAATTGCTCATTTCACTTCCTCACTACCTATTAGAGCTGCTTGATTCTGGCTAAAATGAGAATCACAATTTTTTTGCTTAGAATAAAGATCACGATTCTCGCGGTGTAACATCTTTTTTCACATTATGCAAACAAAATTGGGCTAACTGTCATGGGCAAGTCTACCCACTATATGGCGGTATCGACACACCGGCGCACGGAATCGCGGTAACGGCGCACGGAATCGCGGTGACGGCGCATCAACACGCAGGGGCGCGCGCAATCACGGCACTTTGACGTGCACGAGCGTCACGCAGGATGCTGATGCCATCTTGGCGGCAAACTTGACTATTTAATGGAGTTGACACTGGGGCCTCTTGCTGTTCGGTCTACACAGCGTGTTCTGAGACAAACCTGATACCCGTGTAGCGCTACCCCCAAAGGAGCCGCTGATTTGTTGTTGGGATCGGCATATTAAGTTACCTTGATGTGGCCCAGGGGTGCAGTCCAGACAGTGAATAAGGGTTTTTCCAATGCTTTATTTATCAACATAAAATGGGAAGAAAAGGGTGATGAAAAGAAAGTGAGACCCTTGCGGTATCAGGCTTGGATATGAACCGAGTAGTCCTGCTCTCAGTAGTATCAAATTGTGATTTGTCGCCACTCTTTCTGAGTGGGTTAAGTGCCCCCGGACAGACCCCTCTCACAAGACTGGCAGCCAAGTTCACAGACCTGGCTCTAGGGCAGTGGTCTCAAAGTACCGGACCAGTTATAAATGGCCCGCAGGCAGGGTGGAAGTGAGGGGAGCAAATCTGGCGCCATCTGGTGGTGAGCCGTTGGTATTACAAGTTATTACCACCAGATGTGAGCTGGCGCCATCTGGTGGTGGCCGTTGGTATTACAAGTTAAGCATTACAAGTTAAACAGCAATTCTAATGTCATTTTACACTATTTTCACTGCCATATTCTTCCCTCTAATTAGAACCCCCAAACATTATATATATTTTTTATCCTAACACCCTAGAGAATAAAATAGCGATCGTTGCAACACTTTCTGTTACGCCGTATTTGCGCAGCGGTCTTACAAGCGCACTTTTTTGGGAAAAAATTACACTTTTTTAAATAAAAAAATAGAGAAATAAAAAAAGACAACAGTAAAGTTATCCCCATTTTTTTTAATATTATGAAAGATAATGTTACGCCGAGTAAATCCATACCCAACATGTCACGCTTCAAAATTGTGTCCGCTTGTGGAATGCCGACAAACTTTTTTTACCCTTTAAAATCTTCATAGGCGACGTTTAAAAAAATCTACAGGTTGCATGTTTTAAGTTACAGAGGAGGTCTAGTGCTAGAATTACTGCTCTCGCTCTACCGATCGCGGCGATACCTCACATGTGTGGTTTGAACACCGTTTACATATGAAGGCGCTGCTCACGTATGTGTTCGCTTCTGCGCGCAAGCTCGTCGGGACGGGGTGCGTTTTCTGGCTCCTAACTTTTTTAGCTGGCTCCTAGATTCCAAGCAAATTTGTCAAACCCTGACTTACACCAGTGCTGGTGGTAATAATGCGCTCGCTGACACCAGTGCTGGTGGTAATAATGCGCTCGCTGACACCAGTGCTGGTGGTAATAATGCGTTCGCTGACACCAGTGCTGGGGGTTAATAATGTGTTCGCTGACACCAGTACTGTTGTTTTTGAAGTTTGAAAGTTTGCATGCGGCCCCCCATGGCATATGAAAACTTGTCTTGTGGCCCTCAGGTAATTTGAGTTTGAGACCCCTGCTCTAGGGCCTCTGCCACAGGCCAATTACTTTAAGTGAGCTAAATGGATGAATGGAGTGAATCCTCCCAGTAGGTTTTTAGAATAGGTCACCGGATGACAGCAGAGCATACCTGTCAGCATTCCGGTCACCAGATCCCCGATTGGTTCGTTCAAGCCCTGTTGGACAATCTGCCTCCAGGTTCCCCTCAAGCCGACCCCCCAATACAAAGGCACCCAGCCTGGGATCCTCTCAATAGAACTGGGGACCCAATAAGTCACTGGAGTCCCCTTTTACCTCCGGATGAGGTTCCGTGTAGTCTGCAATTTTGGCCAGGTGGGCCGCGCCGGCGGGGTCCATGGATGCGCGCACCCTGAAGGTGGATGCCGCACCTGGAACCCCGCAAAGATTTTGAGCACATGACACCTGTCACAGATATACCCTTCCCCAGCATGCCCTGTGAGGGAAAACTCCTCTGATTGGCTGCTGGGGAAAACTTGCTCTGCCAGAACCCCTCTGGCGCCAACTGCTGGCCAGGGATGGCACCGCATCCCTGGAGCACAGACTGACCCAGTGGACTTTTCTGGAATGACAGAAAGTCTCAATTTAGTAAATTATGAATGGGAGCAAACTAACTCTCCCATTCCCCACTAACTTTAGGGTAGTGCCCATACTGAAAGTAAGGGGGCGCTATACCCGTTATCCGTTACCTGCCTGTTCCTGAGACCCGGCTTGCTCCTGATTATCCTCGATCTCAGCCGGCCCTGACCTCGGCTTGTCTGACCACGTCTCTGCCTGTCCCTCTGATCTGTCTGCTGCCCGCCAGTTGCCAACCTGGCTTGGACCACGACTCCACTCCTGCTCTGACCCTGTACCTGATCTGCCCGCCTGTGTATGACCCAGCCTGTCTGAACCTGCTAGTGTCTGTACTAAGATACACCTCCCTCAGTTGCTGATCCCGGCTTCCTGCACCTAGCTCCAGTCATCTGATGTCCAGTCTTCTTCAGCACTGCTGACATCTTTCCGGAGTGCACAGGATCCCAGCTCAGCCCAGCACCAGCGTTCCCGCCAGGCGCTTGTGCGACTCTGCACTCTCGGGTTCCCTGTTTACTCTACCAGGGCCTCCGAAGTCAGAAGAGCAGGAGTAGCCGTTCCCTGCATGTTGGCTCCACTACCAGGTACGTGACAGTACCGAACAGCCATGTCTGAGCCTGCGCAAGGAGCGGATCCTATGGCGGAAATCTACAGCCATCTGGACGGTCTAACCCAGGCCGTTAGGACTTTGCATGAAGGCTACACCAGATTGGAAAATCGTGTCCAGGCTCTATCTGCTCCATCCACCTCCTCTGCTGGCGCCTCTGCTTCACCGTCAGTAATCATGACGGTGAAGCAGAGAACGCCGTTAATATAGAGCGTTTCGGAATGCTTGTGAACTCTAATTCGCCTTACAGCCTAGGACCATCTCATTGGAGACTACCAAGGTGGGCTTTGTCATCTCACTCCTGTCCGGTGAACTGCAAGCCTGGGCCCACCATCTTCTGGAGCAAAAGGACGTATCCCTTAATAATCTGGACACCTTCTTCCAGGCCATGTCTCTATTATACGAGGACCCGCACCAGGCTGCTACTGCAGAAGCCGCTCTGCATTCCCTTCAAAAAAGGTCGCAGGCCTGCAGAGGACTATGTGTCTGAATTCAGTAGATGGAGTTCAGATACCAACTGGTATGATGCGGCTTTATGTTTTTAATTCCGTTTGGGGCTTTCGGAGCCGCTCAAAGATGAACTGGCACGTGTAGGGGTCCCAGGGACTTTGGATGCCTGTCAGGAGAGTATAGTAGACCAGCACTGTGTGACTGCACAGAGGAGACCCACAATGTATGCGGTGAAGTTAAAAGGTGTTTATTAACACATAAATGAAGACAACCAGTGCGCAACAAAATAGCATATACAATCAGGGGAAATACCGTATTCATAAACGAAGCCAGGCCGAGGTCATACACAGGGGAAGTCAGCAGATGGGTGAGGATGGGAACACAACGGATCAGGGAGCGGATGGATGGACAAGCTGCGGGGCAGGAATCCAAGAGGGAACAGGAACCAATGTAAACAGGCAAAGGGAAGAACGGGTCCAGGATAGGCTCAGGATGGGGAACAGAAACAGAGTCCAGATAGCAGGGTCAGATAACAGGCTCAGGTCCGGGAGGTAGGACGATACCAAGGCGAGGAGTGATTACACACGCCGGGTATTTATAGAGGTGTGCTGATTGCATTCAGGTCACACCTGAACGCAGGAAGGACTGTATGCTCCATACTGCCAAGAACCCCCTGCTGGTGGACGCCAGTACTGCAGCCCAAGGATCACATAATACCACCAGGGGAGAGCTCCCCTGGCAGTCCAAGACTGCCAGGAGACACCTGGTGGGCCACAGTACTGCACGCCAAATACCAGGCAGTAACACCAGCGGGGGGAACCTTCCCTGACAGTACCCCCCCCTCAAAGGAGCGGCCTCCGGACGCTCCAACTAGCTGTTGCTGGAGAAAGTCCGTGGTGTCAAGCCGGGCAGCGGATAAAGTCACACCAGGTTGGGCCGGAGGATGGTCCAAGACTTTAAGCCGGGCAAAGTGCAGCTCAAGCTGGGCAGCGGGTACGGACATCTCAGGCTGGGCAAAAAGTACATCAAACTGGGAAGCAGACAGGGGCAAATCAAGCTGGGCAGCAGACTCCGGGTCATCGAGCTGGGCAGCAGGCTCCGGGTCATCGAGCTGGGCAGCAGGCTCCGGGTCATCGAGCTGGGCAGCAGGCACCGGGTCATCGAGCTGGGCAGCAGACAGAGGCTCCGGGTCGTCGGGCTGGGCAGCAGGCTCCGGGTCATCGGGCTGGGCAGCAGGCTCCGTGTCGTCGAGCTGGGCAGCAGACAGAGGCTCCGGGTCATCGGGCTGGGCAGCAGGCTCTGGGTCATCGGGCTGGGCAGCAGGCAGAGGCTCCGGGTCGTTGGGCTGGGCAGCAGACAGAGGCTCCGGGTCGTCGGGCTGGGCAGCAGGCTCCGGGTCGTCGAGCTGGGCAGCAGGCTCCGGGTCGCCGAGCTGGGCAGCAGGCAGAGGCTCCGGGTCGTCGGGCTGGGCAGCAGACAGAGGCTCCGGGTCGTCGGGCTGGGCAGCAGCAAGTCACCCTATATAAGGGATCTCCCCCATGCCTCTCACTACTGATGAAGTCACATGATAGTGACGAATGCGCATGAGTCCACTGAGAGGTACCGGAGGTGACGCTGGCGATAGACTGCCCCTCTCTTTACATGCCTAATTGTATTTTAAACTATGTGAGTACCCTCGTTTATTGCTTATGAGAATTAAAGTTTTAGAAAACGGTATTACACTATCGATGCTTTATTTCTCTGGGGCGAGATACTGATCAATCTGGGACGAGACTTCCAAGGAGGACCTATTTTCTCTGGATCAGAGCCCATTCGGATAACCATTCAATGTGGTTGGATTTATATGCTGTTACCTTACAGCAGTAAGGTAAGGGGACATCCTCATTCACTGTAAAAGAATCACTGGATACCCATCCCCTCTTCACTTCACATTGCGGACTTACACCAGCACTTTGTCTTACTTTTGGACTTTTAAAATATTATTTATATTTTTGCTGACATTGCTCAAGCCCTGTTTATGGACTGTTTATCACCAGCTTATTTTTATTACCCATCACAGTTATTTGGGTGTTGTGTTACACATATTATTTTGCACCTTTTATCACTTTATTTATAGTGTATTTCATCACATCAAGAGGAACCTGTGGAGTTATATGATTTGCATTAGCACTGTTATTGTTCACTGATCACTTTTACTTTTACTTTTATGCCATTTTGGTTATACTGTTATAATCACAGTTATACCATCTTCCATTCCCTTTCCCCACCTGTCCATTCACCCGTCCATCCAATACCTAATAGCGCAGCACTACCTTCCCTAATAAAAAAGATTTAGCCTTTAAATGGTTAAACTGAGAATTCTCCTACACGGAGTTCAGTTAATTGATAAGTAGCAACATTGTATATCTTTTCTAAAACTTGGCAGGCTGCCCAGGAGAGAGAGAAGGTCTTCTACAGGAAGCTTCAGGCAACTTGCATTGACTTCTATTACAGAAGCTTTTTGCAAGTCGCGGTGCTGAAGTTTAAATCGGCATTTTTAAAGCACAAATCGGCCGATGCCGATTAATTTAAAAACGCCAAATATCGGCCAACCGATATATCGGTCGACCTCTAGAAGAGACAGGTGGGTTGTATGCAGGATAGGTACAGGGAGCAGAGACTGGGTATTGGTATCTGGTGGGAAGCAGTGTATACTGAGCTGCGACTGGGGTTGCTATTGGTGATGGATGGATAGATTCTTGGAAAGGCAGGTGATTAATGGCAGGGCTGGAATGTAGTGGTTTGGCTGAAATCAGGAGATCTGACCATGCCTGCAGCACAGGTTGAACAAAAGCAGATTCACACACACCCTGTTTAATCAGAGACTGCACTGAACTAATGCACTGAGACAACTTCTGCTGGGAACAAGAGGAATAATGTTCATCAAAAGAAACTGGATCATCCTCTAATAACCATATCAAGGATTCAACTTGGTCACGACTGAAGGGAGGAGAGAAATCATCACTGCCATCTGGGATGAACGACAGGGCCGGTTTAACACATAACTGGATTAATGGCTGAATATCATCATAAGACATATAACCCTGATCCACCATGGAATGGGCTGATCGGATGGCTTCCATCAGCTGGTCACTTGTCCATCCCTCAAAAACCTGGCGACAATACTCCTCATCCTCCTCTGCCAGCAGAGAAAGGTAAGTGATTTCATTGAAATCCATCTTCAAGGTGGCGCATGCGCGGAGGCGTCCAAGATGGCCGCGTAAGCTAGGAGCTCCGCTCTGCCTCAGCCCCACGCCAGCCCTAGCACCGGTTTCACGGCGGTGCCAAGACCCCGGAGGGTCGGATTAGATTGGGGAACGCTCGGTCGAGCCCCCCATGTATAGCGGAGCGGTCCGGAGGGGCCTGGAAGCAAGTTACACGGCGCTAGAGATACAGGCCGATTCCAAGATGGCGGCCGCGCCTCAGCTACAACTACCTCACGCAGGGGGAAACGCTGACCTGAGGCAAGTGATCGCTCCAGCCACTTTAAATTTCCCTCCTTTGCTGGCCCAAGGCTCTCCAGGCTCCCTAGCTCCCTCAGCAGCCGCCTTGGGTCCCCAGTCAGACTCCACACTGCTACATTACAAGGGCCAGGCACAAGGTGTAATACAGGCCTCACCAGTCTCCATGGCTGCTGGTCACTCAGAATCAGAAATACCTCAGAATGCAGGGGAGCTCTTTTTGAAGTTTTCTGAACTACTTGAACGTGGGTTAGCCCAAACAGCAGTTAACATTACTAAGGAAATACATGCTGACTTCCAGAATCTGGGCTCCAGGATGGAGATCATAGAAAATAAATTGGACATCACTATATCCAGAACTAACCAGAACACTGACCAAATACAATCACTTCAGGAACAACTAGACGTGGCCCTCACTAGAATTGACGACCTCGAAAATCGTTCCAGAAGGGACAATTTTAGGGTGAGGGGTCTCCCTGAATCTGTTACAGACATCCCCAAAGCTATCCAGGACCTCATCAAAAGCATGATCCCCGCTATTGCACCCCACAAGCTGGAGCTGGACAGGGCCCATAGGTCCCTGGGCCCCCTGAGAAAGGATGGATCTCCCAGAGATATTATAGTAAAACCCCATTACTTCTCAGTAAAGGAGGAGGTCATGAGGGCATCCCGTCAGCAACCCCGCATATCCTTTCTGGGTCAGGATATTCAAATCTTTGCTGACATTTCTGCAGCTACTATACAAAAACGCAGATCGCTGAAACCTTTATTGCTGATTTTGTCCCAAAAGGACATCAAATATTGGTGGGGATTTCCGTTTGCCTTAAAATTTGCCTTCAAGGGTAAAACTCACGCCTTTACCACGCTTTCTGAAGGAGAAAAAATTTTGCTAGCCTTAAAACTGATCTCACTGGACTCAGCAATGGACACGTCAAATCTTCCACCAGGTCCTTCCAAACGATCTACCCCGGCAAGTCCTTTATCCCCCACTTGGCACACAAGCAAAAGCAGACGCACCAAAGACACCACAAAGACCTGAACTAATCATCATAGCGGTCTCGCCCGCTGTTCTGGAAGTTTTCCTCCGCTTGGTGCTTTTAACGGAGGATATTATACCTGTTAGGTATAGTGTATCTGGGTTCTCTATCCGTGGCTGGGGACCCATGAAATACCCGGAAAGGGAAAGAAGGGAAAGGGGAAAGATTTTCTTTTTTTCCTGTTTTGGAGAATGTTTTGTTCTCTAGTTACATGTTCTTTGCACTGACCGTGATCCGTACATTTTACTCTTGAACCGTGATAGTATATATTTAGAGTGTTATATGATAAGCTATTGTTTTCTTGTTGACTCTAAAGGGTTGATAGGGGCTGAGGCAGTTGCCTTGCGCCTCAGATCATACCTGGACGGGGACTATGTCGCTGTCGGGGTTTGGTCCTGTAGCCCGAGTTAAGGGCTACGTTACTGTTTTGTCTGACGAAGGTGGATGGGATCTATATCCCCTCCATGTTCGTTGTGAAGACATACTTCATATTTTACAATGCATTATTTCTACTTTTGTTTGTTCTTTCATTTTTCTTCTTACTAACCTTTTTTCCTTGATTGCCAGTTCGTGCATGTGTCATCTTACCTATAGTGTTCCAGGCCTCGGCTCCGGTCTTGTCTCGCTCTGCTGTCTCCCATGCCTCCATGTCGATGGGGTAAGTTCCAAATTGCACCCACTTTATTCCCCCAATGACCTCACCACATAACTTGACTTTGCCGAACCTGGTTAGAGTTGCCTCACACAATGTTCAGGGCTTGAATTCGCCCGTCAAGAGAAGGAAGGTGTTTCAGTCTTACCATTCCCGGAGGATGTCAGTTATCTTATTACAAGAGACACATTTTCCGACCACTTACACACCCTCCTTTCTCCATGCGCAATATCCACAATTTTTTCTGGCTAATGCCGAGGATAAAACGAGAGGGGTGGCTATCCTTTTCGCGAAATCTTGCAAATTTAACCCGCTCCTGATTCACAGAGATCCTAATGGTAGATTTATGTTGGTTAAGGGGGAATTGGATGGACTTCTAGTGTCATTTATTTCATACTATGCCCCCAACAGAGGACAGACCGAATTTTTTAAAACTATGTTTGATATCTTAGTTCCTCTCTTGGAGGGAATGATAGTGTGTGGAGGAGACTCCAACATTGCATTCGACCTAAGCTTGGACAAATCCAGACCTATAGCTACAGCATTGACACGCCCAACTAGAGCTAGCTCACACATAGCAAAACTGATATATCAGCATAACCTGGTAGACATTTGGAGGGAACTCAATCCAAACAAAAAGGACTACTCCCACTATTCTCACCCGCATCGATCGTACTCTAGGATTGACCATATATTCATATCTGCTAGACATATTCCCATGGTTACGAAAGCTAACATAACGGACACAGCTCTATCGGACCACTCCATGGTGATTTGCTCATTACAAACTCAAAACTCAGATTCTCACAAATCACACTGGAAATTAAACGAAACTTTACTACACGACCCTATTGTGGTTTCAGAGATTGATGGGGCCATCAGGGAATATTTTGTGCTTAACAGCGTTGAGGGGACCTCGGCCGAGATATTGTGGGCAGCTCACAAAGCTACCATTCGTGGCAGGATCATACAGATAGCCTCTAAAAAAAAGAAGGAAAAGTCTGCGGAGGTGATGAAGCTTGAGAAAGATTTTTTAACCCTGCGCAGACAACATAAGAAGGATCAGACGACGGTTCAGGCCTCGCAGCTCGACGCCGCTCGACTAGCTTTAAATTTAGCTTTGACAGTTAGGGCGGAACGATCGCTAAATTGGTCCAGTGCTAGATTTTACTTATACAGGAACAAAATGAACACGATGCTAGCCACCAAGCTCTCGCCGAGGTTGCGTTTGTTCGCTCTGCCCAAGATTAAGACCAGGGACGGGACAACAACCCTTAACCCTAAACGCATACTGCAAGAATTCGAAACCTTCTATACCTCCCTTTATCGGGGGTCAGGGATGGCCGGACATTCCGAGATCAACTCCTTTTTGGACCGGTTAGTGATCCCGAACCTACAGGAGAGTCATGTAGACTTGATGGAGGCACCGATCTCCATAGAAGAAACTATAGAGGTTATTAAGGGACTTAAGGATGGTTCGGCCCCTGGACCAGATGGTTTCTCAATCCCATATTACAAGACTTTCTGCGAAACCTTGGCCCCTCACCTCACTAAATTTTTTAATTCAAAACGGGGGAGGGAGGGCGGTCCCATGCACCCAAATTTAAATGAGGCGTTTATCTCAGTCATCCCCAAACCGGATAAGGACTCGGAGCTCGTTGAAAATTACAGACCTATATCACTAATCAATAACGACTTAAAAATATTGACCAAGATACTAGCCAACAGGTTAAAATCATTTATAAAAATATATATTCATAGGGACCAGGTTGGATTTGTCCCTGGTAGACAGGGCCCTGACCAGGTGAGGCGAGCAATCGACATTATTTCTCTGCTTCAGTCGGGCTGGGATGGGAACCCGCGGCAGGAAGGACTCCTCCTTTCTTTAGACCTACGGAAGGCGTTTGACTCTGTAACGTGGGATTACCTCTTTGAGACTCTGCGACGCTGGGGTTTTGGAGAACAATTCCGGGGGTTGTTGAAATCTTTATACTCTGAACCCAGTGCACGGGTCAAATTACAGGGTTTTTTTTCGGGCTCCATTAGTATTGCTAGAGGTACTAGACAGGGCTGTCCATTGTCCCCCTTGATTTTCGCAATAGCAATCGAGACACTTGCTATTGCGATCAGGTCGGATCCGGATATTAGGGGGGTATCTTGCGGCTCCCAAATCCATAAATGCGCTCTCTTTGCAGACGACCTTCTTCTGTATATCTCTTCCCCGACCACCTCTCTTCCAATTCTTTGCAACTTATTGGAGTCCTTCGGGAAAATTTCGGGTTTGCGGGTGAATTGGAATAAATCTCAAGCCCTAAACATTTCCACCCACCCCTCGGTGATCAATCACTTAAAACCCTATTATGAGTTCCAGTGGGCCGAATCATCCATTCGTTACTTAGGCATAAACCTCACAACCAAAATTGAACATCTCTACCAGGCTAATTATCCACCTATATTTCGGAAACTAGAGCTAGATTTACAGACGTGGGCTCGACACAAACTTTCGTGGACAGGTAGGGTTAATGCAGTCAAAATGACCCTCCTACCAAGGTTACTCTACTTGTTCAGATCTTTACCAATAGCGGTTAAAAAAGACCAACTCCGTTCACTACAGAGTAAAATTCTGAAATTCATTTGGGAGGGCAAAGGTTATAGAGTGGCACAAAATGTCCTTTATGGGCTCAGAACACAAGGAGGTCTTGGACTACCAAATCTGTTTAAATACTACCAAGCAGCCAGACTAGCACAATTTTCTGCTATTTTTGCGGAATGTGAAAAACCAGAGTGGATAGATATGGAAGGTTTGGCGATCCCTAGCCTCTCAATAGAGAGCCTTTTTTGGTCATCACAAAAATCTAGGCCTTCTATACTGTCCCCCACATTGTCGCAATCTTTTAGACTCTGGGATGGCCTGAGACACCTTCCTTCTTTGGTCTCGGAGACTAAGCCTTTGACACGGATCTTTCTCAACCCGCAGTTTCCTATAGGGATGGACATTTCAGCTTTCCAATGGTGGCTGGACAAAGGGATCTATAGAATAGGCGACTTTTTGACAGCCACGGGCCCACTTTCACTGGAGCATTGTGTGAGGACACTTGATTTACCGCTATCGGAAAGAGCCCGGCACACCCAAATTTTTAACTTTGTTTCATCCCACTGGTCTGACAATTTCAGGCACGCAACTCTTACTAGTTACGAAAGTTGGTGTAAACAAATGACGGAACACAAAGGGGGAATATCTATATTATATAGAGCTCTATCCGAGGTTTCCACAAAATTCTCATACATGGAGGCATGGGAGAGGGATCTGCGGATGACCTGGGACCTGAATAGATGGCACAAGGTAGGTTTGAAAACTTTCAAAGGTCTAGTGAATACTTCCTTAGCTGAAGCTAACATTAAGGTTCTGATGCGGTGGTACCTGGTACCCAGTAGATTGGCTGCGATGTTTCCTACGTCTTCCCCATTATGCTTTCGCAACTGTCAAACGCATGGCACGATGCTTCACGTTTGGTGGGAGTGCCCCAGAATCAGGGGATTCTGGAACAGAATCTTTTGCCTTATCAGAAAAGTTACGGGAGTACAGGTGGAGAAATCCCCGCATATCGCTCTGCTAGGTTCCGAAATTCCTCGAGTCTCCAAACCCATACAAAAACTGATAGCTTTCATGCTCATAGGAGCTAAAACCACTCTAGCGGCAGCCTGGAAGCAACCTAGGGTCTCGTTCTTAGCAGCTAAGGGGAAGATTTCATGGATCATGACGCAGGAAAAAATGGTCAGCTCTATCTCTAATACCAGGGATAGTTTTGAGGCCATATGGGAACCTTGGGCCAGACATGTGGGTGTTTCCCTATCGCCAGGTCAGGTTCTGACCCCCTCAGGTACTTAATTGGACTACTGGCAGTCAACTCTTCTCTTATTGGTTCTTTCCTTCTCTCTATTTCTTCTCTTTCTTCCTTTCTTCCTTTCCTTCTCCTTCGGTCATGATACCTTTGGTACAATATACGCTTCGAGATGTTTGTTTTAGTTATTATACTAGTCTTTTAATAGACGACACTTTCGGGGGAACACCCTGGGGGAGGGGGAGAGTTTGGTTGGGGAGTGGGAGGTCCTACTACTCACACATCCCTTAGGATGCGTCTGGAGGCCTAGAGTTCCTCTCCACATTTTGGGCGGGGTCCGAGATTATCTGGGGTCACAAACGTCTCTCATCGTTATTGAGTTTGGCTACCCTTTTATCCGACACAGTATGCTCCCTTTACGGGGTGTCGGTTGAGACTCGGTACGAAAAGCGTTGTTTTGGATCCTCGTCCCTCTTCAACTCTGGCCACACATAGATGGGTAGGAGATCTCCTATGGGGACATTAATTTATATTTTTACTACTCTCTCTTCATGATGCTAGATTAACTTAAGAAGTACATTGAAATTTGGACTGTATCTTCATTATTTATTGATCGCTGTTTCTTTTTTTTTTTTTTGTTTTGTTTTTTTTCTTCTTAAATGGTATGTACTGAGTGCTTCATGCTATACGTTGTATGCTTTTACTTCTTCATCAATAAAATAAAACTTTAAATAGAAATCCATCTTCAAAAAACGCACCGCAACAGGATGGTTCCTCAATGCAGGCACGTCTGGTCAGGGATGGCCCTGGTATACTGTCAGGAGAGTATAGTAGACCAGCACTGTGTGACTGCACAGAGGAGACCCACAATGTATGCGGTGAAGTTAAAAGGTGTTTATTAACACATAAATGAAGACAACCAGTGCGCAACAAAATAGCATATACAATCAGGGGAAATACCGTATTCATAAACGAAGCCAGGCCGAGGTCATACACAGGGGAAGTCAGCAGATGGGTGAGGATGGGAACACAACGGATCAGGGAGCGGATGGATGGACAAGCTGCGGGGCAGGAATCCAAGAGGGAACAGGAACCAATGTAAACAGGCAAAGGGAAGAACGGGTCCAGGATAGGCTCAGGATGGGGAACAGAAACAGAGTCCAGATAGCAGGGTCAGATAACAGGCTCAGGTCCGGGAGGTAGGACGATACCAGGGCGAGGAGTGATTACACACGCCGGGTATTTATAGAGGTGTGCTGAATGCATTCAGGTCACACCTGAACGCAGGAAGGGCTGTATGCTCCATACTGCCAAGAACCCCCCGCTGGTGGACGCCAGTACTGCAGCCCAAGGATCACATAATACCACCAGGGGAGAGCTCCCCTGGCAGTCCAAGACTGCCGGGAGACACCTGGTGGTGGGCCACAGTACTGCACGCCAAATACCAGGCAGTAACACCAGCGGGGGGAACCTTCCCTGACAATGCCCTTATCAATCTGACCATCCAAATCAACAGGCACCTAAAAGAGCGCAAGTCTGAACGAGTCGCTAGCCTGTCCCATCCAACCTGGATGATGCCTCGGGTACCCACCTTCTCCAATCCGACACCCCTGGTCCCGACTACTCCCCCTGTGGACACCTCAGAACCTATGCAGTTGGGCTTGCTCCATCCCTCACTCACACCGTAGGAACGTCAACATCGACAAATCCACAATCTATGCCTGTACTGTGGAGAGTCTGGGCTATATGTGAGAACTTGCCCAGCGAAGCTCAGTAAGTGCTGTTCTATGTCAACTGTTCATACATCCGTTGTTCCCCATAACTCTTCTCACTTGTGTGAGGGGTTAGCGGGTGTGTGTGACCCCCTGTTAGGGTTCAGCACACAAAAACACTAGGCACAGCAGACAGTGGTAGAAGAAAAACAAAAAGGTGCGGTTTCATTTGAACTAAATACACATAAAAATATGACAGAAAACAAAAGAAATACAAAAATAAATCCTGGTCAACTTGACCTGCTTGCTATAAACGTTGGTGTCCCTAACTAACAACTGGGTACAGCCTTGTGCTGCCCCAGTCCCTGACTCCCTGCTGTTTAAATCTCTTTAGCAAAAGCCACACAGGCTTGGTCTCACCGCACAGAGATCTCACTCCCCAGACTAAACACACAGATCTGGTTCCAGGTTGGAGCATATCTCTCTGCATGCTGGGAGTTTTTGTAGAGGACCTTAACGAGCCCACCTAATTCAGCTGGGCTCATCAAGTCCTAACACCAGGACTCCCAGCACTCCCCCTAGAGGTATAAACTGGCATAAAGCCTGAACCTAGGTGATATATACCTTGCATCCTGGATGCAACCAGGGAATTTAACCTGCCTGGTGCCACACTTGGCTATCCCCATTCTATTACAGCTCCCAGGAGGGAATATCCAGGTCAACGCCATACTTGACTCCGGAGCCTGCAATTGCTTTTTGGACTCCTTTTGCCACTCAACATCACATTCCTCTCTGACCTAGGGCTAAAGGTCTATCTGTACATCTAGCCGATGGATCAGTTTTAAAATCTGGGCCGGTCATACAAGAAATTTTACCTTTAGCCACAACCATTTCTAGCAATCATTGGGAACTACTGTGTCTAGATGTCATTCAGTCTCCCCTGTTTCCCAAAATCCTGGGCATGCCATCGCTCCAGGCCCATAACCCCCAAATGAATTGGACAACCGGAGAAATCAGCCTCAGCTCCCCCTATTGCCTGCAACATTGCCTGCAAGGGACTTTGTGTCCTCCTTCTCTGCTCTGTATGGACTTTGACACTGAGACCCTTCAATCCGTTCCCGAGGTGTATCACGACTTTCTAGACGTCTTCAGTAAAAAGGGGGCTGAGGTTCTTCCCCCACACAGACCCTATGATTGTCCGATTGAGCTCCTTCCCGGAGCCGAAATCCCCTTCGGCAGAATCTTTCCTCTGACGGAACTGTAACTCGAAACCCTGAAAATCTATATCGATGAAAATCTCAAGAAGAGGTTCATTCGCCCATCTACTTCACCAGCAGGGGCAGGAATTTTCTTAGTTGAAAAAAAAATACCATTCTTTTCGCCCCTGCGTGGACTATCGCAAGCTTAATAAAGTGACAATCAAAAATCGGTACCCCCTTCCCCTGGTACCTGAGCTATTTTAAAGACTGGGAGCCGCAGTTATCTTTAGAAAGCTGGACCTCCAAGGGACCTACAACTTGGTGTGCATCCAGGATGGCGATGAATGGAAAACGGCCTTTCGTACCCGCTTTGGCCACTTTGAATATCTTGTGATGCCTTTCGGACTGTGTAACGCCCCTGCTACGTTCCAGCATTTTGTAAATGATATCTTCAGAGACTATCTCAATCTTTTTGTCATCGTATACCTTGACGACATTCTCATCTTTTCCCCTTCCCTGGACAAGCATCGAAAACATGTCAGGAATGTGTTCAGACGACTTTGAACGCACGGACTGTACGCTGAACCTGAAAAGTGCGAGTTAATACAATTTCTGGGCCTAATAATCTCTGTGAAGGGCATTGAGATGGATCCCCAGAAAGTCACAGAGATTCTTGACTGGCCAGCGCCCGTGGACAAGAAGGGCGTTCAGCGCTTTGTCGGATTCGCGAATTTTTACAGAAAATTCATTACTGTATTCTCTAACATCATCGCCCCTATAACCAACCTAACTAAGCAGCCCGTTTTCACTGGTCACCCGAAGCTCAAGAGGCTTTTGAGACCCTCGAGAATCTGTTCACATCTGCATCGGTCCTCGGACATCCTGACGCAAGTCTACCTTACATTCTGGAAGTGGACGCTTCAGAAATGGCAGTTGGAGCGGTTCTCTCCCAAAGGCAGGGGCCCAAGGCCCTTTTGCACCCGGTTGCCTTTTTCTCCTGCAAACTGTCCAAAGCGGAGAGAAACTGCGACGTAGGGGACCGGGAGTTACTGGCAATGAACGCCGCACTGGAAGAGTGGCGGTATCTCCTGGAAGGTGCAGCACACCCGATTCTAATTTACACAGACCACAAGAACCTGGAATACTTGAAAGTCACCAAGAGATTAAAACCACGTCAGGCCAGGTGGGCACTCTTCTTTACTCGATTCTTATTTCACATAACATACAGAATACCAAGTCTGATGCCCTCGCATGGATGTTCTGTAATTCGGAAGCCACTACCCCCCTGGACACTATTCTGTCTTCAGGAAACTTCTCCAGGAAGCCTCTGCAGGGATTTCTCCTTTATCTGGCACAGATCTTCAACCCAAGGATGGTCTGCTGTGGCACAAAAACAAGATCTTCGTACCGGAGGGTTTACGGGTCAGTGTTCTATATGCCTGTCACGACCACAAACTGGCTGGCCATTTTGGGGTACTCAGCTGCAGCGGACGTTTTGGTGGCCTCAGCTCTTAAAGGATTGTAGGAGCTATGTGGAATCATGCACCATATGCATCCGGAATAAGGGGAGCAAGTCTAGAGCCTGGGGACTCTTAAAACCTCTGCCCGTACCAGAAAGGCCGTGGAGGATGATCTCTATGGATTTCATCGTGGAGCTTCCTCCTTCCGAAGGTTTCACTACTATCTTCATGATTGTAGACAGGCTGTCCAAGATGGCACATTTTTTGCCCATGAAGTGTACACCATCTGCCCCTGAGACAGTTAAAAATGTTATTAAAGAAATTGTGAGGCTCCACGGCATACCTGCAAACATCGTGTCGGATTGGCGGGTGCAATTTACCTCTATGTTTTGGAGAGCACTCTGTGAGTCCCTTAAGATTGACCTGTCATTCTCATTCGCCTACCACCCACAAGTAAACGGCCAGACTGAAAGAACAAATCAAACTCTTGAACAATATTTACGTTGCTTTTCATCTTTCTCACAAGAAGACTGGGTATCTCTGTTGCCACTAGCTGAGTTCGCTTACAACAATTCAGTTCATTCCGCTACTAAGCAATCCCCATTCTATGCAAACTATGGCTATCATCCGCTGTTTATGTCCAACTGTGTTCCGGAGTGTACAGTACCTGCTGTTCAGGAGACATTGGATTTCTTCAATACCAATAATAAACTGTTACAAGAGACCATTACAAGGACACAGGAACATAACAAAGAAGTGTTTGATAAGAAAAGGAGGGGAGAACTCAACTTGGAACCCGGAGATCGGGTGTGGCTGTCCACCCTTAACTTAAAACTTGCATGTCCTTCAAAGAAACTGGGCCCTAGATTCGTGGGCCCCTTTCCAATCAAGAGGAAAATTAACAGCATAGCCTACGAACTAGAGTTACCAAATCCGTTCCGCATTCACCCGGTTTTTCACATTGCTCTTCTGAAATCTAATGTGCCTGATCCCTTTCCTGGGCGAAGCACCGACCCTCCCGAACCGATCCTGGTTGATGGCGAGGAGAAGTTCGAAGTCGAGTCCATCTTGGATTGCAGGAAAAGGTGTAACCAAGTCAAGTTCCTGGTAAAATGGAAGGGATATGGCCCTGAAGAGAACGCATGGGAGCCTGAATGCAATATCCAAGCTGAAAGACTGATTCAATCCTTTAAGGACTCTCACCCACTTAAGTTGGCCCAGTTGGGCATCCTGAGGCTGCCCATTGGAGGGGGGCAATGTCATGGGCAAGTCTGCCCACTAGATGGCAGTAGCGAAACAGCGGCGCGCATGTAGCGCCACCTTTTGCTGCGATTACAGCTGTAAGTCGCTAGGGGTATGTCTCTATCAGTTTTGCACATCGAGAGACTGAAATTTTTGCCCATTCCTCCTTGCAAAACCGCTCGAGCTCAGTGAGGTTGGATGGAGAGCGTTTGTGAACAGCAGTTTTCAGTTCTTTCCACAGATTCTCGATTGGATTCAGGTCTGGACTTTGACTTGGCCATTCTAACACCTGGATATGTTTATTTGTGAACCATTCCATTGTAGATTTTGCTTTTTTTTTGGATCATTGTCTTGCTGGAAGATAAATCTCCGTCCCAGTCTCAGGTCTTTTGCAGACTCCATCGGGTTTTCTTCCAGAATGGTCCTGTATTTGGCTCCATCCATCTTCCCATCAATTTTAACCATCTTCCCTGTCCCTGCTGAAGAAAAGCATGCCCAAACCATGATGCTGTCACCACCATGTTTGACAGTGGGGATGGTGCGTTCAGGGTGATGAGCTGTGTTGCTTTTACGCCAAACATAACGTTTTGCATTGTTGCCAAAAAGTTTGATTTTGGTTTCATCTGACCAGAGCACCTTCTTCCACATGTTTGGTGTGTCTCCCAGGTGGCTTGTGGCAAACTTTAAACTACACTTTTTATGGATATCTTTAGGAAATGGCTTTCTTCTTGCCACTCTTCCATAAAGGCCAGATTTGTGCAGTATACGACTGATTGTTGTCCTATGGACTGAGTCTCCCACCTCAGCTGTAGATCTCTGCAGTTCATCCAGAGTGATCATGGGCCTCTTGGCTGCATCTCTGATCAGTCTTCTCCTTGTATGAGCTGAAAGTTTAGAGGGACGGCCAGGTCTTCGTAGATTTGCAGTGGTCTGATACTCCTTCCATTTCAATATTATCGCTTGCACAGTGCTCCTTGGGATGTTTAAAGCTTGGGAAATCTTTTTGTATCAAAATCCGGCTTTAAACTTCTCCACAACAGTATCTCGGACCTGCCTGGTGTGTTCCTTGTTCTTCATGATGCTCTCTGCGCTTTAAACGGACCTCTGAGACTATCACAGTGCAGGTGCATTTATACGGAGACTTGATTACACACAGGTGGATTCTATTTATCATCATTAGTCATTTAGGTCAACATTGGATCATTCATAGATCCTCACTGAACTTCTGGAGAGAGTTTGCTGCACTGAAAGTAAAGGGGCTGAATAATTTTTCACGCCCAATTTTTCAGTTTTTTATTTGTTAAAAAAGTTTGAAATATCCAATAAATTTCGTTCCACTTCATAATTGTGTCCCACTTGTTGTTGATTCTTCAAAAAAAATACAGGTTTATATCTTTATGTTTGAAGCCTGAAATGTGGCAAAAGGTTGCAAAGTTCAAGGGGGTCGAATACTTTCGCAAAGGCACTGTATATGTGGATCTTTCAATTGGATCAACAATATGGATGGGAGATCGTTGGATGATTTAACCCTGTATGGGTTGATGCTAATTTGCCAAGCATGAGATTGCAAGGCAACTTCATTTGTTGAGTGGACATTTGAAGGACTTGTTTAGTCAATGGACTTTGTTTTTGATATTTATCCCTTGTCACTGGGTGATTTATTTTCCATCAGTTATTGTTAATTTATTTATTGGTTTATTTACAGCGCCACTATTTACTTTAGTAGTTTATACGGTAGAATTATAAAAACAATATATAAAATGAAAGGTATAAAAGATTAAATAAACAGGGACATAATAGCTAACAGTTATTAATGAAGCAATTAATGTCCCATTCGATGTTCAACCCAAAAGGGCTATAAGTTTCACATAGTTACAGAGTTGGCGAGGTTGAAAAAAGACACCAGTCCAACCCATGATGTTTGTGTGTTTATGTGCTTATGTCAATAGTACATCGTATACCCCTGTATGTTGTGGTCATTGAGGTGCCCATATAATAGTTTTTTGAAACTATCGACGCTCCCTGCTAATACTACTGCTTGTGGAAGATAATTCCACATCTTTACCGCTCTTACACATCCTGTACACACGACCGTTTTTTCGGTCGGAGTAAACTCGGATGGTTTTTCCGACAGAATTCTGCTCAAGCTGTCTTGTATACACATGGTCACACCTAATTCCGACCGTCAAAAACCCAGTGACGTACAACGCGTATGACGGCAGTATAAAACTGAAGTTCAATTCCAACAGCGCCACCCTTTGGGATGCTTTTGCTGAACTTGTGTTAGTAAAAGTTTGGTGAGAGACAATTTGTGCTTTTCAGCCTTGTGCTTTTCAGTCCGTTACAGCGTGACGAATGTGCTATCTCCATTACGAACGTTAGTTTTACCAGACCGAGCGCTCCCGTCTCATACTTGATTCTGAGCATGCATGGTTTTTAGTGCGTCAGAATTGCATACAAACTGATTTTTTCCATCGGAAAAATTGAGAACTATCTAAGTCCATCGGAATTTTGGGCATTGGGCTTTGAAAAGCTCCCATCTGACTTTTTCCATCGGAAATTCCGACTGTGTGTACAGGGAATTACAGTAAAGAACCCTCTACGCAGTTTAAAGCGGTGGTTCACCCTAAAATCCACTTTCTGTCACTAGATCCAGCATACTGCTGACATCTGCAGTATGCTGGATTTTTTTTTCTTTTTTTTGTACTTATCGTTTTATCCGTATGTCTGCTCCGGCTCGAGCGGGGAATCCGTCGGGGAATGGGCGTTCCTAAGTAAAGCGCAGTTGATTGACGGGCTTGGATAGCGCGTCACACCTTCCGGAAATAGCCGACGTGACTCTCGGCTGCTTACGGCGCTATACGGCGCCTGCCGTGTAGAGCTGACTGCGCAGGCGCCGTAAATTGCCGAGAGTCACGTCGGCTATTTCCGGAAGGTGTGACGCGCTATCCAAGCCCGTCAATCAACTGCGCTTTACTTAGGAACGCCTATACCCGGAAGGATACGCCGCTCGGAGCCGGAGCAGACATACGGATAAAACGATAAGTACAAAAAAAAATAAAAAATCCAGCATACTGCAGATGTCAGCAGTATGCTGGATCTAGTGACAGAAAGTGGATTTTAGGGTGAACCACCGCTTTAAGGTTAAACTGCTTCTCTTCCAACTTTAGTGAATGGCTATGTCTTTTTAAATTCCCTTTCACTAAATCGTTTTTTTCCCCCATATGCTAGGGTCACTAGTACGGTATTTGTACATTGATATCATATCCCCTCTCAAGCGTCTCCTCACCCACCTGTCCGGGGCTTAGAAATCCCCTTGGCTTAATGTTTTAAACGTACCTCGTTTAGGAGCATTCTAATTGGGCGGCACTGACCAATCAGAATCCACGTAGCCCATCCTGTCAGCGCAGGTGAAGAGAGAAAGCCACTGGGATTTCAAATCCCTGGACTGGTAAAGCAGCGATACGATCTATCAGAATGGGTGATTGCTGAACTCCAGTTTAGTTGGACTGGGTGATATGTAAAGGGGGTCCAGATGTGCTGTAAAGGTGAACTTACACTATAAATAGCGCTTTTGGTTTGTGGTGCTCAGATACAGTGCATTCCGGTGTAGCATGCAGATCTGTAGCTCATGAAGATCGGTATCCCTGCCATCAACTGCGCATGTGCCGATTTCAGGCTATTGAAGTCGAGCGCAGAGCAATGGATTTCCAACAGTACACACCAGCGAACCCGGCATTCGGGGCGACGTGGACTTAGGGGAAAGTGGCCAGTCGGCCTCACTTCGCTCGGCCTCCTGGCTCTTTTTTTAACATCCTTCAATGCACGGGGATGTTAAAGCGGTCCTCCACCCTAAAGTGGAGTCCCGCTGATCGGAACCCTCCCCCCCTCCGGTGTCACTTTTGACACCTTTCAGGGGGGAGGGGGGTGCAGACACCTGTCTAAAGACAGGTATTTGCACCCACTTCCGGCCACACGATACGGGCGAAAGACGGGCATTCCGTCACATCCCGTCTGTCGCCCGTTGTGTGCTGGGAACACTCGGCTCCCAGCACACAGCGTGTGAGCCAATCGGCGGGCGCAGCGCGACTCGCGCATGCGCCGTAGGGAACCGGGCAGTGAAGCCGCAGCGCTTCACTTCCTGGTTCCCTCAGCGTGGATGGCGGGGGGAGCAGCAGAGTGACGAGCGATCGCTCGTGCTCTGCTGCGATCGGCGCTGGACTCCAGGACAGGTAAGTGTCCTATTATTAAAAGTCAGCAGCTGCAGTATTTGTAGCTGCTGACTTTTAATATTTTGTTCCCATGGCACATCCGCTTTAAGGAAAGAGCCTGTATGCCGACCGAAGTTTCACTGGTGTGTACTGTCGGCAGTAGCTCTGCGCTCCATTTCAATTGCCTAAAATCGGCACATGCGCAGTTGATGGCAGGGATACCGATCTTCATGAGCTACAAATCTCCATGCTACACCGGCTTTAACGTGTACGGCCTCTAGGGGGCGATGTGTCAGGTTTTACTCCCCCACATCTCAACATTATGGTTTTCAATTCAGTTGTTCCAAACTTGTTCCAGGGAAATACCACAGCCATGGTATCAGCTCACTAGTCAAGGGACCAACATTTCTAAAAGGAGAACAACAATTTCCTTCCTCACGTCAGTTTCCCTTTATCCCTCGGGAATTGATACTATTCGGTCACCCTGGAAATCCCCAGACACAGCAGTCTTCCAACTCCCTCAGCTCCAGCACGCCACAGAACACCGCAATTGACAGCAGCGCACCACGTGACGCTCGTACGTCGCGACGCACAGACACCACTCCGCCACCAAGATGGCCGCCGCCGCCCCTTCACCTGCGGGTCATGTGCTGAGTTCTGTCTAGCCGGGGCAGCTCGCGCTCTATGACCGCCGGGAGGAAGGCGGAACGTCTGTGTGCTATCGCTCGCCTCGCCCACCAAGTCTGGCCGATGAGATGGCGGCGGTGCGGGGACTCCGGGTGTTGGTGAAGTCGGCGGCGGCTGGAGTTGTGAACGAGCCGGAGCCCATGGAGGTAGAAGAGGGAGAAGTAGAGGCCGTTCCGGACGCCATTCAGGACGCCGTTCAGGAGGCAGCTCAAGACGTCGCTCAGGACGTACCTCAGGACGTACAGGAAGGCAGCTCCCCCCGGGAGGTGGTGTCGGTGTGTGAGGTGAGGGGGGGATGGGGTACGTCGCCTGTCTGTGGTCATCTTCTGCACAGGCCATTCACTGCAGTGTGAGCCCCATGACTGGGCATAGGCAGAGCTGTGCCTGGCCTAAGGGGGGCATCTCTCCTCAGTAGGGATAGCAGCCCCTCTAGTCTGCCCCCTAGGGGGAGAGCAGCTGTGTGCACCGATCTCCCTCATATGTCTGGGCTCAGCTCTCCTCCATATATCACATCCACCTATATGCAGTTCTGGGTTACAGCCTCTGCCAGGTCTCATTATGGGCTGTGTCCCCAGCGAGATGGGGGCCTTATTCACAGACATGCGTCTATAGGACACTTCTGAATCCAAATAAATGTATTACGTGATTTATAAAGTCAAACCTTACCTTTTTTTATTTTATTTTTCATTTTAGATATTGTAAGGGAGGGTTATAACCCCTGTCAGGTGTCCCATTGGGGGGCGGGGGTCCTTCACTTCCTGTCTGATAGCCAAAACAGGAAGTGAGGAAATCAAATTAAAGGGGTTGTAAAGGTACAATTTGTATTTATTTTTTTCCCCCATAAATAGCTTCCTTTACCTCAGTGCAGTCCTCCTTCACTTACCTCATCCTTCCATTTTGCTTTTAAATGTCCTTATTTCTTCTGAGAAATCCTCACTTCCCGTTCTTCTGTCTGTAACTCCACACAGTAATGGGAGGCTTTCTCCCTGGTGTGGAGTGTCGTGCTCGCCCCCTACCTTGGACTACAGGAGAGTCAGGACACCCACTAACACACAGCTCCTTTCTCTATCTGCGTCCTGACTTTCCTGTAGTCCAAGGGAGGGGGAGAGCGAAACACTCCACACCAGGGAGAAAGCCTCCCATTACTGTGTGGAGTTACAGAGAGAAGAACAGGAAGTGAGGATTTTATAGAAGAAATAAGGACATTTAAAAGCAAAATGGAAGGATGAGGTAAGTGAAGGAGGACTGCACTAAGGTAAAGGAAGCTATTTAGGATTTTTTTTTTACCTTTACAACCCCTTCAAGACAATGCTTTGTCAGATCTTGCCCCCCCCCCCCCCCTCAAATTACTGTTGGGACAATCCAGAATTTGGGATTTTTTTTTCTTACTTTGTTTCAAGCTTCGTTCATATTGGTGAGCCTTCAGACATGACTTGAGTCACAGAATCGCAAGACAATGGCAATCACGTAGTTTTCAATGGTGTTCACATCAATGCAACTCAGCACAGCAATTTTGGAAAAGGATCCTGTGCTGCCTTGATGCAATTCCAGTGCAATTTTGGCTCCATAGAATATACAAACCACTTCAAAGTTGCACTACATGATCGCACTGAAAGTCGGGTCACAATCTGTTTGCAGCAGTGTGCATCTAGCCTTAGTGTTACAAAATCAGCAATAGTAAAATCAGTCTGCACACACAGTAAAGCATGCTTGTTATACTCACTGTGGAACCTAAGGGGTTAATCCTCTGCATTGTGTTAAAAAGCTGTTTGATCCTGTCTTCTCTGATCCTCTCCATCTTCCACTATTCCCAATCCATCTGATTAAACAGAGCCTTTGGAGTCACTCTGCACATGCTCAGTTTGGTGTGTGTATGTGTATATATATATATATATATATATATATATATATATATGTGTATATGTGTGTGTGTGTGTGTGTGTGTGTGTGTGTGTGTGTGTGTGTGTGTATATATATATGTATATATGTATGTATATATATATATATATATATATATATATATATATATATATATATATATATATATATATATAATTTATTTTTTCTCATGGGAGAGTGCATGTGATCAGCACAAGGCCAATCGGCACTGTCCAGACAGAGGGTCAGGGGTCCTGTAGCCCAATAGGACAGATCAGAATTTAAACTCCAAGCTTTAAACAGACACTGCAACTAACAAGACTAACTGCTGATGAGACACTATGACTCTCTAAGACCCTATACACACTATTAGATTTTCTGCAGATTTTTGTCTTTAGTTTTACCCAAACCATGTAATATGAAGTCAAACCTTTAAAGTGGTTGTAAACCCAATCTAAAAAAAAAACAACCCTGCAAGAGAAAGGCATACTAGCTCATTATGAATTGCTCAAACCACGTGTGGTTTGCATACCGTTTACATATGCGGGTGCTACTCACAAATGCGTTCGCTTCTGCGCGCAAGCTCGGCGACACTGGGCTTGTTTTCTGGCTCCTAACTTTTTTTAGCTGGCTCCTAGATTCCAAGCAAATTTGTCAAACCCTGTGCAGGTTTAGGAGATATCCTGGGTATCTACAGGTAAGCCTTATTATAGGCTTACCTGTAGCATAAAGTGGTTGTAAAGGGTTTACAACCACTTTAAGAGTTTCAATTTTGTATGCAATCAGGCAGGTCCTCGCACTATATGGTTTTGGTAAATCTGAATACAAAAATCTGCAGAAAATATAATAGTGTGTATGGGGCTTTAGATGCTCTTTGTATACCCAATGTTACTGACCTGTTAAGTAGTTGTTAAATTTTCTTCTAGTTCTTCCTTGTTAGTACGGCTTTTTTTTTTTTGCCCTGTCCCAACGTTTTTGAGATGTGCTGCCATCAATTTCAACAATATCTTATTTTTTTTCTTAAAGTGGTATATTTTCTCAGTTTTAATGTTTTTTATTGTAAATGCAATATGGGTTTGAGTTTTGCAAGTCATTGCATTCTGTTTTTATGTAGATTTTACACAGCATCCCAACTTTTTTTGGAACTGGGTTTGTACTTTAAGGACCAATTCACACCCAGAATGTGGTGTGAGAAAGCACATTTTGTGCACAGGTGCCAGTGGATTCTTAATGGTACCCCAAATGCAGTGCGTTTACAGGCACCAAATTGCATGGTGCCATAGTACTATGCGGTTTGATATATTTGTTTAAAAAAAAAAAGTAGTGCTTACACTAATTTCACGGTCCAGTGCATTTTTCAGCCCATTTAAACAAATAGGCTGTGAAGACACATCGGAACGCATGGAAAGTAATTTGCACAAATCCTCCCATCAACACACAGTGCTGACGGGAATCAGCAATTGTCTTCTCCTGGTCCTATCATCTGTAAACAAATTCTTTCTATTGTGGTGTATAAATATGGAGAATTATATAGGCTTTTGATCTATAGTAATCTGACTAAATGTAGACTCCATGTTTTTATTTTACTTCTGTGCTTCCTGATTGGTGCAGGTATGCTCATTTGCTTTTCATGGGAAGATGAGGTTGTGTATGTTCTGCTGCAGGCAGGTGGCTTTGGTGGATAACTAGTAAATGATCCGATGTCAACAATTGCACGGCACTCATTTTGTTGTGAATAACAAACGCTAAGTGATGTTTGACACGGTATGGAGTTGTGTAAAAAATTTACAAGAAACTTATTTATTTATTTTCTCCTCCATTGCATATGTTTTCTTTACTTACAGTTGTGTTCAAAAGTTTGCTTACCCAGGCAGATATCATAACATTTTTGCATTGATGTTGAAAATATGACTGATATTGCCAAACTGTCTTTAAAGTGGAGTTCCGCCCAAAAGTGGAACTTCCGCTTTAAGGCCTCCTCCCTGGCACCTGTTCTGTGGAGGGATGGGACTTGCTAGGAGGAAAGATCGATCAGCGTTCATACTTAGTATATGTCCTCCTCCCTGAGAAAACCAGGATCTGTGTGTTTACACACACAGATCAAGGTTGTCGCTCTGTCGCGTGCGATCGCAGGTGCCCGGCAGTCATCCGAGTCTGCTGGGCACTCGCTCCGGCGGGTCTAGTGGCCCAAAGGTGAAGTGAGGTAATGTAGTTTCGCCCAGGGGAGAAAACCTGCCGCAGTTAAACTACGGCGGCCAGTCCAGAAGAGGTTAGCACTTTAAAGAGTAACTCCACTTTTCTGACAACATTCTGTGTATAGAATGCCTCCTGGTAGCCATATTGTATTTTACAGAAAATTACAGAGCTGCAGATTGAAAAGAAAGGTTCATTTTTAATAACCTTCAATAACATTATGGCTTATGTCACAGTTGTATATGCTATATCACTTTTTTCCTTCATTGCTATTTTTTTCCTGATAAAAGTAGCGTTTGTTTTTCATGATCGGTCATATTTTCAGTATCGATGCCAAAATTTTAAAAATGTTGCCAGAGTATGCAAACTTTTGAGCACAATTGTACTTATTTGGTAATAGTTATATCTAAATCCAATTGGGAAGTCTGCATTTCCCATAAGGATGCCATAAGGACACGTAATGACAGCCCACTTTGTATGTAATGATTATCCTTTTACCTAAATGTAATGATTTAAACTGAAAGTTCTCTTGTGTTGTGTGTGTTTTTTTTGTTTTGTTTTTTTGATACACTTAACACATCTTAAGATCTTGTAACGCTCTTCATTGAATATCCTAAGATCGTTACATAGTTTTTGACAACACCAGGCTTGCCTTTTGTTTTTAAGAACATTGAGTAGCATGAACATTTTGTCTGGCATGTTTTGTATGGTTGTTTGCTCTGCAGCAGTCATTTACCAATTTTGAACTGCTGACTGTTTACTCAATTATGATTATCTACAGAATTATCTGTTGAACTTCTTTCAGCTCTGTTTATCATCACTAATAAGGAATATAGCAAGTTGCTGTTTACAAGTTTATAAAATTTGTAGCAGCATCTTCAAAAATACTTTATTTCATACATATCTCTCCTCTTATCAGTTCATATGTTTTGTTGTCTTTAAAGTGTACTAAATACACAACAGTAAAATCCGCCTATATATGCAGTAAAGCATGCTTGTTTTACTCGCTGTGGAAGGGGTTAATCTTACACACTGTGTAAAATGCTGTTTGATACTGTCTTCTCCGATTCTCCCCTTTTACTGTCCCCAGTCAATCTCCCGATAAAACACAGCTTTGGGAGCAATCTGCACATGCTCAGTTTGTGTATTGCTAGATTTTATTTTTTTTCTTGGGAGGGTGCATGTGATCTGCACAGGGCCAATCCGCACTGTCCAGACAGCATGTCAGGGGTCCTGCATCCTTATAGATCAATCAGAGTAGAATAAAAACTCCTACAAGCTTTAACCAGACACCGATAGAATTCACAAGACTGATATAACTGCTGTTGAGAAACGGTATTTAGTAGAGATGCACCGAAATTTCAGCCGCCAAAACATAGCAGATGAAAATGATGTTATTGGCATTTTGCTGTTAATGACACCGAAATACCCACATGATTTTGCTGCGATTTTACTGTGCTTATGGTGTGTTTTTCATAGGTCACGTGACTCAAAAACCATAACAAGTGTGCGTTATTGATGCGTTCTTTTTTTAACACCACAATGGAGGCACAACAGACCCGTGTGAAGACATGCATAGAATTTAACCACTTCCCGACCGCCGCATGTATATGTACGTCGGCAGAATGGTACGTACAGGCACATTGGCGTACCTGTACGTCCCTGCCTAGACGTGGGTCGGGGGTCCGATCGGGATTCCTGCGGGGAGCGATCCGGGACGACGGCGCGGCTATTCGTTTATAGCCACCCCGTCGCGATCGCTCCCCGGAGCTGAAGAACGGGGAGAGCCGTATGTAAACACGGCTTCCCGTGCTTCACTGTGGCGCTGCATCGATCGAGTGATCCCTTTTATAGGGAGACTCGATCGATGACGCAGTTCTACAGCCACACCCCCCTACAGTTGTAAACACACACTAGGTGAACCCTAACTCCTACAGCGCCCCCTGTGGTTAACTCCCAAACTGCAACTGTCATTTTCACAATAAACAATGCAATTTAAATGCATTTTTTGCTGTGAAAATGACAATGGTCCCAAAAATGTGTCAAAAGTGTCCGCCATAATGTCGCAGTCACGGAAAAAATTGCTGATCGCCGCCATTAGTAGTAAAAAAATAAATAATAAAAATACAATAAAACTATCCCCTATTTTGTAAACGCTATAGATTTTGCGCAAACCAATCGATAAACGCTTATTGCGATTTTTTTTTTTTTTTTTACCAAAAATAGGTAGAAGAATACGTATCGGCATAAACGGAGGAATTTTTTTTTTTATATATATTTTTGGGGGAAATTTATTATAGCAAAAAGTAAAAAATATTGCATTTTTTTTTCAAAATTGTCGCTCTATTTTTGTTTTTAGCGCAAAAAATAAAAAACGCAGAGGTGATCAAATACCACCAAAAGAAAGCTCTATTTGTGGGGAAAAAAGGACGCCAATGTTGTTTGGAAGCCACGTCGCAAGACCACGCAATTGTCTGTTAAAGCGACGCAGTGCCGAATTGTAAAAACCCCTTGGGTCATGTAGCAGCATATTGGTCCGGTCCTTAAGTGGTTAAAGGGATAAAAAAAAATTTTTGCTGAACGTGCCAATAATGGCAGACTAATATATATATATATATATATATATATATATATATATATATATATATATATATATATATATATATATATATATATATATATATATATATATATATATATATATATATATATATATATATATATATATATATATTGTATGTATATTTTATTGAAAAAAAATCGGTTTTGGGCCAAGTGCATCCTGCATTTTTGGTTTTGCCACCAAAATTTCCATTCAGTACACCTCGTATTTAGCAGTTTATATTTACTAAAAGAATTGCATTTCCATGTTCTGTGTACTGTGGGAGATCCGATACAGTGAATCCTGGGTTTAGTAACTCTTAAGTGGTCTACACCCATATGCATAGGATGACTATCATCCAATTTGGGTAGGCCCAACAACATTCTGACATCTCTGGGCAACACTAGATACCCCTGGCTAATCTCAGAAAGGAGGCTGAATTGCAGAAGTTTGATCCCTTTCCCAGATTACGTTTTTTGCTGGGAGTGTCTGGCTGTTTTTTTGTCTCCGTGTTCCACAGTTGTAAACGTGTAATCCCAGAAAGCCAAGAGAGGAGCCTCAGGGGAATTGAATCGCAAGGAAATTACCAAACACTCCTGTAATTTGTAGCCATCTTTGAGTTGGTCCAGGAGTTGAAAAGATTGTTGCATGATCCATCCAGCTTGAAACTGAACAAAAATTAAGGAGTGTGGACACTAAAGCTAGTCATACATGGCTAGATGTCTCTCATTCAGCTACGTGGGTAGAGAAGTTGGCACCTCTCGTTATTGTATTCAAGCAGCATCTATAGATGCTTGAAGACCTAAACAGACCCTTCCTCGGATGTAGTGAGCGTTTAGCTGTCAATTTTTCACCCAGCCGTGTCAATTTTTATCATCTTTCTTTAGAACTTTTAGCAAAATACAATCTGCTGTAAAAAGGAAATCAAAGAAAAAAAATGCCACCACATTATAGGGGAAGGCCCCAAACATATAGTCCTAGGCAAACAAAACCTATTAAGAGAGAAATACCGACATATACAAATAAACAGCTATAGTGCATATATAAAAGGTACACATTGCCAGGGTTCACCTTGTTATCGAGACTGCATTGCGCAGTTCAAGTCGGAATTGAGAAAAACACGAAAAGTATTATGGGAAAGGAACGAGGAACACAATCTGGTTTATATGCCAAATCCAAAACGGGCCGCCCCTAGAGCAAAAAAAAAATCTTCCAAGTGGGGAAACGTTCTGTTCTACATGGATTTTGAAATCAAGTTTGGTCAAGGCTGATGGCTTTTCAGTAAATGCACTCTGATTGGAAAATTTAAGATTGTAAGGTTCTTCCACACCACCTTCAATCGCAGAGTGCACTGCATTCAGTGAGTTGAGGCTTTTTTTTTTTTTTTAACTGAAGGAGGCTTCACACCTCAGTAATGATTTTATGCATGTTTACCCAAGTTACAAGCTGGTGCCTATTCAAGTGAAGATTTCTGACACATATTGCCCTGAAAAAGCATTCACACCCCTGGAAGTTTTCCAAATTTTGTCATGTTATAAAACTAAAAACGTAAATGTATTTTATTGGGATTTAATGTGATGGACCCACACGAAGTGGAAGGAAAAGGATTTTTTTTTCCCTAAATGGCATCCTTTACCTTAGTGCAGTCCTCCTTCACTTACCTCATCCTTCGATTTTGCTTTTAAATGTCCTTATTTCTTCTGAGAAATCCTCACTTCCTGTACTTCTGTCTGTAACTACACACAGTAATGCAAGGCTTTATCCCTGGTGTGGAGAAAGCCTCTTGAGGGGGCGAGCAGGCAAGTCAGGACACTCTCTACTTTGCAGATAGACAGGAGCTGTGTGTTAGTGGGTGTCCTGACACTCCTGCTCTCCCGTAGTCCAAGGGAGGGGGCGAGCACGACACTCCACACCAGGGAGAAAGTCTTGCATTACTGTGTGTAGTTACAGGCAGAAGAACAGGAAGTGAGGTTTTCTCAGAAGAAATAAGGACATTTAAAAGCAAAATCGAATGATTAGGTAAGAGAAGGAGGACTGCACTAAGGTAAAGGAAGCTATTTAAGGTAAACATTTTTACCTTTTACAACCCCTTTTAAGTAAATCATTTTCCCCACACCTGCACTGCTAAATGCCACTCTGCTGTGAATCTTCCTCCCTGAAGTGTCTTTTCAAAACGGGCGCTTTCTGGAATGTTGATTTCCTGTGTCTCCTGAAGTGCTTAACCTCTTCCCGGCCTATAGGAGAATGATGGCCGGGCAGTGGCTCAGTTATTCTGACTGGATGTCATATGACGTCCAGCAGGATAATGGCTGCGACGATCGGTGGTGCGGTGTGTCAGTCTGATGCACCACTACACCGATCTTGGTAAAGAGCCTCCAATAGAAGCTCTTTACCATGTGATCAGCCATGTCCAGTCACAGCTGATCACCATGTGAACAGGAAGAGTCATTGATCGGCTTTTCCTCACTCGCGTCTGACAGGCGCGAGGAGAGACGATCAGCTGCTCTCCTGACAGGGGGGTGTCTGTGCTGATTTTTTTATCAGCGCAAACCCCCCCCCCTCTTGGATGCCTGCCCAGGACCACCAGGATGCCGCAATGGACCACCAGGGTTGGCCATCCACTCTGGACCACCAGGTATGCCACCTAGACCACCAGGAAAATGCCACCAGGAAAATGCCAATCAGTGCCCAGGCAGCTGCCTATCGGTGCCCATCCCCAATGCCTGCCAGTGCCAGCAGTGCTGCCTATCAGTGGCACTCAGTACCCATCAGTGCAGCCTTTGAGTGCCCACCACTGCTGCCTTATCAGAGAAGGAGAAAACATACTTATTTACAACATTTCATAACGGAAACAAAATACTTTTTTTTCTTTCTTTCAATTTTTTTTTTATTTGTTTAGCAAAATTATAAAAACCACAGCAGTGATAAAATGCCACCAAAATAAAGCTCTATTTGTGGTAACAAAATGAAAAATGTTGTTTGTGTACAATGTAACATGACCGCGCGATTGTCATTTAAACAGCGACAGTGCTGAAATCTGAAAATTGATTTGGGCAGGAAGGGGGTGTAAGTGCCTGGTATTGAAGTGATTAAAGTGAAATTCCAGCTTAAACCTAAATGGTCTTAAAGTGTCTATAAAGGCTAAACCTTTTATTCTCAGCTCACCCCCAGCCCCCTTCACTCACCTGAGCTCAATCTCAATCCAGTGCTGTGCGCAAGAAAAGCAGAGCTGCTCGCTCTCCACATAGGACATGGAGGCAGCAGAGTGATCCACTGGCTCCTGTTCTTAATCAAATACTGTGTGGGGCTGAGCCTCACTGTGTGAATAGACAAGACTGGCTTGCTATGGGGGCACTCTGAAGGGAGTAGGAGCCAGCCCAGAGCGCTGACTGGGGACCCCAGAAGAGATTTGCACATAAGTATAAAATGTTTGTTAAAAAAATAAAAACCTTTACAATCGCTTTAAAGATGTCTCCTCCCAACCCCCCCCAACACCGATGCTGACCTGTGTAAAAAAGATGTGTATGGTTATCTATTTGTAGCCCACTCTGGTCATAGTATCCCCTGGATCAGCATGCGGCTCCTGCAGGGGAGAGGAGAGTGCGTTTGACGCCGGTTGATAAATCCTGAAGCAGTGACGACGCCCATAGGCTCTTTTGGCCCATCTGTTGCCTGTGCTCCCTCCTCCCCCTGCAGCCACCACTGGCTGACACGGGGGTCGAATCATGTGACTGGACCGGAGCGTAAAAAGTATAGGCAGCTTTCTTACACAGGTTAGTCTGCATAGCTGTTGGGAGGGGGGGGGGGCATTTTTAATGCTAGTTAGGTTTAGGCTGGAATTGCACTTTAATGTTTCTTTCAGCTGACCCTCATGTCACTTTAGAATACAGGAGGTTGGCGGTACTACTTCTCATTCATTGTCCAGTTACAAGCTGAGGCTGGTCCTAGGCTTTGCTGCTGCAATGTATTGCAGTCTGCCTATAAGTCTAAGGTGAGCTGTGTGGCAGGGGTGCCTAGATCACAAGTCAAACAGCCCAAACATGTAATGGTCTTGTTCAGCTTTAATGACCATCTACCTAAAAGTGAATGCTTCAATATTACAGAATCATTTTTTCAGTAGTCTTGCATAGGCAGAATGCAGAGTGATTAGTGTGGTTTTATTCATGTATGTCGTACAGGGAGATGTTTTATCAGGAAGTGGTTCAACTTCCCATAAGACTGATATCCTGTGATCTTTATAACTGTATGAATCATCAAAGTGATCTGAGTTTGGTATTTTTTTTTTTTTTTTTTCATATAGGATAACATCAGGAGGTATGAAAATAAAGCTGGGACCTTTATCACTGGCATTGATGTCACTTCCAAGGTAAACTTTTTACTGTGCATGTTTAAAGTGGTTCTACAAAAAATATTGGCCGACTGAAACGGTTCATGTGCTGTATCTTTAAATCTGACAAACTTCAGTATAAGGCTAAACGTACGTTCAGAGGCAGTTGGATGCTTTTTTTTCAACTGCCCCTAAACTCATTCAATGTTATCCTATGTGACCATGTACACAGTCTCATTTATTGACGTTTTTAGGTAGTTGCGTTTAACAGCGTTTCTTTGAAAGCAAAAAATGGGTTCAGACGCAGAAGATTTACATGTTTCAGGTAGCCTGCGTTTAGCCGCAATTCATTTATAGGCGTGTTTGACCATTTAAAATAAAAAAAGTTATATATATTTTTTTTTTAAACGCGGCATGTAAACATGGCAAAACAGACGTTTTAAACATAGTTTACTATCTGTCAAGTTAAATCGTTCAGAAGCAGTGGTAAAAACGTTCCGTGTACATGGAGCCTTTAAGTCAATTCGTAAGAATACTGACTTTTTGGGGCCTTGCGGGGTGCCTTCTTAAGGACAATCTGTCACCTTGATGAAGGGATACTCCGGGCCCCTTAAATGTTGGTCTTTTATGATGAATATGTCATTGTCTTTACAATAAATATGTTCTGCAGGGAACGGCAGTGATTGGAACCATGTATGGGCAGGCTGATTGCACTAAAGTTGATTGAGCAACCTAGGTACAGCCAGCCGCGATTATTGCCAGTGGCTATAGCCGCTAGCAATAATCATTGTGTGTTCTCCCGGCAGACAGCTCTCTGTGCCAACACCCATCCCAGCCAGGACAACAAAATAGCTTTGCGGGAGGGATTTCCCTATTAACACTGACACTGTTGATGGGGGAATTGAGCAATTTTTTTTCTTTTTTCTTTGCTGCAATCCAGGGTGGATTTGATTTAAAGCAGAGGTCCCGCAAAAAAAAAGCTTGGATTCATCGAATGAGTTTACCAAAAATTTAAATATTGCAGAATATACAGCCTCATGCTACATAACTTGGCTCCATTTCATGCTGAAAAAACTAAATAATGTCTCTTAAATAGAATACTATCTTTGGATAGATTTTTACTCTAAAAGCATTTTACTAAAACGTGTAATTTGTACTATGTTTAATAGAATCCCTGTCGGTATTATGATTTGGCAAATGCATATCAGAATTATTCTGTTTACTGTATATTAGCCTCATATAATGTAATACATTGTGCCTCTTTCTAAAGCATTGTGCTTTTTAATGATTTGACCATCTTTAGTAGTCCTAGCACATTACCTTTGTTTTAGGTGTGTGTGTGTGTGTGTGTTGTGTTTTTTTGTTTTTTTTTAAGTATACTCTTCTGCTATGACTTGGCATATAAATTTGTCTCTGAAAATGACACGGCACATTAAGCAGTGGAATTGTCTGGTTCATAAGCAGTCTTAATTTTAAATGGCTTTTCGTTTCTACAGGAAGCCATTGAGAAAAAAGAACAGAGAGCAAAGAGGTTTCATTTTCGTGCAGAAGTCAGTGACAATCAGAGGAATGTCGTACTGGATAGAGACATGATGAGAAAAGGTAAATAATTTCCTTCACACTTGTATGTGAATGTACACTTTGCATTCAGCACTCCATATTCATGCTGCATGTGTATGTAGCCAGCGTGATGTTTCCCTGTAGAGCTATGGTGTTATCGAAACTTGATTATAGTGCTGCTTTGCACTAGCAACCCCAGTTGACTACTTTAAAGTGACCCTGTACTCCGTAGTAAGTTCTGCCTCGGACCAGACTTCAGACAACTTTATGGATTAGCTACCATTCCATTGTTTGACAATTTTTGCAATCTCATTGGATGGAGATATAAAGCACAGAAGGGAATTCCTGGTTAATAAAGGTAATAGCAAACATGTTGTGGTATCTGCTTTTAGACAAGGAGTATGCTACAGGTGAACTCTAATCTTATGCCTTGCAAATTTATTTTGGTTCAGTAACTTAGAAGGGTACTAAAAGTAAATGTTGTGCTGCTTAAGCTGTTAAGCAAGCAGCGGGAGTTTAATTTATCCACCTATGAGCATTGACAAAATATCTTATGGATATATGCTTAAAGTGGAAGTAAACTTCCATCACTGAATTTTACCTATAGGTAAGCCTATAATAAGGCTAACCTATAAGTAATGTAAATATCTCCTAAACGTGCACCGTTTAGGAGATATTTACTCTGCATGCAGCCAATGACATCACTGGCGCATGTGCTCTGAAGGAACAGCCTCCGTGTGAAACGTGTGTACATTTTAGAAGTGTAAAAATATTTATGAACAAAGCAAACAAAAGTTTATAAAATAAAAGTAAATAAAAATCGGCAGGAAAATAGGCAGATAAACAAAGAAACCATTTAATAAAAAACAAAAAAATATTTTTTCTTTTACGTCACAAGGTTGCTTTAAACCCCTTTCACACTGAGGTGCTTTTCGGCACTTTCCTGCTAAAAAAAAGCACCTGAAAACCCATTAATATCAATGGATGCTTTGACACTGGGTTGGTGCGCTCAAAAATGCCCCTGTCCTTTGAAATGAATGGGAAGAGCTTCAAAAGTGCCACAAAAATGGTTCTTTTGAGAAACAAAAGTGCTTGGTTGAAAAACGCTGCAAAAACGCTTGACAATTTTTATGAGCAGTTTACGTTCGCTTCAGTGTGAAAGGGGTCTTAAACTGACTTTATTTGCAGAGCAGAGTTCATCCCTTTGATCTGTAAGGCTCCATTCATATCTTGGTGTATTGGGGCGACAATCGTGGTAAAATCGCGCAGATAGAATAGCGGGACGTCTCTTTTGGGTGACAGGCGTCCTGCGATCCTGTTTGTGCGATTTTTCCACGATTGTCACCTTCCGAATCGTGGTAAAATAAAACTGTTTGAGGTGCTATTGAAATTGATTTTCTGCTATTGCTAATCGCAGAGATTCCACCCACAAATCGATACACGGAGTTGTGAACGCAACCTAAATGAATAAACGGAAGGACAGATAAGATGCAATGTTTATTTTTTATCTGTCTTTCAGGGGCTGAGCAATGTTGTTAACATTGGCTGCTGCTTTATTTTTTTTGACAGCTGTCAGCAGGGGAACAACTAACAGATGAAATAACTGAGCCTAAAAGTATCCGTTTCAGGTATCAGCATTTGCACAAATATCAATGCAACCCTACTTTTTACATGAATCGAACAAAAGCTGGATTAAGATTGTGTGGGGAGTCGAATTGCAATCTTTTACCCATTAATCGTGCAGCTTTAGGTTCAAGTATATCTAAAGAACTTTTTTGTTTTGGATTAAGTAGAGAATTACTAAACCCATGTCATTATTTATGTTGGGTCTTCTGTGTCTGATTGAGAAAAACCCCTGTTGGACACGGTAAAAAGCCGTCCCTATTGGAAGTTTACTTTACTATGGATTGCAACTCCAAATTTAGGGTTTTCCCTCACTTTCAGGCCCAGTGATAATGGTGGCCAGGAGTGAATCTCCCCAGTAGACACTCAGATGCTGACAAAAAAAGAACACATTTTCTATCTCTTCCCTACTATGGAATAAGGCTCTTGACATTCAAATATTTGCATGGTGCTAAAAAGCAGTACATTGGCTAAAACAAAGCTCTGCTGATCTCTGCAGCTGCAGTCTTTAGTGAAATATCAGGGATCTAAACAGACCCTTGATGTCTCACTTTTGAGATGGAGAAAGGGACTGAGAACAAACCTTCCCCAGGCCCTTTCTCTGCAGCCTTGGCTGTTCTGGACCGTGAATGAATAGGAAGTGCTCTGTGCTGAGGTGCTTCCTGTTCACTGGCAAATTGAAATATAGTAAACACAGTTTATACGGGGAGCGCACAAGGCACCAGGCAGCCAAAAGAGAAGGAACAGGGATAGAAAGGGGGGTGGCATTTACTTGAACCAATCGCCTTTCCTTCTGCACCCGCTTAATGCTGTTGAGAGGGAAAGGTGGCTTTCAGCAGCTTCAGGAGTAACCAGTAAATTTCCAAGTTCCAGGGGTCGGCAAGGAAGGATCATGGTCTACCTGTCGCCTACCTGTGATCAATAGCTTGCCGACCTCCGCTTTAGAGGGATCGTCTCCTACTTCTTGTTTTGGCTAATAGACAGGATATGCTTCATAATCAAATGTTCAGAGGGATATTTTCTTTATCGTACATCACGGGACACAGAGCGGCATATTCATTACTATGTGGGTTATATGGAGTACCTTTAGGTGATGGACACTGGCAATCTCAAACAGGAAATGCCCCTCCCTATATAACCCCCTCCCATAGGAGGAGTACCTCAGTTTTTTACGCCAGTGTCTTGGGTGTTGGTCATGGTTTAGCTCGCCTCCACATCCTTGGGATTAGGTGGGCTAACCGGTTCTGTCCAAAGGCCTCAGCGCTAAAGTGGTCAGTAACCGGACCCCAAACCAAAGGGGTATAGCCCATAATGCTTTCTTTTTAGAGAGCTGGACCCTGGGCCCAGAACTTAGAAACCTTTGGGGGCCTAATGTTTCTGTTGCCAGAGTGCTATATGGGCCCAGGACAGTGGATCCTTCATTGGAACCCAGGGCCTGAAGGTCAATGCCCCACGGAGATGGGGGAAGATTGGGCCTCTTGCTTTGCAAAGTCCTGCGGCATGGAGCAGGTAAATGAGGGGAAACTTGCGGAACTTGGTTCTTAGCAGGTTTTTCTGGGGGGTTCACAGGGGACATGCCTAAAGTTATGCGCTGCATCTGGCAAAGTAAGTCACATATCTTAAAGATAGGATGGCTCTATGTGTATTCCCCATAAAAGGTGACCTCCCTGGTAATATTGTAAACATTGAGAAAGAGGCCTGTGTGTGTGGTGTGTAAAGAGAGCTGTGCTTACCTGCAAAGCCTCCAGGCGATTGCTGCCACGGTTCTTCCTCCTAGCCTGGAGACAGGACAAACTGCCTCCTCGTGTGGTCTCCTTCCCCCCACCCCACCGGCGGGCGCGCGCGCGCGTCCCCGTGATATGGGCGCAATTTCGCGCCGTTAGCTGAGGGGGGAAGGGCGGGCCAGCATGTTAAAGGAAGGGGCGGCCCTTCCATTTGTTCCCAGCTCAGTGTATGCTGGAACTGAGAAAGGAAGAGAGCAGAGCGGCAGCACGGGGCGCCGAGGACACACAGTGGCCAAAACAGATATTACAGTCTTCAATAAGACTGTCCTGGAGCCTAGAGTTAGGCTGTTCTTTTCTATCTCAGCAGTTTTTTGGCAATACTACTAAGGGGGACAGAATGTTTTTTCTCTCTTGGGTTTGAAAAAAAAAAAAAAGAGAACCATTAAAGGGAAAGAAGGCATTTTTTATCCCCCAAACGGGTTTTTGGGCAATAACTATTTATAGTTCCAAACACCGATAAGTTAGCGGGCGTACCTCGGTATTGTACCATGGCATCTGGTTCAGAGGGTACAAGAGGTGGGGATTCCCCCAGAGAGTCTGAGGTCTCGGACAAAGTTATGCCGCTGCTTTCCCGAGAGGGAGCCTTGATTGGACCATCGGGATCTGGGGCTGGAGCTGGCACGGGTCAGTCCAACCCTAGGGTGGTCACGGACGAGGTACTGTCCACCTCCTTAAAGGAGATGGAAAAAAGAATGGAAAAGATGAACAGGGATAGAAAGGGGGGTGGCATTTACTTGAACCAATCGCCTTTCCTTCTGCACCCGCTTAATGCTGTTGAGAGGGAAAGGTGGCTTTCAGCAGCTTCAGGAGTAACCAGTAAATTTCCAAGTTCCAGGGGTCGGCAAGGAAGGATCATGGTCTACCTGTCGCCTACCTGTGATCAATAGGGATCTGGGGCTGGAGCTGGCACGGGTCAGTCCAACCCTAGGGTGGTCACGGACGAGATACTGTCCACCTCCTTAAAGGAGATGGAAAAAAGAATGGAAAAGATGAACAGGGACCTTCAAACTTCTTTATGTATTTCCCCCGCTCCAGTTACTACCCCGCCTGCTGCGCAGGATCAGGGTGGAGCACATACCAGTCATCCTGGTAGCTCCAGCATGGCCCAGAAGGGCATGGTATTCACTAATCCTGAAGATGGTAGTGGGAGACCCTTGGACTCTTCCTCTACGACCAGACCTGCTATCGCAAGGTCCGATCCTCCACCCTGCCTTACGGCATCTAAATTTGACGGCCTGGAGGCTGAATCCCTGATTCTCAGGGGTAGAGGTCTGTCTCAGAAAGTAATCTCTACCCTAATCAGAGCCAGTAAACCGGTCTCTAGGGTGATTTATTACAGGGTCTGGAAGGCCTATGTAGGCTGGTGTGAGTCCAAGCGATGGCTTTCTCGCAAGTTTACCATCGATAGAGTATTACGTTTTCTCCAGCTAGGAGTGGATAAAGGACTGGCATTAAGCACAATCAAAGGACAGATTTCAGCTTTGTCAGTGTGGTTTCAGCGGCCGCTGGCCACCCACTCGCTAGTTAAGACCTTCCTTCAAGGGGTCTTGCGTATTAATCCTCCAGTTAAATCCCCGCTTTGTCCGTGGGATTTAAATCTTGTTCTGTCAAGTTTACAGAAACAACCTTTTGAGCCGTTGGCTGAAATTCCTTTGGTTTTACTGACAAGGAAGTTAGTGTTTTTGGTCGCCATAGTTTCCGCCAGAAGAGTATCGGAACTGGCAGCCTTATCCTGTAAGGAACCATATCTTATTTTACATAAGGACAAGGTCGTTCTCCGCCCTCATCCTTCCTTCCTACCGAAGGTTATATCCAGTTTTCATCTAAACCAGGATTTGGTATTACCATCCTTCTTTCCTAAACCTACTTCCAGAAAGGAAGGGTTGCTGCATACCTTGGATATTGTCAGGGCCATGAAGGCCTATCTTAAAGCTACAGAGAAGATCCGGAAAACAGATGTGTTGTGTGTTGTTCATTTTACCGGATGGGCCCAAGAAGGGGCAGGCAGCTGCAAAATCCACCATCTCGAGGTGGATTAAACAGTTAATCACTCAGGCCTACGGCTTGAAGGGGTTGCCTCCTCCGTTATCATTAAAGGCTCATTCTACTAGGGCCATGGGCGCCTCCTGGGCAGCACACCACCAGATCTCTATGGCTCAAGTTTGCAAGGCGGCAACCTGGTCTTCTGTCCACACATTTACAAAATTCTACCAGTTGGACGTAAGAAGGAATACTGATACAGCCTTTGGGCAGGCAGTGCTGCAGGCTGCAGTTTGAGACCCTCGGATTCCGGGGGCTCCCTTTTGAGTTAAAATTATTTTTTCTCAACTAAGTTGGATTTATTATGATTTGAGTATATCTCTAAATTAAATCCTTTTGTCTTTGGAAGATGTTCTCCCTCCCCTCATTGTAAGCATTGCTTTGGGACATCCCACATAGTAATGAATATGCCGCTCTGTGTCCCGTGATGTACGATAAAGAAAAAGAGATTTTTAATACAGCTTACCTGTAAAATCTTTTTCTTGGAGTACATCACGGGACACAGAGCTCCCACCCCTCTTATGGGGACCATTTTGGGAGGCATACTGCTTGCTACAAAACTGAGGTACTCCTCCTATGGGAGGGGGTTATATAGGGAGGGGCATTTCCTGTTTGAGATTGCCAGTGTCCATCACCTGAAGGTACTCCATATAACCCACATAGTAATGAATATGCCGCTCTGTGTCCCGTGATGTACTCCAAGAAAAAGATTTTACAGGTAAGCTGTATTAAAAATCTCTTTTTCTTGATCAATGTGAGAGATCTCTGCTTTGTTTTTATGTGTTCAACAAAAAAAAATCCAATTGGTGTCCGCTACTAAGAATCTGACACACGGGGTTCCATTATATTTCATAGACCATCTTTATTGGGTGCTTTTAATATAATTTTTTGGGGTTTTTGTTTTTTTCAACAGTGCTGCTGTGGCAGCCAACAGTTTTTTTTTTGCGCTTTTTTGCACAGGGTCTATTCGGTCATTACCTTTGGTGATCCTTTGCCATCCACAAGCTGGGAATCGTATTAAGACCTCAACCCAGGGCAACTTTGGAAAGGGCATGCTATCGTTTTTGACCACTCGGCTAATCTTTTATCTCACCTGCTGAAAAATGTGTAGAGAACACCAGGTCCATTTATCACTGACTGACTCAATGTTATTACTTGGTTTAATTTAGTTTTTTTACTACATGTAAATCTTGCATTTTATGGTTGAGCTTTTGGTCTGTTTAGTACAAATGAGATTGGATGAACAAAATAGTTACCATTTTGTTCATGTAAATGATGTGCATTCACTCGTATGGGAGCACATCAGGTAATTTAATCCTATGTAAATGATTCCTTTGGGAAGGCTTGTTTTGCTAGACAAACACCTTGAATACCTGTTGCTAGGCCAGGGCTCAGCACCGTGTATTCCCCAGGGCTGCTTGTAACAAGATGCTCTTGTTACAATGAAGATGGCTTTTCATGAATAACATTCATTCTAAACATTGTCATTTCCATAGGTTTTAAAAGGATGTGAGGAATAACTTTTAATATTTTTCAGCACTCCCGAAACTCCGCCTGGAAACCCTACATGTCGTGGGTGTGGATGACCTGAGCACAGAGGACATATTTACTTTCTTTAAGCAGTATCCGCCAGGCTACATCGAATGGTTGGATGATACTTCCTGTAAGACAATGTCACATTTTATACCTTTTTGTTTTACTATGATACTGGTTAAAATGAACACAAATGAATCCTAAAATCGCGGATCCTAAAATAATTGGGTTTTGTCATTTCAAAGCCGTTGTTTACAATTTTTAGAGACTTGGTAATGACTGAAATCGAACCACTGGATTGGCGTAGAGTCAATGTGGTGCCCATATTTAAGAAGGGATCAAAGTTTTTAGCAAGTAACTAGACCTGTTTTACTTCTATTGTTAGGAAGATGCTAAAGAGTTTAAAAGACCACATAGATGAGTTCTTGCTGAAAAAATATTTTGAAGTGGATGTAAACCCACACTCATCAATTATAAAGTACTGCCATAGTGGTGAACTATAAGGATCTAAATACCTCCTGCATTGTATCCTTACCTTTCAATTATCTCCTCTTTCTCTGTTTGGTGCACCCAAAAACTCAGAATTCAGTGGGCGGGTCTGTTATCCAGCGCTTGGTGGGCGGAGTCGTTATGCAGACCCCCCGCCCACTTCTACACTCCTCTTGGCCAGAACGTGCACATTAGAGGCAGAGCGCGTTCTGGGTAAAGGCAGAGCGCGCTCACGGTCCCCTGTCACTTCTGCACACATGGATGTCCAGTGACGGTTGGGGATGATCGGTGCAGCGGGGGACAGCTGTGAGCACCGACCTCCCTGCATGGTTTTTCAGCTGAAAGCCGCGGGAGAGAGAGAGAAGTGGCTGATGAAAAGCCATGCAGGGAGATCGGTGCTCACAGCTGTCCCAGCTGCACCGATCATCTCTGACTGTCCAGGACTTGGTGGGAGCAGTCAGGTGGCATGGGTAGGCTGTAAGCTTGGAGCTCATTCAGCCTTACTGGGTGTAATCTATGAAAAGTGAGACATCCACCCCTCCCCCACAAAACACATCCTGATGATCAAAATGAATGTTGCAACTGTAATCAGGTGACCTCAGACGCACACTCTGCACCATAACAATTTGATCACTGGAGCTTCTCCTCTGCCCAGCTCTGATTAGATACATCTCCCCTAAATCAAATCGCTTGTCTGTATCTTCTGCTGGCCGTCCTGTGAGATGACTGCACTATGCATGCAATTCCTCCCCTCACACTGATCTGTGGATCACACCCTATGATGAGAAACATCCAGTCAAAACCCAGGAAAGGCAGCCAATCCTGAGAGAGCTGGAGAAGAAAGGGGGGGGGGATGTGAATTGTGAAGTACACAGAATGTGTATCCCAAGCTGGTGCATGAGATAAGGAAAGGAGCTGTCTGTCACAGCACTGGGGAAGAACTGACTACTATCTCTCTGTGTTGTTTTTTATCTTGCTGAAAAAAGATGAGGATTGCGCAGAGCTGGATTAATTCTTCGTGGCAAGACTGGGCACAGATGAAATTAAATCCTATATTGTACAAGCCTTAATTAAAAAAAAAAAATGTAATTGGGTTTACATCAGGGCTCAAGTTCTGCGGGAACACGTGGGAATGGAGTCTCTGCACTTTTTTCACAGCAGGAACGCAGTTCCCTTTGCAGGACTAGAGCAGCCAAGCCGCCCGAGCCAAGCCTTCACTAAGCGGCAATGCCCAGCTCGAGTCACTGTCAGTTATCGCGGGATTTAGAAAGAACTTGCTTAAAGTTCTTTCTAAATCCCGCGATAACTCGCGGCAGACCTCCGCAATGTCTCCTGTGAACAATGACAAAAGCTCCCAGAAGACATTGCGGCATCGAGGAAGTCACGGAATACCCGCACACTACCCGATGAATCCATATACAGGAAGCGGCCAGTAACATAAAGGATTACTAAGGTACAGTGGATCGAGAAAAAAAAACATGCAGTTTAGTAATTATGCATATGAGCATATCATTTTTTTTTTTTTTTTTTGGGGGTCTTGGGTGGGAGTTCCCACACTTTTTTTCCCCCCAGGACTTGACCCCTGGTTTACATCCACTTTAAGCAACAGACAGCATGGATTCATGAAAGAGAGAAGTTGTCAAACAAACCTAATTTCTTTTTATGAGGGAAGTAAAACCCTGGACAGAGGGGCGTCTGTGGACGTGGTATACTTGGATTTTGCAAAAACGTTTGTCACAGTTCCCCACATACACCTCATGTGTAAGGTAAAGTCTACAGGCTTGGAAAGATCAGTTTGTAAATGGTTAGAATATGGCTAAAAAAAATGATGCAATGCCAAGCTGCGGTTTCCAAAGCGAGCAAAGTCCTTTCTTGTATTGAGAGGTATGGACTCCAGAGAGAGGGATATATCATTTTGCCCCTGTAAAAACTATTAGTAAGACCTCTGGAATATACAGGTCATTCTCAAAAAATTAGCATATTGTGATAAAGTTCATTATTTTCTGTAATGTACTGATAAACATTAGACTTTCATATATTTTAGATTCATTACACACAACTGAAGTAGTTCAAGCCTTTTATTGTTTTAATATTGATGATTTTGGCATACAGCTCATGAAAACCCAAAATTCCTATCTCAAAAAATTAGCATATCATGAAAAGGTTCTCTAAACGAGCTCTTAACCTAATCATCTGAATCGACTAACTCTAAACACCTGCAAAAGATTCCTGAGGCTTTTAAAAACTCCCAGCCTGGTTCATTACTCCAAACCGCCATCATGGGTAAGACTGCCGACCTGACTGCTGTCCAGAAGGCCATCATTGACCCCCTCAAGCAAGAGGGTAAGACACAGAAAGAAATTTCTGAACGAATAGGCTGTTCCCAGAGTGCTGTATCAAGGCACCTCAGTGGGAAGTCTGTGGGAAGGAAAAAGTGTGGCAGAAAACGCTGCAGAAGAGGTGACCGGACCCTGAGGAAGATTGTGGAGAAGGACCGATTCCAGACCTTGGGGGACCTGCGGAAGCAGTGGACTGAGTCTGGAGTAGAAACATCCAGAGCCACCGTGTACAGGCGTGTGCAGGAAATGGGCTACAGGTGCCGCATTCCCCAGGTCAAGCCACTTTTGAACCAGAAACAGCGGCAGAAGCGCCTGACCTGGGCTACAGAGAAGCAACACTGGACTGTTGCTCAGTGGTCCAAAGTACTTTTTTTCGGATGAAAGCAAATTTTGCATGTCATTCGGTAATCAAGGTGCCAGAGTCTGGAGGAAGACTGGGGAGAGGGAAATGCCAAAATGCCTGAAGTCCAGTGTCAAGTACCCACAGTCAGTGATGGTCTGGGGTGCCATGTCAGCTGCTGGTGTTGGTCCACTGTGTTTTATCAAGGGCAGGGTGAATGCAGCTAGCTATCAGGAGATTTTGGAGCACTTCATGCTTCCATCTGCTGAAAAGCTTTATGGAGATGAAGATTTCATTTTTCAGCACGACCTGGCACCTGCTCACAGTGCCAAAACCACTAGTAAATGGTTTACTGACCATGGTATTACTGTGCTCAATTGGCCTGCCAACTCTCCTGACCTGAACCCCATAGAGAATCTGTGGGATATTGGGAAGAGAAAGTTGAGAGACGCAAGACCCAACACTCTGGATGAGCTTAAGGCCACTACCGAAGCATCCTGGGCCTCCATAACACCTCAGCAGTGCCACAGGCTGATTGCCTCCATGCCACGCAGCATTGAAGCAGTCCTTTCTGCAAAAGGATTCCCGACCAAGTATTGAGTGCATAACTGAACATAATTATTTGAAGGTTGACTTTTTTTTATTAAAAACACTTTTCTTTTATTGGTCGGATGAAATATGCTAATTTTTTGAGATAGGAATTTTGGGTTTTCATGAGCTGTATGCCAAAATCATCAATATTAAAACAATAAAAAGGCTTGAACTACTTCAGTTGTGTGTAATGAATCTAAAATATATGAAAGTCTAATGTTTATCAGTACATTACAAAAAATAATGAACTTTATCACAATATGCTAATTTTTTGAGAATGACCTGTATATGCAGTTCAGTTTTGGGCACCAGTTCTCAAAAAGGATACCGGGGAACTGGAGAAAGTGCAGAGAAGGGAAACCAAACTGATAACAGGCATGGAGGAGCTCAGCTATGAGGAAAGATTAGAAGAACTAAGTTTATTCTCTCGAGGAGGAGATTAAGGGGGGCATATGATAAACATTTACAAATAGATGGTCCATATAGTGAGCTTGGTGTCAAGTTATTCATTTTTAAAGTGGATGTAAATCCGATTCATGAAATTTGAGCTGGGCACATACAGTGCCTTGTGAAAGTATTCGGCCCCCTTGAACTTTGCAACCTTTTGCCACATTTCAGGCTTCAAACATAAAGATATAAAACAGTTTTTTTTTTTGTTTTTTTTAAGAATCAACAAGTGGGACACAATCATAAAGTGGAACGAAATTTATCGGATATTTAAAACTTTTTTAACAAGTAAAAAACTGAAAAATTGGGCGTGCAAAATTATTCAGCCCCTTTACTTTCAGTGCAGCAAACTCTCTCCAGAAGTTCAGTGAGGATCTCTGAATGATCCAATGTTGACCTAAATGACTAATGATGATAAATAGAATCCATCTGTGTGTAATCAAGTCTCCGTATAAATGCACCTGCACTGTGATAGAGGTCCGTTTTAAAGCGCAGAGAGCATCATGAAGAACAAGGAACACACCAGGCAGGTCTGAGATACTGTTGTGGAGAAGTTTAAAGCCGGATTTGGATACAAAAAGATTTCCCAAGCTTTAAACATCCCAAGGAGCACTGTGCAACCGATAATATTGAAATGAAAGGAGTATCGGACCACTGTAAATCTACGAAGACCTGGCCGTCCCTCTAAACTTTCAGCTCATACAAGGAGAAGACTGATCAGAGATGCAGCCAAGAGGCCCATGATCACTCTGGATGAACTGCAGAGATCTACAGCTGAGGTGGGAGACTCTGTCCATAGGACAACAATCAGTCATATACTGCACAAATCTGGCCTTTATGGAAGAGTGGCAAGAAGAAAGCCATTTCTTAAAGATATCCATAAAAAGTGTCGTTTAAAGTTTGCCACAAGCCACCTGGAAAACACACCAAACATGTGGAAAAAGGTGCTCTGGTCAGATGAAACCAAAATCTAACTTTTTGGCAACAATGCAAAACGTTATGTTTGGCGTAAAAGCAACACGGCTCATCACCCTGAACACACCATCCCCACTGTCAAACATGGTGGTGGCAGAATCATGGTTTGGGCCTGCTTTTCTTCAGCAGGGACAGGGAAGATGGTTAAAATTGATGGGAAGATGGATGGAACCAAATACAGGACCATTCTGCAAGAAAACCTGATGGAGTCTGCAAAAGACCTGAGACTGGGATGGAGATTTGTCTTCCAACAAGACAATGATCCAAAACATAAAGCAAAATCTACAATCAAATGGTTCACAAATAAACATATCCAGGTGTTAGAATGGCCAAGTCAAAGTCCAGACCTGAATCCAATCGACAATCTGTGGAAAGAACTGAAAACTGCTGTTCACAAACGCTCTCCATCCAACCTCACTGAGCTCGAGCTGTTTTGCAAGGAGGAATGGGCAAAAATTTCAGTCTCTCGATATGCAAAACTGATGGAGACATACCCCAAGCGACTTACAGCTGTAATTGCAGCAAAAGGTGGCGCTACAAAGTATTAACTTAAGGGGGCTGATTAATTTAGCACGCCCAATTTTTCCGTTTTTTTATTTGTTAAAGTTTGAAATATCCAATAAATTTCGTTCCACTTCATGATTGTGTCCCACTTGTTGATTCTTCAAAAAAAATGTGTTTTATATCTTTGTTTGAAGCCTGAAATGTGGCAAAAGGTCGCAAAGTTCAAGGGGGCCGAATACTTTCGCAAGGCACTGTATCTGCAGTGTTTTTCTTATCTCTCTTCAAAGCACTATATCTTGTGGCTTTCTCCAGCTCTGTTCTTCAGTTATCAGCTTAAACAATTCTGACAAGTTCACCATCAACTAAGATAAAAGTAGCCTGAGTTTTTTGTGTTGGGTAGGGTGCTATAAATAGATTAGCAGAGCCCTGAACTAGTCAACAAACTGTTCTGAAAGTCTGAGGAGAGTGGGTGTGTGGCTTTCCTCCAATCAGCTGTCTTGGCTGTATGCCCAGGCTTCACTGCAGTGCTGAACAGGAAGGGAAAATGCGATTTGAACTTTCTAAAGCAGTGATCATCAACCCTGTCCTCAGGGCCCACTAACAGGCCAGGTTTTATGTAGGGTTGTCCCGATACCGAGCATTTGTGCGAGTACTTGTACTCGCACAAATGCTCCCGATGCCTGATCCGATACCTGGAAGTTGGCGGACAGAGAGGGGGCGGAGCCAGTGGGGTAGCGTGGACGGCGCCGGGTGCATACATTTTAGGAAGACGCCAGGCAGTGTGTGTCACTGCCGGATCCGTCCCCCTAATGTTCCTGTGTCCCTGTGCCCTGTGAATGGTCATGTGCGGGGCAGGGCTATCCGTGATCCCGACGGGGCTGGCCAATCCGTGATCAAGGCGTGGCTGGTCCCCCCTCCTTCTAGCCTCCGGACCGATATGCTGTCTTTCCATCCTCCAGGCTCCCCCTCTTCTCCGGACACCCTCTCTTCACCTCTTCCAGGCTGATGGAACACACAAGCTGCAGATGAGACTGTCAGCCAGAGAGAGAGGTTAGAGTAGTTTTAGACAAGTCGGTATTGGTCAATATATAGTGTAGTGGACAGAGCAGTGGTCAGTAGCCATCCATCTGTCTGTGCCAACCATCCGTCAGTGCCCCCTGTCTGTGCCAACCATCCGTCAGTGCCCCCTGTCTGTGCCAACCATCCGTCAGTGCCCCCTGTCTGTGCCAACCATCCGTCAGTGCCCCCTGTCTGTGCCAACCATCCGTCAGTGGCCCCTGTCTGTGCCAACCATCCGTCAGTGCCCCCTGTCTGTGCCAACCATCTGTCAGTGCCCCCTGTCTGTGCCATCCATCCGTCAGTGCCCCCTGTCATGCCCATTATTAAATTGTCACATGTCATTAAAAAAAAGTATCTGTATTCGGGATCGGCGAGTACTTGGGGAAAAAAAAGTGGTATCGGGACAGCCCTAGTTTTATGTATTACCTTGGGGAGACAAGAATACTGCAATCACTGAGCAGCAAATGAGATCACCTGTGTCTTTCAGTCATCTTGCAAACCTGGCCTGTTAGTGGGCCCTGAGGACAGGGTTGACCACTGTTCTAAAGGATATATAAAGCTAAAGACAGCAGATATGCATGTAAATCTTATGTAGGGAGATTTGTTTCATCCCTTTGTAACATCTGAGGCTGTTCACTTCACTGGGTATGTGAGGGTTTACATCCACTTTAAGGTCATCACAGGGGGCACTCTGTCTAGAGGAAAAAAGATTTAATCAAAATGAGACTATAGGATACCAGAAGATCCAGCCATTTTTTTTTTTACTACATGTTGCGATTATCCCTGTCAAAATATAAGAAATTTATCTTATGACATTTAGTAAACGCGGCCAAAGCATGTATCCCACTTAGGTGAAAAAAATATATTGCCCCCTACGGTTGGATGCTGGCTCCATAAAGTGGAAGAGATAAATAAGATGGAAGATCTTACACCTTTAGCACAAAACCAACAAGAAAAGTACTGAGGTATGGAGTCAGTGGAATATGTTTTATTCTTTCTGAAGAAGGTCTTATTTCGCTCAACTCATGAAGGTCAAATATATAGGTACTACAACTAAAACTGCCAATAACTAGCTATCCATTGCTTATCTAGGGTACCCCCTTCCCTTACTCTTCCCTTTCCCTTTTCCCCCTTTCTTCTCCCCCCCCCCCCCTTTAAAATGCTTTTTTTTTTTTTGGTTTTGTTTTGCTTGTTTTTTTTTTTTTTATAAATGGAAAATGGATAGGGCGATTCCAGATACAGCGAATGGGGGTGGTCCCCCTGCTCGCTGTAACACTGGCATGATATCCTCTTCAGGGGTGCATGGAGGGTGCTGTGAAGGATGTGATGATCGATTTAGAACTTTAATATATCCGTTATGTGTGTGTGTGTATATATGATTGTTACGAGAATCTGGACCGGCACTAGGCGGTTGAAATAAAAAGTATTTGAAAAAAATAAAAAAATAATCTCCAAATACCGAAAGGTTTCTACACAGTAAGAGCTGTAAAATGTAGAAGAGACTCCCCTTTGAGGTGGTTCTGGCCAGCTCAGTAGATAGCTTTTAAAAAAGGCCTCAATTTTTTCCTAGGTGTACATAATATAACTGGGTACTAGTGTTTATAGGCAGTTATAATTAATTATATGTTGATCCGGGGAATATCTGATTGCCTCTCGGGGATCAGGAGGATTTTTTTCCCCTACTGGAGCAAATTGGATCATGCTTTGGAGTTTTTCGCCTTCCTCTGGATCAACTGTAGGTGAATATGGGATTGTGTGTGTGTATGTATATATGTATATATGTGTGTGTATGTGTGTGTGTGTATATGTATATGTATATGTATGTATATGTATGTATATATATATATATATATATATATATATATATATATATATATATATATATATATATATATATATATATATATATATATATATATATATAAATTTTTTATATTGGTTATACTAGATCAGTGGTCCTCAACCTGGGGGTTGGGACCCCCTTGGGGGTCAAATGAGGATTTGCCAGGGGTACCCAAAACCTGGCCCGCCCATTCAGTTCACGGCATAGCTGGGAGGCAGGGACTAGGGGTCAGCTGACTTGTGAAGTGGGAAGGGCTGGAGGAGACCCTATCTGCTGATTTCAGCATAGGTGACACTGCTACGAGAAACCACAAAGTTGGAGACACAGTGAGTAAGGGCTCTTTCACACGGGTGGCCCGTTCAGGTCCACCTGCCAGTTTTTTAGGCGGACCTGAACAGGCGCTCCGTGCTCCTCTATGGAGCCGCGGATGTCAGCGGGGACATGCCCGCTGACATCCGACCCGCTCCGATCTCCCAAAGTGTGACGGAGGAAAAACCTACTTTTCTATCTGTCGATCAGGTGAACACGGACAGACGGCCCGTGTTCATCCGATCCCCCCCATAGGGGAGAGCGGAGAAAAGACAGGGCTGCCCCTGCACAGTGTGCAGGGACCGCCCTGTTATCCGCCGGCTCAGCTGGGATCAATGGAGCGATCCCCGCTGAGCAAGCGGAGCGGATCATCACTGATCCGCCCCGTGTGAAAGGGGCCTAACACTACCTGTGATTAGAGTTGCCTTTAGAGTCCCCACTACAGTTCTCAGATCAGCAGATGACCTTGATCAAGAGCACCTAAGTTGGCTGATCCCAACTCCCCACCAGCACTGCCACTCATCCCAACCCCCACCAGCAGTGCCACTGAATGCCAACTCCCCGCCAGCACTGCCACTGATTCCATACTCTCCCCACCAGGGAGTAAGAGAAGGAATAAAAATAGAGAATACATGGAAGGGAGAGGAAAAGAGGGGGAGGAACAAAGAAAAGAGAGAGAAAGAACAAGAAAGACTTCTAGAGAGGGATGGGGAGAACAAACAAGAAATTGGGATAGAGAGAGATAAAAGGAAAAGAAAGGAGAACAAAGTGGGAGTGGTACATTCTAAAATGGTACTATAAGGGGATCTAATATTGTACGAGTGGAAGGGACTCGGAGTGCTAAATGTCCGTGGGTTAGGGGTGAAAATTACTTGTGTTACCTTGGGTGCCGACAACCCACGATAGGAAAATAATTTTACTGTTAGGGGTCCCCACAACATGGGAAATGTTATCACTAGACAGGTTGAGAACCACTGTACTAGATGGACTTGTCTATTTTCAACCTAACTATGTACAACGATGCAGTTTCAACACAATCTTTTTATTTTTGCCCATGCCAGCTCCTAGCTTCCCGTGCTGGTTTAAATGTCTCCTGCTGTTAACATGGTATAGCAATGGTGGATAAAAGTGGAGGTCCACCCTAAAAAAAAAAAAATAGCCAAAAAGGCTAAAAAAAAACAATAAAAATGGAGGTGCGCTGTCTTCTGGGACACACAGGATGGTGTGCCCATTCACAAAGCGCCACGGGACTTGTGCATGTGCAGTAGGAAATGAGCAGTGAAGCCGCAAAGGATTCACTGCCTGTTTCCCTTAGTGAGGAAGGCGGCCCCGGTCCGAGGGACGGATCGGCCTCGGACGGCTGACATCGCAGGCAACCTGGACAGGTAAGTGTGCTTATTAAAAGTCAGCAGCTACAATGTTTGTAGCTGCTGACTTTTACAGTTTTTTTTTTTTTAACCGGTGGACCTCTGCTTTAAGGAGTAGAGCAGTAAGGCGGGGCTTATAGAAGTTTGCCTTTTTAAGTCAAAAACCATCTTGGTGACTCAGTTTCGACTCCATAGCTTCAGCATTTCCTATCGTGCTTCTCAGGGACAAAGCCTAACATGCTTGGTGTTAATAACTAATATTTTAACTGTACAGTGCAGGACGCAGTACTTTTATTCCTAAACCAATGGTTATATGCTGGCTCCTGTCCGGTACTTGGACACTGGCAAAAACTTTGCCCATAAGGGCACGCTCGTATAACCCCACCACTCCATGAGACTTCAATGTTTTTGCTATTGTTCTAGGAATCTAGGTGATGAACCTCTTCTCTGAAGATTTTTTTTTTTGGACTGACAAAAGTAGATTTCTCTGCCATTGTGTCATGGCGCTCTGTGTATCCACGGCACATTCGTTGTCTGCATGCAAAGAGCACTGCGCATGCATGAATTGCGTCATTGGCTCAAGCTGATGCTGGTATTCACTAAACGCAAGTTTGAGCTGTTTACCTGTAGGGTAAAGTCAGACTTTTTACTTTACTACTACTTTACCGCCATGTTTTGAGAAGATTTGTCATCTTTCTGTCTTGTCCAATGGAGTCAGACAGCAATGGAAATTTAGTGCCTTTTACCCTTTCCCACTGTATAAGAAAAAATAAATAAAAACTTGGTGGGAGTTGAGCTTGTAAGGACTATTGTTTCATTATTGGGAAGTAGTTAAAGCTGAACTGAACTTTCGGACACACTGGAGCTTTTGACATAATGGGCAAGTGTCCTGCTGTAATGATGCAACATTTGCTCCAGTCTCACTCCAATCTTGCCACTTTCCATGTTGCTACCATTCTCTATTCTTCTGCTGGTTCGTAAGTCTTCGGCGATGATGTTTGGCAGCATAGAAATGACACAACTCCCGCACAGTGCCAGGTTCTTAGCCTGGAGACATAATTTGCAAAACTGTAGTGAATTACTATATCAGTATTTGCCCGACAGTCATTTTTCACGCATTTACTAATTTGGTCAACTGTATTTCTTGATTTATTTTGTGAATTGTTTGTATGTTTTTTTTGTTTGTTTTTTGGTGATTTCATACATACATTTTTCAGGGGGTTTTATGCTATGGGCTATCCATATGGTAAACCCTGCAGATAAAATCCTCCTAGACTGACCGTGGAGTTGAAAATAAAAAATACACAGTCAACTAGAGATTGTATTTGTTTGAGAAGACTGATGGGCATGCATTGAATGAAGATCAATAAAACATCAATAAGCACAATGTCTACACATAAGAGAAAATTACATTATTTTACATATCTGATTACAAAGGTAACACACAAATGTTTAATTGTAAAAAAAATTGGTGCATGTGGGGATGGCTTCCCTCGCTTGCCTTCAGCGGGAGAACATAATTGCTGATTCCCCTGTTAAAGCAGAGGGCCACACAAAAATGGAACCTCCGCTTTTTGGAACCCTCCCCCCTCTGGAGTCACATTTGGCACCTTTCAGGGGGGAGGGGGTGCAGATATCTGTATAATACAGGTATTTGCACCAACTTCTGGGCGTAGACTCTTGCTGGGTTACACCCCTCCCCCCCCCTGCTGTCTTCTGGGAAACACACAGGTCCCAGAAGACAACGTGGACCCGTTAGGACGCGCATGCTCAGTAGGGAACTGGGAAGTGAAGCCGCAGCGCTTCACTTCCTGATTCCCTCACCGAGGATGGAGGCAGGGGGCAGACGAGAGCCGAGCGATTGAACAGCTTTGGCTGCTGACATCGTTTACCTGCTTGACAGGTAAGTGTCCATTTATTAAAAGTCAGCAGCTGCAGTATTTGTAGCTGCTGGCTTTAAATATATATAAAAATATAAATATATATATATATATATATATATATATATATATATATATATATATATATATATATATATATATATATATATATATATATATATATATATATATATATATATATATATATATATATATATAATTTTTTTTTTTAGGTTGACCTCCGCTTTAATACGGTCTGTGTTGATGGGAGAATTGTGTGAATGTCTTTCCTGGAACCTGTGGTTGAAGAAAAGGTATTTGCACCATGTATGGCCTGCCTTACATGTTACAAATGCACCGGCCCCGCACTTTTTGTAAAAGTTAACTTTTCCTTAATTTTGTTTACTGCACTCAAAATAGTGTAAGCTTACTGTTGTCGCAAATGTATTCATTTCGAAAAAATCTTTCTTGTAGGCAATGTGGTCTGGCTTGATGAAGTGACTGCAGCTCGTGCACTGCTAAATCTGACCACTATGCCAGTAGATACGAAGGATAAAAAAGATGAAGAAAGCACCTCTACAAAATCCAAAGCAGGTAACCAGTCTACTTTGTGTGCTCAAAAACTGGGTATAGTGTGTTTTTTTTTTTTAATGGTATACCACTTCTTAATAATCTTACCACAATATATGAAATAAAATGTGAACATAATGCTAGATTATCTGGAGTGGATAGTGTGCAACAAGTCAAATTTCTCTCTGGAATAAAGTATTGCTTCAGAAACAACACCTAACCACCTATAGGGAGACCTAGATTCCAAGCTTTTGGAATTTGCTCTCTGCAGAAGGAGATGATCGGCTGAACTCACCATAGATATCATGACCAAGTGTCTAGTGCTGAACTAAAAGTCCCATGATGCATTGCAAGGCTCACAGCCAAAGGCATGTCACCCAGAGGCAGAGGCTTGATGGTATTTGTAGTTTTACCAGTGATGCAGTGCCAAGGTTGCTTATTCCTGTTCTTGGCCTTTAGATATGTGGCTAGTAGTGAAGACAACCTAGAGTGTTTTTTTTTTTCTTTCCAGAAATGGTATTTATAGACTCCTGTATTTACTCATCCCAGCAAGATCCATAATATAGCTCTGTTAGTGTTACAAAAGTTATTTGTTTTTTATTAAAATAATGAACATGTTCTACTCGCCTGCTCTGTGCAATGGTTTTGTTGCACAGAGCAGCCCCAAAACGCCTCCTCTGGGGTCCCACGCTAAATGTAATTTTTCTCCTTCATTGATGGGCACTGTTGGGGCGGCGTGCTGATGGGCACTGTTGGGGTGCACTGATTATCAGTGTACATGTCTGTGTGAATTTGCCGGTTATCTGCTCTCCTCGCATGCCCTCAATGTGAGGAGAGGACTGCCCATAACCGGCAAATCCTGTTTACACGTTGATTGGCTCTTTACCCCGATCTGAGATCCGAAGGACACATCGATCACAGATCCCTGCCGCAGGGAGCGACAATGTGAGCCCACACTGTAACTGTAGGGCGGGTGGTGGTTAAATTACTTGCTGAGATTTTCAGTCATGACCAAAGATCTGCATCACAGAATTGTCTCCTACCTTGTTAACTCCTGCTCTAAAGTCTGCCCAGCCATAAATGCTCTGGACAATCATGATGTTAGAAAAATTGTGCCATAAATGGCCATCCTAAGGTGGTGTTCTCTTTAAAATCTTGATACTGCTGTAGGACCAAGCAGTCTGTGAATGTTTTCCTGCTCTCCTTCTAGATCGATTCAATGACAGCTCTGGCGATGAAACTGAAGAAGGTGAAGTGGATGAAGATAATCCTAGTGATGCTGAAAAAGAGCCCAACAAAATCACCTTGAATACAGTAAGAGATGAGTGTTCAGTGATGGTCAACCATTTTAGATTTTGTTTACAAGCAATGTGAATTGGAGGTGGGATATTTTTAGATGTACAACTGCAATTCCAAAAAAGTTGGGATGCTGTGCAAAATCTACATAAAAACAGAAGGCAATGATTTTCAAATCTCATAAACCCATATTTTTTTCACAAAAGAAAACATTTCAAATGTTTAAACTGAGACAACGTACCATTTTAAGAAAAAATTAAGATTACATTTTTAATTGATGGCAGCAACACATCCCAAAAAAGTTGGGTGTCAGGGCAACAAAAAGCTGGCAGAGGAAGGAAGAGCTGGAAGAACATTTTGCAGCTTAAATAGGTTAATTGGCAGCAAGTTAGTAACGTGATTGGGTGTAAAGAGAGTCCTAGTGCTTCAGAAGTAAAGATGGCCAATCTGTGAAAAAATGTTTCTAAAAATTGCGGGGACCGTCCTGTCATCCGCCGCTGAGCAAGCGGAGGTTCCCCGCTGAGCAAGCGGAGGTTCAAGGGGCGGATCAATGACCGTGTGAAAGGGGCCTTTAAATGGTAGCTCCACTCTTATGGGGGAAAAAATTGACAAAAAAAAATATATGGTGCGTACAATTACAACTCAAATCATATTGTAATTGAATGTTCCTTTTCAATCTGCAGCTCTGTAATTTTCTGTCAAATGCAATATGGCTACCTGGAGGCATTCTGTACACACAGTGTACAGAACGCTCTCCAGAAACATCATTTAATGCTTGTGTGATTGGCTTATTGATTTTCCCACAGGTCTGCACTAAGATACAAATCAGATTTGCAATATTTTTAACTCTTTGCTATAATATCCCCAAAAAAGATATAAAAAAAAGTTTTTTCCTCAGTTTAGGCCGATACGTATTCTTCTACCTATTTTTGGTAAAAAAAAAAATTGCAATAAGCGTTTATCGATTGGTTTGCGCAAAATTTACAACGTTTACAAAATAGCGGATAGTTTTATGGCATTTTTATTATTTTTTTTACTAGTAATGGTGGCGATCATCTTTTTTTTTTTTACGTGACTGCGACATTAAGGCGGACACATCGGACACTTTTGGGACCATTGTCATTGTCACAGCGAAAAGTGCTATAAAAATGCACTGATTACTGTGAAAATTACACTGGCAATGAAGGAGTTAACCACTAGGGGACGCTAAGGGATTGATTCTTACTGTAGGGGGGCGTGGCTGTAGGCGTGACGTCACTGATCGTCGTTTCCTATATCAGGGTACAGATGAGTCTCACTGACACGCAGAAGAACGGGGAAGGTGAGTTTACACACGCCTCTCCCCGTTTTTCAGCTCCTGTGACCAATCGCGGAACACCGGCGGCAATCGGGTCCGTGGGTCCCGCGGGCACGGAGCTTCGGACCGGGTCGCGAGCGCATCGCCAGCGGTGCGCTCACGACCCCGCTGCTGGGCTCTTACAGGCAACGTACAGGTACGTGCCTGTGCCCTTCTGCCGATGTGTATCGGCATAAAGGGGTCCTTAAAGGGTCACTAAAAAAAAACATTTTTTTTTTAGCTAAATGGCTTCCTTTACCTTACTGCAGTCCTGGTTTCATGTCCTCATTGTTCGTTTTTGCTCTGATGTTGCTGTAATTCTTCTCTGTTCTGGACACTTCCTGGTTGTCTGTTTCCTGATGACCACAGTACTGGGAGATTCTAGTTTCGTTTTCCAAACCATCACTGCTCTATGGCTCTGTCTAGCACAGAGGCAGGATAACATGCAAAAACGAAACTAGATGCAAAAACGAAACTAGAGGTACATTATATGATGGATTTTTATCTATTTTTCCTTTACAACTCCTTTTAAGTGGTTAAAGAATTAGGATCATTTATTATTGGGTTACAACCACTTAACCACTTAAGGACCACCCCATGTACATATACGTCCACAATATGGCACGTACAGGCACATGGGCGTATAGGTACGTCCTCGCCTATTAGCGGGTGGGGGGTCCGATCGGGACCCCCCCCGCTACATGCGGAGGTCGGGTCCGCTCGGGGAGCGATCCGGGACCACGGCGCGGCTATTTGTTTATAGCCGCTCCGTCGCGATCGCTCCCCGGAGCTGAAGAACGAGGAGAGCCGTGTGTAAACACGGCTTCCCCGTCCTTCACTATGGCGGCGCATCGATCGCGTCATTCCCTTTATAGGGAAGACACGATCGATGACGTCATTCCTACAGCCACACCCCCAAACAGTTGTAAACACATACTAGGTGCACCCTAACTCCTACAGCGCCACCTGTGGTTAACTCCCAAACTGCAACTGTCATTTTCACAATAAAGAATGCAATTTAAATGCATTTTTTGCTGTGAAAATGACAATTGTCCCAAAAATGTGTCAAAATTGTCCGAAGTGTCCGCCATAATGTCGCAGTCACGAAAAAAATTGCTGATCGCCGCCATTAGTAGTAAAAAAAAAATAAAAAATAAAAATGCAATAAAACTATCCCCTATTTTGTAAACACTATAAATTTTGCGCAAACCAATCGATAAACGCTTATTGCGATTTTTTTTACTAAAAATAGGTAGAAGAATACGTATCGGCCTAAACTGAGGAAAAAAAATGTTTTTATATATGTTTTTGGGGGATATTTATTACAGCAAAAAGTAAAAAATATTGCTTTTTTTTCAAAATTGTCGCTCTATTTTTGTTTATAGCGCAAAAACTAAAAACCGCAGATGTGATCAAATACCACCAAAAGAAAGCTCTATTTGTGGGGAAAAAAGGACGCCAATTTTGTTTGGGAGCCACGTCGCACGACCGCGCAATTGTCTGTTAAAGCGACGCAGTCCCGAACTGTAAAAACACCTTGGGTCTTTAGGCTGCATATTGGTCCGGGGCTTAAGTGGTTAAAATACATTTTTCTCAGTTTAAACATTTGATATATTTTCTATTGTGAATAAATATGGGTTAAGATTTTGCAAATCATTGCATTCTGTTTTTATGTAGATTTTACACAGTATTTTGGATATGGGGTTGTAGATCCATCTTTGACATTTAAAATAAAATGCTAATGTAGTACATTTGCAACCTTCACATAATTTTTAATGTAACATTTTATATTTAGGATTTTTGTTTTGTAGTTCTTTCAAACAAGGGTTTTTTATTGTCACTTTATTGGCTCTGATGGTCATGAAAACGGTTCCTGATATAGGCTGGTTTACTAAAGGATTTGACAATATTTATGCACTGGAATGAGTGAAGATTAAACATTGCATTTTATATGTGTCATATCACATTGGTAATCTTAATATAGCGCAGATTCTGTAATATCTTGGTTATTTGCTTATTCTCGTTGTTTTGTTTTTTTATGTGCAGATGGATACTCTGTCTGAGGCAGAACAAGAGTCTTTAATGAGAAATGATCTTCGTCCCGCCATGAAATTGTTCAAGGAAAACCAGTTGCAAATGAGATATGCTTACAAAGGTAAGCAGTGCTATACCCTTGTCTTTTTGCTCTTGTTTCTAGTTTGATACCCTGCGATTTTTTCAGGATTAATCTGCCTGGATAGCTGAACATGGTGGTAAGAAAGATGGAAAAGCCTTTGCTTGGCTTTCCATTTAGACAACCACCCCCCCCCCCCCCCCAAGTCCTTTATCTCCGATGTTATTGGCCCTGTGGGATCGTTGGTTTCTAGTCCTCTGCAGATCAATGCTGCTTTTGCACACTTTCACAAACCTTTTATATGAAGACAATCCAGGGTTAATTCCCCTTCTCTCTGTAACCCCAGTTCAAGGACAGATGCTGGCTGGTCCTATTACACCAGATGAGATATCCACAGCTATTGGTTCCCTTCTTCCTTATAAGACCCCTGGCCTGGATGGGTTACCAGCGGAATGGAACAACATTTTATGTGGCCATCTCTCTTCCCTTTTGCATGAAATTTACTTCAAAGCTTTTGACACTGGTGCCCTATCTGGCTTCATGACTGAGGCCCTTATATTAATCTGGAAGCCAAGAAAGGACATGCCAAGCTGAGCCTTATACCGTTCTATCTACTTATTTAACCACTTCAGGAAGATTTTACCCCCTTCCTGACCAGAGCACTTTTTACAATTTGGCACTGCTTCACTTTAACTTGACCTTATCTGTGAGCGCTGATCAGTGTTCACTTGACGTGCTGTATCTCCGGCCCTCCTGCTCTTCCACTTCAGCGGGGGAATCTCGGCCCCTCCCACTGCATCTGTGAGACGGGGGGAAAGGAGAGATGTGACGCGTCGGCTGACCGCTGATCAGCACTCGGATAAGGTGTGTGTATATAGGGCTTTTTTAAATACATCAGGCACATGGGGACATATCATTAGAAGACAGAGCGGATTATATAAAGTAAATTGTGGGTTAGCAAACCCTTTAAAGCGGAGTTCCACCTAAAGGTGAAACTTCCGTTTATCTGTCCCCCCAGAGACCCTAGAGAATATAATATATTCGTTATATTTTGTCACTGTATTTGCGCAGCTGTCTTTCAAACGCAATTTTTTAGTAAGAAATACACTTCAATGAATTAAAAAACTAAACAGTAAAGTTAGCCCAATTTTTTTTGTATAATTTGAAAGATGTTACGACGAGAATCGTGAGAGAATTGTGATCTAAGTAAAAATCGTGATTCTCGTTTTATCCAGAATCGTGCAGCTTGAACAGGAAGCCATTCCATTTTTCTGTGCTGGACTGGTTTTAGGTGGTGATGTCTTGTGCAAGGCACTGTTTCATTTCCAGCTGAGGTGCTTAGAAAAGCAAGGTGTTGCAGAAAAAGTACATATTGCATTTTTCTACACAATTGCAGCATACGTTCTATTGTCAGGACTCCCAGAAAACAGTTGCAGAGACTGGCATTTTTCTAGTGCAGAAAAAGCCAGTCTCTGCACAAGTGTGAATGCGCCCTTACTGGATTTTGTTTAAAGTTTTTTTTTTTTTTTTATGGTTTACTAGATGACAAGAAAGAACTTGGAGCGTCACGGAAAAGTCAGTACTACATGAAGTACGGAAATCCAAACTATGGTGGCATGAAAGGAATCCTTAGCAACTCCTGGTAAATGTTATTCTTTTTTTCAATTTGCCAGTCAAACGCTTTCATATACAAAAAATGCAAATTAGCAGTTCTGGTCATAGAGCAGTTAATTTAAATGGTTTTCAGTCATTTTGTTAAGAGATCTACTAAAAATAGTGGGTAGTCTTGATTTTAATGGGCCTCTTTAATTTTTCAACAGGAAGAGAAGGTACAATTCTCGCCGTGTCCAGCGAGATGTCACGAAGAAAGGGACATTTATTGGAGATGATGCCCCTGCATACCAGCACCTTCATTCAGGTAACAGCAGAACTGACATTTGCTGTAGCCAGGAATGGAAAAAAAGAAAAATCGGTCCTCAAATTAAAGGGAAATCCAGTCACTAGCCTTAAGTGAGAGGAGCTAAACAGAGCCCTATTTGTAAATCTTGCACTCGTGAGCCACCATTTTACAAATAATTCTTATGTCCTGTGCATTTCTGGGTTTGGCTATCGTTCAGTTCTTTCTCTTGTACTTGCCTGATACAGGGGTCTACTTTAAATTCTGGGGGATTTGCCACTACAGGCAGTCCAAATGCAGCAGTGTATGGTGCAGAACTGAAGGTTTGGTGGCAAGTCATATTTACATAATCAAGTGAACCAAAAACAATCGGTGCAACTAATGACTACCACAAATTAAATTTAAAATACTAATAGTGTGTGTTGCGTTCTAAGACACTAAAACTGTGATTTCCCCCCCCCCCCACCAATATGCATAACCTAATACAAAAACATATAGTGTAGCACAACACTCCTAAATCCTAAAAATCAATACATATATCACCTCTAAAAAAAATGAATATTTAAATTGTAAATTATCTAAAAGTATATCAACAAAGTCCGGTATCAATGTAACCAAAGTCCAGTGTCTATATTGGATGGGGGGGAAGAAAACACCCAAGTGTCTTCAACATAAATTCTTTGCAAATCAATCACCAGATGAAAGACCTGCTCACCTCCCCAAGGAATAAAAAAACATTCATATACAGTACTCTATATTCCACAGAGCTTTGATTCTACAGAGACCAGCTCCTTAATCCTCAGTTTGCTCAGGATTGTCTCCTCCTCTGATTCCTCCTGAAGTGCTCACACATCCACATACGATTAATAAAAAATATAAGGCAAAATCATAGTGTACAATGCTTAACATGTTTATTTGTTCCCCCACACAGCAAATGCACTTACTAAAAACAAGCTTTCACAGCTCTAAAATGTATCGGTCACCAGCCGCCTCTCCACCTTGGCAGGAGAGCGGCATGACGTCATAGGCTCGGCTTCTCCCCCCTAGTCAGACTGAAAAAGCCCAATCACGGGGGGGAAATGCGTCTAGGAGGGAGGAGCCGAGCCTGTGACGTCACATCGATCTCCTGCCGAGGTGGTGAGGTGACTGATGCATTTTAACCGCTGTCAAAGCTTGTTTTTTGCTGTGTGGGGTAACAAATAAACATGTTAAGCAGAGTACACTATGCTTGTGCCTTTTATATTGTTTATGAATCGTATGTGGATGTGTGAGCACTTCAGAAGAATCGGAGGATTAAGGAGCTTGTCTCTGTGGAATCAAAGCTTTGGGGAATATAGAGTATATGTGTGTGTGTGTGTGTGTGTGTGTTCCTTTTGAGGTGAGCAGATCCTTCACCTGGTGATGGATGTGCACAGAAGTATGAATTTTTATATTGAAGACGCTTTGGTGTTATTTTTCATTAATTATAAACAATGGACTTTCGTTACATTATTAATACCGGACTTCGTTACCCTTTTATTTGATTTATAATTTAAATATTCATTTTTTAGAAGTGATATATGTATTGATTTTTAGGATTTATGAATGTTGCGCTACACTATATATTTTTCTATTAAGATATTTACATAATTGTCTTGCTATACTCCTTTCCACTTAGACTGAACAGAGTGGAGCTAACATTGTGCACATTTTAGTTTGCTAGTTCTTACCCCTTGTTTTGTTCTTTCTTAATTTTAAATGCATCTATAGTTAACAGCTAGAGTGCTTAAATCCTAACTCCAGGTTAACTTTTACAGAAGTTTTACACGTTGGTCTGCAAGAAGTACACTCAGCCCTTCAACTCACAGCATTTGGAGGACTGAGTGGTGTCAGCCCTGCCCAATTTTATTTTGCTAAACTACTCTATCCATCCCACTGTCTTGATTTCGAAAACATAGGCACTAACTGACTTGTAGTACAGAGGATGGCTAAATAGTCTTTGAGACTACAGTAAGTGTGCAGAGGATGCAAGACAGCTTAAAATTCCTGTCAATATTTTTTTTTTTAACTCTAAAACTGATATTTTAATGGTATATTTAAGACCCCTTTCACACTGGGGCAGTTTGTAGGCGCTATTGCGCTAAAAATAGTGCCTGCAAACCGACCCAAAACAGCGGCTGCTGTTTCTCCAGTGTGAAAGCCCAAGGTAGGACGGAAAAAAAGGCCCGCTAGTCACATCTTTGGAGTGGTGAAAGAGCGCTGTGTATACCGCTCCTCCACCGCTCCTGCCCATTGAAAGCAATTGGACACCGCGGCTATACCGCTGGTGACGCGCCTCTGTAGAGTCGCTTTGCAGTGTTTTTTTTTTAACCCTTTTTCGGACGCTAGCGGGTGGTAAAACCGCTCCACTAGCGGGCGAAAAGAGTGCCGTGAAATTAGCAGTAAAGTGCCGCTAAAAATAGCGGTACTTTACTGCCACCGCACCTCCCGCCCCATTGTAAGTTTGTTACAATTTAAATATCTCTATCAAGATTTTAGATGGTGTCTCTTCACCTCACAGTAGCAGGTTAGAGCCCTAGTCACTTGTCCAGGCATAATCAGTCCACCTAATTGTGTGAAAACTCTATTGATTGAATCCCAGTTATTGACCGCATGATGCAATAAAAAAACTGGAGTATGGCTGTTTGATGTGTGTTGATAACAATATTATTCTAGATATCAGGTATTTCTGATTTAGTCTTCAATTTTAACTACAAAGACAATCCCCTGTGACAAAGGGGGATTTGTTACAAACTTCTTGCCTCAAAACTTTGGGGGTGTCAGTGCATGTCCAGCGATGGTACTTCTAGAGATTTGACAAAAAAGGGCAGCGCCCTATGTAGGCTCTAACTCTTTTACTGCCAACACCAATCGCCAATGTACGTTTCTGGGGCATGCAGGTCCTCCCACTTTGACAAAGAGGGCCAGCACCCGGTCCAAACAATGATTGCTTGTTGGCAGTAAAATAGCTATGATTTACATGGAGTGCTGACCTCTTCACCCTGAGATTCTAAGGCTACTTTCAGATGGCCGAATATGTACAGCCAGAGGCGCACTCTGGGTTATTTACTCTGTAAAATTCAATGGCAGGAACCGCTGCTGTTGGCATGTAACTGCTCTTCAAAGCAATTGCAAGCAAATACCAACCCTGGACCCAGCCAGTGTGCATCCAGGGTTGGAGTTTTGGCGGCACACTAACTGGCTACAGGGAATCATCCAGTTTATATGCAGCCATAACACAAGGTGTGGCCTTTTACCTCCTCTGAATGCAGCAAACTAGCTGTACATATTCAACTGTCTGAATGTGACTTAATTCTCACTCCATCCAAAAGACAAAAGCATTGGTTGGAGTTGGGCTTTACCCTTTTAGAACCTGTGTATTTAGTAGGAATGTTACAGGGGTGAGTGGCCTTTGGCCTCTGTGGTTTGCTGATGAGTTGAATATTTGCCTGATATGTAGGCCTGGTGAATGTTCCAGAGGAGCCAATAGAAGAGGAGGAGGAGGATGAAGAGGATATGGATGAGGATGACCGTGTAGTGGTGGAATACAGAGATGAACTGCAAGCCTTTAAAAGAGAAAGGGAGGGGGCACGGCGCTCTGCAGCCAGCACTTCAGAAGACTCTGATGAAATGGACTATGACTTGGAGCTGAAAATGATCTCTACACCCTCTCCAAAAAAAAGCATGAAGATGACCATGTACGCTGATGAGGTAGAATCACAGCTGAAGACTATCAGGTAAGCTGCTCCATGGAAAGTGCCGTTCAGTACTTGTTGGATACTTATTATGGGAGTGCTCAGCAAGGCGCTGTACATAGTTTCCTGAAAATGGCAGACACCCAGGGTAACAGTGATGCTTGGATTCCATAATTAAAAACTGGAATCGAATGAAAGAGGTGGGCCAGAGGGACAAGCAAGCTGTGGAGAAAAGAGGTTAGATTATGCTGGACAGGGTCTTATCTGTGCAACAGCTTTTAATGCACACTGTGAGAATCAAACAATATACAGTAAAATCACAGTAAACAAATTCAGTAGAGGAAAGAGCCTCTACACTTGTGCAAGATGAAAGGGTAAAGCTGAAGTTCAGCCATACCTTCAGGAGGAACCGGGGAAGGCAACATATCACCAGATTAGGCTTCAGTTTAAAGGGGTTGTAAAGATAAATGTTTTTCCTAAATAGCTTCCTTTACCTTAGTGCAGTACTCCACACAGTAATGCAAGGCTTTCACCCTGGTGTGGAGTGTCGTGCTCGCCCCCTCTCTTGAGGGGGCAAGCAGGAGAGTCAGGACGCTCTCTACGTTGCAGATAGAGAAAAGAAACTGTGTTCGTGGGCGTCCTGACTCTCCTACTCACCCCCTCAAGGGAGGGGACGAGCACGACACTCCACACCAGGGAAAAAGCCTTGCATTTCTGTGTGGAGTTACAGACAGAAGAACAGGAAGTGAGGATTTCTCAGAAGAAATGAGGACATTTAAAATAAAAATCGAAGGATGAGGTAAGTGAAGGAGTGCACTAAGGTAAAGAAAGCTTTATGGCATCTTGCACATATCGGAGTTAAACATTTTTTTACATGTATGCATGCATATATTGCAACACTGGCAACTAGAAGAGGATAAAGAGTTTTAACAAATGTGTACAAGTTTTTCATGCATTTAACGCAACGCCTTTACAAATCATTTTACTCAGGATCTTTCTTTCTAGAAGATCCTGAATATAAATGACATTACATTTTTATATCCATGTGCAAGAGGCCTGAAGGTTGACCTAGCGTCCAGATATTTAAAAAACCTCATTCACACGGCTGTAAAAAAACATATACAAGTGTTTTTAAATTTCAGATTTGCATGCAGCTGCATTGTTTGCACTGGAGCTGTTCACACAAGTGCATAAACATGAGCTGCTTTCAGATCCGTAAGCCCCCTTCCAGGTGGAAGCAGATCCACCTGGTCAGCGAGGAATCTGACCACTAATCCCTTGCTGAGTAGGCGGGAGACATGTTTGTGTCCACTCCGCTATGCAGAGCAGACAGCCCGCTCTTCTCTATTGGGTGGTTGGATTGAAGTGGACTGCTTGTCAATTTCTATCCGACCTGCTAAAAGGATGGGGGACTGATCCCTATCTGTCGGTTTTTAGTGGACCAGATTTTGGTTTAGCCTAGGTTCATATTGGAGCAATTTGTCATGTGAAGACCAAATCATATGCCAAAAAACAAACAAAAAACAAATAAGCTTCTGGTATGCATTTTAAACCACTTCAGCCCCGGACCATTTTGCTGGTCAATGACCAGGCCACTTTTTGCGATTCGGCACTGCGTTGATTTAACTGACAATTGCGCGGTCGTGCGAAGTGGCTCCCAAACAAAATTGGCATCCTTTTTTTTTCCCACAAATTTTTTGCTATAATAAATATCCCCCAAAAATATATAAACTATTTTTTTCTCAGTTTAGGCCGATACGTATTCTTCATATTTTTCGTAAAAATAAGCGTTTATTGATTGGTTTGCACAAAAGTTATAGCGTCTACAAAATAGGGGATAGGTTTATGGAATTTGTATTTTTTTTACTAGTAATGTCGACGATCAGCGATTTTTATCGGTACTGCGACCTTATGGCAGACACTTCGGACACTTTTGACACATTTTTGGGACCATTGGCATTTTTATAGTGCTATAAAAATGCATTGATTACTGTACAAATGTCACTGGTGGGGAAGGGGTTAACACTAGGGAGCGATCAAGGGGTTCATTATGTTCCCTCATTGTGTTCTAACTGAAGGGGGGATGGGACTGACTAGGGGAAATTAGATTGCTGTTCATATATTGTATGAACATACGATCAGTAATTTCTCCCCATGAAAGAACCAGGAGCTGTGTGTTTACACACACAGCTCCCAGTTCTCGCTCTGTAACGAGCAATCGCGGGTGCCCGGCAGTGATCGCGTCCGCCGGCCACTCACACCAGGGGCGAGCAGGGAGCGAGCGCCCCTAGTGGCCGCAATGCAAAATCACGTTATATTACGTGATTTTGCGCAGCCGACCTGCCGCCGTAAAACCACGGTGGGCGGTCGGCAAGCGGTTATGGCAGACCCCACGCCGAAGAACGGAGTGGGGTCTGCCCCAAAATCCATACCAGAAGCTTAAAATCCATGCCGGACCGAAGGGCCTGGTATGCTCTTATAGGGGGAACCCATGTCCATGTTTTTTTTTTTTTGTGTGTGGAGTTCCCACTAAAGATTCATACCAGACAAAGTGCCTGTCATTGTCGGCATCCAAGTCGAAACCCTGTTCATGGATGTCGAACTTCAAGTCGCAGGGCAAAGTCGGATCCAATTTACCACAGCTATTTCATATGAGCGAAATCCTGAAAACATGACCTGTTGGTGGTACTTGAGGACTGAAGTTGAGAAACCATGCCCTAGACTAAACCTGCAGGTGGTCCTGTAGTGTGGGCAAAGTTCCAGTGCAAGGGAGAGTTTTTAGGTTTCCCTTAGTTTGGCTTGTACTACTTATATTGTTATGGTGCACTCTGGCCAGCAGATGTCACTGTTGAACTTGATGGCTGTAGTGAGTTTGATTTTAGGCTTAGTATGAGTATAAAGCCTTTAGCAATGCTACCTGGGAAACATCCACATCGACCCCTGTGATGGACTGCTGTAAATTACCTTTCCATTGCAAGCTTTTTATCAATAGTCCCATTCACCATTGGTTTTATGTTATAAGGCCTTTGATCTCCAACGTTGACCTGCAGACAGTAGAGGTTTGACCTTCAGTACTGTGCATTGGTCATTGCTTCAGCAACACAAAAAAAGTGATGCTTTAAAAACTTATTGGGCTGTATATTCGCCCAAAACTGAAATCAGAAAAAAGACAAATTAAGGTAGCTCCGCATTTAATCTTCAAATGGATGCAGTTGTAAATATCTGAATTTGACATGCCATCAGTCATTTGCAGTTCACTGCACTGCAGAGCTCAATCTGGGCGAGTGGAGAGCAGAGCGGCACAAGGAGCCAGTCCATTGTGTGTTCATGTGCTAACAATTACATGATAGGAGTGACAGAGAGAGGGGCTGATTGGTATGCTGCATTTTCTTCTGGGAGCCGTGACAAGACCTTGTTGCAGAAAAACAGACTGATACCCTGACTTTTCTGTATTGCAGTTATCTGGCAGGGCTATATCAGAATTGAATGAAATGCATATACTTTGGGAAAAGGGTATGTATTTGAAGTGTATTTAAACATAAAAATTTACAGTGGAACCTTGGATTACGAACATAATCCGTTCCAGCAGAATGCTCGTAATCCGAAGTACTAGCATATCAAAGCGAGTTTCCCCATTGAAGTCAATAAATGTTAGCAAAGAGGAGTCCCTAATGCAGAGCTTATTTTCTGAAAAACCTAAATGTGTAACCAGATTGCCACAAGCTTACTATATGATAAGCTGGGTGTTTTCTATTGTACATTTTAAATGAAAAAAATGTGTCAAAAGAGACACTAACAGCGCTACATGAATACCAATAAGATTCAAATGAACCAAAAGTCCACAATCTGCTGGAGAATGATGCAGTGATCCAAAGGGGTACGTTCCATAAATCCAACATCAAACTAAAATAATTAGTGATACAATTATTAGAGATAAAATTAATATTGATCATAAGCAGTCCTCAGGGAATCCTAAATGATGTTTGAACAGCATACAGTCTTTAGTAAAAAAGTTGATTCCTTAATGCTGACAGGTGATGTTGATCAATCCTGGTATGACAAGTAAGCAGTCCTATACGACTCAGCCCCCCTCTTGGTTTTCTACTCACCAGATGATAGTGATATATAGTGCCTTACGATCTCCTCTCAATCATGGATCACCAGCCTCTCGCCTCCTATCTCCAGTTCAGCTCGGCGTCCAGAGCACACCTCACAGGGGATGTTGGATCAATGGGATGAGTGCATGATGTTATATGACCAGTCATAGAAAAGAGCAGAGGGGCAGGACATAGTGTAAAACTGTATTTAATTGAAAAATAATCCCCTGCAATACAAATATGCTTACAAGGTAAAAGATTAAAACTTGCACATCAGAAGATAAAACCGTAGCTCACTCAGACTGTTGTACTTCTCAGCACAGCTCCAGCTGGTGAGTCCCGGGTACAGCCTATTCCTGTGTGAACGATGCGTCACGTAGCCACGCGCTGACGTGTTTCGTGATTGGCTCACGTCTTCTGGCCCTCTGAAGACGTGAGCCAATCACGAAACGCGTCAGATATGTGGGGCGGGGGGACAGAAGGCTGTTTGAAAGAAATGCAACTCGCCATAAAAATAATGTAGCAGAATACATATTGGCCTGAATTGATGAGGACATTTTTTTTTTTATTTATTGGATAGGTTTTATAACCATGTAAAAAAATATATATATTTTCAAAATTGTCTGCATTTAAAAAAAAAAAAGTAAATAACGCGCAGAGATGATAAAATACCACTAAAAGAAAGCTCTATTTGTGGGGAAAAAGGACAGTCAACCCATCTCCGTTCACAATTCCATAATACTCTGGGGGAAACCAGTTGGTTGCGTTTTAACTCGCTGCTGGGGACTATGTGTCTTTTTAACAGCCCTGCCAAAACAAACAATTCAAATTTGATACATAAAATGGGGGTTGCCTTCCTCTTCAGTACTTCTTCTATTCATCCAGGTATTGCAACAGTGCACCATCCCACCCCATTAATTTTTGTCTGTGATCTGAGGACCCGTGCTTTAGATGCAGTAGAAAGTTAAACACCCACTGCAGATTTCAGCTGTCTTCCCTACAGAGACGGCTTAATATAAAATTTAGCAAAATTAAGTTCTTACAGTCACCAATCCCATCTAGTCCTGATTGTGAAAGCTTGAATGGCAACTACACAACAGGATTCAGGGAGTACATATAGCTTGTGGTCGCTTGTGAACTGACAGGAGAAATACAGAGAACTCTGATAAAGTGAATTGAATAAACTTTCTGGCGCTGTTGTACTGTATGCTTGACATTAGTAGCTCACTACTTTTGCTTTTAGCTTTTTTTCCCCCAAATTTCTCTTAACTTGCTTAGGGCTCATAACAGCTGCTGGCAATAATCAGTTGCATGTAAAAATCAGGCAGGCTGGTTGTACCCAAGTTAATTGATCAACTTGGGTACAATCAACCTTCCCATACATGGCTTGAATCTCAGCCAGTTCCTCTTAAACCAGCCAAGATTCAAACTGTCTCTGTCTGGCTTTAGGACATGTAATATTGGGTAATGAACAATGCTATTCATTTTACCTGTTAGATAAGGCTATAGGGTTACTTCATTTTCAATTTATTTGTTATTAATCTTTTTCTCATATACAAAAAATATACATTAAAACAAGATTCTATCACATTATACATCTATTTATATTCAATATATCGAATACTATTCATTGTGCATTGCCTGGCTATAGGGTTACTTTGACAAACAGCAGAGTTGCCGTAGAGCTCACTGTAGTTTGTTCAGGTACCATAGTATTGTCGTGTAGGGTTGTTTAGGCCAACATAGCTGTAAGTAATCAAATATCTGTTTGTTTTCCAGGCACTCAATGAGATCTGACTCTGGAAGCAGTGTGAAAAATCGTATTGGTAGTAAATCCCATTCTGAGAAGCCTGCAGATATCCGATTGTTACTTGAGGAGAAAAGGCAGAGTACAGCAAGCAGACAGACTGGAACAGGAACTGGCACAGGGACAGCAACTGGAACAAAATCTGGTATTAAGAATAGTATTTAACTAAATATCCAGTTAAACTATACAGTATATATGTTTGCGTGCCTGCCAAAATATTTGTAATTCTGTTCATCCACTTGTGTGGTCTCGGCTGAGCTGACCGACATCATGGACGACCTCAGTTTTCTCTTGTGATAAGCAATGTAGCTTGGTTTCCAGCCCTCTCCAGCCTGTGACTAACCACTTCTGTACCGTAGGACGTAATATGACAGCCTGGACTTCAGTGGGGGATATCTGAATGATGCCTGCAGCTACAGGCATCATTCAGATATCCTTTTTTTTTTTTTTTTCAGGCGGCGATTCTGCGCACCATAAGAACGATCATAGTGGCAATCATGATCATTCTTACCGGCGGCGGGATGGGACATTCCCCCCTCCTGCCGCCATCCGGTGCTTCTCCGGGCTCTCCCGTGCCATCGGAGGCCCGGAAAACGAATCTGCCGCCGCCGAATGAAGAGCATAGAGATGACCAGTGACCAAATGGTCACCGGTCATCTCTATGACCGACGGGAGCCTGGGCGTGACGTTATGACGTCACACCCCAGTACCCAGAAGTAAACAAAGCCTCAATCGCGGCTGAAAGCATGAGATCAGTGAATTGTTTTTCCTGATCTCATGCTTTCCAGCCTAGGAGAGAGATGTTGGGTCTTGTTGACCCCGCATCTCTCCATAAAGGACATGTGACACACTATTTCTATTACAAGGGATGTTTACATTCCTTGTAATAGGAATAAAAGTGATCAAAAAAAGTGCAGAAAAAAATTAAGTAAAATTAATTTAAATATATAAAAAAAATTAATAAAACGTCCCTGTCCACAGTAGCTCACGCTCAGAAGCGAACACGCACGCAAGTCCCGCCCACAATTGTTGCGCAAATACCGTGCAAGATAAAAAGTTGCAACTTTATTTCCTAGGGTGTCTGCTAAAAAATTCATATGTTTGGGGGTTCTGAGTAATTTTCTAGTAAAAAAAAAAAATGATTTTTACATGAAGGAGAAAAGTGCCAGAATAGGCGCGGTATGGAAATGGTTAAGCAATGAGGGAACAGCAACAGACTGATCAGGTTCTCTTCCCCTTCTGTAAGCACATTCAGGAATGGAGATTGCCAACACTATGCAAAGTGATAGAACCCTGACTGGCTTTGAATGCTGTTCCTCCCCCCTACCATTTGGAATCCTTCTCAGAGGATTACAGGAGGTTGATATTCAAGGCCAAGTTCCTTCACCTATTTTGGGTGAAACATGGTTTTACTGATCTTGGTGTGCTCAAATGCTTTTAAGTGCAGAGCAGGGAATTTGGGGTCTTGTAGACCCCAGATCTTTCCATAAAGAGTATCTGTCACATGCCTTTTGCTGTCACAAGGGATGTTTTCATTCGTTGTCACAGCTATAAAAATTTAGTTGAAAAAAATATATAATTAAGTGCCCCTGTCCCCCCTGTGCTTTCTGCAAAAGCCCATGTCGGTCCTACCCACACGCTAACAGCGATTGTCCCAGAGATGTGAGGTATTACTACGATCGTCAGATCATGGGCAGTAATTCCAGCACCAGACCTCTTATGTTTGTCGCTGTTGCACGGGCGTGCACAGTTTTAAAGCAGGACATGTTTGCTATCGGCGTAACATCCTTTAATATTGTACCAACATTTTTATTATGGATTCTTTGGGGGGGTTTTTGCATTAAAATTCAAAAAAGTTTATTTTAAAATAAAATGCATTTTTTTGCAAAACCCACCAATTTATTCTTTAAGGCCTCTGCTTTTAAAAAAAAAAAAAAAAACAATAACATTTAAATATGTAGTGTGTATAATATATATGTGCGTATGTATATATTTATATAGTATGCAGTTGTGCTCATAAGTTTACATATCCTGGCAGCATTTATGATTTCTTAGCCATTTTTCTGAGAATATGTATAATAACACAAAAACTTTTCTTTCACTCATGGTTAGTGTTTGGCTGAAGCCATTTATTATCAATCAACTGTGTTTACTCTTTTTAAATCGTAAAAAACAGCAACTACCCAAATGACCTCGATCATAAGTTTACATACCCCAGTTCTTAATACCGTGTATTTCTCCCTTTAACATCAATGACAGTTTGAAGTCTTTTGTGGTATTTGTGGATGAGGCTCTTTTTATCTTCTCAGATGGTAAAGCTGCCCATTCATTCCTCTTGGCAAAAAGCCTCCAGTTCCTGTAATTTCTTGGGCTGTCTTGCATGAACTGTGCATTTGAGATCTCCCCAGAGTGGATTAACCACTTGCTTACTGGGCACATATACCCCCCTCCTGCCCAGGTGAAATTTCAGCTTTCGGCACTGCATCGCTTTAACTAACAATTGCGCGGTCGTGCGACGTGGCTCCCAAACAAAATTGACGTCCTTTTTTCCCCACAAGTAGAGCTTTCTTTTGGTGGTATTTGATCGCCTGTGCGTTTTTTATTTTTTGTGCTATAAACAAAAAAGTGAGACAATTTTGAAAAAAATACAATATTTTTTACTTCTTGCTATAATAAATATCCCAGTTTAAAAAAAAAAAAAACATTTTTTTTTCTCAGTTTAGGCCGATACGTACTCTTCTACATATTTTTGGTAAAAAAAAAAAAAAAATCGCAATAAGCGACTGGTTTGCGCAAAAGTTATAGCGCTTACAAAATAGGGGACAGAATTTTTTTTTTTTGATTATTTTTTTTTACTAGAAATGGCGGCGATCTGCGATTTTTAATGGGACTGCGACGTTATGGCGGACACATCGGACACATTTTTGGCGCCATTCACATTTATACTGCGATCAGTGCTATAAATATGCACTAATTACAGTATAAATGTGACTGGCATTGAAGGGGTTAACACTAGGGGGTGAGGAAGGGGTTAAATGTATCCCTGCTTAGTGTTCTAACTGTAGGTGGAGGGGGGGGTGACTGGGGGGGGTGACCGATCTGTGTCTCTATGTACAAGAGACACAGATCGGTCTCCTCTCCAGAGACAGCACCGCTGTCTCTGTGTAAAACGGCAATGAGAGATGATCTCATATGTTTACATATAAGATCCTCTCTCATTGGCCGCACAGATCGCCTCGCGAACGGCCACTCTGATTGGCAGTTCGCGGCGATCTGTAATTGGCTGTGTCCGAGGGACACGGCCAACACAGATTTTCCCCGCAGCGCGCTCTGGAGCGCGCGCGGGGACCGCCCTAAGGGGCGGACGTCAATTGACGGCAGTTTGGCAATTGGGATCCGCACTGTAGCCGTCAATTGACGGCAGGCGGATCCCAAGTGGTTAATGATATTGAGGTCAGGAGACTAAGATGACCACTCCAGAACCTTCACTTTATTCTGCTGTAACCAATGACAGGTCGACTTGGCCTTGTGTTTTGGATCATTGTCATGTTGGAATGTCCAAATACGTCCCATGTGCAGCTTCATGGCTGATGAATGCAAATGTTCCTCCAGTATTTTTAGATAACATTGCATTCATCTTGCCATCAATTTTGACCAAATTTCCTGTGCCTTTGTAGCTCACACATCCCCAAAACATCAGCGATCCACCTCCGTGTTTTACAGTAGGAATGATGTACCTTTCAGTACAGGCCTTGTTGACTCCTCTCCAAATAAAGCATTTATGGTTTTGGCCAAAAAGCAAAATTTTGGTCTCATCACTCCAAATGACTTTATGCCAGAAGGTTTGAGGGTTGTCTGTGCTGTTTTGCGTAGTGTAAGTAGGGTACTTTGTGGCATTTGCGTAGTAATGGCTTTCTTCTGGTGACTCGAATGCCATGCAGCCCATCTTTCTTCAAGTGTCTCGTTATTGTGCATATTGTGCATCTTGAAACAGCCACACCATATATTTTCAGAGAGTCTTGTATTTCATCTGAAGTTATTTGTGGGGTTTTCTTTGCATACCGAACAATTTTCCTGCCAGTTGTGGCTGACATTTTGGTTGGTCTACCTCACCGTGGTTTGGTTTCAACAGAACCCCTTATTTTCCACTTCTTGATTAGTTTGAACACTGATGATTGGTATTCTCCATTCCTTGGATATCTTTTTATATCCCTTTCCTGTTTTATACAGTTCAACTACCTTTTCCTGCAGATTCTTTGACAATTCTTTTGCTTTCCCCATGACTCAGAATCATCTGTGCAGCACTGGATGAAAGATGCAAGGGTTTGTCAGGAGTGCAGACACTTTTGTATACACACACTAATTTACAAGCAAACAGATCACAGGTGAGGATGGTTACCTTTGTAATAGCCATTCAAACACCTTTGTGTCAACTTGTGTGCATGTTATCAGGCCAAAATCACCAGGGTATGTAAACTTTTGATCAGTGTCATTTGGGTTGTTTTTGTTATGATTTAGTAAACAGTTGATTGATAATAAATGGCTTCAGCAAAACACTAACCATGAGTGAAAAATGTTTGTGTTATCCATGTTCTCTGAAAAATGGCCAAGGGTATGTAAACTTGTGAGCACAACTCTGTGTGTGTGTAATAAATATATATATATATATATATATATATATATATATATATATATATTAATATATATATATATATATATATATATATATATATAGTGTGGATATAAATATTCTAAGATATTTTCTATAAGAAAAAGTGCTGGTTGTTACATGTAAGCAAAGTGTCAGAAAAGGCTGTGTTGAATAGTTTAAAAAAAAACTGACAGTTTTTAGGTATGGCCTAATAACTTTTCTTTTTTTCCCCCCTATGCAGATGTGCGGCAGAGGCTTGGAAAAAGACCACATTCGCCAGAAGTCAGAAAAGTGTCAAGTCACATTCCTACACCTCGCAGAGAACCCGTATCTGACGTGCATAGTCGGCTGGGTTTGCCAAAACAATTGGAAGGAAAAGGTCTTTATTCTGACACCAAGGAAAAGAAAACAGGTCAGTTGCACATTACCAGAATATAGACTGTCTCCAAAGAGACAACCATGCACCTGAAAAGTGCTGTAACATAAAGACCTTGTAATCAAGTTGAGAGAAAATAAAGATTTTTAACATAAAAAAAAAAAAAAAATTCCAACATGCACACACTCTTGTACATAGGATGCACACACGCACATAAATAACAATTGCACAACACACATTGGGTATCTTTTGCTGAAATTAATGGTCTGGTAAAATGGTTTTTCTAATACCGTGTGTGTGTGTGTGTGTGTGTGTGTGTGTGTGTGTGTGTGTGTGTGTGTGTGTGTTTTTTTATGTGGTTGGTAAGACTGAATTTTTTTTTACCTTAATGTATTCTATGCATGATGGTAAAAAACCTTCAGTGTGCAGCTCCCCCTCAGCCCCCTCTAATACCCTAAGCCCAATCCAGAGATGTACACAAGACCCGAGGCTCTCCCGGGTCTCTTCCTGCTGATCGACAGCAGCGGAAGCCAATGGCTCCTGCATCTCAGCCAATAAGGTGGGGGGAGAGGCTGAACCGCACTCTGTCTCTTATGGACACAGAGCCGTGTCAGGAGCGAGCACGCACATGTGCCCCCACAGCAAGCGGCTTGCTCAGCGGGGGACCCAAGAGCAGAAAGATCATGGTGCAAAACCACTGCACAGAGCAGATGAGTATAACATGTTTTTTTTTTTTTTAATGTCTTCTTTTACAATTCAAGTATGCTTTTGGTCAGTGTCATAAGAAATTCGCCTAATCAAACATTGCAAAATAATGAACAATTAGGAATGTTTTGTCCTTTGTTAGACATATATTTTATAACTCTTCCTGTTTCTGCTCGATTAGGGGGCTTATGGAATCGTTTGGGAACAGCACCAAAAGAAAAGGAGCGAGCAGCAGAGAAGGAAGAAAAGAGCAGTGCGGCCCCAGAAGAGGACGACTCTGTACTACAGCAGGCCTGGGGAGCCTTAATAAAGGAGAAGGAAGAGATCCGACAGAAGAAGAGCCGCTTGGACAACCTCCCTTCCTTACAGATTGAAATTAGCCGGGAAAGCAGTTCTGGTTCGGACACTGACTCCTGATGACAGATCCACAGATCTTGGGACAATGGCTTCCAGTAGCATGGCAGCAACTTGACAATGTGCTGCCCCTTGCCTTTCACACAGTAATTGTTTTATACCGACGTTGAGACACCATTAGTGGCTGCAGTGCTCTCAACAAGCCTATCAGAAATTCATGTGTTGGGTTACTGGGGATTAAACAATGTGTATTGGTTATTATGAGTGTGTTTTTTTTATTTTTTTTAATATACCGTATTTTTCGCACCATAAGACGCAAAAAATTCAGAACCAAATGGTGTACCTTAATATTTACCAGTGCCTATGAAATGCAGCCTGAACATTGCCATTAATGAATAACATTTAATTTAATTAAAAACACAGTCCACTTTGCTGCAAAGATAGTCACTGGCTGCCTGCAGGAAGAGAAATTGCATATCATAGATCAGTGTACTCTGTACAGCTCTGCACAGCACAGGGAAATGCATTGTTTCAAATGATTTTGTGCTACTCCTTAGTGATGAAGAGTGGAGGAAAAGGTTGTAAACATGCACACAGAAAGGAGGAGAGACTGTCCCTGAATATGTGCTCCTGGAAATGAGCCAACTTCGTTATCCCTGCAAAGGGTGATTTTCTAAAAGATGTTCTTTATGCTGAGCTGGGTTTAGGAAGAGAGAGAGAATAGAGGGGGTTGGTGAGAAGTGCACACACTCACACTCTCCTGGGGGCTCTCTGGCTCATTCAGTAGTATAGCAGTGTTTGTCTGCTTTTTTTCCCGCCCACCTCCTTTACAGACAACACACAAGCAAGGAGGGAGGGGCTAGAGAAGGGATGTGTGAAGCTGCTCAGTCAGGACAGGCTGCAGGCTTGGTGGAGTTGGATGGAGCAGTGTGATGATTGGATCCTCTCCATGTAGGACAGCTACACTTCACGAGCCATCAGCTGAACTGTCTGCACACAGTGACAGAGCAGAGGACAGACCTGCAAACAGAGGAGGGAGGAGCAGGTGGATGGGTTTTACACAGGCAGGAACTTATTTCTGTGCCCCTCACTTCTCATGATGTATGGGGGGGGGGGCAGTGGTGGGGGTGTGGCCTAATGTATATTCGTTCCATAAGACGCAGGGACATTTCCTCCACATTTTTGGAGGAAAAAAATGTGTCTTATGGTCCGAAAAATACGGTATTCTGTAAACTTACTGTGAATTAGTATCGGTTGTTTGTTTTTCTTTGTTTTTCTTTGTTTTTTTTAAATGATCTTTCTATAATTTTTTTTTTTTTTTTTTAATCTTCAAGGCAAACATTGTAAGCACAGTGGCTGCTCAGAACCTGTAACCCCACCATATGTTTTTTCAGATGGAGAGAAAATGTCTTAAAGATGTCGGTTAACATTTTTCATTTCCGCTTTTGTTTTGCATCATTTTATGTTCTGAAAATCCTGCGTTCTGGGGTTAAATGCCACATCCATCTAAAATGGATATGACCATTTTGCGTCTACTGCAAGGTTCAGTCTCAAGCGTGTTGTAAAGCGGTCTCTGTGATTGGGGAGGATCTAAGGGAAAGCAATGAATCAGTTGCCCTAAGTGTTTTTCTTTGTACAATGTTGTGTTTTTCTTTTAATTATTATTATTTTTTATATATATATATAATCTCAGACCTTGCATGAAAAAATTGCCATTTTAATAGCATAACTCATGTTGCCATGTTAGCATTTTAGGAGTAATCGGTACATTTTCTTATCAATGAAGCAAATGAAACCTAGTGCTCTATTGTTTTGACTACAGCCTTCTTTGTTGTACCCCTCCCCTGTAGAGGTATGTGACATCATGAATCTACTTGTATTTAGATGAGACCCAGTAGTGGCCATTTGCTACCATTATGATGTCATTTGCTATTGAAGCAGACATTGGCTTTAAAAAGAAAATCAGGTTTGTAAACAATAGTTATCACACATGAGGTGTAACTTGTTCTAGTGGTAGAACACCAGTCTAATCACTGCATTTGGCCACAGGACTTACACCTTTTGCCACTTCTGTCTACTCGTAGGCCCTCCAGTGTTGGTTGCACATCATCATTCTGTGCTGGCTTTTGATTAGTGAACACAGAGGAACATGGCTGCCTGTAGTTTCCACCTGGCATGTGTGAAAGGGTGACGACTCAGAAGCAAAAGTGGGAAAGTATAATCGCCCTATAACATACTGTGCACTGAAGTGTGCTGTGTTACCAAAAAATAAAAATAAAATGTTTTTTGGTTGGGTGTGGTTCGTTGCCAGCACTATTCGTAGTGGCTTGCCTTGATGCAATGCAAGTTAATGTGCCGCAACTGGACACAAAAGTCTGAATACATTATCCCTTCTGTTAAGTTATCCCTTATCTCTGTCTTATGATTCCTATAATAAATGGCTGGCTAGAATGTTCAACAATGCAGTTCATACATTGACATGGATCTAGGCTCCCCCACCCCCCTCACTTATGTTCTGAGGGTATAAGAGCCATATAAGAAGTGGACACCTAATGTGCATGTAAGAATATAGTGCTAATGCTTAACCTCCCTGGCGGTATGATTCTGTCTGGAATTGCGTACCAAAAGCAGTACAATTATTTTGCAAGGAAATTTGGCGTTTTATACTGTAGGTCTGAAATTTTTAGGAATAACTCACTTAAATCTGACCAAACAAGAGTCTTGTAGGCATCCCGGGTATGATTTTTTTTTTAAAAACAAAATTATAATATAATTATAACAATAATATAATAAAAATTATTTAATGTAATCAACTCAAAAACACTGAAATTTGCTCAGTTGCAGAATTGTCGCTGTCATTACTTATTTTTTTTATGACGTATTTCCCCACAAATCGCTATCGCTTAATTCTGCAAGTGATTATAATTTATTATCACTGTTTTCTAGCTGCTCTAAAACCATTTTTGACATAAAGGGACACTTTTGGACAATCTACAGTTTTCAGGCAGAACAGTTTTTATTATACAAAAGAACATGTAGGGCACTGGGCAGACCACTAGGGACAAGGTGGTGTGTATTTATCTATTTTATCTATAAGATTACAGTATACTGTATGTAATGTGTTTGTTTACTTTTTTGAATTTGGCGCCGATCTCCGCCCCCAAGCGTCGTAACGTCGCAGGGAACGGAGATCGGCGGCACACGGGGACACTGTGAATCGAGCGAGGACCCCTATTTCTTCTGAGAAATCCTCACTTCCTGTTCTTCTGTCTGTAACTCACCACCGTAATGCGAGGCTTTTTTCCTGGTGTGGAGAAAGCCTCTTGAGGGGGGTTAGCAGGAGTGTCAGGACGCCCACTAACACACAGCTCCTTTCTCTATCTGCAAAGTAGAGTGTGTCCTGCTCGCCCCCTCAAGAGGCTTTCTCCACACCAGGGAGAAAGCCTCGCATTACGGTGTTGAGTTACAGACAGACGAACAGGAAGTGAGGATTTCTCAAAAGAAATAAGGACATTTAAAAGCAAAATGGAAGGATGAGGTAAGTGAAGGAGGACTGCATGAAGGTAAAGGAAGCTATTTAGGGGGGGGGGGGGAATCCTTTACAACCCCTTTAAGTATAACCAGCACAGAAGTAAGGGTACAGTTTTTTTTTTTAATGCAAGCAAAAATATTTTCCACCATCACCACTAATCAATATTGTGATTTGGCCAATTCTGATTTTTGCTCTGTAATTTGTAACTGTGCCCTGCAATAAGCACTGATCTGTCCCCTTCTGGAGTCTGCATGGGATGCCTGCACAGGCCTGGATGTTATAACTGCCATAAATAATTAAAGCAGGAATAGAGTGGATTTAATGAGCGGAGTGTTATCATTAGGCACAGGAGTTATAATCTTATTTACAGTGGATAATTTGTGCGTTAGCTGTAGCACATATAAGGTGGGGAACTCATTGATTCCCACAGCTAATTGTGATTCTGGAGATATTTTAGAGTGGACTTTGTTTTCTTTAACTAATTTTTTTTGCAATATTTAAAATGAAAATGTAAGCATAGGAGTGTGGGAGCTGTTTTTAGAGGTGCATTCTGTGAAGCGGTTTTACATTTGATAAAAAAAAAAAGTTAACATGCATATACAAAAATAAACACTACAGTACATGTATCCTTACACTACAGGGCATGGGCAAATTTGACACACACCAATGGTTACAGGCGCAAACCTTCAGGTGTTTAGACACTACCAAGCTTTTAAGGGACACACGTCCCCTATAACCCTACCCCACTCTGGGAATCCTCCGTTTTGTGCTAGTGTCTGAAGGTGATGGACCGATTCACTCGTTTATTTCTTCAAGCAACACCATACGGTCTTGTAATGTCTACACAGAAGCTGTGTGTATGGATTGCTGCAACCTTGGGAACAAACTCCACGCTGTAAGGATGGCCTGTAATGTTTGCTTCGGGTGCTGAATCCTGGATGAATGCTCACCTTGGCGCATTGCGTTGAGTAGCTTCTTCCCACTCTTTTGTCATAAGGATTTGAAAGTTTACATGCATACTTCTTCCAGACCCTATTTTCTGCACTCTACTACATTATTTTCCCCCAGGGAAACACCCTCTCTTGTAGCCATGGCGCTGACCAGGTGAACATTCGTATGGCAAAGACCCGCACAATACTCACCCTCATTGCATCCCTTGCACCAGAGCAGACCCTGATTCCAACACTCATATCTGCAGCTATTTCCAGCTGTATTCCAGGCACCCAAAATGCAGCCTACATGCCAAAAGCAGAATATTCTACATTTATGTCACAATTCCTTTGATAGATTATGGCCTTACTACAGCCATCTTTGTCCAGGGCTCAAACTCCCTGCCTCTTCTACTTTCATTTCTCAATCTGTGTAGGAACCTGGTATGCCAGTCCTAGAGGACGCAGACAGAGGGGGTGAAGAGGATATTGAGGCAGTAATGGAGGAAGCTGTGGAACATTTCTCCTCCCCCAGATTGCTGTTCTTGTTTTATGGTGTGTTTTTTTTTTAAGAAGGAGCTTCACGCAATTTGCTTGCTAATGTTGAAAAGCTTGTGGCATTTCTCAACAAAAGCCTTGGCATTGTAAAGCCTGACATTCCTCCATGTCCCATGCATCTATGGGTACTAAATCCTGCAAAACATTCCCCGAACAGATAGAATGTGCAGTCCCCAGCATGGGGAATTTTTTTTTTTCAGTTTCAGAGAGTTTAAAAAAAAAACTTTTGAAAAAACCTCAAAGGATTGGGATTTTGGAGACAACAAATAGAAACTTCAAAAATTATACAAATTTATTACAAAATACAAATATTACAAAATAGATAAATACAAAAATTATATATATATATATATATATATATATATATATAAAAATATACAATAAATTGAATGATATGTGATATAGATACTGTCCGTCATAGAATACCATCACCAGATGATTGATGGCAAGTTGGAACGAAAAACCGACGCGTTTTGAATGAAAACATTCTTCATCAAGGTATATAACCGTATCACATCTAGAACAGATCAAAATATGGATACATATTAAACATATATTCAACAGGATAATTCACCATCCACATTAAATAAACAATGTGTGTAGTAAATCTCACTCATCGCTTAAAAATCTGCGCCAAGAGATAAGGGCATGTGTCTCAGGATGCAGATGCTTCCCCTTGTATAGAGCGTTTAAAAAGAACTCCTCATCCCTACAACCCATAGGGTGGACGAAATCAATAGGTTCAATGAATGGCGTTAAAAGTCCTACCCATATCACTATATCAGAAAAAATAGAGGACACCCCCCAAAAATGTAATCGGTAAATGAATAAAGGGTAGTCTGCGTATATAAAAGGATTGGAAAGGTCCCAGGTCGTTTAGCAATTAAGGGATGATGGCAACCACAAATGCCGCCCTACATGAGTTGATCCTTTTTTATAAAAAAAACAAGAAAACACGCGACCACTCATTGAAATTAAAGGAGCAGCAGTTTAATCTTAAACTGTGCAATCATTTTTTTTTTTTACTGTCAGAGTGGTAAGGATGTGAAACTCCCTTCCACAAGCGGTGGTGTCAGCAATGGTTTAAAAAAAATATTAGATGGGTATCTAAATGATCACAACATACAGATATATGAATATTATTTTTGCTGTAAACTCGCCCCCACACAAGTTGAACTGGCTGAACTAATGTCTTTATTCAACCTTACCAGCTATGTAACTATACGATGAGTGGGTCACGTTAAACATTCCCCCCCAAAAGCCCATCTCCATTCAGTGGAATAAGTTGGCAAAGAAGTAGGCTATTCCTGTGGTCGATCCTACTGTCTGTTACAAACAGACCCCTCACTGTACCTATTGAAGATGTTACTTTTTTCAAGGATTCTGCAGCTAGACCATTTTGAGATGCTCCTCAAGACTTTGTTCTCCCAGCCTTGCAACCATCTCTCGCTGCCATGTCATTACATCAAACTTCAGCTTACTGGACTAGGACAATGAACAATCAACATAACCCTGTATTTCAGGATTGTTCTTTTACAAATCAACTACAGCAATTGCTTTCTGCTGTTTTTTTTGTGTGGATGCCCTAGAATTTCATGAGACAAATGTCCAGAATGGCTCTTAAATCTTTTCACATGTGCAGAATCTTATGACTTAAACCTTGAACAGATGAAAGGAGTTGTAAAGGCAGAAGGTTTTTCATTTAATGCATTCTATGCAGTAGTATAAAAAGCCTTGTGTGTGTGTGTGTGTAGCAGCTTCTCCAGCACCCCCTAACACTTGCCTAAGCCCCATCTCTGTCCAGTGATGTTTACGAGTCCCTTGGCTGCCTGGGACTCTCCCTCCTGATTAGCTGAGATGCAGAAATGGCGCCATTGGCTCTCTTCAGTTCCTACTAAAGAAGCCAATCCAATGGCGAAACGTGTATAGAAGGGAGGAGCTCAGTCCGGGACGTCACACAGCTGCCGAAAATTGAATGGCGAGGTGAGCAGTCTGACGATCGTTTGGTGATTTATACATGCTGTTTTTAATCTGTTTTCTTGCAAGTGTATTTTAATTGGGGCGTCCTAATAAATGATTCAAACGGAGAGCACAATAGAGTTTCCTTTGTGTTACATGTGGTGCGTGTGAGGAGAATTGGTCCAGACAGGAGTACTAGATCTAAGGAAAGAAGTTTTAAATCCACTTCAGAGAGACTGGCGGGAGTTGTAAAATAAGTCTGTTATTAACAGGAGTGAGGTGAGCAATCAATTCACCTGATGGTGGTGGCACTAATTTATTTATTTAAGAATATTTGAGCACGGCAGTGGAATATATATTTTAAAGGACTTACTTCACACATCTATATGTTTGTTATGTTTATTTACTCAATATTGTCTTATGTTATTCATTAGGCGTTCAAAGTACTGAATATTCTGCAGCGCTGCACCATATGTTTATATATTGAGCCCCAGCGATGTCCACAAGTCCCACGGCCATTTGGGACTCTCCCTCCTGATTGGCTAAGATGCCTCAGTGGTGCTATTGGCTCTCGTGGCTGTCAATCAAAGTCAGCCAGGAGCAGCGAAGTGGGTCCCAAAAAGAGGAGGATCTGGGCTGGAGGTGAGTATAATATGTTTGTTATTGTTTTTGAAACAAGACTTTACAATCGCTTGAAGCTACCTGCAAAAGGTGCCTCACACAAATGTCCATCTAAGGAAGACATGTTTGGTAAGGCACTTAACCATTTTATCAGAGAAAAGGTTCTACTTTTGCAAAAGAGGATTTCAAAAACCTGTTTAGCAGGAGCCCTTAGCAACTCAAAATGAAGAGCACCTGTTTGCTCTACCCAGGCTTGAATTACCAAGCCTAAAGTTTAACACTTCCTTTCAGCACAAGGCTTGGCCCACAAAAGCCGCAAAGCCTTCCCCAAGCCCTCTTCACAATGAAGGGGTGCCCTCACGCATAAGTGTGGGGATGTCTGTTACCATTTGCCTCTGGGTCACAGACATCCCAGACCGATGGGTTCAATTCGTATTTTCAAGAGGGTACAAAATAGAGCTTAAAGCTCTGCCTCCACACCACTTTCTTCTTTCAAATCAACCATAGACTGGCCAAGGTAAGTTAGATTTGCAAAAGGCTCTGAACCACCTCTTACCTCAGAAAGTAATTGTGCCAGTACCTCCACAAGACGGTTTCAAAGGTTTCTACTCAAACCTGTTCACAGTAATAAATCAAAATAAGGCTATTCAGCTTATTTTGTACTTAAAATGACAAAATAATTTTTTATAATTTCTTCATTTTTTACCTTTTTTTTTTTTCTTCTTTTATACAAGGGCAGGAAAAGGATAATTAAAATAAACCATCTTTACACAATTTAATATTTCATTCCTGGATATGTACAACAAAAGGTAAATCGATACGTTCAATTCCCCCTAATCCTAACTGCTTCCCCTTTCCAGGATAGTATCTGCCTAAGTGTGACTACTACCTTCCAATATTCCATCTACGGCCCTTATTTGGATCTTCCATCCTGTTCACTTCCTCTACCTTTTTAAGCCACATACTCACGGTAGGAGGTTGTATCTGTTTCAACTTGAACGGTATGCATGCTTTAGCTGCATTCACTATATGACACAGGATGGAGTTTCTATATATTTCCCTCGGAATCTCTGACAGATGCAAAAAGAACGCTGGATTTTCCCGTATTTCTACCTCACTAAATTTTTGAATGATCTCCCAGACTTCCTTCCAGATTTTCTAAACTTTGAGGCAGGACCAGAAAAAAAGTCTGACATCACCAACAGTCACCTAATATATTCAGAAAACACTTTTGAAGTATTTCTGGGGTTTTATACCATTGTGAGATAATTTATCATTTGTTTCCTGTATTTTTGTACATGTTGCTTTCTTAAATATGGATTGTATCATATACATTTTTTTGTCCTCTGAAAAGGTCCTCCCCAGATCTATTTCCCATTTTCGAAGGAAGGGCAACCGAAAGTTCTCCGGGGGTTTATTCAATAACTCATACATTTTAGATACTGCATGCATGCATGATTGGTTCTTTTTCCATACAATATTTCTCAAATGGCGTTAAACTATGGTCCAAAGGGCCTAATGCTACCCCAGTACTCAACTCCTTTGGTCGACCATGCCAGTGGAACCTGCCTGTTTAACCGCTGTATGGTCTTGGCCTCCGTGCTGCAGCTCAGTTTCAGGGTCTGGCAATCTTCCTATAGCCTAGGCCATCTTTATGTAGATTGAAGGTGAAGATAGAGGGCGCTAAATAACACACATGTTGAACCTTAATCAATATATGGTGCAAACGCACACAACCAATCAACCAATTTATTGGTATTAGTATGCTGAATCTTACAAAAACCTTTATAAGGAAACAAAATAGAAAAAAAAGGAAAAAAATATATAAACAATCAGAAATTGCAGATGACACTGCACATTTAGTGATCCTACATAAATATCATTCGATGTGTAAATATATATAAAAGTCCCAATATTCAAGAGAAAAATATTCAAAATGTCTTCAATTGTTGTGATCTTCCTAGAGATAAAAGTGAGAGAGTGCCACCACCACACTTGAAATCTTCAATTTCCACCCAAGGTGCTTTGAAAATATAATGCTCTTACCAGAGCTTGTTGACCACTTTCGTTAAAAAAATAGTCAAACAAGCATATGCAGGATTGTGCCTGCGCACATAGGATAAGGATAGCTCAGTCTTAGATCCAGACGCTCCAAAAGAGATAATATGTAAAAGACCTGGTCACGTGACGTCCCCCTGCTCTGTGGTGTTGATACGTAGGATCTCGTGTTGGTGTGACGGCGCCAGCTTCCTCCCCCGGGTATCCGAATTTTGAACCGCAGATTGGCGGTCAAAAGTCTACAGCCTCAGTGCCGGGTGGGCACCCTTTGAAGTAAGCGGCCATTTGGCATTTCCATGTTTTTAATGTTATTTTAAATTAAACGGTATCACGCTATTGGCTCCTCCTGGTCTCTTCTTTTGCATATTATCTCTTTTGGAGCGTCTGGATCTAAGACTGAGCTATCCTTATCCTATGTGCGCAGGCACAATCCTGCATATGCTTGTTTGACTATTTTTCTAACAAAAGTGGTCAACAAGCTCTGGTAAGAGCATTATATTTTCAAAGCACCTTGGGTGGAAATTGAAGATTTCAAGTGTGGTGGTGGCACTCTCTCACTTTTATCTCTAGGAAGATCACAACAATTGAAGACATTTTGAATATTTTTCTCTTGAATATTGGGACTTTTATATATATTTACACATCGAATGATATTTATGTAGGATCACTAAATGTGCAGTGTCATCTGCAATTTCTGATTGTTTATATATTGTTTTCCTTTTTTTTCTATTTTGTTTCCTTATAAAGGTTTTTGTGAGATTCAGCATACTAATACCAATCAATTGGTTGATTGGTTGTGTGCGTTGCACCATATATTGATTAAGGTTCAACATGTGTGTTATTTAGCGCCCTCTATCTTCACCTTCAATGTTCACAATTCAGTATTGTTTATGAGGAGCAGCTTTTTGTTAATTTATTTTTCTTTTGGTAATTGGGCGCGGAATTTTATATTTATTCATCTTTATGTAGAGAAGCAATTCTTCTTTTTTTTTTTTTTTTTTTCAGATCTTCAGAGAGTTCTTTGCCATGAGGTGCCATGTTGAACTTCCAGTGGCCAGTATGACAGAGTGAGAGCGATAACACCAAATCTAACACACCTGCTCCCCATTGACACCTGAGACCCTGTAACACTAATGAGTCACATGACACCGGGGAGGGAAAATGACTTATTGATCCCAAAATATTTTCAAAAATGTGAGAGGTGTACTCACTTTTGTGAGATACTGTAACTGTAGATCATCCAGAGTGGAATGTTTTTTTTTTACGCTTTAAAGCATGCATTAGGAAAATTGCAGAAATAGCTCCCTAATTGGTTTGTGAATAGGTTTCCTCTTATAATTCTCCTTTCCCATCATGTGTAATGATACAGACAAATGTGTGCTTTTAGGTCTAGTTCGTCTGTGTATTGGGAGATGATAAAAATGTGCTTCTAAGCCATGCTTTTACTGCTCCCCCTATATGCTGAGCAGGGGGAGTACAAAAATTATTCCTGCTGTCGTCCCTGAACACAACTCATCAGCTGAATAGGTATGCGCTAGTGTAGGGTTTAAGGGGTAAATTAGGCAGTGGTGCGACGATACAACACCTTATTGCATGTCAAATATCCTCTGAAGAGTGATCTGAATGTGGTTAGATCTTCAGAGAGCAACCCTAGTGTAAACTAGCCCCTAGTGCCTGAATACAAGCAGATAAAAATAAGAGTTCTATTTAATGCACTGTTATATTGTCAGTGGATATTTTATGACTACATGTACTAGTCCAATCCTCTATGTTCAAAACTAAATTGAAAGCTAACAGCTGAACACAATTTTATGAATCGTCTCATAAATAACACGCAATTGAAACAGGTGGTAGTTTATATCTTTATTAATGTTTGTACTGCATAATTACAGGTAAGCTTTATTCCAAATAACAAGACTGCAGAACAGGTAAAAAATGCTGCAAATTAAATTTGGGCACTCAGAACAAGAAAGGATTTACAGTCTTAGGAAGGCCACATTAGAAGGATTTCTACCTGAATATCAATTCTAGAGGTTTGTGAAAAGGCAGTCTGGTTACCTGAAGGTCTTGATTACCCATTACGGGGTACAGGGCCTCATGTACACACTGGTGGAAAGGAAAAGTGGGCGGAGGTAGCATGCCAAAAAAAGGAGTATGAGATTTCCTGTCATCTGTGCCCAGTCTTGCCACACAGTTAATCCAGCTCTGAGCAATCCTCTTTTATTGTTCAGTGAAATAAAACAGACTTACAGAGAAAAAACCTTAGTCAGTTCCGCCCCCCTTGCTGTGAGTGACAGGTTATTCACATATCTCATGCACTAGCCTGGAGACGGGAATTATTTTTTAATTACCACCCCCACTCCTTTTCTGAAGTCATGGTTACTTTTCTGGATTTTGACTGGATGTTAATGATTATAGCAGAATTTAGTGTAAGGAATACACGGGAAAAAATGCATGTTGTGTAGAGGAGGACGGGGAGTCTACTGACATCAGGACTCCACCCACGGAGCTCCAGACAACAGATCCACCCACAGAATCTGCAGTTTTTCTGTTCTTATAACAGACAGAAGGGGACATTTGACAGGTAAGGATACATGCAGGAGGCATCTATATCCTTATAGATCAGCACTATAGCAGTAGTTTAGAAAGGTTAAGAGTGGGTTTACATCCACTTTAAGTAGGGTTTTCAGCCATTTCAAAGTCAGCAGCTACAAATACTGCAGCTGCTGACTTTTAATAAAAGAAAGCTTACCTGTCCAGGAATCCAGCTGTCCTTACTCCGACCGGTTCTTGGCCAGTTTCAGGGTTCCCAACACCGCAATGTTTACTGTGAGAATCTGGCTGTAACTCCGTGTGGCTTCACAGCTAGCTTCCTACTGCGCATGCGTGAGTGGTGCTGTGCTTTGTGAATGGACCCGCAGCCTCCTGGGACCTGTGATGTGTCCCAGGAGGTTGCGGGCAGGGAGAGTTTCTGGGGGAATCACTTGGGCAATTCCAGCAGAAGTGCAAGCGGTTATCTGAAAAAAATATGTACCCCCCCTTGCCTTAAATAAAAAAATGTGGCAGAGGAGGACATAAAGTGGAACTTCCTGATTTAGGTGAAGTTCTGTTTTAAAGAGGGGACAAAGCAGCATCAAATGCTAAGAGAGTGACAGAAGCTGCAGCATTGGAATGTAGCAGAGGTTGGAGACATAGGCTGCCAGAAAGGTAAGAACCGTAAAACCTTGGTTTGAGAGCGTTTTGCAGGACACGCTAATTTAGGTAAAGGTACAACATTTAGCAACTCGCATGGTTGATGATTAAAACAGGTACATCTAAGTATGCAGGGATCCGGGGTAAAGCTGTCCACATAGACCAGGGATATGCAATTAGCGGACCTCCAGCTGTTGCAGAACTACAAGTCCCATGAGGCATAGCAAGACTGACAGCCACAAGCATGACACCCAAAGGCAGAGACATGATGGGAATTGTAGTTTTGCAACATCTTGAGGTCCGCTAATTGCATATCCCTGACATAGACCATCCTCCGCACCGCCATTGACATTGTCCCTTCCACACTGCGCTCCACAAGCGGTTAAAGCCTCACTTTCAGATTACTCTACTGCGGGGTAGTCTTCCTGGTCATGATTGCAGACTGACAGCGGTGAGAGTCGGCGGTGCGGGGGATGATCTGCATGGACAGCTTTACCCCGATGCCTGCATACTTAGACATGCCTTTTTTTATTCATCAACCATGCAAGTTAGTAAATGTTTTCCCTTCATTAAATGTAACCATATTGTTACACTTAGAGGCGTCTCTCTTCTTTTTTATACTCTGTAGCTCTTGCAGGATTTGGCTTCTTATCTCCTTGTGGAAGCTTCCATTTGTGGATGGACATTTTATGGTTACACAACCTATCACATTGCTATGATCTTTTTTTTTTTATGGACTTTAAACTGAAAGACGTATGAATAAATGGTTGTGGAATGAATCATCTGAGTTTCCATTATTTCTTATGGGGAAATTTGCTTTGATATAAGAGTGCTTTGGATTACAAGCATGTTTCCGGAAACCAATTATGCTCGCAATCCAAGGTTTTACTGTATACTACCAACTGGTCTTTCAATTCATTTACAGACATGACAGGTTGGCATGAGAAACGCATCCCTCCACTTTCCATCCAGTTTGCATACATGAGTAAAATATAAAGGTGGTTTTGTTGCTCTATTACTGAGAATTAGACATTTAGCTATACAGTAATTCAATACAATTATTTACACAGATTTGTCATTGTATTTATACTGGTGCCTCTGACCTTAGTAATATTGGTTAATTGCACTACTACTACTAATAGCACTGCTTCCATATGCCTCCTAAACTGAGGAGGGACTCCCGCTTCCAGGACTTTGTTTCCAATTTGTGCTTAAACCTTCCACATGTAATACTCAACCAGATTTCCATGAGGTAAAATCTCCATAACACCATACTTACCAACTACCCTGAAGTTGCCAAGACAGTCCTGCTTTTTATTTATCTGTTCCTTGAAAACTGTGTCCCGGGATCATAGCCCGAAGGTCACTGTGGTTACCTCGGCCCAGCACTCCCACCCCTTTAAGCTCATTCATATTCAAATCACGCACTGTCTCATTCGTATGCAAATCCTTCCCCCCCACTCCAAGACAATTCAGCACATTGCTCAGTGTGTGCTTGCGGGTGGCAGAGCAAGTGGGTCCTGAGCTGTTACTATGGCAGTACTGAGAAGAGGATGCAGTGAATGAAAAAGCTGGTGAGAGGTGGAGAGCTGAGATGCTACTCATGTACTCGGTACACTTGCACTGTCCACGCAGACACCTGGGCACTGGGGGTCCTTTGGGGGGTGGGGGTGGAAAATGACGAGCTAGACATTGTAGTATAGAGATAAGGGAGGGTCTTATACTCCCACTTTCTTACACCAACTGTGGGGCATATTTTTTTTCTTACTGACAATCTTGCTGACCACTGAACTCTGTACACAGTGCTGTATCCTTCATAGTGCTGACTTCTGCACTGCATCCACTACGTTGTACATTATACTCCTGCACTTTATTTTCTATGTTGTGCTTCTTACTGATGAACTCTGCACTGTTTACCCTGCACCTTATTGAAGTATATTCTTTGCTTACAATCGCTTGCTGGACATACAGCAAAAAAAAAAAAAAGGTGTCCCTGAAATTCTTTTTTAACTTTTGGCAACTATGCAGCATCTGGTCGCGACCAGCCCGCAGTCATTTATTGTCATTGATGCTGATAGCTGCTATCGATAGCACAGTGCTGTCAGTGCATTCCAATAAAATCACGGGAAATGTAGTTCCTATTTCCCCTTAGGAAACATGTCGAATGTGACATGCGCTGCCTGGGTAGAAACATTAATATTTTAAAAAGTAAGGCATTTCTTTTCAAACATTTAACATCATTTTTATGTGCATGGGGGGGGGGGGGGGGGTAGATAAGGGTCCTGAAATTCTGCTTTAAGTCCATAAAAAAAGAAAAATCTGGACTTATGTTCCCATACTGGAGAAAATAAAAACATTTTCCTTGAACACATTATATATACATTTAAAGTTCATCTTTAATACATTCATAGTTACACTTTGTAGTGCCCCGATCCAGCGAGATATCAGGTTGCAGTTTGTCTGCACCATTAGCTGCTTGCATTTGAATCTTACAAAGTGTTTGTACAATTTATTATTTTATTTTATTTTTACTTATTACAAGTACTTATATAGTGCCAACAATTTATGCAGGGCTTTACATATATATATATATATATATATATATATATATATATATATATATATATATATATATATATTTCCATAAATCTTTTCATGGAAGAGGCCAAGGGGTCTAACTATACATTTTTTTAACAAAAGATTCACATACATTTCACCCATGATTCACATACTGTATTTTTCCAATTAGAAAAATATGTGAATCTTGGGTGATCTTTGTGTGAATCTTGACTGAAAACAAAAATAGACCCCAAAGTGTGAGGATCTAACATTGCTCTTCCCAATGAGTAACTAGAAACAAGGACCATCCAGTCTAAGGTGGGAAGTAATATTTTCTAGAACAATAAAAGAGTTGGTGAGATGTTATGCTACTTAAATGCTCTTGCCCAGATAGATGGGTTCTGTGATTGGGTGTATTATTAGGTTAGGTGGCATAGCCTCATGATGCCATAGGCAGGGGCGTATCTACCGAAAGGCAGACAAGGCGTTTGCCTTGGGCGGCATTTTTCAGGGGGGTGGTGCTTCCCCCAGGCTCCCTCCCCCTGCCATTTCACCCCGCTGCACTGATTCCCCACCCCCCTAGCAAACCCGATCACCTGCAGCTGTTGGCTTCCCTCCTCTGCTCTCCCATCAACTTTGGGAGCTGCAGGGCAGCCACAGAGGTATTTGTTTGGCCAAACAGACCCCCCTACTTATCCGACCCCCCCTTTCAGTGAACCCCCCCTCAGTGAGTGCTGGGCTCCCCCTCGCCTGAAGCTGCTGGCCAATGTGTTTAACAGCCTCCTTCCTTTCCTGAAAGAATACAGATAGTGATCACAGTACTGATTGCTTCTGTATTCATTAAACAGAAACCTGTGCTTACTATTTGTCAGTTTGTGAATGAAATATTGTAAACACTGTTTACTATATTTAATTTTATGAATGAATAGGAGTCTCTCCCTATACAGACTCCTATCTCATTCATCCACAGTGCAGCTCATTCTGCAGAGAAAAGGACTGTCTTTAGTCCCTTTCTGTCTCAAAAAAGAGACATTATAAGTATGTTTATACCCCTGATGTCTCTCCAAAGCCCCCAAAAAATAAAATAAAATAAAAAAAACAATAAATAATATAAAATGTAAAAAATAAAATCGTACCTGTACAAAAAATAAATAAAGTAAGAAAAAAGAAAAGACATAGTAAGCTCCGTAAATCTGATCCGCCTGCTCAGGCGATCTGTCCGCTATGCAGAGCGGACACAGACACTGCCCACTCTCCTCTATGGGGTGGTCAGATGGAAACAAACCGCCTGTCTATTTCCATTTGACTGCCATCCAATCCGCCAGATAGATGGGGAATACATCCCCCATCTGTCTGTTTTTGGCGGACTGGATGGTGGCGGGTGTCAATGGACAGAAGGGGTGGGACAAATTTATATAGGGGGGTGCCTGAGTTTAGTCTTGCCTAGGGCAGCACAAAACCAAAATACACAATTGGCCATAGGAGTCCCATAAGAGGTGTCTGTAAGGTGGTTCCAATTAGACTCACTGTTTGAGCTAGTCTATAAAACTCAACTCCGGTATGCTGTTTTTTGAAAGGCGGCGATATCTGAAAGTTTTTAATGCCTCCTCTTTCATTTGAGACACAAAATCTTGATCTTGTTACCCTTAAAGCCTTGCAGGAACACATCTGATTTTGTCATCTTACTTTTTGGAAGTTGGCTTCCATGTCTATAAAGCAGGCACTTTCAGGTGCCCGCTCGCCAGCACAGTTTACCTTCCAGTGTCCATGGATCACCAAAGTCCTGATCTTCTATTATGAAAATATTGACCTTACAGCTTCTTAATCAATAACCAACCCAACTCCTCCCACCCCCATGCTTTCCTATTGGACAGTGACGCTGCCCCTGGGTAGACAATAGAAATGCAAAGGGACGTGGAAGTTCAGAGGTTTTGGTGATCTCAACTGCCTGCTTCATAAACCTCGGCCACCTTACAAAGTAAGATAATCCAACAGATTCCCAATTCAATACAGAAGCACCGCATGCCTGCTATCTTCTGAGCTGCATGAGTATAATAATGCTGATTTACCGTGCAATGACCAGGCACATGACACGGGAAGCTGCAAAATTTGCATAGGAATGGTGTATTTCAACACTAAACTTTGCTATTTGCCTGCAGTTCCTCCATTATATGTTGGTCCAACAGGAAAATTACATTTGGTAGAGAAACATCACTGAATAATGTCTTTGATTATATACATAGCTTTTCTTTTTTATTATACTGATCAAGTCTACAAGATTTATAATAGGAATCTTCTTAAATATTTTGCTATATATTAGCTTAAAGCGGATCTCCCGCGGCTTAATCGTTTTTTTTTTTATTGCAAATTAAAATGTTATTAGCACTGCTGTGCTAAACTCACGTTTCCGGTTTTCGTCCGCCCCTCCGCTGTTATTTCAGCCATAATAAAAACTTTTATTCTCCTTTGCGTCCCGTGGCCATCTTGGCTTTGGGCGCTCGAATCCAACAAGGAGCTACTTCCTATTTGCGGTGGATGCTGTCCCAGCATCCACCACTCGATCTTGTGCATGCACACTGGCGAATGTGCCCGGCGGCGTGAGCGTCTCTGTTGTCATCGCAACGGCAGGCGTATGAATGAAAAGTTCCCGCCCCGTTGTGATGATAACAGAGCCTCGTGTAACAGTATCTGGGCTGCAATGGAGACGTTTAAAACGCCCGCCCCTTCCTTTGTTTACATCGGCGTCACTTCCTCCAAAATGAAGTCGCGCGATGTTTCATAACAGCAGAATATTATGAGCTCTGAGAATAGCTCCCAGCAGGCACAGCGCAGCGCAGGAAACGCCAGAAAACCCGTCTAAAACCCGAGGGGGGCAGACCGGAACCAAGGCTCAAATATAAGGTACACATCTGATAATTAAAATGTAAATAGCCGATTCAGGGTTAGATTGGAGCGGTAGTAATATGGAGGTATAGTGTAAATGAGGGTGGCTTTAATATATAGACATAAAGAATGAAAGGCAAGCCATGTATTACAGAGAGCTGGAGATCCTATAATCTCACTGATAGTGCTGTATATGTCACTTATTTTGTTCCAGACTTTGAATAACATCTTATGATTCCGTTATTGGTAGCACTACCGGGAAGGATCTGCACATCCTGATTTAATAACCGCTTGGCAGTTGTCTGTGAAATACTAAAAGGTGTTTGGGTAAGATCCTGATAACAGCCAGTGCTGACTGTCTTTTGAAGTTCTGTCTGCAAGAGGAATCAAGCTTAATGAACAGATGCATTTGAAGAGTAACCCTGCTTTTTGGCCACCGGTGATTGAGTAAAATGTTACCTTTAAGAGTAATCTATGTAACCCTAGTGCACTATTGCTACAGATTGATCCCATTTATCATTACGGAAAGTTCTGTTGGTTCTCCTGAGAAATCTCAAGGTGCTGGAGGGAAAAGACCAAGCTGGAGGAGTTGAAAGCTTGAAGAACAGTAGACGTTACTCCAGAGCACAGCATGGTTAGGCCAGGGACAGGAACAGGAATGTCTACAGGTATCACTTGTCTGGAGTTTGGCTTCTCATTGCATGTTCTACTTCTCACCAAGAGGTGGAGTACCATCTAGACTTTCAGAGCCAACAGAGGAATCCCGAGAGGAGCGACCTTGCAAGAAGCGAATAATCTTTTCAATGGTTGCATCCTGGTATTCATGAGACCATCTGGTAATAAGATAATTAGACACATTGACATGATTTTTGAGCACAGAATAATGTGAACAGAATAATGCCATGTCTGAACATGTAAAAGTTTCTAAAGTGAGTTAACAAACTTGACTTTGGATATGTGCTTACTATTGCTTATTAGTGTACTGACAAACCATACTCTTTTTATTACCGGAAGGTCTGTGACGTATGCTGGTTTGTGTCCCTTTTTGTACATCTTCCTTTATGCTATATCGCATGCTTTTGTATGCTGTAAGCAACTATTTTCAATAAAAAGTTATTTGAGAAAAAGTTTCTAAAGTGTTTTCTAAACCAAAATTTGCTTTACCCAAATTTGTTACACTTATGGTCTCATATATGGCATCTTAAAGCATTTGTTAACCCAAAAAAACAAAACATATACCGTTCCTTTAAAGCATGTTATACAGCACAGTGCTTGTGCTTTGTCATTTGGCCCCCTGTATACCCTAAAAAATCTGGTTGATCCTGCCTGGCTATACCCTCCCCTCTACAAACAGACCACAATAATCATTGCTGCTGAGTCCTGACATTGTGGTCTGTTTGCGTGATTCCGTCATTCGCAGCTTGCTATCTGCAGCTCTCCTGTGTCTCCTCTGTCCTCCTCCCCACTCCCCTCCTCTCCCTGCTTATACCAGCACAGGCGCAGGGACACATGTTATTAAGGTACAGAAGGGATAAGAAGATTTGATAGAAGTGGGTTAACAACCACTTTAACTATTATACTGACACCTGTCACTAGATATTATTCCCTGTTTGTCAAGCTGTTCAAGAGCCTGTTCACACATGTCTATTTTATACAAGTCAAGTGGGCCCATTTTCACCTACAAATGTGCATTACCTAGCATTTTACATGCACACTAGTGGTTTGCATGACGGAAAGATTTTTGTTTTGTTTCTGATTCATTTGTTAATTAAATCATTTAATTTCATCATATTTGTTATGTTAGAATGATTCATTATCAGAATTTGTTTCATATATTTGAATTTGGTAATATATTCGTTATTTTTGTATTTCAGGAAGACAGCTATATTTGGTCTATTTTATTCTATTCTAATCTATTCTGTTTTTCAGTTCTATTTTATTCAAATGTCCTTAGATAATATGTATCTCCTGCGGGGCTACTGTCACTGTTAAACAAATTTTATGAATGTAACGTATAATCCTGTAAACTTGAAAATTCTTTAATAAACACCATTGAAACCAAATGTCCTAAGATGTCTATATTGGTTATATTTTATTATATTCTAATTTATTCTGAACTGAATTAAAATTATATTATTTTCTAGTCTATTTTTTTCTATTTTATTTTATTACTTTATATTCTATCCTATTCCCTTCTTTTCTTGTATTTTCTATTATATTCTGTTTAATTATATTTTATTATATTCTGTTATATTCTATTCTGTTTTATTCTATTATTTTATATTGTATTTTTTTTCTATTCTATTCAGTTTTAATCTATTCTTTTTTTTTCCTATTCTGTTCTATTTTATTCTATTCAATGTTTTCTATTCTATTTTATAAAGCAGCATAAATAGTAATCATCCTATTCATTTTTATACTGTATTTATTGTACATGTTTTTTTCACCTTAATACATTCTATGCATTAAGGTGAAAAAACATCCGAGCATTAATGCCCCCCCCCCCCCCCCGAGCCCCCATTTACTTACCTGACCCCTTTGAAAGTCCCACGCCGTGAACGCGCTGGCTTCTCGGTCGGCTTCTCGACTCATTCATTGGTTGATTGAAAGCAGCGCAGCCATTGGCTCGCACTGCTGTCAATCATATCCAATGACGCAACGTGCCGGGAGCGGGGCCGAGTGATACAGTGAGTGGCTATAGCTGCCGGCTGTATCACAGGAGCGTGACCGCAAGAACTTACCACCATGCGAGAGAGCTTGCATTAAGGTGGAAAGTTCTTGCGGGGGGGGGGAACTGAGACAGACGCTGAGGGACCCCAGTGGAGGTAAGTATAACATGTTTTTTATTTAAAAAAAAAAAATTCTCTTTAGTGTTCCTTTTAAATTCATTTTTGAATTTGGATAATTTGTTATTTCATTGCGATATTTCGTTTAATTGAAATTCGTTACCATTGTCATTCAGAAATTTGGATACATCCAAATCTCCAAATAACATATATTTTGTCCAAATTTTTATCACAAATGTCTAATGCACAAGAACAACTTGAATCAAGCCTGTATTATCTGCTGTTAACTACTGTATATAGATTCTGCTATTGATACATGCTGTAAAAAGTAAAACTTACTTGATGCCATTAAATTTTAGCACTGCTCTCATGTCCTCAGGGAGACTTATTGGGTTTGGCCATTCAAAGTGATCGGTAACTGGCACAATGTTCTTACCACAGTCTAATGCTGTGACAATCTCCTGCAAAGAGTAGAAACCAGTGACAGCTATCAGACACACATGGAAATCGGTCACAAAAAGTGCTCTTATTGCTGCTGTGTTGCTGTTTAAGAGATTTTTTTCAGCACTTTTCTGTGTCACTGAGACAGAAAGTAAGGTGAACTCTCCTCTATGGGAACACAGAGCAAAGGGCAATAAAAACACTACGAAATTTACAAGCCTTCATTGAGAAAGGTTTGGCTGAAGATCCACTTTGGGGATCATCAGAGAGATCACAGCTATTCAATCACTAACCTTATGCACCCAGTCTTTGCAGTCATTGTCCCCCATGCACTTGTCCAGAGAACCAGATGAAAGAACCAAGACAAAGTTTCTTGCGCTGACCACGCTCTGAATCAGTTTGTCCTCAAACTTCCCTGCCTCCAGCTTTTCCACATCAATAAACGCACTGAAGCCATGTAGATATAAATGTACCTTCAGAAGGCTGAAAGAATACAGAAAGTTATTTCATGAGTTACTAAAACACACATTTAGCTGCAATTATCAGAATACAAGGAACCATTCACATCAGTCCCTCACCCTCAAAAATGTATCTCATGTCACCGTTATAATTATCAAAGCAAATTCTGTATATACAATAGAAATAAAGTGATTTCTTCGGAAGGACGAGTTTCCGGCTCTACATTCTAGAATTAGAGAATTACAGAATATACACAATTCCCGGTGATAACTGAATACAGAAACCCATGTGCTGCCAGACCACAGTTCTCACTACTAAACCACTGGCCCGCCAGGCCATTTCATGTGGCCCTCGCACCCAGGGCTTTTTCCAGCGGTTCCGCCATCCCTGGCTCTCGCCTTTCGCTCCCCACTTACTACTATCACTTGTAATAGAGGGCCAGATCCACAGTGAGAGTACGCCGGCGTATCTACTGATACGCCGGCGTACTTTCAAATTTCCCGCGTCGTATCTTTAGTTTGAATCCTCAAACCAAGATACAACGGCATCTGGGTTTGATCCGGCAGGCATACGGCTTCGTACGCCTTCGGATCGTAGATGCAATACTTTGGCGTCCGCTGGGTGGAGTTCGCGTCGTTTTCCTCGTCAGGTATGCAAATTAGCTATTTCCGACGATCCACGAACGTACGCGCGGCCGTCGCATTCTCTTACGTCGTCTCTAGTCGGCTTTTTCCGGCGTATAGTTAAAGCTGGTATTTTGCGGCGTATAGTTAGACTTGCCATGTTAAGTATGGCCGTCGTTCCCACGTCGAAATTTGATTTTTTTTTTTTTTGCGTAAGTCGTCTGTGAATCTGGATGGACGTAAGTCACGTCTAAGTTTAAAAAATTACGTCCTTGCGATGTCATTTCACGCAATGCACGGCGGGAGATTTCGAAACGGAGCATGCGCAGTTCATTCGGCGCAGGGACACGCTTCATTTAAATTAATCACGCCCCCTAATCGCCGATTTGAATTCCGCCGCCAGAGATACACTACGCCACCGTAACTTACGGTGCAAATTCGTTGTGGATTTGAAACAAAGCCAAGTAAGTTACGGTGGCGTAGCGTATCTTAGATACGCTGCGCTGGTGCCGATCTATGTGGATCTGGCCCAAAGAATCCTTCTGTGTTTAAGAATGGCTCCCCCCCAGGGTCTCGCAGCTCTCACAGATTACAGCCCACATGCCCACAGGTGGATTGCAGCGAGGACAGATGCCGAACAATGATCTCTCTGTGAGGCCCCGTACACACGACAGAGGAACTTGACGTGCTTGGCATGTCGAGTTCCTCGTCGAGTTTTGGGATGAAGCCGCCGAGGAGCTCGGCGGGCCGGCTTCTCCCATAGAAGAACGAGGACAACGAGAAAATAGAGAACATGTTCTCTATTTTCTCGTCGAGTTCCTCGGCGGCTCCATCGAGCCAAAACTGTACAGACGACAGAGATTCTCGGCAGAATCCGGGTTTTGACCGAGTTTCTCTGCGAATTCTGCCGAGAATCTCTGTCGTGTGTACGAGGCCTAAGTGGGAGAGAAAGGATCTAGTCCGCAGGAGGTACTAGAGCCAAGCCGGGTAAGTGAGATGCAAGGAAGCTTTTGGGGGAAAGGAGAGATAAGAGCTGTGGATGGAGATGTGTGCAGAGGTAGAGGAAAGTGGTTGTCAGGGAAATGGCCGTAGAAGAAGTACTGGCAATCTTGCCAGTAGAAGAAATGGGCGCCATAGGCACATCATATGACAGGTGGATCCTCCTGATGGCCTATTGTCAGGGAAATGGCCATAGAAGAAGTACTGGCAATCTTGCCAGTAGAAAAAATGGGAGCCATAGGTACATCATGTGACAGGTGGATCCTCCTGCTGGCCTATAAAAGGCTGCCACTGTCTGATCCAAATTGCTGGATTGTCGTCAGCCTTCCTGAGTTCCTGAGCCTCTGTACTACTGCTGTTTGGATTTCCTGTTGTGACCGGGCTTGTTCCTGACCTGTCTGATCCGCTCTCCTGGTTTGACCCCCTGGCTTGCTTTACTGACTTGTTACCTTCTCCAGCACCTGATCTCGGCTTGTTTCACGGACTTTGCTTCAGTTATCTGTTCCTGCCTGTTTTCCAATACCAGACCTTTGGCTTGTCTCCATTCCTGCAACCTGCATCTCCTGCCTGGATCCACAGTGTTTGATTCCCAGCCGGCTTCCACTGTTGCTCCTTGTGCACACCTTGCCAAGTGTTACCGAGGACTCCTTGAGACTGCAGCCCAGCAGTGTTTCCTGTATTCTCCAGTATTCTTCAGGCACTCACCAGCTCTTCTCTCCTGGATCCATCTGGCAACCTGTGCTTCTCTGGGCACTACACCCTCTGTACCCAACCTCAGAGGTGTACTGCACTCAGCCTCAAGGGGAGCCCTCTTGGCATTTTGGCCTCCAACCAGGTACGTGACAGTGGTGCAGAGGTCAGAGTCAAGAAGGAGGGGTGGAAGTGAGGTGTGGACAGCCTGTATAAGATAGCTCTGCGCTTTGTGCATAGCACACCCCTAAACCATGCACTCTGTATGTAGAGCACTCCTCAACCCTGCTGTATACTTTTTTTTTTCAAATATAAAATTTTCATCTGAAAAGGCATGTCCAAGTCAAACAAACAATAGAACAAGACCAGTACAAAAAATAGCAGTATACCAATGTACACAGGGTGAATGTAAAATAACTATGTGAGGAATATTGAGTGCAAATGAACACCAGCAGCATTTTACATTGTACAAAAATTCTTTCAACATTTCTGTCCCGTGACCTAAACATATAAACATAGATGAGGATCCCTTATCTTACAGTTTTTTTTAAAGAGAAAGTCTAGTACAATGAAGAATGGTAGAAAGAGAAATAAAGAGAAAGAAAAGGCAAAGATGGGAAGAGGAGGAGAGAGAGGGGAAGCGGGGGGAAAAAAAACTCATACCCCTTTAAAGGGGATCTGCATCTGAGCACCACAAGCCAAAAACACTATTTAATTCATTTTTAATATTCCAAGCAAACTCCCCCATCAATCAATGATTTGTTGAGAAAAACCCTTAAAAAACAACCCCCTAGCATTTCTGGACGTGGCCATCTTGGATGAGGGCAAATGATTCATGTAGCATTTACTTGCTGGAATACATTTGCTTTTAGCTCAAGCATGCATGCAGTAGAGGGTGCTCGGCTAAGAAAGTCCCTCCTCACCTCCTGAAGACTCCTGGAATGTATGACATAATTTGCCTAGGCAAGAAACTAGGAAGTAACTGAAGAAATGTAAAATTTTTTTTTAAAACAAGTAAATATTATATACATTTCTATCTATTTACTAATGCTAGCAGCATGAGGGTTAAAATAATCTATGTTGATTGGAAGAGTGAAGTTCCACTTTAACTCTGCAAGCTGCGTATTCCTGAACTCTGTACACCACATACTCCTGAACTATGCACACCGTGTACTTCTAAACTCTGCACTCTGTACGCCACGTACTCCTGAACTATGCACACCCTGTACTTCTGAACTCTGTACTCTGTACACAACATATTCCTGAACTATCCCCCCCCGCGTACTTCTGAACTATGCACTCTGGGCCAGATCCACAACGAGCGGCCGTAACTTAACTTTTCCTATTTAAGTCACACCGCCGCAAAATATCTACCTAAGTGCCCGGTCCACAAAGCACTTACCTAGAAATTTTCAGCGGTGTAACTTAAATTCGTCCGGCGCAAGGCGGGCCCAATCTAATGGGGCGAGTCCCATTTAAATTAGGCGCGCTCCCGCGCCGGACGTACTGCGCATGCTCCCGACGCGATTTTTCCGACGTGCTTTGCGCGAAGTTACGTTACGCCAAGTTTTGTGAATCGCGCCGGGTAAAAAAAGTTGCGTCGGGAAAAAAAAGAGATGCGGCGGGAAAAAAAATTTTTTTACAGCGTCGCGGGAAAGAAGGGTCTACTTTTACATGGTGTACTAACTTTACACTTTGTAAAAGTAGCCCTAATTTTGCGTTTGCAAACGAACAACTTACGGAGACTTCACGAAGGGAAACCGCTTCGTGGATCTCCGTAAGTGCTAATTTGCATACCCGACGCGGAATTTCGATGAGAAATGCCCCCAGCGGCGGCCGAGGTACTGCATCCTAAGATCCGACAGTGTAAAACTATTACACCTGCCGGATCTTAGGAATATCTATGCGTAACTGATTCTGTGAATCAGTCTCATAGATATTGAAAAAATGGGTATTACCGCGCTTATCAGGGGGGGGGGGGGGGGGGGGGTACAGCTGCGGCACTGAAAGGTGTATCAAACCATACGTAGTGATATTGGGGAAGGTAGTGCTGCGCTATTGGGTAGTGGATGGACGGGTGAATGGACAGGTGAGGAAGGGGAATGGAAGATGGTATAACTGTGACAGTATAACCAAAATAGCATAAAAGTCAAAGTGAAAATGATCAGTGAACAATAACAGTGCTAATGCAAATCATATAACTCCACAGGTTCCTCTTGGTGCGATGAAATACACTACAAATAAAGTGATAAAAGGTGCAAAATAATGTGTGTAACACAACACCCAAATAACTGTGATGGGTAATAAAAAATAGTGATAAACAGTCCATAAACAGGGTTTGAGAAATGTCAGCAAAAATATAAATAATATTTTAAAAGTCCAAAAGTAAGACAAAGTGCTGGTGTAGGTCCGCAATGTGAAGTGAAGAGGGGATGGATATCCAGTGATTCTTTTACAGTGAATGAGGATATCCCCTTACCTTACTGCTGTAAGGTAACAGCATATAAATCCAACCACATTGAATGGTTATCCGAATGGGCTCTGATCCAGAGAAGACAGGTCCTCCTTGGAAATCTCGTCCCAGATTGATCAGTGTCTCGCCCCAGAGAAATAAAGCATCGATAGTGTAATACCGTTTTCTAAAACTTTAATTCTCATAAGCAATAAACGAAGGTACTCACACAGTTTAAAATACAATTAGGCATGTAAAAAGAGGGGCAGTCTGTCGCCAGCGTCACCTCCGGTACCTCTCAGTGGACTCATGCGCATTCGTCACTATCATGTGACTTCATCAGGTGGGAAGTCACATGATAGTGACGAATGCGCATGAGTCCACTGAGAGGTACTGGAGGTGACGCTGGCGATAGACTGCCCCTCTTTTTACATGCCTAATTGTATTTTAAACTGTGTGAGTACCTTCGTTTATTGCTTATGAGAATTAAAGTTTTAGAAAACGGTATTACACTATCGATGCTTTATTTCTCTGGGGCGAGACACTGATCAATCTGGGACGAGACTTCCAAGGAGGACCTGTCTTCTCTGGATCAGAGCCCATTCGGATAACCATTCAATGTGGTTGGATTTATATGCTGTTACCTTACAGCAGTAAGGTAAGGGGATATCCTCATTCACTGTAAAAGAATCACTGGATATCCATCCCCTCTTCACTTCACATTGCGGACCTACACCAGCACTTTGTCTTACTTTTGGACTTTTAAAATATTATTTATATTTTTGCTGACATTTCTCAAACCCTGTTTATGGACTGTTTATCACTAGCTTATTTTTTATTACCCATTTTATTTGGGTGTTGTGTTACACACATTATTTTGCACCTTTTATCACTTTATTTGTAGTGTATTTCATCGCACCAAGAGGAACCTGTGGAGTTATATGATTTGCATTAGCACTGTTATTGTTCACTGATCATTTTCACTTTGACTTTTACGCTATTTTGGTTATACTGTCACAGTTATACCATCTTCCATTCCCCTTCCTCACCTGTCCATTCACCCGTCCATCCACTACCCAATAGCGCAGCACTACCTTCCCCAATATCAGTCTCATAGATAGAAACAGGGATACGACGGCGTATCAGTAGATACGCCGGCGTATCCCTTTTGTGGATCTGGCCCCATGTACACAACATACTCCTGAACTATGCACACTGCATACTTCTCAACTATGCACTCTGTACACAACATACTCCTGAACTATGCACACCCTGTACTTCTGAACTCTGCACTCTATACGCCACGTACTCCTGAACTATTCATGCTGTGTACTCCTGAACTCTGCACTCTATACGCCAAGTTCTCCTGAACTCTGCACACCATGTACTCCTGAACTCTGCCCTCTGTAAACCAGTGAACTTGGCACTCTGTCTGTTGCTCATTCCTGAACTCTGCACTCTATGCTCTGTAAGTTGCGTATTCCTGAACTCTACAGTCCGTTTGTAATACAGTCCTGAACCCTACACTTTGTATGTAATCCATCCCCAAGCCCTGCACTCTGTACATAGCGCACTCCTGAACCTGCACTCTGTACGGCCCTTCGAGGGCAGCCCTGCTCTACACTGTCCATGATAATGGACATGATAATGGACATGTGAAATTAAAGTGATTGTAAAGGTTTAATAAAAAAATGACATACTTACCTGCTCTGTGCTGTGGTTTTGCACAGAGCAGGCCGATCCTCCTCTCCTGAGGTTCCCCACCAGTGGTATTGGCGCCTCCTTTTTTCCATAGCAAGCTGCTTGCTTTGGGGGCACTCGAGCAGACTGGATCCTGAGGCAGGCTTTTGTAAGTCTATACAGGCACACACAGTAAGGCTCGGCCCCACCCCCATTCTCTGCCTACAGGCCAATGGCTACCGCTGCTGCCAAGCCTCCTGTGAGAAGAGGGGAGAGAAGAGCAGTGCTGCTGCAGATGGGCACAACGCTGGGTTGAGAGAGGGCTCAGGTAAGTATTTGGGGGGCTGGTGGGAGCTGACATTGAAAGGTTTTATTACCTTAATGCAGAGATATCAATAAGGTAAGAAACCTTTTACCTTTACAACCAATTTAATGCAAAAGCAATATCAGTCACAAAAACACAGAGATAGTAATCCTAGCATTTTTAACACACCTGGCCAACTGTGATCCAGTGCTCCTTCGATAACTGATAAAGACATCAGGGCCATCATAACTTGATTTACCCACACTGCATGGAAGGGGTGAGTGCAGCATCTCTGTCGTGGGCAAGAAGGACACATTATTTAACAGCGCTACATATCCAGCCATACACAGCACATTATACAGTTTATGCACAATCTACTTCATGGTTAAAAATAAAGTCTGGAAATGTGAGAGGTTAGTGATGATCGAAAGTCCTCGTAAAGATATGGCACCTCATCCCTGGTTTGGTTAAATGAAGGGATTTGGAGGGTAGGGGTTCAAAGAGACAATAGAACAAGACAAATCGTGGGAGCAGTGCATAGAGATATAGTTGCGGATCAAGTCTACCCTACTAGTTTCGCCAGTCAATGGCTTCGTCAGGGGATTTAAGACTAGATCATCTCAGTAAAAGGCTCTAAAGAGATAGAACAAAAAGAGATTTAACAATTTCATCAATTCCATGAATTACAGTAAAATCTATAATTTGAACTATTTATGTGAATAAATTTATGGTTTTTATTGTAATTCATGAAATTTATGAAATTGTTAAATCTCTTTTTGTTCTATCTCTTTAGAGCCTTTTACTGAGATGATCTAGTCTTAAATCCCCTGACGAAGCCATTGACTGGCGAAACTAGTAGGGTAGACTTGATCCGCAACTATATCTCTATGCACTGCTCCCAAGATTTGTCTTGTTCTATTGTCTCTTTGAACCCGATTTTATCCTTTTGTAAATCTAATAAAATTTCTTATTTTTGATAAATAAAGTATATGTCTGGTTTCTATTTTGGCACCGCGATAATCCCCTACCCTCCAAATCCCTTCAAAGTCTGGAAATGCATATAGGTTACAAAGCTTTCCTTTAATATTTATCCACAACTGGCCACCCCTTACTTGAAATCTCTTTGTGCTGGTATGCTGGGAACACTAACACCTAACCCATGTGAACATGCAGGTGACACTGTGACAAGTTTGAGGGTATGAATATGCCCATCTTAATGTAAATGTTTATCAATATCAGTTTGTTACATGAACATGTGTAGTGCATGCTTAGTAGTGCTGCATAGAAATGGCTGTTTTATCTCATTAGTCATTCAGCAAAGATGCTGATTACACTGTCTGACATACAAACAACCCCTAGAAAGAGAATCTACAAATCTGTATATGAAGCACATTTTTATAATAGTTGTAACAAATGCCAGGAACATACCCTACCGCTGCCATTTTGTATATTTGAAAAGCGTTGTTCATCTTTTTGGAATGTAAGTGTTCTTACCTACATTAAACATTGGTACCTATTCCGTATTACGCTATGTGCTCTTCTCCTCTTTTCCAACACCTCCATCCATTGGTATACATTTTTGGCCCCAATTGGGCACCTCCTGGAAGTACCTACTCATCCTTATCGCCCTCCTGGTTTTCCTTTTGGATTGATGTACAAGTTGTTCTAGTGGTGATTGCAGCTGACGATCCAGGCTCAACAGTGGTTTACATTCTGCTTTACTGACCCTCTGGACGTATGTCCATTAGGGTACAGTATTTCTGGTAAGCTTCCCCTTCAATGATCGGTGGTGGACTTCTTTATTGCACATTATTTTCGAGTATTGGGAGTAACGTCACTTGTTCTCACTTTGAACTTTTTTCTTGGATCCATATTATTTTCACTGAGGACTTTACACACACTTTATAGTGTTCTTACATATTTTTTATGATTGAAATTTATTCACACAATTTTTGATTATGTTTATTGATGTGTTTTATTAATTCATTTATTCAACTGGGTGATTTTTATATTTACGTTTATTTTTGTATATGCGCTACACTTTCTGGGCCAGATTCACAAAGGGGATACGACTGCGTATCTCCTGATACGCCGTCGTATCTCTGTTTCTATCTATGCGACTGATTCATAGAATCAGTTACGCATAGATATCCATAAGATCCAACAGGTGTAATTGTTTTACACTGTCGGATCTTAGGATGCAGTACCGCGGCCGCCGCTGGGGGGAGTTTGCGGCGTAAACCAGCGCCGGGTATGCAAATTAGGAGTTACGGCAATCCACGATGGATTTTCGCGTTCGCTACGTCCGCTAGTCTAGCGTTCGTTAGTCTAGTTTCCGGTCGCAAATTTAGTCGTCGTTTTGGGTGCCCTAAGTTTAGTAAGCAATCGTATTGCTGTCTAAAGTATGGCCGTCGTTCCCGCGTCGAAATTTAAAATTTAACGTCGTTTGCGTAACACGTCCGGGAATACGGAAGTACGCTACGCGCGTCGCCGTTCGAAACAATTACGTCACGGCATGCAAAGCACGACAGGAATTGCGAAACGGAGCATGCGCAGTAGGTCTGGCACGGGAGCGCGCCTAATTTAAATGGCACACGCCCATTTGAATTGGCCCGCCTTGCGCCAGAGGCCGCGGGCGTAGTTTTCATCGCAAGTGCTTTGTGAATCAGGCACTTGCGATGAAAACTTGCAGCGGTGTAACGTATCTACGATACGTTACGCCGCCGCGATTCTACGTGAATCTGGCCCTCTATGTTTGTCTTGTTTTCCACCAAGGAACATAACCCCAGCATTTACAGACACCCATGTAAAATGCTTGAAAATATTCCTGACACTCATTAGAACTGAAAAAGTGGCTTTGTTAAGCTGCAAAAAGGTTCCAGGAGAATCATGCAGCTTTGAGATTCGTGATCCTGGCATTTTTTTGCACAGATTCATTAAGTAGAGTTTTTTTAAAACCATAATGCACTGCATGGTCTATGAACTATGGCAAGAGGGCTTAGAAGGGCCAATAAAGCTTCGTTTGGTTAAGCCAACTCCCTCACTTTAAAGGAGGTGGGAACTGGGAAAAAGACTCATGATTGCCCTGAAAGAACGAACCAAAATTTTCTGTCTGTCATACAAATATTCTGAATTAATAACCAGTAACAAGAATGTGGGTACAAGATTGTCACCTGCTAATACTCCACCTCCAAGGTACTCCATGTCATGTATCCCTCCATCCCAAATCTCTGTTGGCGCTGTGGACACAGGCCAGGTACACTACCTGCCCTGCCCCAGACTCCTTTTGGTCTCAAGTCCATACCATTACTCAATCTTTCACAGATAGGCCTATTACTGTGTGTAATCAACCGTTTGCCGCTTTTTGTTCTTATTACTGGGAGCTTTTTTTTTTATTTAATTTTATTGTATGGTTGATTTGAGATCAGTGGGAGCTTTTAGCTGTTGTCCCATCCATAGCAAGCTTTTTTGTTGTGGTTATTTTTTATTTTATGTTGATTTTTTAAGTTTGGGGAGCTGAAAGCAAAGAATTTACTTGTCACTGACCATCTGTTGTTGGAGCTGCCCTTTGTTTGCAGCACTACATACCTTACATAGTTGGTAAGGTTGAATAAACTCCAATTATTCCAATTCAAAAATGACTTCAGTTCAGCCTGAAAGTGTGTGTGTGTGTGCGCGCCTAAAGCACCCCATGTTATATCACTCACATTCACTGCACCCATTATCCCCATAAAAGACTAATGTCATTCTTGTTGTAAAACCCCAGTCCATGTTCTTTGTTTATAGCAAATTTGGGCCTAGTCTTGCTGCTGGCCGATTTTACACTACTCAGGGCCAGCCTTAGGTGTTCAGGCGCCCTGTGCGAGCTAATCCTGTGACGCCCCCCCCATCTTCACCCCTCTTCCCCTGGTCACCTAAACATACTCAAGGAGGAAAAGAATATTTGTAACAAATAATAATTGTATTTTACTTCTTTTTTTTTTTCTTATGTTAAGTCCCTTATATCCTCCTCCCCCTTCTGTGTGTAGGCTGGCTATAAAAATCTGAAAAAGTAGATGCATGCAGGGCCAGGGGCTCAGTGTGACTTCCCTTTCGGTGGACGGTGCGGCTTTGCATTTAAAAATGTCGCCGCCCTGCACTTAGACGCCACTGCACATGCGCCGTCTGCCCGAGAATAGCTGAACGTTTTCGGGCTTTCCCGAGCAGTGTGCCTGTCGGGGCCGGCAGCAGCCATTTTTTTTCAGGTGCCGCAGCCAATGCGTTGCTCTTCATCCAGTCCCAGGGCAGGGGGACCTGGCAGCGCCTGCTGCTGGGACTCGTAGGAGTCGGACTCCTGTGATGATCATGTGAGTAACTGACTGCGACTCACATTCTGCAAGCTGTGATGACCGTACGGCGCCCTTGTTGCCCATGGCGCCCTGTGCGGCCGCACAGCTCGCACACCCCAAAGGCCGGCCCTGACACTACTACACTTCTGTTGTATCTTTAATTCTTGTAATACAACATCTGCCTGTGCTCTTTGTCTCCAGTAAATTTGGACCTAGGCTTGCTATTTAAAATTGACCTGTTGCCGGACAATTTTACACTACTGTATCACCTACGGATTCTCAGTTGCTGCAGTAAAACCCCTGTTTGTACTCTTTTTCGCTAGTAAATTTCAGCCACGTCCCTCTGAATAAAAAATATGGTCAATTTTAACCACTTCCAGACCTGCGCACGACGATGTACGTCCTATTTTTAAAGATTGATATCTCGGTAACGGCAGCAGCTGCTGCCACAACCGAGGTATCGATCTTTAGTGTGCGCGGTCCGGTACACGATAACGGCGGTCTCCGCGGCGGATTCGCCGCGAGATCGCCATTATCGGTGGCGGGAGAGGGCCCCTCCCGCCGCTCTTCCGCGCCCTCCGCCGCTTACCGGAGCCGTCGGTAGCGGCGGAGCAGATCGGGACCGTTCGGCTGGTGACTGGGGACGAGACTGAAGGAAAAATCTCCTTCGCCCGTCCCCATAGCTCTGCTGGGCGGAAGTGACGTCAAAACGTCAGTCCCGCCCAGCCTCTTAAAGAAACATTTTTTTTTTTTTGTCATTTGAAAAAATGACAGTTTCATTTTTTCTTGCATTTTAGTCTAATTATGAGATGTGAGGTCTTTTTGACCCCAGATCTCATATTTAAGAGGACCTGTCATGCTTTTTTTATTATAAGGGATGTTTACATTCCTTATAATAGGAATAAAAGTGATCAATTTTTTTTTTTTTCAGTGTAAAAAGTAATAAAATAAATAAAAATAAATAAGAAAACAAAAAAAAATGTTTTAAAGCGCCCCGTCCCGACGAGCTCGCGCACAGAAGCGAACGCATACGCGAGTAGCGCCCGCATATGAAAACGGTGTTCAAATCACACAAGTGAGGTATCGCCGCGATCGTTAGAGCGAGAGAAATAATTCTAGCCCTAGAGCTACTCTGTAGCTCAAAAAATGCAACCTATAGAATTTTTTAAACGTCGCCTATCAAGATTTTTAAGGGTAAAAGTTTGACGCCATGCCACGAGCGGGCGCAATTTTTAAGCGTGACATGTTGGGTATCATTTTACTCGGCATAACATTATCTTTCACAATATGTAAAAAAATTGGGCCAAATTTATTGTTGTCTTATTTTTTAATTCAAAAAAGTGAATTTTTTCCAAAAAAAGTGCGCTTGTAAGACCGCTGCGCAAATACGGTGTGACAAAAATTATTGCAATGACCACTATTTTATTCTCTAGGGTGTTAGAAAAAAAATATATATAATGTTTGGGGGTTTTAAGTAATTTTCTAGCAGAAAAAAATGTTTTAGTCTTACAAACACCAAATCTGAAAAACACCTAAGGTCTGGAAGTGGTTAAACTGCCCTATCTTCTACAGTCTTAAAATTGTTAATGAGACCTTGATTAACCACTTCCCGACGGCCGTACGACTATATACGGCCGCCGGGTGGCTCTACTTCTCTGGGAGGCCGTGTTTTTACGGCCGCCCCTTTTCGCGTTCCCCGCGCGCGCTCCCGAGCGCGCAGCGGGGAACTGCTGTGCTGGCCGTGTCCCTTGGACACAGCCAGTCACAGATCGCCGTGAACGGCCAATCGGAGCGGCCGTTTCCTAGGCGATCTGTGCGGCCAATGAGAGATGATCTCATATGTTTACATATGAGATCATCTCTCATTCCCGGCTCTCGCAGACAGCGGTGCTGTCAGGGGAGAGAGGAGACGGATCTGTGTCTCTTGTACATAGGGACACAGATCGGTCACCCCCCCAGTCACCCCCCCTCCCCCACAGTTAGAACACTAATTAGGATACACATTTAACCCCTTCCTCACCCCCTAGTGTTAACCCCTTCCCTGCCAGTCACATTTATACAGTAATTAGTGCATATTTATAGCACTGATTGCAGTATAAATGTGAATGGCGCCAAAAATGTGTCAAAAGTGTCCGATGTGTCCGCCATAACGTTGCAGTCCCAATAAAAATCGCAGATCGCCGCCATTTCTAGTAAAAAAAAAATTTATACAGTAATTAGTGCATATTTATAGCACTGATTGCAGTATAAATGTGAATGGCGCCAAAAACGTGTCAAAAGTGTCCGATGTGTCCGCCATAACGTCGCAGTCCCAATAAAAATCGCAGATCGCCGCCATTTCTAGTAAAAAAAAAAAAATAATAATAATAATTCTGTCCCTTATTTTGTAGGCGCTATAACTTTTGCGCAAACCAGTCGCTTATTGCGATTTTTTTTTTTTTTTTTTACTAAAAATATGTAGAATACGTATCGGCCTAGACTGAGGATAAAAAAAAACGTAAAAAAAAAAAATTGAGCTATTTATTATAGCAACAAGTAAAAATATTTTTTTTTTTTCAAAATTGTCGCTCTATTTTTGTTTATAGCGCAAAAAATAAAAACCGCAGAGGTGATCAAATACCACCAAAAGAAAGCTCTATTTGTGGGGAAAAAAGGACGTTAATTTTGTTTTCGAGCCACGTCGCACGACCGCGCAATTGTCAGTTAAAGCGACGCAGTGCCGAATCGCAAAAAGTCCTCTGGTCAGGAAGGGGTTTAAGTGCCCAGTAAGGAAGTGGTTAAAATGGGGAAGTGGCAGCACAGTTTTGCATAGGCAAGAACAAGGACAGCTTCAGTGAATTACTGGCCAATTTCTGCCAGTCAAAGCCGGTCTATTACCACTTGATGGAAAAAGCAGGTGTCACTTCTAAAGCTGCCTGAAAACAAGCTTTTTCTTTTGTTAAACTGAAAGAATCTGATTGGGGTGCTGCTCCTGTATTTAAGACAAGCCAACTATAAAAGAAAAAAAAACAATTCCACAGCCAAATATGCTCCGTTAGTGCACACTGTCATTGAGACTGTTCGTGAAAATCGTATTGTTCCGCAAGCCCAAGCATTTTGTTCCCTATGTGCCCAGCATCCCATGCCTTTTTTATACAATAGTTTGGCTGTTAGCCCAAAAACCTTTGGGTTTTGCCTCTGAGTTTGAGTTCTGCAATTTTTGAACAAGATTTGCTGAACCCTTGGTAAATCAAATCCAGGAAACCTCGGCCCTTTACCAGCTGAAAGATGTCAACATTACAGGCCATGTACAGTTGAATGTGACTAACTACTACTTTCCTAATCCTACTTTGGTTACTGGCTGTGATAACTAATAAAATAACTATGTTGGTGGAACCTTTCATAAGCAGGCTTCCAGCTTTTATATTTTTAGAGCTATAGATTAGTAATATCAGCATGTATTATTATCAGTAACATCCCAACTCCAGTTACAGAAGCTGTGGCAAAGCAGGGCAAAAATAGGGCTTCAACATTCACCAAGTAAGAGAAATAGCCTTCCCCTAAAGTTGCAGAGGTGACCAGTGCTGAAAGAGGGGCACAGGGGGGCAGAGGATGAGGGAATTCAAAACTGACCAATGGTGGAAGAGGAGTACAGAGATGAACAGTGAAGGTAGAGAGGTGTTGGGGATGCAAAGGTTACCAGAGGTGGAAGAAGGTGGGCAGAGGTGATCAATGGAAGTATAGGGGAGGGAATACAGAGGAGGAGTATAAAGATGACAAGTGGAGATAGAGGGGTGTTGGGGATGCAGAGCTTACCAGAGATGGAAGAAGGGTGAAGGAGGTCAGAGGTAACCAGTGGTGGAATAGGGATGTAGGGGTGATCAGTTGTGGAAGGGAGTGCAAAGATGACCAATGGTGGAAAGAGTTGAACAATGATCAAAGAGGACTTCAGAGGTAAGCAGTGAAATGAGGGGATGCAGAGGTGACCAGTGGAGGAAAAGGGGCACAGATGTTAACAATGGTGGAAAAAGATTGCGGAGGTGACCAGTGGAGGTAATGGAATAAAAGGGGTTTACAGGTTACCAGTGTTGAAAGGGGGGTGCAAAGTTGACCTGTGGTGAAATAGCGATGCAGAGGCGACCAGTGGAGTAAAGGGGGTGCAGGGGTGCAGAGGTTAACACTGGAATGTGATAGGTTCTGGGGTTGCGCAGTAGAGAAAGAGGGGTGTAGAGGATGCAGAGGTTACCAGTGGTGAAAGAGGGGTGCAGAGTTGACCAGTGGAGGAAGAGGGATGTTATGATGAATAGTTGTCTAACTGTATCAGACACTACAACATCTTACATTGTCCTGTCTGCTGCCTCGACTCAGCTAAGACATGTAGAAGTGGGGTGTACAGGTTGAACAGGTGATCAGAGGGGGAATAAAGGTGCAGGGGGGCAGCAGTAATTGGCAGTGGATGAGAAGTGCAGAAGAGATTGGTGGAAGGAAGGGGATGCAGGGATTCAGAGGCTTTCAGTGATTGAAGAGGGGTGCAGGAGTGGTAGAGTTTGCCAGATGTAAAAGAGGGGTACAGCAGGTCAGAGGTGAGCAATAGCCAAGGATGGGTGCAGTGGTGAGCAACAGTGTTAAAAGGGAGATGCAGCAGTGACCAGTGATGGGAGGGGGTGCAAATGTGACCAGTGGAGGAAGAGGAATGTCCCTTATTCAGTTTTTTTATTCATGGATGTGGGCCATGAATGTGATATTTAGATCATATATGTCTATTACGGGTAAAAAATAAAGAATTACCAACCAAGGTCTCACCTCTTGCTGCATTTAATATACGGGCTCGGTGGAAGCCGGTAGTAACGTTACAGTCCTTCTCCAGTTGCTGTTCAGTGACGTGATGCAGAAAGTTGCGGTCAATGCCACACGTGACCAGGTTGTAAGTGTACTGCCTAAATCTTGGCTCTACACTGCCCAGCCAGTCAGCCAGATTACTGCGGTCACATGTGGAGTAGTTGGCAAAAGTCTTCAATTCCACCAGTTCACGTAAAAACCTTAAGTGAGGAAATAATGTGGTCTTTCAGAAATTAAATGGTAATTTCTACGGGTTCTGCAAACTGTATCGCATAAAATTAGTAAAAAGAATATCCATAAACAGGAATTCTTGTACATAAACTACAAGTTAGTTTACAAAAGTTACTAATAAAATTCACAAATACATAAAAGTCAGGCAATAGCTGCTGGGCAGTTCCTCTGAGGCCTTGTACTCACGAGCAGACATGTCTGATGAAACCGGTCCGCGGACCGTTTTCATCGGACATGTCTGCCCGGGGACTTCTGTTCGATGGCTGTACACACCATCGAACAGAGGTCCGCGCGTAAACAATACGCGGGGCGTGTCCGCGGTGTCGCCGCGTCGATGACGCGGTGTCGCCGCGACAATGACGCAGCGACGTGGGCGGCCTGCCTTTAAAATGCTTCCACGCATGCGTCGAAGTCATTCGACGCATGCGAGGGATGGCGGGTGGCCGGACATGTACGGTAGGTCTGTACAGACGACCATACATGTCCGGGCGGACAGGTTTCCAGCGGACTGTTTTAAAGCAAGTCCAGGAAACAGTTGTCCGCTGGAAACCTGTCCGATCCCCCCGAAAATGGTCCGCTCGGGACTACACACGGCCAAACATGTCTGCTGAAACTGGTCCGCGGACCAGTTTCAGCAGACATGTTTGGTCGTGAGTACGGGGCCTAAGGGCTCGTACACACGACCGAACATGTTTGCTGAAACTGGTCCGCGGACCAGTTTCCGCGGATATGTTCGGTCGTCTGTACGGCCGACCGGACCTGATTCCCGGCCGAGCGGACAGGTTTCCAGCGGACAAATGTTTCTTAGCATGCTAAGAAACATGTCCGCTGGAAGCCTGTCCGTCGTACATGTTCGGTCGTCTGTATGACTCACCGGACATGTCTGCTTGGCCGAAAGCCCTCGCATGCGTCAAAGTGATTCGACGCATGCGTGGAAGCATTGACCTTCCAGGGTTGCGCACGTCGCCGCGTCATCGTCGCGGCCATGTCACTGCGTATCCTGTCCGTGTACAGCCATCAGATCAAATGTTTCCAGCGGACATGTCCGATGAAAACGGTCCGCGGACCATTTTCATCGGACAGATCCGGTCGTGTGTACAAGGCCTAATGCCGCGTACACACCATCACTTTATGTGATGAAAAAAAATGACGTTTTTAAAAACGTCACTTTAATTGACTGTGTGTGGGGGAAAACGTCGTTTTATGTCTTGTAAAAAACGACCAAAAAAAATTGAAGCATGCTTCAATTTTATGTGTCGTTTTTCAAAAGTGCACTTTTTACTTCACAGAAATTGACCGTGTGTAGCAAAAAACGTCGTTTTCTAAGACGTTTTTTCATCCACGCATGCCCAGAAGCTACTTATGAAGCAAGCTTCAATGGTAAAACGTGGTGGAACGTAACCTCACTTTGCAAGATCATTGTGAGAAAACGATGGTGTGTAGGCAACTTCGTCTTTGAAAATTGAAGTTTCAAAAACGTCATTTTTTACTTCACAGAAAGTGTCGTTTTTTTTCATCACATAAAGTGATGGTGTGTACGCGGCATCAGAAAGGGAGCGTCTAGCAGACTGAAACAGAATTAAGCTGGTCATGGATCGAAAATTCAGCCTGGTGCAGCCGGGACTTGCAGCATTTTGATCCATGAATCGGGACAGTGTTTGAACAGAAGTCAAAAGATTTGTAACTCTGTTCAGTCTGTCCTGTGGTTTACACATATATGGCACACTACAAGGTCACACTTATTTCTTGCTTTAGCATCCTTACCTGAAATCAGCATTAATACCTCGTTACATTTAAGGATCGCTGACATAAGGCCATTGTGCAACATGCAGTAACGCACTGCACATGTGCTTTTGTGCTGTGGTTACATTAATTTGAAGGCACCCCAACTCACCACAACAATGCACCACAACACATGATATGTGTTTCAGTGTACTACAAAAAAATGCTGCAAACTTTTGCACATTAAAGCGGGAGTTCACCCATTTGTAAAAAAAAAAAATTTCTTCCCCTAGATTCCTGCTCGTTTGGTCTAGGGGAATCGGCTAGTTGTATTAAAATATGAGCAGTACTTACCCGTTTTCGAGCTGCATCTTCTTCCGTCGCTTCCGGGTATGGGTCTTCGGGAGCGGGCGTTCCTTCTTGATTGACAGTCTTCCGAGAGGCTTCCGACGGTCGCATCCATCGCGTCACTCGTAGCCGAAAGAAGCCGAACGTCGGTGCGGCTCTATACTGCGCCTGCGCACCGACGTTCGGCTTCTTTCGGAAAATCGTGACGCGATGGATGCGACCGTCGGAAGCCTCTCGGAAGACTGTCAATCAAGAAGGAACGCCCGCTCCCGAAGCCCATACCCGGAAGCGACGGAGAGGATGCATCTCGTAAACGGGTAAGTACTGCACATATTTTAAAATAAATAGCCGATTCCCCTAGTAAAAACGAGCAGGAATCTAAGGGGGAAAAGTGCCCTCTACGGGTGAACCCCCGTTAATGTGTCTTGTGGCCCATAAAAATTATTGAACAGACCCTTAGCAGGGCATTTATTCGGTAAGTAGTACAGCTAAACCAGACTGCAGTAAAGTAATCTTTTTTGTGGTAACAAGGTTTGCAGGTCACAAGATTGGCTGAACAAATTGACAAATACTTTGTCAAGTAAAACAGTAAACATATGTGTCCTGGACAAACATAAACCTTAGCCCTGAACTCTTCACCGAAAATTCAAAAATATCCCAAAAACATTCACAAAGAAAATGCACACACAACGTCCACTGGAAAGTGATATTTTTAGTTATGTGATCACCTGCCTTCCAGTGTATATTTTTTTAATAGTGTACTTGTACAGCTAGATCTCACTGTCACTATTACAGCCCCTGTTCCTGCCTACCTGGATGTTTTGGGAGTTCCTGATTACGTTTGTGTAATCCAGGATCTTCTATTGCATTCTGCATGATATAAAATCATTAGATCTAAAAGGAAGAATTATACTTAAAATGTACAGGGTCAATTAAAATGTCAGCTCTTGGTACTTGCTGCCCTAGGCCTGACTAAACTCATGCAACCCCTAATTTAAATATGACCCACCCCTTCCTGTCAAGGTCACACCCCTTCCTGTTTAAGACCTGCCCTGAAATTTTCCAGTGGGGACATTAGTTCTGAGGGCCGTGTGTGTGTGTGGGGTGGGGGGGGGGGGGTGTCCCTTAATCTGCAGCGATTTCCTCTCACTTCCTGTTTGGCTATGGGGCATAAAAAAGAAGGGAAATTAACGGATGAAAAAAAAAAATTAACAATCCAAAATGGAAAAAAAAGTGTTGCAAATAGTTCCACTTTAAGCACAAAGGGCCAGATTCAGAGAGAATTACGTTGCTCCACGGCGGCGTAACGTATCTGATTTACGTTACACCGCCGCAATTTTACAGCGTAAGTGCCTGATTCACAAAGCTCTTACCTGTAAACTTGCGGCGGTGTAACGTAAATCCGCTTGGCGCAAGCCCGCCTAATTCAAATGGGGCGGGCACCATTTAAATTAGGCGCGTTCCCACGCCGAACGTACTGCGCATGCTCCGTCGTGCATTGCCCGACGTGCATTGCGCTAAATGTCGTCGCACGGACGTCATTTGTTTAGACGTTAACGTAAATGGCGTCCAGCGCCATTCACGGACGACTTACGCAAACGACGTGATTTTTTTAAATTTCGACGCGGGAACGACGGCCATACTTAACATTGCTTAGAACACCTAGGAGGCAGCCCTAACTTTACGACGCGTATCGCTACGGAAACAACGTAAATTTAGATCGACGGGCATGGCGGACGATCGTGAATCGCCGTAACTAGTCATTTGCATATTCTACGCCGACCGCAATGGCCTCGCCACCTAGCGGCCGGCCTAGAATTGCATCCTAAGATCCGACGGTGTAAGTCAATTACACCTGTTGGATCTTAGGGCTATCTATGCGTAACTGATTCTATGAATCAGCCGCATAGTTAGGACGGGCGGATCACAGAGATACGACGGCGTATCAGGAGATACGCCGTCGTATCTCTTTTGTGAATCTGGCCCAAGGTTCTGCTAAATTTATGGCGAACTAAGAGATATAACCATGCCATGGTGTAGCAGATATCATATAGCACAGTGATGGAGGTATGTGGTCCCGGCAGTGAGCAAAGGAAGGATTGGGGGCAGGAACAAATAAATCCATCAACAGAAATAAAATTAAGATTCCTTAATATGTACAACTGACACAAGCGAAGGATTGCAGGAGAGTCCTACTACCTAACTGACAGGTATAAGTGACCATGTCAGTGTCCCTTGTATCGGCAGCAGTGCGGCTGCTTTATCAAGGCGCCAGACCGGTTTGTCTTGCGGCCCAGTCCACCTCATAAGACTGGCGCTACACAAGTGTAGCGCAATTGAGCGGGGACTCTTTTCATGCTGCCCCCTGCAAAGTGCTGCCCTAGGCCTGGGTCTTGTTGGCCTAAGCCAAGATACAGCGTTGGGACTCCCTAACCATCACTGGCATCTTCTCTCCAGGTACTTCTGGGTTTCAGTCTTCAGCCAATTGGCTGGCAAAGGGATGATGTAATTCCCGCAGATGTCTGCAGTCATCCCAGCACACTGTCAAATGTCTGTTCTACTCTTGAGAAATTTACTCACACGCCTTTAGGGGTATAAATGGGCTTTAAATTTATCGGTAAAAGGACCACTAACCCACTCACCAATTACCATCCTATTTGTGGCCTTTAAATCACGTCCACTTCACTAGTATACAGATAACAATATAGGGGCCTGCTGTGTGTTGGTGAATTTCAGCATTTCTGCCTGCTATGCTCTAACTTTGCCATCAGCAAATTTGGCTGGTGATAAACTTTCATAATTCTACATCATTACTATGCTGGCTCAGTCACTATGCAGACATTTATTAAACTTGCACTTGTTACATGCAACCGCAGTGTTAAATTAATCAGCATTTATAATACTGCAACCAATCAGTGATGAAAGACACAAATTTCACCAGTACATTGATCTAAGTGACTTTAAAGCCTTATCAGTAAACATTAAGGTGGAAAACAAGTTAAAGTAATCTTGTAAGTATGTGTCTTAAAATGTAATGTAACTGCTGTGTGCTTGGAAGGCTTTTGGCAAAATGCGTAGTTATAAATATAACAGGGTGTTAAGATGGCCATACATAGATTGAAATTCTGCCACATGTATGGCCACTGTGGTTGAACAACCGATCAACTTCTTTTCAACCACCTTGACTGTATTTTGACAAATATATATACCAAACCATAAAAAATAAAAATCACAAAGCATGGAACAAAGGAAAGCTGCGCTGCAATATATTCACCTTTGAGTGTAAAAACAGAGCATCAACAGCACAGAATACAAACTAACAAGCGCAGCTAATGCGTTTTACACCTGGTTCAGTGCTTAATCATAGCTAAAGTGCTAGACAAACATGTAGGTATACAGTAATATATATAAATATATATATATATATATATATATATATATATATATATATATATATATATATATATATATATATATATACATATATATATATATATATATATATATATATATATGTACATACATATATATATATATATATATATATATATATATATATATATATATAAACATCCAAAAAAAAGCATGTGTGATATTGATTGATAATTGACAGAATTGAAAAAACCTGTGAGCATCCAAGTTAAATACCCAAAAATGTGTCAAATAAGTAAACATGACCACCACAGTGAGTTCTATATTACAAATATACAAAAATACAAAAAACATCTACACAAACTATAAAACTTTTAAATGTATTTAAAATATATATATGTATATATAAACATATGGACTGAAGAAATACATTTTCTCCAAACACACACACACACACACACACACATACACATACACATATATATATATATATATATATATATATATATATATATATATATATATTATACAGTATATCACAAAAGTGAGTACACCCCTCACATTTTTGTAAATATGTTATTATATCTTTTCATGTGACAACACTGAAGAAATGACACTTTGCTACAATGTAAAGTAGTGAGTGTACAGCTTGTATAACAGTGTAAATTTGCTGTCCCCTCAAAATAACTCAACACACAGCCATTAATGTCTGAACCGCTGGCAACAAAAGTGAGTACACCCCTAAGTGAAAATGTCCAAATTGGGTCAAGTTAGCCATTTTTCCTCCCCGGTGTCATGTGACTTGTTAGTGTTACAAGGTCTCAGGTGTGAATGGGGAGCAGGTGTGTTCAATTTGTTGTTATCCCTCTCACTCTCTCATACTGGTCACTGGAAGTTTAACATTGCACCTCATGGCAAAGAACTCTCTGAGGATCTATAAAAAGTTATTGTTGTTCTACATAAAGATGTCCTAGGCTATAAGAAGGTTGCCAAGACCCTGAAACAGCCCGATGGCCAAGACCATACAGCAGGTTTAAAAGAACAGGTTCACCAAAGTAGTTGAGTGCACGCGCTCAGCGTCATACCTAGAGGTTGTCTTTGGGAAATAGATGCATGAGTACTGCCAGCATTTCTGCAGAGATTGAAGGGGTGGGGGGTGAGCCTGTCAGTGCTCAGACCATACGCCACACACTGCATCAAATTGGTCTGCATGGCTGTCATCCCAGAAGGAAGCCTCTTCTAAAGATGGTTCACAAGAAAACCTGCAAACAGTTAGCTGAAGACAAGCAGACTAAAGACATGGATTACTGGAACCATGTCCTGTGGTCTAATCAGACCAAGACAAACGTATTTGGTTCAGAAGGTGTCAAGCATGTGTGGTGGCAACCAGGTGAGGAGTACAAAGACAAGTGTGTCTTGCCTACAGTCAAGCATGGTGGTAGGTGTGTCATGGTCTGAGGCTGCATGACTACTGCCAGCACTGGGGAGCTACAGTTCATTGAGGGAACCATGAATGCCAACATGTACTGTGACATACTGAAGCTGAGCATGATCCCCTCCATTCAGGAACTGGGCTGCAGGGCAGTATTCCAACATGATAACGACCCCAAACACACCTCCAAGACAATCACTGCCTTGCTAAAGAAGCTGAGGGTAAAGGTGATGAACTGGCCAAGCATGTCTCCAGATCTAAACTCTATTGAGCATTTGTGGGGCATCATCAAACGGAAGGTGGGGGAGCGCAAGGACCAGTTCTGTGATGTCATCATGGAGGAGTGGAAGAGGACTCCAGTGGCAACCGGTGAAGCTCTGGTGAACTTCATGCCCAAGAGGATTAAGGCAGTGCTGGAAAATAATGGTGGCCACACAAAATATTGACACTTTGGGCCCAATTTGGATATTTTCACTTAGGGGTGTACTCACTTTTGTTGCCAGCGGTTTAGACATTATTGGCTGTGTGTTGATTTATTTTGAGGGGACAGCAAATTTACACTGTTATACAAGCTGTACACTCACTACTTTACATTGTAGCAAACTGTCATTTCTTCAGTGTTGTCACATGAAAAAATATAATAAAATAATTACAAAAATGTGAGGGGTGTACTCACTTTTGTGAGATACTGTATATGTGTAATGTTTCATACTAGGCTTTCATGTCTCTTTGTATATTACGCACTGACCTCTTCCTGACGATATTGGAGGTCATACCCAAATCTTCTTTCAGGTCTGTCTCATTCAGCCTCAGCAGGAGGTCACCATCAATCTGATATTCCTGTCATAAACAGCACAGTGTTACATAGAGATACATAGGCAGACAGCATGGACATATACTGTGTTCTGACTCCAACAGCACATGGGCAATGCAGTTGCATTTGTGTATATGCTTTTCTCTAGCTAAAGTGATTGCAAACATATTTTTCTTTTAAATAACAAATGTGTCATACTAACCTGCTCTGTGCATTGGTTTTGCACAGAGCAGTTTGATCCTCCTCTTTTGGGGTCACCTGCCAGCGCTCCTTCCTCCTCCTCTTTGCCCCCATAATAAACCACTTGCTATAGGGGCATTTGCACGGGCACGGTCCTGAGTCACGCTGTGTGCGTCCATTGACACACACACAGCTTGGCTTAACCCTGCCCCCACTCTCTGCTCATTGGCTTGTATGACATCAGCAGGAGCCAATGGCTCCATGTCCAGTGAAGAGAGAGAGAGTGGAGAGAGCAACGGCCCTGGATCGAGATCTTGTTAGTTAGTATAAAGTGGTGGTGGTTGTGTGTGTGTGTGTGTGTGGGGGGGGGGGGGCTTGGTTGCATGCACAGAGAAGGTTTTTTTTACCTTAATGCAGAGATTGCATAAGACATTCTACCTTTGCAACCACTTTAACCACTTAACGACCGCCGCATGTACATAGACGTCCACAGAATGGCACGTACAGGCAGATGGGCGTATATATACGTCCCTGCCCTTCCGCGGGTCCGATCGGGACCCCCCCCCCCCGGTACATGCGGCGGTCGGAATTAGCCTGGGAGCAATCCAGGGTGAGGGGGCGGCTATTTGTTTCTAGTCGCCCCCTCGCGATCGCTCCCCGGAGCTGAAGAACGGGGAGAGCCGTATGTAAACACGGCTTCCCCGTGCTTCACTGTGGCGGCTGCATCGATCGAGTCATCCCTTTTATAGGGAGACACAATCGATGACGTCAGTCCTACAGCCACATCCCCCTACAGTTGTAAACACACACTATGTGAACCCTAACTCCTACAGCGCCCCCTGTGGTTAACTCCCAAACTGCAACTGTCATTTTCACAATAAACAATGCAATTTAAATGCATTTTTTGCTGTGAAAATGACAATGGTCCCAAAAATGTGTCAAAATTGTCCGAAGAGTCCGCCATAATGTCGCAGTCACGAAAAAAATCGCTGATCGCCGCCATTAGTAGTAAAAAAAAAAAAAATTATAAAAATGCAATAAAACGATCCCCTATTTTGTAAACGCTATAAATTTTGCGCAAACCAACCGATAAACGCTTATTGCGATTTTTTTTACCAAAAATATGTAGAAGAATACGTATCGGCCTAAACTGAGGAAAAAAATATTTTTTTATATATTTTTGGGGGATATTTATTATAGAAAAAAGTAAAAAATATTGAATTTTTTTCAAAACTGTTGCTTTATTTTTGTTTATAGCGCAAAAAATAAAAACCGCAGAGGTGATCAAATACCACCAAAAGAAAGCTCTATTTGTGGGGGAAAAAAGGACGTCAATTTTGTTTGGGAGCCACGTCGCACGACCGCGCAATTTTCTGTTAAAGCGACGCAGTGCCGAATCGCAAAACCTGGCCTGGGCATTTAGCTGCATTTTGGTCCGGGGCTTAAGTGGTTAATGGTACTGGTTATGCTGCCAGTCCAAGGCCACTGTTTTAACTGCATGTATTTGTCTGTAACCCCCCCCCCCCTTTCCCCCTTGGTATGATATAATTCCATCACCTCATTATTGAGCTTTTCTATTCTTCCTGCAAGGCACACATTGAGGCTAGGAGAAACAAATATTAATTTTGACCGCCTTAAACACTTCATTATCACTTCTACTGCATCTTATTGTTTGCCTCAAACGTTCTGCATGCAATAAAAATATTCATGGATGCCAAATGTTTGGTGAGTTCAGCCATCTGATGAAGATTGGCATAGAGGTCTCAGGAAGGGATAGGTCATTATTACAACTGGAGTCAGAATATACTGTATGGCATTACGTACCATAAATACTTTCAAGAACTTGTCAAAGCCAATCTGCTGCAGCCAGTTTTGAACTTCCAGAGGTTTCCAGTTAGGTACTGAGCTTGCAATGCGGGACGGGACCTCTTCTCCCATCATCCGAAGGGCTTTTTTAGCCAGGGCAGAAACCGTACAGTCTACTGAGTAACAAACAATTCGCCGTAGGCTTTGTGTAGCTCCAATTTCATTGAATATCTGGAATAGTAAACAAGACTAAATTTACAACATGAAACCAATGAGGCTTAAGCCTAGTACACACTATTTCCTTTTTTGCGTTTAACCCAAAGAAACAGAAGAGCTTTGAATGAGCCGTTGTACCAACTATGCAATTTTAGTACAGCATTCTCCCCCACTGAGCTATTGTGTTCTGACAGGGGGACGCCAGAACATACGGGTCGGTCGCTCTCAGGCATTGGCTGAGAGTGCTAAACAGATGCAGATCGGCAGACCTTTTTTAGTCAAGCCCAGTCAACAGAAGCTGGCCGGCTTCTGTCATATTGGCTGCCATACACATGGCCAAATGTCTTTCGTTTTCTATTGAACCAGCCAATGCTGCCCAATATTTGGCCTGTGTGTACGGACCTCAAGGTCACTTACAGGGCCAGTTTTTGGGTATAATATTCACCTTCCTGCAAAGTTTCTATTATGAAATGCGAGTGTATAGTATAAATACATACATGTGTATAAATACATATAGGGCTAGATTCACGTAGATCGGCGCATCTTTAGAGCGGCGTAGCGCATCTCATATGCGCTACGCCGACGTAACATAGAGAGGCAAGAACAGTATTCACAAAGCACTTGCTCCCTTTGTTGCGCCGGCGTAACGTAAATTGGCCGGCGTAAGCCCGCCTAATTCAAAGTAGGAAGGAAGTGGGCGTGATCTATTAAAATGAAGCGTGACCCCATGCAAATAAAAGGCCGAACGGCGCATGCGCGCGCATGCTCAGAATCACGTTGCATCACAGGGATGCGCGCTCACGTGAGGACGTGACGTGACGACGCGATGCGCTCTCGGGTGGGGGAGTGAAGAGCTATGGGACTGCTGAGAGGAAGGACGGACCGCGCCGAATGAGAAGGGGAGACGGCAGCTCCGTTCGTGGCACGTGATGTTCAGCGGCTTTCCATTGGACCATCGGACCAAATCGCCTCCTGTGGTGCTAAGGGCTGCGGGCGGCGAGGTGTCGCGCCGCGCCGCAGCACCGGAGAAACGGATACAGGACGCGGGGTGAGTAGAGGGGGGACGGACCCCGCTGACCACACCGGCTTCGGATGGGACGCTGGCCCGCGTTGGGGTGAGTGAGTGTACTGAGCCAGCGTGCACGCAGAGTCCAGGCAGATATCATCTACACCCCTCCTCTCAGCTGATCCAGACCTAGAGGTATATTCGAATCTGGGACTTAATTTTGTTGCTTAATCAGATTGTCTAAACCAGCGATTAGAAACAGCAAGTAAATGCAGGTTTATGGAGAAAAGAGATGTATTTAGCTATGTGGGATTAAATCAGAGCTGAAATATATGATATGGTCACAGAACAATGCAACACAACTGAAACACTGGAGAATGGAAGATCAATAAGGGAGGCAAATGATAACCTTGAGATAACCAGCTGCCCACGCTAAATAAATTTGTATAGAAGGAGGGTTAAGATGTGTCACCATGGATAAACGGACTGCTACAGACTTTCCATACTCTACTTGACTGGGCAGGGACTATTTATAGCACATGTGAAGTATCTATAATTGGTAAAATCGGCACATACTTTTTGAACTCAAATTCTTACCTGCATGCCCCCCTAGAAGTCTGCCCATTTGTAAAAAAGAAGGGAAATTTATTTTTCTTCTTTTTTGCTTGCGGGGAAATTTATATGCCCCATTCCTCTTGGGGAAATTCTAGGCACCCCTGGTTTTGACTCCTCTCCATCTCTTTTTTTTTTTTTTGGGGAGTCCCCTAGTCTCCTTGGGCGTTTAAACAGTAGGAAAAGGGAAAGATCCCTGATGTTGCCCCCTCCCTCTCCCCCTATCCAAAGCCCTAAAACTGATTGGTAAATAAGGGAACTTTGTCAATTCATACCCCTTGCAGATACAATCACCATTGGCTATAACTGACTAGGAAGAATTTTAGGGGGGAAGGAAAAAAAAAAAAAAAAAAAGAAGGAAAGAAAAAAAAAAAAAAAAAAAAACGGGGACAAGCAAATAACAGGGGAGGGGGCGAGGAGAGGGGAGAGAGGAGAAGAAGGAAAGAAATAAGGGGGAAATACAGGAGAAACAACGATACCCCACAAAACAAAAAAGACTGGGGATGAATAAACCCTCTGGATATATTACATAGGGATCCTTGGTTAAAAACTAGGAAAATTCATATAAAACATGGATACGAGTGAAGAGGACCCACAAATGTAGGATACTATCGGTGCAATCGGTGCAATTTGAAAGCGGGGTCACTGGAATCAATACTCCATTTGCTCTTCTTTATCGACGAGACCATATACTTAGGGAGTCCCTCGGTACCCTTTGGTTCGGAAAAGGGGTCACTGATTACGTCTATCCCGGAAGTATCTCTAGTCCCGGATTTTAAAAATCCTAGACACTCAGACGACCGGAAGAACTGACGGTCAATACGCCTCTCCTGGACTAAAAATAGAAGGGAGTGGGGGATAAAAAGGAGAAAGAACTTTGGGGAGATTTGGGGATCAAATTCTGTCTCCTCCTACTAACCCCATAAACAAAGGATTGGAAGGTGACCCTTTTATCCCCTCTCTCTTATCCTGCTCTCTGTGTACATAAATATTTGGACATTGGTACACTGATAAGTGTTGGTCAGCGTTGCTCAAACGGTTAGAACCGCCGAAACCTGAGATAATAGTAGTAGGGTAAGAGTTAAAAAAGGGGGTAAAGGAGGAGAGGATAGAGTTGGAGCAGCAAATCCCTACAAAGCAAACCTCCGGCCCAACCCAGTCTAGTACTTCATTTCGATCTCTCCCATTATATTGATTTGTATATCAATTGGGGGAATAAGAGGTCAAGCTGGGGAAGAGAATCAGAAAGAAGGAGACTAACATGAGCAGGATGACGAGTAGATCAACAAAAGGAGGCCCCCCAACCACCCCAAGTAACACCATAGCAACAAGCTCAATAAGGCCATTTGTAACCAGAGGGGAAAGCCCGCGGGCGCTTGGAGCCCAGAGTGTAATTAAGCAACAACAAGGGAATAAAGTTAAAAAGGTTGAAAATAAGAAATCCCAGAGTGACAATTCCAGAGAAACATCTATAGAACTAAGAGAGGAGGGGCCTACTGGAAGTGCTCTGGAAAGTAGCAGGATGGATGAACGAAGCACGGACACTCAATCCCCCACAAAAGGAGAAATGGCAGAGATGCTGTTAAGATTAGAAAATGTGATAAAAAGTGAAATACAGAACTTAAGGACCGATTTCGGCCATATGCTCTCCAGAATAGAAACAGCAGAGGAACAAATAGAGAAACAAGAACGGGAATCAATTACACTAAAAGCCCAGATTGATCAGATTCAACATCAACAGAGGCATATTCTCTATAAATTGGAGGATCAGGAAAATAGAAGCCGGAGGCAAAACTTAAGGATAAGGTCTATACCAGAGAAGAGGGGCGAGGACCTCAGGATAATAACACAGACGATATTTGGTCCATTATTGGAAAGAACAATAGACAATCCAATTAGGATCGAAAGGGTGCATCGAGTAGGAAACCCGAAAAGAGTGAACCCCGAGCGATCAAGAGATGTCATAATAAGGTTCCGATTTTATGAAGACAAAGAGGCAATTTGGAAGAAGCTGAGGGGGCAACCCCCGATAGTGTTTGAAGGGACGGAGCTGCAGATTTTCACTGATGTGGCCCCAGAAACTCTGGCAAGGAGATGGCTGTTAAAACCACTCTTAAAACAGATGATAGACATGAATATTAAGTATAATTGGGGGTTCCCTGCCTGTCTAATTGGAACAAAAGAGGGGAGATCTGCGACACTAAGATTCCCCGAGGACTTAAACGAATTCTGTAGGAAATTGGATATTCAGGTCCCTGACTTGCCAGGCTGGGGGTAGGGGGGGAGGCGGAGGTGGGAGGGAGAGGGGGGGAGAACAAAAACTCCACCCCCTCCTCCTTCTTTCCTTAGCTCTACCCCCAGTTGCATCTTTCCCTTTTTTAGGGCACGGATCGACGCCCCCGGCAAAAAAAAAATTTTTTCCCTTTTTCTTTCTTTTCTTGGGTCTGGTATTTCCTCCGATCACGGACCGGGGCCGTGTCCTCTTCCCCCCCCTCCTGGGTAGAAAACTGGAGGGGGGGAGGCGGTCTCAGACCCCACCCAGAACGACCTGAACCATGATATGGAAGATGGTTCAGAGGTCTTGAACAGGCCAGATAGGGGGGGTGGGAGGGAGGGAGGGGGGGAGGGTTTAGTCGGGGGAGGGGGAGGGATGGGATGCAGGGGGGGAGTGGGGGGGGAGGGGGGTGGGGGGGGGGGGGGGGGGGGGGGGAGATGCCCTGTCTCACCTGGAAAATTAGATGCGAGCGTGTACCATAGAAAGGAAAATTGTAGATCTAGTCGAGGATTAAAAAACAAAAAAAACGAGGATGCCAGTAATTAAATGTCTATCATACAATGTTAAGGGACTGAATAGCCCATACAAGAGACATAAGGTTTTGAAGGAACTGAAATATTATAGGGCAGATATTGCATTCCTACAAGAGACCCATCTGACAATAGGATCAAACGTTAGGATGTACTCGCCAGACTTTCCCACTTGGTATTACGGAGATACCATCTCCAAGAGGGCTAGAGGGGTCGCAATTGGGGTAGCCAAGGGTACAAGGTTTGTGCTTACAGATAGACTAACTGACCCAGAAGGGAGATTCCTCTTCCTGAGAGGAAAACTGGAGGAGGAAGACTATACCCTTGTAAACATATACGCACCTAACACTTCCCCAATGAAATACATTGTGGGAATTTTGGGGAAATTAAAAGACTTCAGCAGGGGAAAGATAATACTAGGAGGAGACCTAAACTTCTGTATGGATCCGAAAGTGGATAAATCACATCGGACATTAGAAACTCAGGACACACAATTAAGAAAGGCCAAAGCTAGCTTATACAGAAGTCAGTTAGTGGATACATGGAGGATTTTTAACCCTTGTCAACGAGACTATACTTTTTACTCCCAGGTGCATGGTAGCTATTCTCGGATCGACCACATCTTTGTCGATCACAGAATGCTGGAGGGTGTGGTCGAGACAAGAATAGAGCCCATGACGATCTCTGACCACGCGCCCATTAGTATTTCTATAAAAATCTCGGGCAATCAAAGGCCCTATCAAAGCTGGAGATTAAATGAGGAACTACTGATTGAGGAGAGAAGTTTAACAAGGGTCAAAAAAGAACTAGAAGAATATTTTAAGATCAATGAAACGGAGGAAATCTCGGCGGCTACCCTATGGGATGCCCATAAGGCAGTAATAAGAGGGGTTCTGATCTCTGAAGGGGCAAGGAGAAAAAAGGAAGCGATCAGCAAAAAAGTTAAATTAATAGACGAGATTTACAATCTAGAACAAATACACAAAAAAGAAAGTAAACAACGAGACGTATACCTAACCCTAGTTAACAAACGAAATCAACTTAAAGATCTCATGGATCAGGATACAAGAAAAGAATTCAACTTAATAGCAGGGGAAAGATATAGGTGGGGAAATAAAACAAGCAAACATCTGGCTCGGTTGGTGAAAAAAAAAAAATCAAGAAATTATATTGACAAAATTAAAAATGATAAAGGAGAGGTTGCCCATACAACAAAAGAAATCGCCGAAACTTTTAGATCATACTATGAAAAATTATACTCAGTTGAACAAAAGATTTGGCAGATAGGAGAAAAAGAAAACAAGATCACAACCTTTTTAAAAGAGGCAAGACTCCCAAAAATTAGTCAATTCGACGCAGAGGGGATGGACAGGCCAATCACCGAGAATGAAATTAAGCTAGCACTAACAAACTCAGCCTCAGGTAAAAGCCCAGGCCCAGATGGCTTCACAGTAATGTACTACAAAAAATGCAAAGAGACACTACTACCAAGGCTATGTAAGTACTTCAACGGCCTTGGGAAGGGGTACAAATTAAGTAAGGAGGCCTCAGAAGCAATTATCACTGTCATCCCGAAGGAAGGTAAAGACCTGAAAGGATGCCCGGGGTACCGGCCAATATCCTTGCTAAACACGGATATAAAACTGTTCGCAAGGATCTTGGCCGGGAGAGTTAAGCAGGAAATGAATAAATTGGTGCATCCAGACCAGACGGGGTTCATCCAGGGGCGAGAGGGGAGAGACAATGGCGTCAGAACACTTTTGATTATCCGGAAAATGAGGACAATGGGGTCCCCAGGTCTACTCCTGTCAATAGACGCAGAAAAAGCGTTCGACAGGGTAGACTGGGGACTCATGCTCTCTACTTTAAAGGAAATGGGGTTTGGCCAGGGGATGATGAATTGGGTGGCTGCCCTATATCAGTCCCCTATGGCCAAAATTAAAATAAACGGCAGCTTCTCGCAAACATTCCAAATGAAAAACGGAACACGGCAGGGGTGCCCATTGTCCCCACTGCTGTTTGTGTTGTCAATGGAACCCCTGCTAGCCAAGATTCGTATTAGCCAAAAAATAAAAGGGATCAAAATAGGAGAGGAGGAACACAAACTTGCAGCTTTTGCAGAAAAAAAAAAAAAAAAAAAAAAAAAAAAAAAAAAAAAAAAAAAAAAAAGAATCACGTTGCATATACTTCCTAAGATACGACGGCTCAATGCCTACGACGTGAACGTAACCTACGCCCAGCCCCATTCACATACGACATACAATGACTGTTCCCTGGTCCATACCCTAACATGACTTACACCTGCTTTATGAGGCTTAACTTTACGCCGGACGTACGCCTTACGTAAACGACGTAGATTATAGCGACGGGCGCAAGTACGTTCGTGAATCGGCGTATCTCAGTCATTTGCATATTCAACCCGTAAATCAATGGAAGCGCCCCTTGCGGCCAGCGTAAATATGCGCCCAGGCTCCGACGGCGTAGGAAACTTACGTCGGTCGGATGAAGCCACAATTCAGGCGTATCTAGCTTTAATAATCAGGCGCATAGATACGACGGCGCATCGGTGCACTTACGCGGCGTATATAAAGATACGCCGGCGTAAGTGCTTTCTGAATCCGGGCCATAGAATGTATCTGTTTTACTTTAAAGGGGTTGTAAAGGTACAAAAAAATAGGTAACACCACACCAGGGAGAAAGCCTCGCATTACTGTGTGTAGTTACAGACAGAAGAACAGGAAGTGAGGATTTCTCAGAAGAAATAAGGACATTTAAAAGCAAAATTGAAGGATGAGGTAAGTGAAGGAGGACTGCACTAAGGTAAAGGAAGCTATTTAGTGAAAAAAATTACCTTTACAACCCCTTTAAAGTGTATGTATGCCAAGACTTATTTTTTTGTAGTTTTGGATGGAACAGAAAAGATTTGAACACCTGTCAAGATTTTCTTACTACAATAGTACCTTTTTGACTGTAATCACAGTAATTATTTTATATTACAGCAGTACATTTCTTACATATGGGGGGTGTAATTGCATTCATTCCAACTAGGTAGATTTACCTTCTCATCTTTTGTCCTGGTGTAAACTGTAACTGAGACAGAAAGTGACAGGAAATCCAACATATTTGGGCTGAAACCAGAGCAGGAGTTGAGGGGAAAACCTCCAATAAGGATGCTTGTTCTGATGACAACTGTCTAAAAGGGGACTTTTCCTCACTTTGTAGAGATTTCCTCTCCCTATTTATGTTTGTAGCGCCCACTTTATAGTACTGGTGCTAGTCAAATTTAAGCATAGATCAGAGTATAGTTAGACTCTGATCCTGATTGTTAGGTGTGAGAATAGGGCCTCTGTCTCAGCTTGGGTCTGCTGTATCGGGGTGTTCTTCCAGCCCCGGTGCTGCAGGTGGCAGCATTGGAGTCAAGGTTTGGGTGCTCTTCCCAGCAGCCAATCACGAGTGTTTGTCCTCGCTGTGCATGCTAGGGAGGGGTATTTATGGGACAGACTTTTATTGGTTCTTCGTACAGTGTGGCACCCACCTTTAGGGTGTGCACATCACAGAACCCCGGCGTTATGGCCTACCTGGCCGGGGCATGCGTGCCACGCGGTGTTCCTGGTTCTGGGACCATGTTGGCCCGGAACATCTGAACCAGCGATGGGGACCCAGTGAGCGACTGGATTCCCTCTTTTTAAGATTCCAAGCTGGGTGCTGTTCGGTGGGGAGTCGGTCTGAGGAGCGCCATTGAGTGGCTGGCGGTCCAATAGGGCTTGGACGAAACCACCGGGGATCACAGGTAGCCGGACACTGCGAGACTGATCACCTGTCAGTCGGTACCTGGGCGACAAGTTGAAGGAGATCCAGACATAACTCAACCAAGGAGGCATATCTCCAAGAATCCTACCCAGAGGGGACCTGTGGCAGAGGTATCTTCTGAGGCTCTTTGAGAGGGGTCTGTGGCAGAGACTTTCTCACAAGTTCAAGTTCACCAAGGAGGGTCTGTGGCAGAGACTTCATCCTATAATTGTCCGAGTGATACTCCGGCTGCCAGGTCAGTGAGAGAGGCCTGTCTGGGTACACTGAACCCACTCCGGCGGGAGTGGCGCAGAGAAGCGTTACGTTTGGGAGCAGGACTGTTTCCTATCATTACGCCTGAATCCGCTATTCTTCCTCCTTTCAACTTTACTTTCCTCACCGCAAGTTTTATTGTTTTTACCCGGCTGGGTAATAAAGAGCACAGCAAAAGAGCACCTGTCGTGGACATTCCTTTACTTCTGTTTATGCACATACGCATCATTCACCCCTAGAGAATTCGGAGGAGCCGTGAGGTAACACGCCGCCCAAAAATACAGCAGCTCCACTGGGGGAAATGCTACATGTTGTATCTCTGGAACAAGGAGTAAAGAAAGCAAAAAACTGAATGGGATGCTCACCCTATCCAAACTCCACAAATGTTTTGGCTATACATAGGTTTGTCTTAAAGGTTAAGTTAAATTTAGAGACCAGGACATTTGGAACAATGAAGCCCCATACACATGACCGGTTTTCCTGCCAGGAAAACTGCAGGGAGAGCTTTTGCCCGGGAATCCCGGCCGTGTGTATGCTTCCTCGCAGTTTTCCCGACAGGAAAACTTCCGGGAATCCCGGTGGGAAAATAGATAACCTGATCTCTATTTTCCCGCCGGGATTCCCATCGGTTTTAAACCCAGCAGTTTTCCTATGGGGAAACACTGCGAGGGAGCATACACATGGCCAGGATTCCCGGCCAAAGCTCTCCTGCAGTTTTCCTGATGGGAAACCCGACCGTGTGTACACAGGGAAACTTACCGAGCAGGTTCTCGGGTTTCCCGACGGACTTTGTACCGCCAAGAATCCTGGTCGTGTGTACAGGGCTTGTTACAGTTATGAGGTGGGGGGGGGGAGTTGTTTTATTTTTTACTGTTCTTTAAGAGCATAAAACCCTACTAGTAATGATTTCTTAAATTCAAAACATTGCTCATTTCATTTGACTTATGAGGCCAACCCATTTGGAGTTATGATAATTCCAAGGTACACCTTACACAAGCAACATGTCACCTGTTCCTCCAACCTACAATTCTAGGCAACACATCAAAAATGTAAAAAAATACCAGAGAGAATCCAAGGAAAATTCTGATCCTAGCGCAGAATAGCAGCTATTATAAATATAGGCCCAGATTCTCAAAGGACTTACGACGGCGTAGCGCCATGTACGCCGTCGTAAGTCCGAATGAGAGCCGTCGTATCTATGTGGCTGATTCTTAGAATCAGTTACGCATAAATTCGGCTAAGATACGAGCGGCGTAAGTCTCTTACGCCGTCATATCTTAGTTGCATATTTACGCTGGCCGCTAGGTGGCGCTTCTGGAGATTTACGCGTCGAATATGCTAATGAGCTAGATACGCCGATTCACGAACGTACGTGCGCCTGGCGTAGCAAGATACGTTTACGTAAGACATACGCCGGCGTAAAGTTACCCCTTCATAAAGCAGGGGTAAGCCATGTTAGGTATGGACGTCGGAAACGTACGAACAGCGTCGTGTTTTACGTCGTTTGCGTAAGTCGTCCGTGAATGGGGCTGGACGTAATTTACGTTCACGTCGAAAGCATTGACTATTTGCGCCGTAAGTTTGAGCATGCGCACTGGGATACGTTCACGGACGGCACATTCGCCGTTCGTTAAAAACGTCAATCACGTCGGGTCACGATACATTAACATAAAACACGCCCACACTAGCCTACTTTGAATTACGCGGGCTTACGTCGGCACAGTTACACTACGCCGCCGTAACTTTGGCCGCAAGTTCTTTGAGAATACGGGACCTGCCTCACTAAGTTACGGCGGTGTAGTGTATCAGAGATACGCTACGCCCACCTATAGATAGGCGCGTTTTTGAGAATCTGGCCCATAGTGTGTAAATAAATCAAAATATGTCTCAATGATACATGGTTAATGTTTCATTAAAACATCAAAAATGTTTTGAGCTATGATCATTTTCTCATAAATTACAAAAACATCCACCAAAAACATTCACGGATAATTTGGACATTTGTAATGCTAAACCTGACATACACTTCAAAAGAAAACCGAGGGCCAGATTCTCAGAAGAGATACGACCGTGTATCTCAGGAAACACCGTCGTATCTCTGTTTTTGGCCCCGGGTATCTATGCGTATGATTCCTAGAATCATTTTCGCATAGATACGGCGTAGATCCGACAGGTGTAAGTCACTTACACCATCGGATCTTAGATGTAATTCGACGCTGGCCGCTAGGTGGCGTTTACGTTCAGTTCTCATTTGACTATGCAAATGAGCCTGATACGCCGATTCCCGAACGAATTTGCGCCGCGTCGTTGTCGTTTACGTCGTTTCCGTAAGCGTAAGGTTACCCCTGCTATATGAGGGGTAACCTTACGCCAGTCCGCCGCATGCCATGTTAAGTATGGCGTCTTTTTCCGTCGGTTACGTCGTTTTACTAAGTCGTCCGCGAATACGACTTTACGTCAATGACGCTCACGTACTGGGCTATTTTTCCGCCCGGCGCATGCGCAGTTCAATCGGCGCGGGGGCGTGCTTAATTTGAATACAAGCCGCCCCCTTTGATTTACGCGGCCATACGCCGGGCCATTTACACTACGCCGCCGCAAATTACGGAGCAAGTGCTTGGAGAATACGGCACTTGCTCCAGTAAGTTTCGGTGGCGTGGTGTAAATGGCTTACACTACGCCGCCGCCGATTCTATGAGAATCTGGCCCCAAATACCTTTTTGCATAGTCACCACCTAGCCCATTTGTGCCTGACACATCTCTGTATACTAGTAAGCAGACCAAAACACATGGAAAAATTTGACAAACATCTCTTAATGCTTGCTAGTGACTTTCAGAACTTATTATAAAAGAAGTCAACAATCAGGGAAGTTGGCAGTTGGTGAACTTGTAGGACCTCCATAATTTCTCAGTATTACTAAACTGGCTGAGTCACTATGTAAGCATTGAGTTTGCATCAGTAAACAGATTTGCCTACAGTTCTGGGTGATACGGGATTGCAACCAATCAATGAATTAGAAGGGATTTCACTTGATTACCGCCTCCTTTATTAGTGTCTTTTATAACAACTGTCAGGCCTCGTACACACGACCAGTTTCCTCGGCAGAATTCAGCTTCCGACCGAGTTTCTGGCTGAATTCTGCCGAGAAACCCGGCCGTGTGTACACTTTCGGCCGAGGAAGCCGACGAGGAGCTCGGCGAGGAAATAGAGAACATGTTCTCTATTTCCTCGTTGTTCTATGGGAGCTCTCGCCCCGCCGAGCTCCTCGGCGGCTTCAGTGCTGAACTGGCCGAGGAACTCGATGTGTTTGGCACGTCGAGTTCCTCGGCCGTGTGTACGAGGCTTCAGAATTGCCTTAAACGGTAGAAAGCAATCAGATGAAGGGCCTGTGTCAATGGATGTGTGCTTGCTTGAATCAGGTTTTGCATTCCCAAACAAGTCTATGGGCATGCAAAAACCTGCTTCAAGCGGGCAAATGTAGAGCAGCTGTTGGTCAAATGCAACTGTTAATCAATTTTCCGTGATTTCAGGAGCTTCTTAACCTGATGTCAAACTGATGCCATTGAAAAAAGGTCTAAGCTAGGGTTGCCACCTCATCATTTTAAACCCAAACACATATTAAAGCGGAGTTCCACCCAAAAATTGAACTTCCACTTTTTAGAATCCTCCCCCCTCTGGTGTCACATTTGGCACCGTTCAGTGGGGAGGATGGAGCAGATACTTGTGTAATAAAGGTATTTTCTCCCACTTCCTGGCATAGATCACTGCGGTGATCGCGGTGACCTATGCCACTTCCGGTGCCTACTCTGTCCTCCCTCGCTGTCTTCTGGGAGACACACAGGTCCCAGAAGACCGCAGGACCAGTGAGGACACGCAGCATGACTCAGAAAGTAGGGAAGTGAACTTCCCGATTCCCTTACCAAGGGTGGCGGCGGCAGCAGCCGAGAGCCGACGGACAGATTGGCATCGGCTGCCGACATTGCGGGCGCCCTGGACAGGTAAGTGTCCATATATTAAATGTCAGCAGCTGCAGTATTTGTAGCTGCTGGCTTTTAATTTTTTTTTTTTCGGCGGACCTCCGCTTTAATTACACAGGTTCTGAGGCTAATTTAATGCAGATAAGGCACCAAGTGATTTTATTTACCACCTTAATCAGCCACAAAACCTGTGTAATTAATATGCGTTCGGGTTTAAAGGGATGAGGTGGCAACCCTAGCCTAAGCCCATCAACAAAGGTCCATAAAGCATGGGTTCACCCTAAAAACATGTATTTAACATTCCATTCAGCATAATTCCAACATTTACACTATGCCGTTTTTTGTTTTTTTTTGCTGTACATACCGTCTGATTGTTATTTTCCACCCGGCTTCCGGGTTCTCACTCCCGCGGGAGTAGGCGTTCCTATGCAGAGGCTAGATGATTGACGCCTTGTGAAAAACTTCCCCTCGGCGCATAAGGCGCGTTACCAGTTTTCTGAAAGTAGTCAGCTCTACATGGCAGGCGCAGGCGCCATATAGCGCCGTATAGAGCCGACTAGCAGTTCGGCTACTTTTGGAAAACTGGTGACGCGCCTTATGCGCCGGGGGGAAGTTTTTCACAATTCGTCAATCATTTAGCCTCTGCATAGGAATGCCTACTCCCGCGAGTGAGAACCTGGAAGCCGGGTGGAAAATATCAATAAGACGGTATGTACAGCAAAAAAAAAAAACGGCATAGTGTAAATGTTGGTATTATGCTGAATGGAATGTTAAATACATGTTTTTAGGGTGAACCTCCGCTTTAAATCTCCATTCCCCTATGATGAATGTGTGTACTGCTCTATACAAAACAATATTGCTGACTTATTGTATTGCTGACTCAAGGCTCTTATGCCACGCAGATTTTAGGCTGCATTCTTGCGTTGACCGCTAGGGGGCGCTCCCATTGTGGTCAGCGTATAGTATGGGTGGCTTCCGTTTCCGGGGGGAGTGGCTTAGGCATGGCAGAGTGAGGAGGTGAGAGAGGAGCCCCCAGCGAGAGTGCCGCGCGTATCCATCAGAAGGACCGGCGAAAGGAGGCTATACACCCCCTCTTGAACAGCTGATGTCGCGCAGAGGGAAGAGCGCAGGAAGGAGTGTAGGTGTATCGAACCTAGCAACCCACACGTACATCACCCGGTATCTCAAGGCTAAGAAAGAGCCGCTGCTGCGAACGGACGCTGTGGACGCAGCGGACGCTGGTTATACCACAGACACCGTAGTCACTACAGACATCGCGGACGCAGTGCTCGATATGGCCGGGAGACGGGAATCATTGTCAGAAGCCTCATCCCAAGCTCCAGCAGTGAAGCCCACGCAGACTGGAGGTATGTCTAGAGGGAGAGGGGGAGGGCAGCCGGAACCCTGTGCTGAAACATCCATAATGAAGGCAGGGGAAATAAAGGTATGTCTCCAGAGCACAAAAGACACACAGACTCTGGAAAATGAGAACGAAAATGAAGCTGCACTAGATATCAGAAAGCTCAGTGCACTCATACAGGCACTCCCCACAAAGGAGGACATACTGATACTGACGAACAGTATAACGGGGGCACTGAGGGGTGAAATAGAGGAGGTACGCTCAGGTGTGACGAGGGGGGAGCTCAAAATAAACAGTTTGGAAGAACAGAGTCTTGCATTTGGGCACAGAATGACGAATATGGAGGAAGAATTAAAGAGACAGTATCAGCAGTTAGCTACATTAGAATTACTCACGGAAGAAGCTGAGGACAGAAGCAGACGGAACAATATTCGAATAAAGGGGGTCCCCGAAAGCCTGGAGGGGTCTGATCTGCGTGAAATGATTACAAATATGCTAAACCATGTTTTGAAAAATCCCCCAGACACACCGATCGAGCTAGATCGGGTGCAAAGGGGTTCCTATTACTCGATATTCGGCCCAGACGAGTCCCAGAGACGTAGTATGCAGGATACACTTTTTCAGGATCAAAGAGGAAATAATGCGTATTGCGTGGAAAGAAGGAGTAATAAAATGGGAGGGCAGTAATATACAGATTTTTCCTGATCTCTGCAGACAAACAAAATGGAGGCGACGGTTGCTAAAACCTTTACTAGAACTTATACGGTCGAAGGAAGGAACATATCGATGGGGCTATCCCCTGGCAGTTATTGCAAAGAAAGAAGGGCAGAGTTTCAACTTGAGATCCCCCGCCCAACTAACCGAACTCTTTCAGTTCCTAGGAACAGAGTCTATTGACGTCCCTAATTGGCTAGAGTTGCCCATGACAATGGATAGAGCCCCCATATAGACTCCCCATATTGGGAACACATATGAGTACTATGAGAACTGTTATGGGGGGGGTAAAAGAAAAAATAGAAAAAACAGATGCAGAGGCCGGATTGAAGTAAGAAGAGGAAGAAAAAACATCTGAAGAGAAAATAAACCCCCAAGGATAATGGATAGTCTTTAACCTTTTTTTTTTTTTTTTTTTCCTCTCTTCGTTTGAAGGACTAAAGTTTTTTTTTTGAGAGTAGACTTTATATTTTTTTTTTTTTTTGGTGTGTTGTGTTTTATTTATTTTTTTATTTTTTTGGGGGGGGGGAGGGCAAACGCAGACGGAAGATTGCCCCCTTTTTTTTTTTTTTTTTACGGGGAGGGAAAGAGGAGGGGAGATGGAGGTATTGGGGTGGAGGATAAGGTAACTCAGAGGGATTATGGATACAGGTGAAGCAAAAAGGGTAGTAATAAAGGTATACAAAATAAATAAAGTAAATCTGTAAAATAGCAAAACACTAAATCAATAAACACTAAATTGATAATCATGGATTAAGGAATTATGTTAGTAATTGTGGAACATTAAACAGAGGATAGTAGATTAGCAGGGAGCGGGATTTTCCCCTTCATGCTCCCCTCCCCTCCACCTTGACCTATCTGGGACGGATGGTTTTCTTTTTTTTAGGGGTGTTTTTTTTTTTTTTTTTGATGATATGATGATATGATATGATATGAAAATGGTATGAAAATGGTACTGCAAATACTGTGGAAATTGTGGTAAAGGCTGTGTCTTTTTTTTTCTTCTTTTCTTGTGCCGAGGACCAATAGAGGGATAAGGGAGGGGTTTGTCTTGTAGTGAGGGGGTAACAAAAAATTTTTTTTTTTTTTTGTGGAGCACTAATTTTGGGAAAGATGGGAGGGGGGGAGGGTAGAGACATAAAAGGATAACTATATTATAGATTTAATACACAAAAAACACAACACACTGATAATGGAGGCAATAGCCCCTTAAATTTTTTTTCTCCCTTCCTGTGAGAGTGGAGAGCAACAATTTTTTTTTTTTTTTTTGAGAACACATGTTTACACATACGTATACCAAATTTGTATACGAATCACACCTATACACCAATATGGATAAATAGATAGAATAAGGGTGGGAGTAAGGTAATGGGGGAATTAGGGTTTAGGGGCAAGGGGTAAGAGGGTCCTCGGTTTAAGGAAAGGATCTATATACAAGGACCAGGTATAATATAAATATAAGTGTACTGTTTTATTTATTTATTGATTATAGATTATATTATACTTATTATATATATTGCATATATTTTTTTTTTCATATTTTTTTTTTTCCCCAATGATTGTATTAATATAAATAAGGTTGTATTAATAAGGACTTTTCAGATCCATATCCACAGGACACTTTATCCGCCAAATTAGGGGGGATTGGAAATGATATTCGGTCTAACTGTATAACTGAACAATAATAGCTCCATAAACGTCCAACTGTAAATAGGCACGGGATCCCGTGTTTCTTGTTTTTTTTTTTTCTTTTTCCCCCTCCCTTTTGGGAAGGGGTGGGTAAGCCCATGGTAAAAGTAAATAGAGTAAGGATGCGCGCAGGCAAGCGTGGGGGGGCTCCAGAGGCACCTCACACTTTGCATTGCATATACACTCCCCCCATTTGTAAACGCCTCTCCTCCAAGAGGAGGAAAGCCGGAGGCGTTCAAGGGGTGGTTTTTTTTTTCCTTTCCCTCTGTCTCCCTTACCACTGCTTTTGGCAGGGTGTCCTGCAGGTCGACAGATCAACAGGGACCGCCTGGCTGGAGATAAGAAGGGGAAAAGGGAATAAACTACTCGGGAACTCGGACGAGTGACTAGCTCCCGAGGGACGGGATAGGGTTTTTTTTTTTGTTTTTTTTTCCTCTCTCTCTCGGATCTCTCCTCCTCTCTCCCCCCACCCCCCCTTTTCCCTCTTGCCTGTATAAAAAACTAAGACAAAATGGATACGATTAATTTTACCTCATATAATGTAAAGGGCCTAAATAGCCCAGAAAAACGATCAAAATTAATGGCGGAACTCTACAGAAGCAAGGCACAGGTAATCTTTTTACAAGAGACTCATTTCAGAAAGGATAAGATTCCAAAATTGGGAAACTATAGGTTTCCAACGGTTTATCATGGTGCCTCACAGACATCTAAGGCAAATGGTGTGACAATCATGCTCTCAAAACAAATGATATGGAAGGAATCCGACGTAATAACGGATGAAGAAGGGCGGATGGTGATAGTAAAGGGAGAAATGGGGGAGCAAAAGGTTACCATGGTAAACCTCTATTTACCTAATGATAATCCCATCTCCGCTCTGGAAAGATATTTGGAAATAGTACAACAAAACAAAGAAGGGGTTCTAATCCTAGGTGGAGATTTGAATATAGCCTTGGAACCGACACTCGACGTATCAAAGGGTATATCCCACATATCTAACATAAAATTACGTAAAGTAAAATGTATGTTACATGATGCGCAGTTGGTGGACAGCTGGAGGACTATGCACGTACATGACAAAGACTACAGCTTCTTCTCTGCTAAACACAAGACATATACGAGAATCGATTATATTTTTGTTGACCAGAATATCCTGTCCCGTCTGCGAGACGCGTCAATAGGGTCATTTACCATTTCTGACCATGCGCCCACTAACTGCTCCATAGAATGGGGAGAGAGGGGTCCGTGTGGGTGGAACTGGAAAATAAATGAGACTCTTTTAAAAGACCCAGCGTACGAGAAGCAGTTAGCGCAGGAAATAGACACCTTTTTTGTTATCAACAACCTGGATGAAACGAGACCAATGTACACATGGGAGGCGCATAAGTGCTACCTGAGAGGTGTGCTTATTTCATTAGGAGCACACAGAAAACGCTCTTTGGGTGCCAAACTCGACACTCTGCTGGGAGAGATCCGAACGTTGGAAACAGCACATAAAAAAGCGCAGACACAGCGGCTCGAGGAAAAGCTGACTGGTCTTCGAGAAAAACTGAACCTTATGCTAACAGAAAAGGCAAAAGCTAAATTGAGTAGATGCAAAAGAGCATACTATGAGTATGGGAATAAACCCAGCAGATTGTTGGCAAATGCACTCAAAGAGACGAGAGCTAGGAATCGTATTGAAAAAATTAAAACTCAAGGGGATGAGGTGGCTAGATCTACGCAACAAATAGCAGGAGCATTTAGAGACTACTACTCAAATCTGTATCAACTGGATAAACAATTACCAAGGGCAAAAATCTCTGACAGAGAAGAAAAGATAAAAGAATACTTAAAGGCCTCAGGGATGCCTAGTATAACAACAGAGAATGCAGAGAAAATAGATGGCCCGATCACAACAGAAGAGTTTCTAGGAGCCCTTAGATCATTAAAATTGGGAAAGGCACCAGGCCCCGATGGGTATACATTACGGTATTATAAAACCTTTGCTGAAAAGCTTGCGCCGAATTTCATCGCGGCTTTTAACTCAATTCGCGACGGACAGAGGATGTTGGTGGAAACTTTAATGGCAGAAATAGTAGTAATCCCCAAGGAGGGGAAGGATCCCGCCCAATGTGCGAGTTATCGCCCAATATCCTTGCTAAATGTGGATCTGAAAATCCTGGCAAGGATATTGGCCGATAGAATACTGACGTATATACCCACCCTGATACATGTGGATCAGGTAGGGTTCACGCCGGGCAGAGAAGGGAGAGAAAACACCCAAAGAGTCTTAAGCACAATATATTTAGCCCAACAACTTAATAAACCATTAATACTCATTTCGGCAGATGCGGAAAAAGCCTTTGACAGGGTGGATTGGGGATTTTTAAAAGCCATACTGCAACACATAGGACTAGGGAGGGGTTTACAGAACTGGATTTCAAGTCTTTACTCTTGCCCTACTGCAAGGGTGAAAGTAAACGGGATAAAATCAGACACTTTCCCTATCCAGAATGGAACCCGACAGGGTTGCCCTCTCTCCCCTATTATATTTATCCTTTCTTTGGAACCATTTTTGAGAGTAATTAGAGCAAACACAGACATAAAGGGATTACGAGGGAAAGGAGAAGAATATAAGGTGGCAGCATATGCCGACGATCTACTGTTTACAATAACCGCCCCAACAACATCTTTACCATGTTTACTAGCAGAAATAAAAAGATATGGGGAAATATCTAATTTTAAAATTAATTAAAGCAAGTCGGAGGCGATGGGAGTGGAGGTAGATAGCCGGATGAAACAGCAACTAGTAACTAACTTCCCTTTCAGATGGACAGACTCCCATGTAAACTACTTAGGAACTAAGATACCAAAGAAGCTAAGTAGGGTGTTTGAACTAAATTTTGCCCCTCTGATAAAACAAATAAAACTCGATCTGCAAAAGTGGGACAAAGAAATTTTCTCTTGGTTCGGCAGAATAAACATAGTAAAAATGAACGTGATGCCAAGAATACTCTATCTGTTTCAGACTTTACCAATAAAAATACCGCCGGGATTTCTGAGAGAAATTAGAACCAGATTTATGAAGTTTATATGGGCAGACAAACCTGCAAGAGTGCGGAGGAGCATATTGAGCCTATCTAAAGAAAAGGGGGGAGTTGGACTCCCAGACCCAATGGGCTACTATGACGCCTCGCATCTAGCCCGTATAGCGGACTGGTGCACACAACAGGAAGACAAACCCTGGGTTAATATGGAACGCGAGGTGTGTTGTATCCCATTGGAGGGACTGGCATGGATAGCAGAAAGTAAAACACCTCAGAGTGTAAAAAAACACCCAATGATAAATGCTACACTTAGAGTGATTAGAAAGGTCGCTAAGAAAACAAAACTGGTGAAATATTTGGGCCCCTTGACACCCATTCTGGGCAATCCGAGCTTTGAACCTGGTCTGAAAGACCGATGTTTTAAAAATTTGAGACGGAAGGGAATCAGTAGACTGACACACTTTATGATTGACAATCATGTGATGCATAAGGAAGAGATGGAACAGGCATATGGGGAGGATATAGATTTATGGAGACAAAATCAGCTGAGAGCCTTTATAGGTTCTCTAAAAATTCGAGAGGAAGATATAGGAGCACCGTCGAAATTTGAAGAAATCTGTCTAAAAAAAGAACCAAGGAGACATATGCTATCATACATGTACAATCTACTGATTGAATCAAGCTCACCCCAAGAACTAATCTTTATACAGGCATGGGAAAGGGATTTGGGTATAAAGCTGTCAGAGAAACAGAAAAATAAGATTTTTTTATTCACACACAAAGCGTCAATTGCATCGAGATACCAGGAGGGGGGATACAAAGTATTGACCAGGTGGTACAGGACACCAACGCTACTGAATCGGATCTTTCCTAACACATCAAAAACTTGCTGGAGATGTCAGAGAGAAGAAGGCACCATGATACACATCTTTTGGAGCTGTCAAAAATTAAAAGAATTCTGGGAGATGGTCTCAAACACTATTCGGGAGATTACTGGGGTAAACCTAGGAGATAGACCCTCAGCATTCTTGCTTTTTGACATCCCACTGTCAATGGAAAAGTATAAACAATCGCTGTTAAGACATTTATTAACAGCAGCGAAGGCGTGCATACCAATCTTATGGAAGAGCACGGTTCCCCCAACAAAGGCACAATGGCTTAGCAGAATAAACGAGATCCAGCTGATGGAAAATCTTACTATGGGTCTTAGGGAGCGAGAGGAGGAGTACTGGAGGACTTGGACTCCATATACTGAGTATGGGGGGCGTGGAGATTAGGAGGGGGAGTGTAGAGGGGATCCTTGAGAGAGGGGAGAAATGGTTTCTGTTTCTCCCTTTTTTTTTGGGGGGGGGGGGGGTAGGGAGGGGGGGAGAATGGGAGGGAAATGATCACATTACAATGGTCAAGACGCGCCCTCGAAAGGCGGTAGCTGTGGGAAATGAGAATATGTATAGAATATATCAGAGCCAAGGAAGGGGAGAATTGTTTTGATATAGAGTGTAAATATTGAGAAGGCGGAACATTAGTTATTTAGTTAAGTGATAAAAAAAAAAGGCTGTTATGACATAAATGAAACCGAAATGTCTGTATTTTACTTTCTGTATATGGTAAGAGATATATATAAAATAAAGAATTATAAAAAGCGTATAGTATGCAAATTGCATACTTACGCCGATTCACAATGTTGCGCGGGCCCTGCGTACGCAAGTTACGGAGTTTCCGTACGGCGTCTTTAGCGTAAGGCTGCCCCTTCTAATAGTAGGGGCAGCCAATGCTAAAGTATACCCTCCGTTCCCGCGTCGTGAAATTTGAATTTCACGCCGTTTGCGTAAGTGATACGTGAATGGCGCTGGACGCCATTCACGTTCACTTTGAAGCAAATGACGTACTTGCGACGTCATTTGCCGCAATGCACGTCGGGAAAGTTTCCCGACGGCGCATGCGCTTTACGATCGGTGCGGGAACGCGCCTAATTTAAATGATTCCCGCCCCCGGCGGGAGCATTTACATTGCGCGCGCTTACGCCGGGCAATTTTGCCAGCGCGCCCTCGCAATTTACGGAGCTACTGCTCCGTGAATCGAGGGCAGCGCAAAATATTTGCGGGGGCGCAGGGCAAAATCGTTGCCCTGCGCCTCCGCAAATAGAGCGCAAATGTACCTGAATATGGGCCATGGTATTGTTTACTCCCACTGGACATTTTCTACTCCCAATGGCCCTAGTCCGGCCCTCCTAAAGTCTGAAGGACCGTAACCTGGCCCTTTGTTTAGAAAGTTTGGAGACCCCTGGTTTAGACCAATGCAAATAGTAGCAGCAGAAATCAGACATTCCTTAAGTTTGTTTTAAGAGGTTAGGTGTGGCAGCTGGCTCTGTTAACCATAATGTCATTATAGTGAATGGGGCCAGCGGCCGCACCTAGCCTCTGAGAGCCGCAGCGGGAACTTCCACTACAATTTGCGTCAGTCTTAATTGCTGGTGTGAATTTAGCCTTCAGGTAAGGTATGTGCTACTGGTGAAGGTAGCAGTTAAAAACCAGCACACTTCCAACCAACACACATCCATACAGGAAAATGTATTGGAGATATACTAGCGCTAATGCGTTTTGTTCCATAAATGTTGGTTTAGCATTGAGCATTGTGTGAAATAAAAGCTGGGAATGGATCAATGGCCAGTAGTAAAGACAACATTTAATTTCACCTTTGTATTCTTGTGTTCGGACTTGATGGCGGCTTCTACACACAAGTAGAAAGCAGCAATACACTGAGCTTCTAGCCGTGAACTGTCCAGCAGTGGCACAAGACGTTGTAGGTCACCAGCTGTCCTTCCTTGCGTGTTATCACTGTTGTTCAAAAGAGAACGGGCATATTCCTGAGGGTCTAAAGAAGAAATAAAGGGTTCAACCAGTGCCAGTGTGCCTGATCTTTCCACTTCCTTTTCAATTTCTTTGTTAGTTGCCAATACTGTAATTGCAAGGCAAGCATGAAATCGGATCTGGTCATCTTCTTTGGAAAAGACTAATGGAAACAACCACTCAGCTGTTCTTTTCTCAATCATCAGACGCTGATTGGAAGGTCCGCCGTACATGGCACAATATGCCAGGGCCATGGCACAATGCCTCAGAACGATTGGGTCTGTCCAACGGCACCAGAAAAGAATTGAGTCAAGACCACCATCGCATATGAGCTGTCTGCAGGTCTCTTCAGAGTGTTTGAACATATGCTCCAGGACACCCGAGAGCCTCCTAGCAAGTCTTGGGTCATCTCTTTCTTTTGCAAGGTTTAGGATCACTCCCAGGCCTACACGAGCAACTCGATCCCTGTAGATAAATAGAAAATTATGAGAGAACATCACAGATACAAACAGTGCAGATAGGGTAATTATATTATGTTCACCCAATAAATAGAAATTAGCTAGTCTATTTAAATGCATTATACATGTAAAGTATTGTACATTGTTTATACAAATCTTCATAATAAGCATATTGATGGGTCAATATTGACTAATGAAGAAACGGTATACCGTATTCTCCGCACCATAAGACGCACCTTTCCCCCTCAGAAATATGGGGGAAAATGTCTCTGCGTCTTATGGTGCAAATATACGACAGGCTCCGCCCCCCCGCCGACGGCAATGTTCCCCGCCATTACCACTGGAAGAGAGGCAGGAGAGCGCGGGGACAGACATACAAACCCCCCCCCCATGGGCGCCAGGCGATCTCCTTACTGGGCATGACACTGTGCCTGAGACAGAAGACAGAGAATTCAGCCGCTCGGGCTGCTCTGTCTTCTGTCAGGCAGATGAGATAACATGAGGTCAGTCTGAATTTGTAAAAAAATGTGGTAGATGGCGCATGATTATTAGAGCATATACAATAATGGTCAGTAAAATAATATAATATGATATGGTCCATAAAAAGCACTGAAGATTTGATCAAATGTCCAATAAAAGTCCAAAGGGCAGGGCTTTTTATCAGCGGAAACGCGGGGGAACGCAGTTCCGGCACCTCCTGGAATGACTGTATGTAATGACAAGGGGTGCTGGGGTGTGCTGCAGGGTATTGATGATCACTGCTGGGGCATCTATTCTAGCTGGAAGGCATCTATTTTTGCAGGGGGTGGTCTGTTGTTGCTGAGGAGGTCTATTGTTGCTGGTGGGAGATCTTAAGTTGCTGGGGGGTCAGTTGCTGTTGGGGGGAGGGGTCTATTGTTGGCTGATGGCTGCCGGAGAGTCTGTTAATGCTGGCTGTGCAGAGATCTGTTGATTCTGCCAGGAGTCTATTGTTGCTGGGGGGGGGGGGGGATTTTATTGTGGGTTGATCCTTAGCAGTGTCTATTGTTGCTGGCTGCAGGGGATCCGGATTTTCTTGATATCATTACCAAATTCCATACAAATTACTTTAAAAAAAAAATGATACTTGGTTCTGTATTGTCTAAAAGGGGTGGTACTGGGAGATGGGTAGGGGGATGGAACTAAGGGACGGTGTCTGAGAAAAAAAGCCCTGCCAAAGGGTAATCCAAATACATATATAAGCACTAGCGGCAGCAGCCCTGAAGCACAAGCAAGCTCTGGAATATATTGTAAGAAGAGAGAGAGATGCGCCAATCTAAGTGCAGTAAGCAGAAAATGTATTAAAAGAATTGTATGTCACATACAGCCAAATGGCTACTCACAAAACATGAGAGGTAAAAGGGCATGTAGATGGTGATGCAGGCCCGATGTCACTACGGGTGGTCAGAGATTCCTGGTCCCGATCCACATTCCTCGGCCAACAGGAGAGCTCTTCCGTGCGAGGACCGCACGCTGCGCTCCACGCTGACATGCACGCTGTCTCGAGCGGCGCATCTGGCTTCCTGCTTCCCCGTGGCTCCCTGAGGCTCATGAGATACTGGACCTCCATTACATCGAGCTCTCCTGTTGGCTGAGGAATGTGGATCGGGACCAGGAATCGCTGACCACCCAAAGTGACATCGGGCCTGCATCACCATCTACATGCCCTTTTACCTCTCATGTTTTGTGAGTAGCCATTTGGCTGTATGTGACATACAATTCTTTTTTTAATACATTTTCTGCTTACTGCACTTAGATTGGCACATCTTTCTCTCTTCTTACAGTCTGCATTTATGGCAATGGTCACTCTGCATATTACTCTGCATTTATGGCACTAGTCAGGCTGCATTTCATGGGCATGGAAAATATTTTAATCGACCATTTTTTTTCTTTTTTTCCTCCTCTAAAACCTAGGTGCGTTTTATGGTCAGGTGCGTCTTATGGAGCGAAAAATATGGTAATTAATTTACAATACATTATATGATGGAAGATTCACAATTTTAGCATTGTTTACTTAACGTTTTGTAAAAAAAGTTACCTGTATTTTAAAGTTGTGTCTTCCTTTGGTACCAGTAAACTCCTCTTTCCGCATTCTTGGGGACTCTTTTTGATGTATATACACTATATTACCAAATGTATTGGGACACCTGCCTTTACACGCACATGAATTTTAATGGCATCCCAGTCTTAGTTTGTAGGGTTCAATATTGAGTTGGCCCACCCTATAACAGCGTCATCTCTTCTGTAAAGGCTGTCCACAAGATTTAGGAGTGTGTCTATGGGAATGTTTGACCATTCTTTCAGAAGCGTATTTGTGAGATCAGGTACTAATGTTGGATGGAAAAAATATTATAGTTGCGCTAATAAGTGAAAATTTAAATTGATAATCAATATTGACAAGACCAAGCATGATTGCAGTGCATTAGCCTCATTATAAAATGCCATAAATATTCAATAATATCAATAAACTGTTATAAATTGGCAATAACATCGTGTGTCATGCCCCTCCAGGTGTGTCTTAGAATAACAGGGAGGTGAAGCCTCCATCAATCAAGATGTAATATCCCACTCCCATTCTATTTATCAGGCTAGTGGGTATGAAGGAGAAGGGAGGGAGCTGTCATTTACCAGAGTGTATACACCCACACGTGTGACTCTAAAGTCATATGGACTTCTCAGCTGTGATAGGGAGGAATTGCTCAGCATAGAAACTCACTGAAATGTGGAAGAGCATTGGACCATATGGGAAAGGGAAAGGTGCGAAGGTACATGAAATGAACATGCATTTGTGTAAGTAGGAAATTGACAGTAATTTGTGGGATTGTCAGGACAATAGAATACATAGGAGAGTGTGCAAAAAATACACACACAAATGATCTGCTGTAAAGCTGAGCACACCAAGTTCTACCCAGATGATAAATACAGTGATAATGTTGAAAAGAGAAAAAAAATTATCCTTCCATTACTTCTAAAATAAGCTTGTTGGTAAGAGATATGTTGTAGCCCAGCAGCACTTTTGGAATATATATACTTTGACTGTCATTGAGGAGGAAGTGAGTCTGTCTGTCTGAAGGCCCAGTACACACTGTACTTTTCAACATGCTCTATCCCAGGATACAATAACAAATCAATATTGCAGCGTATGCCATAATAAACCATGGTTACATATCCTGAGCTCTATCCACTTAGCTTTTAGTACAAAAAAATGTTCTTCAAGTTACTTAGATATTAATTAGGTGATTGTCATGTTCATGTATATTTATTTATTGTAAAATGCTTTTTCATAAAAAAAAATAAAAAAAAAAAGCCTAAAGTCTTGTACACATAGTCCCAATATTAGCCGGACCGCTTCTGTCCAACAGAAGCTGGCCGAACGTCTGGCTTCTGTCGAAGGGGCATGCCAGAATAACATCTGCCAATCGGCTGAAAGAGGTATTAAATCCAAAACCAACTCTGCCTAAATTCAGAAATGCACATGTACAGAGTTTAGAGTTCAAGAGTGTGCTATGTACAGAGTGCAGGGTTCAGTAGTGTGCTACATACAAAGTGCAGCATTCAGGAGTATGCTATGCACAATTTGCAGGGTTCAGGAGTGTGCTATGTTCAGAGTGCAGAGTTTAGGAATGTGCTACGTACAGAGTGCAGAGTCTAGGAGTGTGCTACGTATAGAGTGCAGAGCTTAGGAGTGTGCTGTGTACAGAGTGCAGAGTTTAGCAGTGCGTTACATATAGAGCACAGAATTTTAGGAGTGCATTACATACGAAATGCAGAGTTCAGGAGTGTGCTATATACAGAGTGAAGAGTTCAGGAGTGTGCTATGTGCAGAGTGCAGGGTCCACTAGTGTGCTACAAACAGAGTGTAGTGCTCAGGAGTGGGCTACGTACAGGGTGCAGAGTTCTGGAGTGCAAAAATCAGGAATGCAGAGTTTAGGAGTGTGCTACATACAGAGTGCAGAGTTCAGGAGTGCGCTACATTCAAAGTGCAAGGTTTAGGAGTACTTCCTACAGAGTCCAGGGTTCTGGAGTGTGCTATGTACAGAGTGCAGAATTCAGGAGTGTGCTACATACAGAGTGCAGGGTCCAGGAGTGTGCTATGTATAGAGTGCAAGGTTCAGGAGTGCACTACATACAGAATGCAGAGTTCAGGAGCATGATATGTACAGATTGCAGAGTTGAAAGCCCTGGTTTCAAGTCCAATTCACTAGCAGAGTAGTCCCATCTGATATATTAGAGTCAACGGCTCTCATAAATGACTCTTAGGCCTTGTACTCACGGCAGGACATGTCCGATGAAAACGGTCTGCAGACCGTTTCCATCGGACATGTCTGGCCGGGGACTGCCCGGGGACTTCAGTTCGATGGCTATACACACCATCGAACAGAAGCCCGCGCGTAAACATTACGCGGGGCGTGTCCGCGGTGTCGCCGCGTCGATGACGCGGTGTCGCCGCGACAATGACGCGGCGACGTGGGCGGGCCGCCTTAAAAATGCTTCCACGCATGCGTCGAAGTCATTCGACGCATGCGAGGGATGGCGGGCGGCAGGACATGTACGGTAGGTCTGTACAGACGACCGTACATGTCCGGGCGGACAGGTTTCCAGCGGACTGTTTTAAAACAAGTCCGGGAAACAGTTGTCCGCTGGAAACCTGTCCGATCCGTCCCAAAATGGTCCGCTCGGGCCAACACACGGCCAAACATGTCTGCTGAAACTGGTCTGCGGACCAGTTTCAGCAGACATGTTTGGTCGTGAGTACGGGGCCTAAGAGCTTGTTTAAGCTTGTAGGTAGCGGGTGGTAAAATCAGGTGGTTGGTGGGGGATATACATATGCCCTGATACTTTACTTTGTGGCTGTGGCAAACATTATACCCCCCCTGTTGCATTTAGCAGGCAGTACCACAACCAAACATGACCATGCCACAACTGCCCTTCAACCTTATTTAATGCACAGGGTTGCAGCACAGTGGTACAACATTTATAGGGTTCAAACGGGCAGTGAGGAAATGACATTTCACCTGTCAAACACCTCTGAAAATTGACCCACCATTTATCGCCTTTTAGAGGGGCAGCAAAGTCTGCCACACATCTAACTTTAGTATTTCTTCATAGTTCTGATGGTAAGTAAGAGCTGCAGCTGCCAATTGCAGCCATCCTTTTAAGTCCCTGAATTAGGTGTTACGGGTCTGAGGGGTGTACTGAAGGGGCTAAAAAAAGTTATAAACACACCCTTAAAATTAAGTTTAACCCTAATTTTTAATAACTTTCAGCAGCTGATTTAATCACTTAGTGAGTATTTTAATCCTTGCCTATGTTTTAGTTTAAAGAATTACTAAACCCACAACAGTAAAATCAGTCTGTATATGCAGTAAAGCATGCTTGTTATACTCACTGTGGACCCTAAGGGGTTAATCCTCTGCATTGTGTAAAAAGGCTGTTTGAGCCTGACTTCTCTGATCCTCCCCTTCTTCCACTGTCCCCAATTTATCTCCTGATAGAACAGAGCCTTGGGGACACTCTGTGCATGCTCAGTTTGGTGTGTAGTGCTAGAGAGTTATGTTTTTTTTCTTAAGAGAGCACACGTGATCAGCACAGGGCCAATCAGCACTGTCCAGACAGAGGATCAGGGGTCCTGCAGCCCCATAGGACAATCAGGGGAGAATGGAAACTCCTCCTACAAGCTTTAACCAGACACTGATAGAAGTCGCAAGACTGTTATATACTGCTGATAAGAAAGGTATCTAGGCGTTAGTATTTACTAAAATAATTGCATTTCCATGTTCTGTGTACTGTGGAAGACCAGATATACAGTGTTTCCCCGAAAAAAAGACGTACCCAGAAAATAAGACCTACTGTAGCGTTATTTTCCAGGAGGACTGTAATATAAGCCCTACTCCTAAAATAAGCTTGTTTAAAATGCTTGTAAAATCTTATAATCCACTCTATTACAGTACTATATAATGTACAATGTGTGTGTTTCTGTAATATAATTGCGGGCAAAAGAGCAGAGCGGCACTATAACGAAGGAATTTGCCACCATTATATTACAGAAACACACACATTGTACGTCATATACTACTGTAATAGAGTGGATTATAGGATTTTACAAGCATTTTAACTAAGTTATCACTTGGGATTCCTGTCAGGCAGGGAGAGAAAAGGGGGAGTGAAGACAGCACATTACATGGTAAGACCTACCCCGAAAATAAGCCCTACTGTGTCTTTTGTTGCCAAAATTAATATAAGACCCGGGCTTATTTTCGGGGAATCACATTCGTTAATGCAGGCTCCTGGGTTTAGGAACACTTTAAGTACTGCCATGACTGCTGCTTTAAGTTTCCTGATTCAGGGTGGTCCCTTTCTCTTGTAGCATCCTTGCATGCAGGGACTAAAGTTGTGTCTTATGTCAACTGTTCCAAATGCATCAATATTTTCATCTAACAACTGGTATTACAATAACCAGCATATTGTTGCACACAAAGGAATTATGGGTTGTTAGAGACTTGATGCATTTATTGCATAAGATATTGAATGTGTTTTGGAACCTTGTAATAGAGGTGTGTTTGTTAACGAATGTAACAGGAGCATGCATAGGCAACATTTATTATCAAACCCACTCTTTCACTAAGGGAAGGCTCTGGTCCTAGTTACCTACAGGTTGAGTTTCACAATCTATTTGGAGAGAGCCATTTCTCACAACCTCCTTCCCTAGAAGGGGACTATACTGCAATGCATAATCGGTTTGTAGTTCTACAATATTTCATGTGCTGACCCACATTGAAACAAAAGAGTTGAAAATACTGTAAAGCCCCGTACACACGACCGAATTTCCCGGTGGGAAAACTGCCAGGAGAGCTTTCGGCCGGGAAAACCGGACTTGTGTATGCTCCTCGCAGTTTTCCCGTGAGGAAAACAGTCAGGAATCCCGTCGGGATTCCCGGCGTTTTTTTTTTTTCTGCCAGATCTACTACTCACCTATGGGAAAGACTGCGAGGCAGTGCCGATGGAGCATACACACGGCCGGGATTCCTGGCCAAAGCTCCATAGCAGTTTTCCTGCCAGGTTCTCGGCTTTCCCCTCGGTTTTCCAAGCAGACTTTTTACCGCCGAGAAAACCTAGGGTGTGTACAGGGCTTCAGTAGCGTGAGATGTACTGATTATCTTGCCTTACCTAAAGAAAAACATGACTCTAGTGGTGGCTTGGAAGTTAGCAGTGGCAGCTGGTGCTCAAAATTTTTGGGGGGGCGCAAACGAAAAAAAAAAAAAGAAAAAAATTGCAGCCTCACTGTGCCCATAAAATGCAGCCACTGTGCCATCAATTGTCACCACTGTGCCATGCCATCAAATGCAGTCACTATGCCATCAATTCGCACCACTGTGCCATGCAACCAAACGCAGCCACTGTGCCATGCCATCAAACGCAGCCACTGTGCCATGCCATCAAATGCAGCCACTGTGCCATCAATTATCACCAGTGTGCCATGCCATCAAATGCAGTCACTATGCCATCAATTCGCACCACTGTGCCATGCCATCAAACGCAGTCACTGTGCCATGCCATCAAACGCAGCCACTGTGCCATCAATTGTCACCACTGTGCCATGCCATCAAACGCAGCCACTGTGCCCCTTAATTGTTGCCACTGTACCAATTGTCACCACTGTGCCCTTTAATTGTCGCCACTGTGCCCATTGTTGCCACTGTGCATGTCACTGTGCCCTTTAATTGTTGCCACTGTGCCCATTGTCACCACTGTGCCCATTGATGCCACTGTGTCCTTTGTCGCCACTGTGCCCATTGATGCCACTGTGCCCTTTGTCCCCACTGTGCCCATTGATGCCACTGTGCCCTTTGTCGCCTCTGTGCCCATTGTCGCTGCTGTGCCCTGTAAAATGCACTTACCTTCCTCCTTCAACGTCCGTCGATGTCTTCTCCCGCCTTGGTGACGCTTCAGCTAATCAGGTTACCGATAACCAGAATCAGTGAACCTGATTGGCTGGGACGGCCGTCAGTCTTATCCAAGGAACGCACCCCCCGTACATTCCGAGGATAAGCTTCCGGGAGACGAGGGCTGTACTCGGAAAGCCTATCAGAGCCGCTGGCTCTGATAGGCTCTTCCGCACAGCCAACCAGCTGCCATTATTTAGGTGGTCTGCGCTCAAGTTCCGGCCATCTGAATTAGACCAGCGGCAGCTGGCAACAATAACATACATTCATGCAATGCATGAATGTATGTTATTTCAGTGGCGGTGCGGAGCCACCAGAGGGGGCGGCGCTCCAGCGCCCTCTATAGACGGACCGCCACTGGAAGTTAGGTACTTTAGTGAAGACACGTTGCTGCCAAAGTCCCAAACAAATGAACAGCTAATAGGTGATTTAACCCAGCAGTATCTCTTCAATTCTGAAAAATCAGTTTTGGGTTAATTCAGTGTTTAATTTTTTATTTTTTTTTAAATATGATCCATTTACCAGCGATGGTGTGTGTGTGTAATATCACTCTTATAAAAACAGTTTAGCACTGAATACATAAATCCTAAGAATCGTCTTTGGGAAACTGAAGAAACCTCTAAAGCACTAACAGAGTACATTAACCTCCATTCAAGTGAATGGAAATTACAGCAATGTAGTACCCTGAGCTTGTCTGAAATTATGCCTTGTTCAGTAATGTCTGCTTGAGAAGCACGCTGAAATTGTTTTTGACCACATGTAGGAAAGTGCTGAGGTAGTGGCCATTTGTAGATTGAGTATAGCTTAGAAATGACTGTAAAACAAACTAGGCTCAGATTCAAACCTCAAATCATCCACATACGTGAGCCAATCTAGCTAGTTAAAATTGAGGCTGTATATACAGTAAACACGAGGCAAAACCTGAATAATCAGGCTGTTTGTGTTCTCAGCTCTATCAGGATTGATCATCTTTGTGTGTTCATAACTATAGATTTCCACGGAAAAGGTAGGAATTGTTAGCGTGATAAGTAAAATAGTCTAGTAAATAGAGTCCATCTGTGTGTATTTTAATCTCAGTTTAAATACAGCTGTTCTAGGAAGCCCTCATATGTTTGTTAGAGAACCTTAGTGAACAAACAGCATCATGAAGGCTAAGGAACACACCAGACAGGTTGGGGATAAAGTTGTGGAGAAGTTTAAAGCAGGGTTAGGTTATAAAAAAAAATCCCAAGCTTTAAACATCTCAAGGAGCATTGTTCAATCCATCATCCGAAAATGGAAAGAGTATGGCACAACTGCAAACCTACCAAGACATGGCCATCCACCTAAACTGACAGGCTGGCAGGGAGAGCATTAATCAGAGAAGCAGCCAAGAGGCCCATGGTAACTCTGGAGGAGATGCAGAGATCCACAGCTCAGGAGTCCTCAGGACAACTATTAGTTGTGCACTCCACAAATCTGTTTTTTATGGAAGAGTGGGAAGAAGAAAGATGTTGTTAAAAGAAAGTCATAAGAAGTCTTGCTTGCAGTTTGTGAGAAGCCCTGTAGGGGACACAGCAAACATGTGGAAAAAGGTGCTCTGGTCAGATGAGACCACAATTGAGCTTTTTGGCCTAAAAGCAAAATGCTATGTGTGGCATGAACACTGCACATCACCCTGAACACACCATCCCCACTGTGAAACATGGTGGTGACAGCATCATGTTGTGGGGATGCTTTTCTTCAGCAGGGACAGGGAAGTTGGTCAGAGTTGATGGGAAGATAGATGGTGCTAAATACATGGCAATCATAGAACAAAACCTGTGAGAGTCTGCAAATAACTTGAGACTGGGGTATAGATTCACCTTCCAGCAGGATAATAACCCTAAATATACAGCCAGAGCTACAATGGAATGGTTTAGATCAAAGCATATTCATGTGTTAGAATTACCCAGTCAAAGTCTAGACCTAAATCCAGTTGACAATCTGTGGCAAGACTTGAACATGTCTGTTCACAGACGCTCTCCATCCAATCTGACAGAGCTTGAGCTATTTTGCAAAGAATGGGTATACCTAAAAAGACTTGCTGATGTAATTGTAGCGAAAGGGGGTTCTACAAAGTATTGAAAGGGGCTGAATATAAATGTACACCACACTTTTCAGATATTTATTTGTAAAATAATTTGAAAACCATTTATCATTTTCCTTCCACTTCACAATTATGTGCCACTTTGTGTTGGTCTACCACATAAAATTCCAATAAAATATATTTCAATTTTTTGGTTGCAACATGACAAACAGTGGATAATTTCAAGGGGTATTAATACTTTTTTTAAGGAACTGTATATTATACAATTATTATTATTATACTCTAATTCAGTCTCCTTTATATTTACCTTCAACTACCGTATATACTCGAGTATAAGCCAAGTTTTTCAGCATATTTTTTTGTGCTGAAAATGCCCCCCTCGGCTTATACTCAAGTCACCTTTTTGTGCCTAATCTCCCGGACTTTGGGGACCCAGTACCGGCCGGCAAAGTGTGCAAAGTTTGTTGTACGGGGGACCTATGGCCGGGGGGAACAGATTTTTCAAAGTCAGGCACCCCTTCCATAGACTCTCATGTTAAACGGTCATTTCTCTGGTAACTTTGGGGACCCGGTACCAGCCGGCCATAGGTCCTCTGGACCTGAGACTCTGGACTTGGCAGACATGTAGCCCCAGTTCTCCTCTACAAGTGTGCAAAGTTTTCTGTCTGGGGGACCAATGGCTGGGAAGCACTGATTTTCCAAAGCCAGGCACCCCTTCTATGTACTCCCATGTTAAACGTAAGTGTAGTCATGGACACAGTGAGGCATTGGCACAGTGAGGCATGGACAAAGTGTGGCACAGTGAGGCATGGACACAGTGAGGCATGCACATGGACACAGTGAGGCACAGTGAGGCATGCAGATGGACACCCTAGGCTTATACTCAAGTCAATACGTTTTTTTTCTTCCATTTTTTTGTGGGAAAATGCATTGTATAATGTATGGCTGGCCTTAGTCATGACATCCCACTAACGTATTGCCAACAAAGTCTAGGGCAGCACATAGATTGTGTGGTTTTCTTTCCTGCAAACATGGGTTGCAGGAAAGAAAATCGCTCAATTCCCCCATCAACACAGTCAGGCCTCGTACACACGACCGAGGAACTCGTCGGAAAAGACACATCGTTTTCCTCGACGAGTTCCTTGTTAGGCTTGTCGAGGAACTCGACAAGCTTGCTTTGCGTACACACGGTCAAGACAAAATCTCCTCGTTCTCAAACGCGGTGACGTACAACACATACAATGGCAGGGGTTCGATTCCACTGGCACAACCCTTGGGGCTGCTTTTGCTAATCTCATGTTACTGCGTGTTAAGTAAAAGTCTGGTAAGAGACAATTTGCACTTTTCAGTCTGTTACAGCGTGAAAAATGTGTTTTCTCCATTACAAACGCTACTTTTACCGAAGGTGCGCTCCCGTCTCATACTTTACTCTGAGCATGTGCGGGTTTCTTAGCATACACACGCTCGCGTTTCTCGTCGAAAACCAGCCCGACGAGAAACACGACGAGGAAATTGAGACTCCCGTCGAGGTAAAAGAGAACTTTTTTCCTCGTCGAGTTCCTCAAAAGTTTCCTCGATGAAAAAACGTACACACGACCGTTTTCCTCGGCAAAAAAGCTCTCCCACCAAGTTTCTTGATGGATTCTATCGAGGAAAACGGTTGTGTGTATGAGGCCTCAGTGTTGACATGGGAATCCCTCCCAGAGAGCTATTGTCTTCTCCTTGTGGGGGGCGCAGGGAGCCGTCCCTGCCAGGGGAACACATCGATTGTTTCTAGCAGCTATAGCTGTTGCAAATAATCGCATGCCAAAAATCCAACATGCTGGCTGTACCTAAGGCGATCGATGGATCGATTTGGGTACATTCAGCCTGCCCATAGATGGTATGAATCTCTGCCGGTCCATGCTGAATCGGCAGAGATTCGAACCATCTATGGCCGGCTTGAACAGCTCACTTGCTACCACAGGGTCTTAGCTATACTGTATAAGATGCAACAAAGAAACTTGGAATTACAGTATTTTCCACATCTACGATCATATTCTACATGTATTTCTTTGGAGCAGATAAAAAATTGCTTTCCCAGTTTTCCCTTTTTTTTTTTTTTTTTTTTATAAATGAACCCTTTTTACTTTTTCTCAAGTATACATTTTTCTTCCACTACTTTTTAGCTTTATGATCGGCTTGTGCTATCTCTCTGTCAATTAAGTTTTCTACAGATAAGAATTATAAACAATTCTTAAAGGAAACCTATCATAAGAAGTACATAGAAGATGCAATTAATAATCTTCTTTTAAAAAAGCTTTAAGTCGCTGACCTTGAACCAGATTGCAAATGATGACTTTTCTCTGATTTGATCTACTGGCTGATTAGTCATTTAGAATGTATCAAAGCCAGTGAGTCGGCATAAATGATAGACAACTTGCATTTCAAAAAGAACCCAGTGTAGCAAGTCTGTTGGCCTTTTGCAGTACTGCACTGAGGAAGGCCCACATGCATAGCTAAATGCAAATCCTTCCCTACTACCATGGGTGAATGGCTTGTTTAGTGGTACATTATCAAGATCAGGCATTTGTAACAATCAGGCCACGTACACAAGGTTGTTCCAAACCGATGAGAATGGACCGAAGTTTAGTTTCATCGGTCCAAACCAAACGTGTGTATGGCCCATCGGTCTGTTGTCCTTCGGTCCAAAATTGTAAAACATGCTTTAAAATCGAACCGATTAACCGCTGACCGATCGGTCCAAACCGATGGTTAGTACACAAAAGCATCAGTTCAAAACCTGCGCATGCTCAGAATCAAGTCGACGCATGCATGGAAGCATTGGACTTCGTTTTTTTCAGCACGTCGTGTGTTTTACGTCACCGCGTTCTGACCCGATCGGTTTTTGGAACGATGGTGTGTACGCACATCAGACCGTCAGGCCACTTCAGCGGTGAACCGATGGAAACGGCCCGTCGGACCATTCTCATTGGTTTGGATCGACCGTGTGTACAAGGCCTCAAAGGTAAGCAAAGACTAGAGAGTCCAAATGAGACTGGTCTACATTGATATACTGTACCCTGAACCAACGTCTAGATAAGTAGTGCGACTGATCATGCTACTTTCAAAACAGTTCAGTCCTAAGTGTACTGACCCAGCGTAGGTGAAGTAGAAGTACATAGTACACTATATTGCCAATTAAAATACACAAACTGTGCAGAGACAGAAACTATTAGGGACCAGCCAAATTTCTCTAGCAGGGTACTGTGTAATAAAAGGTCTGGAGCCTTTTATTACACATAAGTAATGCCGCGTACACGCGATCATCTTTCGGATTCTAAAAAATGAAGTTTTTCAGGCTCTAGAAAAAACATTTTTTTTTCAACTTGATCATTAAAACGGCCTTGCCTACACACGATCGTGAAAAATAAATGCTCTAGCAAAGCGCGGTGACGTACAACACGTACGACGGCACTATAAAGGGGAAGTTCCATGCGGATGGCGCCAACCTTGGGGCTGCTTTAGCTGATGTTGTGTTAGTAAAAGACGATTCGCACTTTTACGTCTGTTACAGCGTGATGAATGTGCTTACTCCCGTCTCATAACTTCTGAGCATGCGCGGATTTTTAACGTCGTTAAAGCCCACACACAACCATTTTTTAGAACCCGAAAAATGTTGTTAAAAAATAGAGCATGTTCGAATTTTTCCCCCCCAGTTTTTTAGAACCCGAAAAATGCTCTGAAGCCCACACACGATCATTTTTAATGACATTAAAAAAAAAACTTAATTTTTTAGAACCAGAAAAATGATCGTGTGTACGCGGCATAAGTGTTTGTGTCAGAAAAATGATGTGCTGGTGACTGTGTTGCCCCTGGCAGTCCTAATGCAGAGATGATATGCTGGTCAAATTCTTTGTGGAAAATATTTTTACAAAATAAATCCTACAGTGTAAAATATTAGAACTTCCTATTAATCTCCCCATTAAAATTGTTATTATTTAATGAGTTGTGCTATAAGAATAAATGATTGGCTGCTATAAGTGACACCCCCCCAGAAATATATCCATACCTACATTTGTATGTGAAGTCACAAGGAAATATCCATGTCCCCAAAACTTGACAAAACTTTAAAGGGGTTGTAAAGGTAAAAGTTTTTTCACCTTAATGCATCCTATGCATTAAGGTGAAAAAACATCCGATGGTACCGCGCCCCCCCCCCCCCCCGAGCCCCCGTTTTACTTACCTGACCGTTCGAAATTCCCGGGCGCGTTCACGTGATGTTCTTGGTTTCCCAGCCTGGCCGTTGATTGGCTAGGCTGGGCGGATTGATAGCAGCGCAGCCATTGGCTGGCGCTGCTGTCAATCACAGCGGATGACGCGGCGCGCCGGGGGGGCGGGCCGAGTGATCCAGTCGGCGGCTATGGCCGCCGATGTATCACGAGAGCGCGCTCACAAAAGCTTTCCACCAAGCGAGGGAGCTCGCATGAACGTGGAAAGCTTTTGCGAGGAGGAGCCGAGACAGCCGCCGAGGGACCCCAGAAGACACGGATCCGGATCACTCTGTGCAAAACGAACTGCACAGCGGAGGTAAGTATAACATGTTTGTTATTTAAAAAAAAAAACATTTCTGCCTTTAGTGTCCCTTTAATTTAGGCTGTAAAATCTGTAATTGAAGGTTTGTATCTTTCTCAAGTTATGTTACATTTAAAGTAATCATTCATTATTGTGATAATACACTGGAGAGAAGCCTAGTGATTAAAGCGGTTGTAAACCCTCGGCTACTTTTTCTATTTTTTGTTATTCTATTAGCCAAGGTCATTGCAATGCTTATTACATGTATTATTTAAAAAAACGAGGCCCGCAAATACCTGTTGGCTAGCGTTCTTTTTTTCAATGCTTCCGGGTATAGAAATCGCCATTCTAGCTCCTGTTCATTGCTTCTCCTTCTGATGTCACTTCCGCCCTTACTGGGTCTCTGTTAGAAATCTTCCGCATGCATCGTACCGCCGTAACCAAGCCTCGATCTGGATTGCCGTTACCACGGCAACCAATATACTCGTTCCAATGTCTGAGGCTGCAGTGTTGTTCAGTCACACGGGGGGGAGGAGTTATCAGAAACAGGAGGACTGTAACATCGCGAGACTTCTCTTCTGAGGACAGAGGGGAAGCTCGCTCATGGAGCTCGCTCACATTTACTGCCGGAAATGTAGATGAAAACTCGGCAAGGCTTCAAATGGCCGGATTTGCGGGGCTACAATGCGCAAGCTCGGTGACGTCATTAAAACGAAAAAAAAAATGATTTACAGCTAATGACAGCAGTGAGTAAACTTTCACATGCAGCGATCAGCTGCTTGTGTTATGTGCTAATTTTTTCAAGAATGTTATAATCGAGGGTTTACAACCACTTTAACAGCGCTTGCTACTGTGTATGCAACAAAATTACAAATTAGTATTGGCCCTGGTTCACATTGATGTTGCGGTACTTTACTTGAAGTAGCGCGATTTCAAAGTAGCAAGGTCAGCGTAATTTCAGCTGCTACTTGATAGACATCTGTGTGGCTTTATACACAGATGTCTATTAAAATCGCACCTTAAATCGGCAAAAGTACTGCAGGAACTACTTTTGCAAATCGGTGCAGCACCGCAAAATCAGTGTCGCACCTATTGGGACAGTGCCATTGCCGCCAATGGGCTGCGACTTGTCATGCGATTTGATCTCTCAAATCACATAACAAATCGCTCCAATGTGAACCTAAGTGAACCTAGGCTTAAAGTGACAACATGCAAACAGACAGTAAAAAAAAATTCACAACCATTAATTGCTGTGACAATTATTGATTTGGAGACAAATAGTTGAGGCGCAGGTGTATATATGCACTAGCTAGCATATAACCTTTACATGAATCATTCATTATTCGTATGTTTTTTTATCACCTCAAGTATTTCACACTAGAATCTACCTGGAAATAATTATTTATCAAGTTAGGCATTAAGGAACAAAAAAAATGAGCTTATTGCTTGTGCTAAAGTACATCCATTCTGTTAGTTGACACGTTGTGGGGGCTAAAGAAACCATATTCTTGCGGCTTGTGAACTTCCTTCTTTTGTTTAAACATATAACACATTTTCTTATATAATACTGCTTCAGCTGAAGAAGAAAAAAATGACTCTGGATACCTGACTGTGTTCTATTCTCTTGCATTTGCAAAATTGATTATTGATACTAATTTGGTTCTACTGACTAATGTTATTAAGCCATGGCTAAGCCATAAAATAAATAAAATGCACTCGCTCAGGCCTACTGCCACTGCCACTAATTTTGTGCGCTGAAATCATTTTCAACCTATTCATTCGCTAGTTTTCAGTGACATGACCATTGCGAGGCTACAATCTCTTAATGACCAGCATACAAACTAGCAGCCCCCACTGATCTTGTATGACAGGTCCATTTTAAATAAGTACTTCACATTCAGCTAGGTATGATGGTGTAGGGCAGGGGTGGCCAACCTTTTAAAGAGAGAGGGCCACTTAAGCGACTTAGTAACCAGTCATGGGCCACAATGAGTGAAGCGGGCGGATGACAGGTCCATGTCTTACCCTGCATATGCAGAGCGGACACGGACATGGTTCGCTCTACTCTATGGGCCCTCCGATTTGATCTGCCCAGATGGAATGGCACACAGATCCCCCCCTTTTGTTTTTTTTGTGGATCGGTTTAGAGGTAGCTGGGTGTATATGGCCAAAAGACGGTTTTCATCTGAGGCTTAATAGAGGTGAACAGAGGGTTCGGTTGGGTCTGACTGTTAATGCCAAAGAGGTCTAAGGCTGCTTTCACACTGATGCGTGGAGGTTTATCCACACCGAAGGTGCAGCGCAGTACACCTGTGGCTTTCCAGCGGGTTAACTGCACTTTGCCTTAGACTTCAATTCAGGTATCGCCGGCTGTTGCTGTCCCAGGCAGAGTGCATTTGGTATCACTCCGCCTATGACAATAGGTGGCGCTATACAGGAAGCATCAGCTTATGCGGCTCTGCAGCCGCTTGCTTTCTCTACCGCCAGCTTCATTAACAACACAGATGCTCTGGGATGGCGGGTCAGCAACCCACAATCTGGGCTTGCCAACCCGCCATCCCAGAGCAAGAGTTTGTGGGCCACATCAGAGGGCTCTGCTGGCCACTGGTTGGGCATGTAGGGTATTTAGACAATTCCCTATATTTGACAAACTTAGGAGAAAGACACCAAGGTTACTGATCCTTTCTTTAAAACCAAAAAATAAATAAAAAACAGGGACTTCATAAAAATACCCTAGACAGTTCATGCGACCTCTAAAGAGCTCAGCATCAAAGTGGACCAGTATAAAGGTTAAAAGATGCCACTGATTACTCAATGATTAAAGATATGATGAGCAATGGCACAGATCCTTCTAGTGGATTTGAATTTAAAGTGGAGTTTTTACCTTGATTTTTTTCCCCCAACAAGCTAAAAAAAAAATTGAAAAGAAGAATTGATAAAAAAAATTGGAAAAAAAAATAGATTTTTTTTTTATACTCATTAAAAAGGGCGGTTGCTATGCGGAACTAGCTCTTCTGCCTCTTCCTCCACCGTGGTGGTCTTCTTCCTCGTCCTCCGTTGCGGTGTCTTCTGGTGAATGGGGCGCGCTGCCTTCTGGGAACTGTGTGTATCCCAGGAAGCAGCCGCCCATTCGTAAAGCGCCGCGTGAGTCATGCATGAGCAGTAGGAAACGGGCAGTGAAGCCGTAAGGCTTCACTGCCTGTTTCCCTTAGTGAGAATGGAGGTGCCAGGACCGAGCGATCGCTGTCGGGGGGGGGACAACGCAGGCGCCTAGGACAGGTAAGTGTCCTTATTAAAAGTCAGCAGCTACAGTGTTGGTAGCTGCTGACTTTTAAAAAAAAATAAAAATTGCGGGTGGAATCTGCTTTAACAATGCACTTGAAGAGCCATGAGACTTTATTGGGGCTCTGCCCTCCATGTGCCATGAAGATGAAAGGTTAAGCAGGCCATACATGGTCGAATTTCAAACTAATTTTCTTTTCAAAATCAGAACGTTCTTTTTTTTGTGATCCGATGATGCCACCATTGATTTTCGAAATTTGGCCGACCAAACTTTCATGTTGCCGGGAATATTATTTTCTCTCCGTAGATATTCGTTTCTCTCCGGGAATTTTCTTTTCTTGCACATTTTTTTTTCTATTACATTTCTCGCACGATTCTCCCAGCATTGATCAGAAAATCGTTTTGTTTTTCCGACAATTTCCAACATGTCGGTTTTTTTAATTTGTTTGCCGCACGAAAATTGGATGTTGCTGCAGCCCACTAACGGTGCGAAATTCGTACGAAAATTCTTTGATTGGATTTTTGAAAGAAAATTCTTTCGAAATTCGTATAGTGTATGGCCACCTTTAGACTCTACTAAATTAGACCTTGTTTCTCCTGATTGTGAACTGTAGGTTTCCTACCCAACTTGGATCAGATAAAGGGGTAAAGATTACAACCCCATTGCTACATGGGGGAGCTTAGAGTACGAAAACAAACTTCCAAAAGTGAAATTAAAGTTTTACTTTGTTGGTAAATAGCTCTCCTTTTCAATAACAATGTCATTATTATTTAGGATTATTTGATTTATTTTCCAAAATTTATAAAGGGGAAAAGGTTATGTCTTCTGAGCCCTGATGCAAACCAGCATAGTATAACATTATCTCATCATTAATAATGTATACCATACACACAAATCTTCAAAGCAACAAACTGCCGAGCATAACAGATTCTTGCAACGGCTAAGCGCATGATGATATCCAGTGGGCAGGAAACTAATACTTGCTTCCTCTGTTGCTGGTCAGGTTTGTAAGAAATGAGAAGATCACACACACACATTATATTCACTAGGTAGTTTCATGTTTTTGTTTAAATACTACTTGTAATATACTTGTAATATACTACTTGTAATATTGTAATTTACTACTAATAATTTTCCCAAAGTAGTATTAAAAAGTCTCACTTTCTAAATATATTTTTTTTTTATATATTTTTATTTTAAAGACTATGGGGTCGATTTACTAAGGCTGGCGCACTCAGAATCAGGTTCAGCTGTGCATGGTAGTCAATCAGCTTCGAACCTCAGCTTGTTCAATTAAAGTGGTTGTAAACCCTTTTGTCTTACTTTTATCTATAGGTAAGCCTAGAATATAAGGCTTACCTATAGATAGTGGAAATATCTCCTAAACGTGCACCGTTTAGGAGACATTTCACTTGTAGTGCGCCAATGTTGTCATCGACGCATGCGCTGTGAAGAAACGCACCTCCGTGCCATTTCTTCCCCAGCGTGTCCCGTGACTGACAGCTCCCGTGCGCATTCGTGGGAGTGACGTCACGTGGCTTCGGCCAGTCACAGAGCCGGAGTCCGTGGCCCCTGAGGAAAGAGGAGCGAAGATGGACGCGGCGTTCACAGGGGGCAGCGTGGGTAAGTGTCACATAATGGACTAGTATGCGATGCATACTAACCCATTATGCTTTTTTTCATTTGCAAGGTTTGCACAGAGCAAAAGAGGAAGTAAAACCCATCAGGGTTTACTTCCTCTTTAAAGGATCAGTAAGCAGGGGCGGACTGACCACTGAGGCTCTCGGGCACTGCCCGAGGGCCCCATGCCACTAGGGGGCCCCATCAGGGTTACCAGGCTCAGTAAAACCAGGGACAGTATGTAAAAATCTGTGTTTTTTTTTTTTACATCTGTCCCTGATATGTCCAAAACCGACATGCTTTTGATGTGAAAATCCAGAGATTTTAGCTGCCCCGCCTCTGTACTGCCTCCTGGCTTGGTGGCCATCTGTAAGCCCGGGGGGCCCATACTCTTCTATTGCCCGGGGGCCCCATGAGTTGTCAGTCCGCCCCTGTCAGTAAGTTATTATTTTTTTTTAAAATAACAAACATGTTATACTTACCTCCACTGTGCAGCTCGTTTTGCACAGTGTCCCCGAACCTGGTCTTCTGGGGTCCCTCGGCAGCTGTCTCGGCTCCCCCCGCAAGGACTCAACACCTTCATGTGAGCGAGCTTGTATGGTGTTGAGTCGTTGCAGGCTTGCTTCCGTAATACAGCCGGCAGCCGTAGCAGCCGACTGTAGCACTCGGCCCCTCCCCTGGCGCACCGTGTCATTAGATGCAATTGACAGCAGCGCAAGCCAATGGCTACGCTGCTTTCAATCAACCAATGACAGAGCCGGGAAGACGGCCTGCGCGTTTACGGCGCGGAAATTTTGAGGGGTTAGGTAAGTAAAGGGGGGGGGGGGTTCGGGGGCCTCTAATCGGCAGATGTTTTTTCATCCTAATGCTTAGAATGCATTAAGGTGAAAAAACTTTTACCTTTACAACTCCTTTATGCTTTGGCAATAAAACCTGGAAGCTAAATGGTTTCTATGGAGATATGAGTCTGATTTTGCACTCTCTAGCTTTAGTAAATAAACCTCTATGTCATCTATTCAGATTCTGTTATTGCTCTGTGTAAAATGAGAATTGAACTGGATATATTTTCTGTCCAAATTGTGTTATAACTCTCCTTGTAAAGTAATGTGACTGTCTTACTCATTATAACTCACTTAAATAGTGAAGCTCCAGGCTATATAATGTAATGTAGAGTAATTAAAAGTAATTACCGGTTTTCTGCCACCAGGACTTGTTCCAGGAGCTGACATGCCTTGTACTGCACCTCCTTCTCTGTTGATTGAAGAAAACTCAAAAGAAGGTCTAGTGCGCCCTCCAGTCTGATAGTTTCACACAAGCCCTGGGCGACCTCTCTTCCCACTGCTGGCATCACCCATGCCTCTTCCACCATTTGGAAAATTTCTGTGATGGTGTCACAGATGCTTTTTTCACACATAGCTTGCTTTAGCTTAGAAATGGCCACATGCAGGTCAGGAAGGACCCTGTCCAAAGCCATCTGAACATCTACGGTAGCTCCTGGGGACACGTCTTGACTCTTGCTTGTACCCCCGGACGTCTGCCACCAGCACATATTGTTTACATATCCAGGCACAACAAGGCGCTCGTTGTTAAACATGTTGATATGCCTGCAGAGTTTGTAGGCTGAGATGAGAAGGGTGAGGACCATGGATCTTCCTAGAGCATTGCTGAAGTCATACAACTATTTTTAAGGTATCCAGCCTACAACAAAACATCAACGTAGATAGGTCATTACCATCTAAAAATAACCATTAACACATACAAGAACATGCAATGATTAGATCTTCAAAATGTCTCATTAAAGACATTCAGGGGGTCATTTACTAAATGCAAATCCAATTTGCACTACAAGTGAGCTATGACTAAGCGCTGATACCCCAGTGCGAAACGCGTCAGCTATCCACCCCACTGTCTGCTGTGACTTGTAGTGCTGTTTCCATTTTTTACAATTAAAAGCAACTTTTTTTTTTCCTAAAGTGTATTTTGTGCGTGTACTCGAGAGAGGAGCCGGCAGGCCTCCCCCAGAGGCAATCTGCCACCTTTCTCCATGCCCCGGGTGGCAATGGCGGGTGTGTGAGGGGGTCCTCCCACACATCCCGCCCTACCTGCTCCGCTTTGAAGCCCAACGGGGCAGAGGGACTCCCTATAAGGGAGTGAGAGGATCTAGCCCGCTCAACCAGCCCCGTTAGTCCTTCGCCTCTCTTTTTAGAGACCGCGTGGTCAAAGTGCATGCATGTTAACCCAATTTTGAGTGCGTGTAAGTGTGGTGGTTTTTGTGGGAGGGGGGTGGGCGTACTAGGCGCAGGCTTACCTCGCATAGCACACCCACCGGGAGCCGGGCTGAGACCACCAAACTCAATTCACATGTAGCTGAGACCGGGATCCAAACCCCTAGCTGCAGAGGTGAATGCAGGGCTCAAGTCCTGCGGGAACGCGTGGGAACGGAGTTCCTGCACTTTTTTCACAGCAGGAACGCAGTTCCCTTTGCAGGACTAGAGCAGCCGAGAGCAGCCGAGCCGCCCGAGCCAATCCTTCACTAAGTGGCGATGCCCAGCTCGAGTCACTGTGAGGTGCAGGCGAACCTTGGTAATGCTTTATGTTACTGGCCGCTTCCTGTATATGGATTCATCGGGTAGTGTGCGGGTATTCTGTCACTTCCTCGATGCCGCAATGTCTCCTGGGAGCTTTTGTCATTGTTCCCAGGAGACATTGCTTCTTTCTAAATCCCGCGATAACCCGCAGCAGACCTCCACAATGAAGAAAAAAAAAAAAAAACATGCGGTTTAGTAATTATGTATATGAGCGTATCATTTTTTTTTTTTGGATCTTGGGTGGGAGTTCCCACACTTTTTTCCCCAGGACTTGACCCCTGGGTGAATGGCTTGTCAGTGCAGTGCCAATCGCGTTGAGCCACCGCAGCTCCCCAATAAAAGCAACTTTTTAAGAATTTCGTGGAAGTGCGGCTATCCAGTCTTTTCTCCGGTCTTCACAAGTGAAAACTACAAGTGCACTTAAAATTGCACTGAAAGTGAACTTGGAAGTGCAGTCGCTGTAGATCCGAGGGGGACATGCAAGTCAAATAAAAAACAGCATTTTAGCTTGCACATGATCGGGTAATAAAATCAGCAGAGCTTCCCCTCATTTCAGATCTACCCCTCAGATTTACAGCGACTGCACTTGAAGTGGATTTGTCTTTCGTAAATAACCCCCCTCTGTGTAAATAGCAGATAAACTAAAACATGCAAGGCTGTTGGGCGCAATCGCATTACATTACAAAAATGCTTTGTCATCACAAATTATACAAAGGATCACTTACAGTAGAAAGGGTCAGTGGATGCAGTAACACTAACTTTTACAGTTGCAGATGCAAGAATATCCAAGAAAACTAAAGTTACAAGTAATCCATGTCAAGATTACATAAAAATGCTCAAATATCAACCTGGAAACCGTAACAGGCTAAAATAAAAATGATTAGGTTCTTGATTTTAATGTTATTGTATATGATAACATGCAGCCAAACCCTCATAGATATGCAATCCCCATCTCACCTAATACTGCAGTTTCATAAAAGCGTAATCATCCTGAATAAGATGCAATCATTGAAATATATCTACAAGGAGGATTTTGCTCCAGCTTTGTGTCTGGTGTTGCAGCCTTGGAGTCTCCTCTGCCCCCCTCTGTACCTGTCTCTCTCTCTCTTGCTCTCTTGTCTGTGTTTTTCAGCATCTCAGATGGACAGCCGCAGGGTGACGTCACAGATCTTCTGCTCAGCCTCTTGGCAACAGTCAGATTTTTCGTTTCCTTGGTGACAACATCCTCTTCTGCTTTTTTCAGCTACAGCTATACAGCAGAGTTGGGAGGTGATTCTCTCGTCTCCTCCAATCAGCCATGCTATGGATGCATGCTGCAGACAATGGGACAGCCCAGATCTAGAGTTGTTTTCCGAGAAGTGAATACATTAGAACAAAGAGATCACAGGGACATCCTCCTGTTATTTATAATTACTTGTACCTATAGACTACAGACACAAGGAAAGGAGTGCGTGCTATTGATCAGACACTCCAGAGCTTTATTATATACTGATACTATGTTTATGGTCCTGCGAGTGATTGTTCCTAGACAATAACTCTATAGAAATGGCTGCGGAATGAAACATAGAAGTAGATTGTCTTATGGGGTTGTAAAGGTTCGTTTTTTTTTTTCTAAATAGATTCTTTTAACCTCCCTGGCGGTATGATTCTGCCTGGAATTACGTACCAAAAGCGGTACAATTATTTTGCAAGGAAATTTGGCGTTTTATACTGTAGGCCTGCAATTCTTAGGAATAACTCACTTAAATCTGACCAAACAAGAGTCTAGTAGGCATGCCGGGTATGATTTTTTTTTAAAACAAAATTATAAATTATAATATAATAAATAATTATAAATAATCATAACAAATAATAATATATTTATAATAAAAATTATTCAATAATGTAATCAACTCAAAATCACTGAAATTTGCTCAGTTGCAGAATTGTCGCTGTCATTACTTTTATTTTTTTATGACGAATTTCCCCACAAATCGCTATCGCACAATTCTGCAAGTGATTATAATTTATTATCGCTGTTTTTTAGCTGATCTAAAACTATTTTTGACATAAAGGGACACTTTTGGTTGCTATGGACAATCTACAGTTTGCAGGGAGAAAAAAAGTTTTTTATTATATAAAATGACATGCATGACACAGGACAGACCACTAGGGACAAGGGGGGTGTGTTTTTTTTACATACAGTACTGTAATCTATAAGATTACAGTATACTGTATGTAATGTGTTTGTTTACTTTTTTGAATTTGGCGCCGTTCTCCGTCCCCGTGCGTCGTAACGTCGCAGGGAACGGAGATCGGCGTCACACGGAGGCACTGTGTGAATCGAGCGAGGTCCCACTCGCTCACACAGCGCGGTGGCATCGCTGGATCCAGGGACAAGGTAAGTAACTTGTGCCTGTGGATCTAGCGAGGCGATCCCGAGTCTGACTCGGGGTTTCCGCTCGCAGCAGGAAAATCTAACCCCGAGTCAGACTCGGGAAGACCGCCAGGCAGGTTAAATCTGACCAAACAAGAGTCTAGTAGGCATCCCGGGTATGATTTTTTTTAAAAACAAAATTATAAATATAATAAATAATTATAAATAATTATAACAAATAATAATATATTTATAATAAAAAATATTCAATAATGTAATCAACTCAAAATCACTGAAATTTGCTCAGTTGCAGAATTGTCGCTGTCATTACTTTTATTTTTTTATGACGAATTTCCCCACAAATCACTATCGCACAATTCTGCAAGTGATTATAATTTATTATCGCTGTTTTCTAGCTGCTCTAAAACCACTTTTGACATAAAGGGACACTTTTGGTTGCTTTGGACAATCTACAGTTTGCAGGCAGAAAGAACAGTTTTTATTATATAAAAGTACATGCAGGGCACTGGGCAGACCACTAGGGAAAAGGGGGGGGGGGGGTGTATTTTTTACATATAGTACTGTAATCTATAAGATTACAGTATACTGTATGTAATGTGTTTGTTTACTTTTTTGAATTTGGCGCCGTTCTCCATCCCCGTGCGTACTAACGTCGCAGGGAACGGAGATCGGCGGCACACGGGGACACTGTGAATCGAGCGAGGACCCGCTCGCTCACACAGCGGGGATACATCGCTGGATCCAGGGACAAGGTAAGTAAACCAAGCCTGTGGATTCAGCGAGAAGGTAAGCCGCGCTGCTGCACGCTCTGCACATCTACCCCGAGCGTGACTCGGGGATACCGATAGTAGCATTGAAAAACAACCCCGAGTCACGCTCGGGGATACCGCTAAGGGGGTTAACCACTTAAGACCCGGACCTTTATGCAGGTAAAGGACCTGGCCAGTTTTTGCGATTTGGCACTGCGTCGCTTTAACGGACAATTGCGCGGTCGTGCGACGTAGCTCCCAAACAAAATTGGCGTCCTTTTTTTCCCCACAAATAGAGCTTTTTTTTGGCGGTATTTGATCACCTCTGCGGTTTTTATTTTTTGCGCTATAAACAAAAATAGAGCGACAATTAAAAAAAAAATCAATATTTTTTACTTTTTGCTATAATAAATATCCCGTTTAGGCCGATACGTATTCTTCTACCTATTTTTGGTAAAAAAAATCGCAATAAGCGTTTATCGATTGGTTTGTGCAAAATTTATACCGTTTACAAAATAGGAGATAGTATTGCATTTTTATTAATATTTTTTTTTTGTTACTACTAATAGCGGCGATCAGCGATTTTTTTCGTGACCGCGACATTATGGCGGACACATCGGACAATTTTGACACATATTTGGGACCATTGTCATTTTCACAGCAAAAAATGCTATAAAAATGCATTGTTTATTGTGAAAATGACAATTGCAGTTTGGGAGTTAACCACTAGGGGGCACTGAAGGGGTTAAGTGTGACCTCCTATGTGTTTCTAACTGTATGGGGCGGGGCTGGACGTGTGACGTCATTCATCGTGTTTCCCTATAACAGGGAACACACGATCAATGACACTGCCACAACGAAGAACAGGGAAGGTGTGTTTACACACACCTCTGCCGCTTGATCGTTCTTATAGGCAGCGGGAGGGGACGTCCCCCCCTCCCGCCGCCATCCGGTGCTTCTCCGGATGCCTTCGGTTGCCCGGAGAACGAATTGGCCGGCGCTGACTGGGAAGCATAGAGATGACTGGTCACTAGTCATCTCTATGACCGTCGGAGGCACGCGATGTTGTGACGTCACGCCTGGGTACCCCGGAAGTAAACAAAGCCGCAATCGCGGCTGTCAGCATGAGATCGTGATTTTTTTTTCACAATCTCATGCTTTCAAGCCTGGAGGAGTCTTATTGACCCCACATCTCTCCATAAAGAGGACCTGTCACAGTGATTCCTATTACCTGTCCCTGGTAGCTCGCACTCAGAAGCGTACATGCATTTAAGTCCCGCCCACATATGTAAATGCCATTCAAACCCCACATGTGAGGTATCGTCGCGTGCGTTAGAGCATGAGCAACAATTCTAGCACTAGACCTCCCCTGTAACTCAAAAATAGTAACCTGTAAAAAAATTTAAAGCGTCGCCTATGGAGATTTTTAAGTACCGAAGTTTGGCACCATTCCATGAGTGTGCGCAATTTTAAAGTGTGACATGTTAGGTATCTATTTACTCAGCGTAACATCATCTTTCACATTATACACAAAAATTGGGCTAACTTTACTGTTTTGTTATTTTTTAATTCAAGTTGCAATGACTGCCATTTTATTCCCTAGGGTGTCTGCTAAAAAAAATATATAATGTTTGGGGGTTCTGATTAATTTTATAGCAAAAAAAAAATTATTTTTACATGAAGGAGGGAAGTGCCAGAATAGGCCCGGTGGACAAGTAGTTAAAGACTGCAAAGTCATTCAACTAGATGTTCCTCTGTGTTCTCCATCCAATGTAGGGCTATTGACTCTGCATCAGTCTTAAAGTGGTTGTAACCCCTTTTACACCACTTGTATCTACAGGCAAGCCTATAATAAGGCTTACCTGTAGGTACTGTAAATATCTCCTAAACCTAGACGTCATCGGCGCATGTGCACTGAAGAAACGGTTCGCTCGTGCCATTTCTTCAGCAGCTTGCTGTGACCAGCGGCTCCGTGTGCATGCGTGTGAGTGACATCATCAAGGCTCTGGCCAATCACAGCGCCGGAGCCCGCAAACCCAGAAAAAACTCCGGGAGACATGTCGCCGGTCACAGTGGCCGCTGCAACAGCTTCGATCTAAGGTAAGTATTATTATGCCTTTGTCATACAGGTTTTTTTTTTTTTCACGTTTACAACCACTTTAATGTCAGGAGGATCTGACTGCCAGAGCTTAGAGGTGAAGAGGCTGCAGGGGCTGGTCTTGCAGCGTGGAGAAGCCTGCAGTAGCATAGGACTGCGAAGGTAAAGCTGCTGTTTCTGGTACCCTAGATGTAAGGCTCTGTTCACACCTAGGTGTTTTTGGGCGTTTTTCTGGTTTTAAGCTTTAGCTCTAAAAACGCCCAACAAGACAATTGCCATTCATTTCAATGGCCCCTGAGTGTTCTGTCACTTGAAGCAAAATGCCCATCGCTCAAAAAAAGCACAGGAGCTTCTTTTTGGGCAGATTACAGGTGTTTTGGGCTCCATAGACATCAAGAATATTTATCCTTTGCACTTTCCCCAGAATTCAGCTTTAAACTATACTGTTAGGCCTAGTACACACGAGAGGATTTATCCGCGGATACCGCGGATAAATCCTCTCGAGGATTTCCACGGATTTGGATCCGATGGAGTGTACTCACCATCGGATCGAAATCCGCGCCCAAATCCCCTCGCGATGACGTGTCGCGCCGTCGCCGCGATGAGGAATTCCACGCATGCGTCGAATCATTACGACGCATGCGGGGGATCCCTTCGGACGGATCGATCCGGTGAGTCTGTACAGACCACCGGATCGATCCGCGGGAGCCAATTCCAGCGGATAGATTTGTAGACATGTCTACAAATTTGTATCTGCTGGAATTGGGAAATTTCCGCGGATAAATATCCGCAGGAATGTACACACCATAGAATCTCTCCGCTGAAACCGATCCGCTGAGATTTTTCAGCGGATGGATTCTATGGTGTGTACGGGGCCTTAACCTCTCCTCTCCACCAGGGCCGGACTGGGAATGAAAACCAGCCCTGGAAATAATTTCATACCAGCCCCACAGCATTAATATACCAGCCCAAAAAAAAAGAGAGAAATCCATGAGAGAGCCAGAGAGGGGCCAGGCTGCAATGGTGAGAGAGAGAGAGAGAGGGTGCAACGGCGAGAGCAGAGGCATTTCTAGTGAAAATGGCGCCTATGGCAAGCACTGAAACTGTGCCCCTGTCAAAACATTTGAAACCCATCTTTCAGATAACCATAACAAAAAAAACACCCAAGATTGCAGTAATAGCAGCACCCATAATTGCAGTGATATCAGCACCCATAATTGCGGCCTTACCATTACCCATAAATATGGCCTTACCAGCACCCTTAAATTCAGCAATATCAGCCATAAATGCAGCAATATCAGCACCCATAAATTCAGCAATATCAGCCATAAATTCAGCAATATCAGCACCCATAAATTCAGCAATATCAGCCATAAATGCAGCAATATCAGCAACCATAAATGCAGTAATATCAGCACCCATAAATGCAGTAATATCAGCACCCATAAATGCAGTAATATCAGCACCCATAAATGCAGTAATATCAGCAACCATAAATGCAGTAATATCAGCACCCATAAATGCAGTAATATCAGCACCCATAAATGCAGTAATATCAGCACCCATAAATGCAGTAATATCAGCACCCTTAAATGCAGCAATATCAGCACCCATAAATGCAGAGGAATGGTGCGGTGTATCATGGGCACAGCACTGGGCAGAAAGGCAGAATGGAATGGAACATCAGACAGTGACTGCACGCAGTGGTACACAGACAGGTCACACTCACTGGCACTGTGATGGTCAGGGACACGCAGCAGTAGGGTTGCCAACTCATCCCTTTAAAACAGAACACATATTAATTACACAGGTTCTGAGGCTAATTTAATGCAAATAAGGCACCACGTGAGTTTAATTACCTCCTTAATCAGCCACAGAACCTGTGTAATTAATATGTGTTCTGTTTTAAAGGGATGAGTTGGCAACCCTGCGCAGCAGTGCAGGGGGTGTTTCCTTGTAATGGATACAGTCCTCTGCCAATGCTGAGCCAGTGCCTCTGACACTGTACAGGGGGAGAGAGGGAGTAGGATCACCAGCGGCCCCATCTGCTTAGCACACACGCACAATCGCACATGATAATGACTTTAAGGCCTCTTTCACACTGGGGCGGTGGGGGCATCAGCAGTAAAGCGCCGCTATTTTTAGTGGCACTATTCAGCCGCTAGCGGGGTGCTTTTAATGGCCGCAAAGTGTCACTTTGATTCCAATGGGCAGGGGCGCTTTAGGAGCCGCTCCTATTGCGCCTCAAAGATGCTGCTTGCAGGAAATGTTTTAATGTCCTGCCAGCGCACCGCTCATGTGTGAACGCACTTGGGCTTTCACACTGGAGTGGAACCACTCTTTCAGGGCGCTCTGCTCTGCTTTGCGTTATAGCGCCTGCAAAGCGCCTCAGTGTGAAAGGGGTCTTAGACTGCTTTCACACTGAGGCGCTTTGCAGGCGCTACAAAATAGCGCCTGCAAAATGCCCTGAAAGAGCCTCTCTTCTCACTCCAATGCAAAAGCTTTTACACTGGAGTAGTGCGCTGGCAGGATGCTCAAAAAAGTCCTGCTAGCCGCATCTTTGAGGCCCTGTAGGAACGGTGTATACACTGCTTCTAAAGCGCCCCTGCCCATTGAAATCAATGGGCAGCAGTGCTGAACCGCCAGCAAAGCGCTGCTGCAGCGGCGCTTTGCGGACGTTTTTTTTATCCTTTTGGGCCGCTAGCATTGTGCTGGCAGGACGCTCAAAGTCTATGAGGCGCCCCGCTAGCGGCTGAATAGCGCCGCAAAAATGACAGTAAAGCGCTGCTAAAATACTGACACTTTAGGTGGAGCCTCCTCCAGTCAAACAAATGACAATCTGGCTGAGTGGCCGGTCACACTCGTAAATGAGCATGGGGAGTGCCTGTCACACTCCTCCATACTGCCAACAGTTAAAGTGGAGGTTCCCCCTAAAAAAAAATCTAACAATACATTGAGAAGACCTAGTTGATTGACGTTCCTCCGACCGGCGCATACTGCGCGTCACGACTTTCCGACAGAAGCCGAACGTCATTGCGCAGGCGCCGTATAGAGTCAGCTCTATACGGCGCCTGCGCAGCGACGTTCGACTTCTTTCGGAAAGTCGTGACGTCAAGTATGCGTCGGTCGGAGGAACGTCAATCAACTAGGAACGCCCAGCCCCACTAGAATCATACCCGGAAGCCGAGGGATGAAACGGCGATAACGAGGTATGTACGAGAAAAAAAAACAACAGCATACCCGCAGTGTAATCAGTCTTCTCAATGTATTGTTAGAATTTTTTTAGGGGGAACCTCCACTTTAAGTAACCAAATTTTTCAGGTAAAGTGCCGTACCGCCGGAGCTATAGTGCGGGAGGCAGCCGCAGGAGGACAGGTGGGAATTTTTTTTTTTTTTTATTACAATTTGCAGGGGCAGCAAGGTGACAGAGAGGAGGGGGGGGGTGCAAATTGTAACCTAAACCTGTATAATAATCTCTCTCATGAGGCATTGCACGGTGCCCCCCCCCCCCCCCCCTCCTCTCTGAGATTATTTTACAGATTTTAATCTTATTGCAGGGGCAGCAAATGTAGGTGACAGAGAGAGAAGGGGGGGGGGCCGGGGGGTGCAGATATGGTAAGATAGAGAATCGTTTTTATTGAATTTAAATGTATTTCTTCACCTTGTGCTCCAAGGCAGGGTGGCGACGCCGTTCACTTCTCCCCTCACTCGTGACCGGGCAGACACTGCAGAGACATTGTACTAGGAGCCGGTGTTGGCGCCGCACGGGACGATGGAACTAGTCCTGACGTTTTTTTTTTCTCCTGCTCGGCTCCTCCCCGTAGACACATGATCAGTGATGCTGCTCACTGATTAGCTAGGTAAGTTCTTACCTAGCTAATCAGTGAGCACCATCACTGATCATGTGTCTACGGGGAGGAGCCGAGCAGGAGAAAAAAAAAACGTCAGGACTAGTTCAAGTCAGGGAAGTGAGGCGACGAGCATGGCGGCCGCAACCTGCCGGCCTGTGGCTGCTTTTAACTACCGCAGTCTGCAGGTATGAAAAAGCAGCCCCAGGAAACTCAGTGCAGCCGTCACCTCTGCACAATTGAAAACAGCGGCGGCCGCGGCGATCGCGGCTGCGGCCCGCCGCTGATTATATTTGAGTGACAGAAGGCAAAAGCAGGCGGCCTACCGGGAATTTTCCCGCTATCCCGGTTGGCCAGTCCGGCCCTGCTCTCCACCATGCATTGATGATCAGTGGCAGTGCACTTAACCCCCCGCGCCCCCCTGTGTTTGTGGTCCTTACCTGATCACATATTCCCACGCCGCTCTCCTCACTTTTTCTCAAATCCAGCAGGGATTATACTTGTATTGTCCTGCAGAGATCACACTACCTGAGGCCTCGTACACACGACCGAGGAACTTGTCGTAAATTAAACATCATTTTCCTCTGCAAGTTCCTTGTCAGGCTTGTCGAGAATCTTGTCAAGCTTTCTTTGCGTACACACTGTCAAGACAAAATCTCGTTGTTCTCAAACGCGGTGACGTACAACACGTATGACGGCACTATAAAGGGAAAGTTTGATTCCACTGGCGCCACCCTTGGGGCTGCTTTTACTAATCTCATGTTACTGCTTGTTAAGTAAAAGTTTGGTGAGAGACGATTCGTGCTTTTCAGTCTGTTACAGCATGACGAATGTGCTATCTCCATTACAAACGCTACTTTTACCGAAGGTGCGCTCCCGTCTCCCAGCCCGATGAGGAAAACGACGAGGAAATTGAGACTCCCGTCGAGAAAAAAGAGAACTTGTTCTCTTTTTTTCTCGTCGAGATCCACAACAGTTTTCTCGACGAAAAACATACACACGACTGTTTTTCTCTGCAAAAAAGCTCTGCCACCAAGTTTCTTGATGGATTTTGTCGAGGAAAACGGTTGTGTGTACGAGGCCTATCAGTAATAACTACAGGAGTTCTTTCAGCGCCAGGTGCTGGAATGCAGAAAGAGTACCAGCACCCGGCACCCGACACCCGGCACCCTGCTGCCACTATGCAAAAGTTTTGCAGATTTTTGTGATGAGGCGAGTGCAGCTCACCATGTGGTACCACTTCCATCCCCCACTCAACACACACACACACATGAAACCACATATGAAACCTCCTCCTGACCCATTTTTCAGTCACATTTACAATAATAAAAAAAAAAGGCAAATGGCATTTCTTTTAATACATTTACCATGCCAGCTCGCCTAGAAAAAACAAGAGGGTTTAGATGGACTAACCTGAAGCAGCATGAATGCTGATTGGCTGTAATAAATGACTGCACTGGGCACTTATCACTTTGTTTAATTCACTTTTTACTAAGTCCAAATGTGTCAATTGTCTTTATCTTTTCTACATGGAGGGTTTTGTATCCTTTCATGAAGGAATGTTATCTGTGTAGGGAAACATCAAGACTGCCATGTCAAGGTCTCTGGTCAATATATGTTGATATTATCTTAACTTGCTTAGCACCACTTAATTAGTTTATGTGTCCCTGGTAGGAAAATGGAAAAAATGTCAGAGTGAGAATTTGCTTCTTGCATAATTCACATTTATACACAGAACAGAATTTTTTTTACTTGTTCACAGTCAGCATTGCGTGATGTCAAACCTACAGGAAAAGGATCATTTAAGAATTCACATGAATTACATCGTGCCATTAAAGTGTTAAAGTGTGTAGTACAATGCCTTGTAAAAGTATTCACCCCCTTGGCTTTTTACCTATTTTGTTCCATTACCCGATCTGGGGATAAGATGATGCCGCGCAGAGGAGGGTAGATGGAGCATTAGGCTCTGCCTCCGCCACTGTTACACTACCCTACGTGGATCCGGTCTGGCCAGTTATCGGCTGTCTTGGGTGCACCTGTCACTCCCCTCCCCAGGCAGAAGAAGAAATATTAGCAATTGCCTTGCCGGCGCCGTGCTTCAGCAGGGTAGGCGCGGCGCCGGGAGCTACATTAGTGCTGGAGGCGGCTGCAGGAGGACGGGTGGGTTTTTTTTCATCCAGGAGGGTGGCTTTTTGCCGCCCTCTCCCCATGGCACCCATGGCACTTGCCATGGCTGCCATACCCTAGATACGCCACTGCGCACACCAAAACTCATGGACTGGGCAAAGAGGGCATTCATCAGAGAGGCAGCACAGAGACCTAAGGTAACCCTGGAGGAGCTGCAGCATTCCACAGCAGAGACTGGAGTATCTGTACATAGGACGACAATAAGCCGTACATTCCATAGAGTTGGGCTTTATGGCAGAGTGGCATGTTTTGACTTTACGAAAAGGCATGTGGGGGATTCCCAAAATGTATGGAGGAAGGTGCTCTGGTCTGATGAGACTAAAATTGAACTTTTTGGCCATCAAAGAAAAACGCTATGTCTGGCGCAAACCCAACACATCACATCACCCAAAGAACACCATCCCCACAGTGAAACCTGGCGGTGGCAGCATCATGCTGTGGGGATGTTTTTCAGCAGTCAGGACTGGGAAACTGGTCAGAGTTGAGGGAAAGATGGATGGTGCTAAATACAGGGATATTCTTGAGCAAAACCTTCCAGCAGGACAATGACCCCAAACACAATGCTAAAGCAACACTTGAGTGGTTTAAAGGGAAACATGTAAATGTGTTGGAATGGCCTAGTCAAAGCCCAGACCTCAATCCAATCGAAAATCTGTGGTCAAACTTGAAGATTGCTGTTCACAAGCGCAAACCATCCAACTTGAGGAAGCTAGAGCAGTTTTGCAAGGAGGAATGGGCAAAAATCCCAGTGGTAAGATGTGGCAAGCTCATAGAAACGTATCCAAAGTAACTTGGAGCTGTGATAGCCGCAAACGGTGGCTCTACAAAGTATTGACTTTAGGGGGGTGAATAGTTATGCACATTGACCTTTTCTGTTATTTTGTTCTATTTGTTGATTGCTTCACAATTAAAAAAAATGTTCAAAGTTGTGGGCGTGTTCTGTAAATTAAATGATGCAAATCCTCTAACAATCCATGTTAATTCCAGGTTGTGAGGCAACAAAACACAAAAAATGCCAAGGGGGTGAATACTTTTGCAAGGCACTGTATGTGATGGCAATATTTTTTTAGTGCAAATTTTTTTTTAGTTTTGGATAGAATAGGAAATAATTAGATCCCTTGTTACATTTTTCTTATACTTTATTAATGTAGTGCACTCCCTAAGGAGCTGCAAGTAGAATGGGATCCCCACAGTCAGGCACACCGCATTTCCAGTCATCGACTGTTTTTTTATTTTTTTATTTAGGGACATAAACGTGGATAGGGACTGGAGAGTATGGGATGCCCACTTGACTTCAACAGCTTCAGGGACAATTCTTCCCAAGTACAGTCCTATATACAGTTCACTTCTTCCTCCAAGGGACCCAGCAGGGAAGCGGGGGTGACGCTTGAGGAAGATACTGAAGTGAAGATTGGAAGACCTCATGGGATTCAGTTGTAGTGAATCAGAAAGTCTAGAGAGAGAGAGACTGTGAGCTCAGTGGGTTGAAACCTGCAAGAAGTAATTGCAGAAAAGTAAAGGAATTTGTTACAACTTGTGTTAGAAACAGTTTTAAGACTGTTGCCATAGGAGACAGCATTCCTACACATACAGATGTGGTGTCTTGCTGGATGCCTTTTCCTGCATGGCTGTCTACCTGTAGAAGTCTCGGAGTCTGCCAACTAACAGTGCAACTACCTAAGGGTATCCTGGCCCTTAACCCTCTCTCCCACAGTTCTGTTCAAGAGAAATAAAACCTCTTTGCATTCAAGAAGCGTCTGGCGCCCATGAGTCTACCTTGCATTACACCCACTATGCCTTGCAACCCACTCTATACAGAAGGATGTCAGCTATCCCTGGCTCTGGAGGTTCTCATTAGACTAAAAGAAGGCATGGGACCTTGCTACACAGGTCTCCATCAGAAAATACAGAGGGCCAGATTCACAAAGACTTCAGTAGATACGCCGTCGCAAGTCCGAATCCGCGCCGTCGTATCTTTAAGCGTATGCTCAAATTGAGATACGCTTCTCTGTTGCTAAGATACGACCAGCGTAAATCTCCTACGCCGTCGTATCTTAGCTGCATATTTACGCTGGCCGCTAGGGGCATGTACGGCGATTTACGCTGAGAATATGCAAATGAGCAAGATACGCCTATTCACGAACGTACGCACGCCCGTCGCAGTAAGATATGCCGTTTACGTAAGGCGTTTTCAGGCGTAAAGATAAACCACCAAAAAGATGGCGCAGCCAATGTTAAGTATGGACGTCGGGACAGCCGTCGAATTTCACGTCGTTTACGTCGTTTGCATAAGCCAATTCAGAATGGGGCTGGGCGTGGTTACGTTCACGTCGAAAGCATTGACTATTTGCGACGTGATTTTGAGCATGCGCACTGGGATACGCTCGCGGACGGCGCATGCGCCGTTCGTTAGGCGCGTCATTTACGTGAGGTCACAATTCATTACCATACAACACACCCACTACAGCCTACTTTGAATTACGCGCGCTTACGCCGGCCCTTTTGCGCTACGCCGCCGTAACTTAGGACGCAAGTGCTTTGTGAATACTGCACTTGCCTCACTTATGCCTCAAGTTATTGCCTCAAGTTATGTCGGCGTAGTGCAAATGGGATGCGCTACGCCGGCATAAAGATACGCCGCCGTACGTGAATCTAGCTAAGAGTATACAAAGTTATCATTCTAAAAAGTGTGCGCAATTTAACATTTCGCATACTGCAAAAATGGCATTGAGGCGACTCTAAGTGCTCAGCCTAAAATATTTTCAAAAAAGCTGGTTACATTTGTAGTGTGGAGTTTTTAAATCAAGAGAAAACATTGATTAACTTGTGGCTACATCCTGATGTATTCTCAGTTTGTGGTATGATCCGGTCATTTACTTTTGAGCTCTAAAATGTGTAACAGTACAATAATATGACCTCAATCACACATAATCATTTCTAGAGTGTGTGCTTCAGATAAGCAGCATGCAAATTTAAATAGTAGCAAATTAGAAAAATAGAGCATTGTTTAAATCCTAACAATTAACTTATTTTATTTGGTCCACATTGGCAGTAGTGTATTTAGGTTTTGTGCTGATCTAGGCCTGACAAAACTCGTGCACCTCCTAATTTAAATATGATCCACCCATTCCTGTCAAGGCCACCTCCTTTTCTGTTTAAGACCAGCCCTGAAATTTTCAAGTGGGGACACTAGTTCTGAGGGCCTGGGTGGGGGTGGGGAGGGGGGCAATGGATTACCTTAATTTGCATAGATTTTCTCTCACTTCCTGTTTGGCTAGTGATGCTGCAGCAGAAAACATATCTTATCTGTTCAACAAGTGAAAAAAAGATACCTTGTTGAACGTTGCAGAAATCTAGCGTTTCCTTTGTAAAGCATACTTGATGATGCCTGGGCACACCCTAATCCCCCTATGCAGTTCAGATTCTGTTATACCTGAAGGGTTCCACATGTACTGGCACTTTAAGGCTGGCTCCACCCAGCAGTGATGACAAGGGTCAAGGGGCATAGTAGCCATCTTAGAGAGAGCACATGTAGGAAGCAGATAACCTGTACTGTCATCTCGAGATGCATGTTGCAGTGTACAACCTGTAATGAATAAACATCCATTGTTCCAGACCAGAGTCTTGTGTCCCTCACAACACAGAGGATATAACAGATTCCCTCTACTGCCAGCCCCCCCCTGCAGCGGTGCTGGTTTCCCTCCTCCTCCCTTACACTGGTTGATGCTGCAGGCACACACTGCAGAATGCTTTAGAATAAGTGGGGAAAGAGGCCTGTAAATATGTAATTAACCAGCCCCTTCCCTTTCTGAATGAACACAGTGAGTGATCGGTACTGTGTGTTTGATCTTTGGAGTGCATACCCTAATGCAATAGGCTGCGCACACCTATGGCTTCAGGCATGGGTCCCCTGGAGCAGAGAACCGGGGGGGGGGGGTGCTGCCGCTGCAAGTTTCATTCGGCGCGGGGACGCGCCTGATTTAAATGTTACACACCCCCTAGCCGCGGAATTTGAATTCCGCCGGGGGATTTACGATACGCCGCCGCAACTTTTGAGGCAAGTGCTTTCTGAATGAAGCACTTGCCTTAAAAACTTGCGCCGGCGTAACGTAAATCAGATAGGTTACGTGGATCTAAAGATCCGCTGACCTATCTGAATCTGGCCCACAGTGTATTTAGCTGTTTTACTAGAATTTAGCTTTATATTATTTGAATAATGGGTTAGCAAGATATTGATTACATTTGTTGTCCTACCAAAGTACACTTGGCCATGAATCAATCTCTGAGTAACCATATTCCAGGCAGCTGAATACTATGATCAGTGCTCCTTTTAACAGAGTTCTGGCATGTTATAACAATAGCAATTACAGCATCAATTATTAAACAGATTTAAAAAAGGTACAGAAGACACTTGGCTATTCTTGGGTGTCAAATACTTGGCTTAACAGCATAGAAAGAAAGAGAGCGAGAGAGAGAGCGAGAGAGAGAGAGAGAGAGAGAGAGAGAGAGAGAGAGAGAGAGAGAGAAGGGAAAGGAGGAGATCTATTTATTTAATTCTATGTTCAAGGATAGGAAGAAATATAACATGGTAGAACACGGCTTCTTATTTTAATAGTCTCTTTTATAATATTCTAAAATTATTTTACCAGTTTTATAGTAAAAAATCTTCTCAAAGTGTTATGATTTTAAAGGAGTTGTAAAGGAAAAAAATGTTTTGCCTAAAATTAATGTCTGCAAGCTAGACAAACAGAATAGTGTAATGATTCTGTTAAAAAACGAGTAAATACCTATTAAATTCCTTCATCTATATCACCTCCGGCGTTCTAGTTTCTGTTCCCTCATTCACTTCCTGGTTTGCGGCACTCGTTCATGTAAGAACTACATTTCCCAGTAGGAATTGCGGCACGCCCAGTAATTCACACCTCCTTGAAGTCTCTAACACGTAGAGAGCGTCCTGCCACACAGATGTAGTTCCCAGGAGGGGGCGAGCACGTTACTGACCACCGCAGTAAAGCCTCCCTTCACGGTGGTCAGTAAAATCAGACAAGCAGGAAGTGAACAGAACAGAGAAGAAATAGAGCAACTTCTGAGCAAAAACGAACAATGAGGAAGTGAAAAGTGGAATGTCTGCAGGTAAAGTAAATTTATTATGATTTTTTTTTTCCTTTACAACCCCTTTAAAAGCTTATTTCTATACACAGTTTTTAATTAATTATGTCCATAAGGGAAGCTATACAGTAATTGTAACCTATTTATCAGTGCTGTAAAATCGCTACTCTCACAAGAAGTCGCACTGACATGCAGCTTTGAAATAGTGTGATTTCAGATGAAGTCGCACAATTTCAAAGCCGTAGTCATGTGAACGAGGACCCAGCGTCATATAAAATATTCCGTATTTATCGGCATATAACGCGCACTTTTTTCCCCTTAAAATCAGGGGAAAATCGTGGGTGCGCGTTATACGCCGATTGTGTCTTTGACGGCTGTCTCAGAGCGCCGCCGATAAAGACCGTCAAAGACCGAGAGGAGCCGAGAGAAGCCGAGAGGAGCTGAACACACCGGAAATCCGGCTCTGCACAGCTCGACCGAGGCGCCAAACTCAAACAGACGAACGCCGGACAAGGCCGCCGATGGACGCCGGGCAAGACAGCAGACAGACACCGACAAGGCCGCTATGCCGGACAAGGCCGCTGACAGACGCCGGGCAAGACATCCAAAATGTACGTTTTTTTCCTTAAACTTCCCTTCTAAAATTGGGGTGCGCATTATACGCCGGCGCGCGCTATACCCCGATAAATACAGTAATCTAATTACCATATAAACAGACAGGTGTTCATAACTGTAGACAAATCTATATGCAAAACTGAGGTTTTCGTGAATAGTTTAAATAATAACAAATTCACAGTGACTGCAGATTGTTATTGAAGTAAATATCTATTAGAAGCGACATATTCAGAATATTCAGAATACTTCTGCCATCATCTGCCTTTTAAAATGATCATTGATTTTGCTGGGGTGTTAATGTTCCTCATATAACTCCCCCAGGATTCAGGATTGGAAACTTGTCCACATAAGCCCATTTCTTCTATTTTAACCCATTGTCTTTATAAATACTATTGGGTTCTTAGTGAAAGGTTCTGCTTAGTGAAAGCATTGCTAATGAGAGGTGATTAGTAGTGTTGAGCGGAATACGCCATATTCGATTTCGCGATATATCACGAATATATAGACGAATATTCGTGAAATATTCGCTAAAATCGAATATTCGTGATATTTTATCAAAAAAAAATTTTTGCGAAATTTCGCTAATGCGAATGCGAAATTGATTGCGAAATTTTGACAACTGTGGTAGGAGAACTCTGATTGGCTCTGATGCAAAAGAAGGGCGGAGAAAGTATTCGCGAATATTCGTGATATTTTATCGAAATTTCGCTAATGCGAATGCGAAATTGATTGCGAAATTTTGACAACTGTGGTAGGAGAACTCTGATTGGCTCTGATGCAAAAGAAGGGCGGAGAAAGTATTCGCGAATATTCGTGATATTTTATCAAAATTTCGCTAATGCGAATGCGAAATTGATTGCGAAATTTTGACAACTGTGGTAGGAGAACTCTGATTGGCTCTGATGCAAAAGAAGGGCGGAGAAAGTATTCGCGAATATTCGTGATATTTTATCTAAATTTCGCTAATGCGAATGCAAAATTGATTGCGAAATTTTGACAACTGTGGTAGGAGAACTCTGATTGGCTCTGATGCAAAAGAAGGGCGGAGAAAGTATTCGCGAATATTCGTGATATTTTATCGAAATTTCGCTAATGCGAATGCGAAATTGATTGCGAAATTTTGACAACTGTGGTAGGAGAACTCTGATTGGCTCTGATGCAAAAGAAGGGCGGAGAAAGTATTCGCGAATATTCGGAAATCGAATATTCGCGATTGCGAATATTCGGCAACATAAAAGGATCGCCTCAGCTTAGCTACTCGGCCCAGGGTCTCTAATCATACCAGCAATGCTTTTAGACGTCGATAGGATGTGATCTGTTTTAAAAATAAATTTGAAAAAATACGAATATTCGGAATAGCGAATTTTGGCCGTGAAATTCGAGTTATTCGCGAATATTCGAATATGCCATATTCGTAACGAATATTCGCAATGCGAATATTCGTGAGCAACACTAGTGATTAGAGCTTACCTCTGCTAAATATCCACACAATGAGCATCTTGGCATCCTACATGGGCCGCCTTCCAATACATGTTAATATCATGTGTAGCACCGAAACCAGACCAGGCTGGCTGTATTATGCCAAGTTCCATTAAATGTGAGGCCCATGGCAGTTCAGTCTCTCAACTAAATAATCAGGCAGTTCATGTCTTTTTAGTGTTTAATGGTGATTTAACTTGGATAGGGTACAAGGTGAGCCTTACTTAGTTTAAACAATAATGGAGGACACGCAAATTGGATTTGGGTTTTCGCCACATCCAATTCGCATGACAGAAGTGTGCGACGGGCTCTCAATGGCTACGTTCCACATTTGGAAAGGGTCCTGTGCTTCTTCTGATCCGATTCGGGTGTAAATTTAGGCAAAAACTCGGCATTGATTCGCACCTGAATCGGTGAACAGGGATGCACCGGACCCCATGCTGTGAGCTGTGGCCACAGCATGTCTGAACGGAGCCTAACTGTACTGGCTCTTCAGGGAGCGGCCTACAGCTAAGTGGACTCCATTGCAAAAGTAATACCTAAAGCCTCGTACACACGCACAGTTTTCTTGGCAAGAAAGCTGCTGGGAGAGCTTATTGCAGAGAAAACTGTGCGTGTGTATGGTTTCTCGTCAAAAACTGTCGGGAATCTCAACGAGAAAAATAGAGAACCTGCTCTCTATTTTCTCATCGGGATTCTCGGCAGGGTGTTTCCTGCCGAGAAAACCGAGGGTGTGTATGCTTACCTGTCTCCAGGTAAACCCGCGCATGCTCGAAAAGACTTTAGCGCATGCGCGGTGGCATACAAGGGCAGTGTAGGGTGTAGCAAGATGGCGGCGACGACGACGACATCGAATGTGACGAGTGCATGCTCGTCGTAGACGATGACGTCACCGCGTTCTTGCCATTCAAAGGAACGGCGGTTCTTCTGAATGGCCCGTGTGTACACTCGGCGAGCAAGGAAAGCTTGCCAGGAATCCCGTCAGGAAAACCAAAGTTTTTTTCCTGACGGGATTCCCGGCCGTGTGTACGAGGCTTTAGTCAGTTAATTTGAAGCAGCTTTCTCAAAAATTAGCAAGGACAGTCTCTGGGATCTTGTCAGGCTTGTACTCAATGTTCCCTGGATACTGGAATGCTTTCTGCCAGTACCTGACAGTTCCTGTACTGTATGCCTCCAGCCCAGATCCTTCCTGCAACTCTTCCCAGGAAACTTGGACGTGGGTCCCCTCGCTCTAACCAGAGTATGGACCCAGATGGCCTCTTCTAATCCTCACCTAAGCCAAAGCCCTTGGGCTGGGTCTTTTCCCACAGCACTAGGACCCTGCTGTTCCAGGCCCCAGCCTTTTTATACACACCTCAGCCCCCTACTGGCCATTCTTCCTGCCATGGATTGGCTGAGGCTATATGAATATGCAAGTAAGGGTCCACCTCTTCCACCCAATAAATGCTGAAACCTACCAAAAATCAGGGCAATCAGTCGAGCCTGCAACCAGCAGAACCCAGAACAGAGAAAAACAATCAAACTTTGCTCCACCCGGTTACAGAGGAGCCAAAAACAAAATTAAAGGGGTTGTAAAGGAAAACATTTTTTTTCATAATAAGCATCCTTTACCTGCAGACATTCCTCTTTTCACTTCCTCATTGTTTGTTTTTGCTCAGAAGTTGCTCTATTTCTTCTCTGTTCTGTTCACTTCCTGCTTGTCTGATTGTTACTCACCACCGTGAAGGGAGGCTTTACTGCGGTGGTCAGTGACGTGCTCGCCCCCTCCTGGGAACTACATCTGTGCGGCAGGACGCTCTCTACGTGTTAGAGACTTCAAGGAGGTGTGAATTACTGGGCGTGCCGCAATGCATACTGGGAAATGTAGTTCTTACATGAACGAGCGATGCAAACCAGGAAGTGAATGAGAGAACAGAAACTAGAACACCGGAGGTGAGTTAGATGAAGGAATTTGATAGGTATTTACTCGTTTTTTAACAGAATCATTACACTGGTCTGTCTGTCTACCTTGCAGACATTGGGCCATATCCACCTACCTCAGCGCATCTTTCAGTCCGGCGTAGCGTATCTCTGATACACTACGCCGCCGTAACTTACAGCGTATTTTCTGTATCCTGAAAGAATTTGCGCTGTAAGTTACGGCGGCGTAGTGTAACTTTGTCGGTGTAAGGGCGCGCAATTCAAATGGATGAGATGGGGGCGTGTTTTATGTCAATACGTCTTGACCCGACGTAAATGATTTTTTTTTTTAATGGCGCCGTCCGCGGGGGTATCCCAGTGCGCATGCTCCAAATTAACCCGCAACAAGCCAATGCTTTCGACGTGAACGTAATTCTACGCGAAGCCCTATTCGCGAACGACTTACGCAAACGACGTAAAATTTTCAAAATTCGACGCGGGAACGACGACCATACTTAACATTGAGTACGCCTCATATAGCAGGGGTAACTTTACGTCGAAAAAAGCCTTATGGAAACTACGTACAAAAATGCGCCGGCCGGACGTACGTTTGTGGATTCGCGTATCTAGCTAATTTGCAAACTCAACGCGGAAATCGACGGAAACGCCACCTAGCGGCCGCCGAAAAATTGCAGCTTAGATCCGACGGCGTACTAAGACTTACGGATCTAGCCGAGATGTCGTCGTATCTTGTTTTGTGGATACAAAACAAAGATACGACGCGGGAAATTTAAAATTACGCCGGCGTATCAATATATACGCCGGCGTAATTCTTTTGTGGATCTGCCCCATTAAGTTTAGGCAAAAAAAAATTTCCTTTACAACTCCTTTAATCTCAACTGTTAGCAACCTAACTAGGAGGGTGATATATATGGGATGCTGACTTTTTTGTTTTCCTCCATAGACATAAACATATACAGTTAAATAAGCAATGCATCTGATTTTTAATGAAAGATATTTTGAATGGTTAATACATGCCCAGAGTCTGGCCAGCTTTGGAAACTGTGTTGGCCTAATTATCCCTGGCACCAAATGCCAAAGCGTAAACTGCAATGTATTAAGTGCCAACAAAAATACAATTCATTACAGAAGATTCGCTGACAGTGTTTCGTAACGGCCAGGATTCCAGTAAACCCCTGCCTGTGGAATTGGGGGAAGATCTTGTTATCTTTTCAGTCTTCGCAAACAGTGGTGTAACTTCAAGCAAACAAGGGGATAAACCAAAGGGTCAGAGACCAGCGAGCCACACAGTAGACTGAAACCTGCGTACTAGACAGCTGACATGAGAGCACTGCTGCTCCCAGCAATCCTGCTGCTGGGGGCAATTGATTCAGCCCTACCTGCTGAAGGTAAGTACCCATTGGGATTGATAGACTTATTGGGTTTATAGAATCTTTGTGGGTTAGTATAAAAAATATATATATATTTGTAAAGAGAAGGAAAGGTAGACAGCATTAAGTAATAAGTATTAATTAACACAGATTAAAGCGGGGGTTCATCCTAAATACCATGCGATCCAGCATACTAGCGTGAGCTACAGTATGCCTTTATTTAATTTTTTTTGCGCCGTACTCACAGTTTAATCCCGTAGTTACGTTTCAGACTCCCCGCGAGGAGTAGGCGTTCCTATGCAGAGGGGAACATGATTGACGGCCGGCTATGGCGCGTCACGCTTCCCGAAAATAGCCGAAATAGGACTTGGCTCTTCACGGCGCCTGCGCAGTCAGCTCCTAGTCTGTGCGCAGGCGTCGTATAGCGCCGTGAGGAGCCGAGTCCTTCTCCGGCTATTTTCGGGAAGCGTGACGCGCCATAGCCGGCCGTCAATCATGTTCCCCTCTGCATAGGATAGCCCATTCCCCGCCGGGAGTCTGAAACTTAACTAATGGATTAAACTGTGAGTACGGCGCAAAAAATAAAAATCAAGGCATACTGTAGCTCACGCTAGTATGCTGGATTTCATGGTAGAAACTTGTTTTTTAGGGTAAACCACTGCTTTAAGTAACACTTCATCTGTATAAGGTAGAATTCTTTAACATAATAGCTAAGTGGTTAGCCTCTTCCGCCTAGCAGCAATAGGGTTGTCAGTTCAAACCCCAATCATGGCACTACTTATGCCTCGTACACACAGTCGGACTTTTGACAGTCCGCCATGAGTCCATTGGAAGTCCAATGGAAAGAAAGAGAACAGGTTCTATATCTAAGGTCCGTCGGACTTCGAGACAAAAAAAGTCAGATGGAGGCTACACACGGCCGGGATTTTCCGAGGAAAAAAAGCCGGTCTGACTTTTTTCTCGGAAAGTCCAGCCGTGTGTATGAGGCATTAGCTGGAGTTTTCATATTCTCCCTGTGCCTGCGTGAGTTTCCTCCGGGTACTCCGGTTTCCTCCTACACTACAAAGACATGCTTGTAAGTTAGTTGGCTCCTGTCTAAATGTGTATGTGTATGTATGAATGTGAGTTGGGGACCTTGGATTGTAATAGGATAGTGAATGATGTGAATATACAATATATATGTAAAGTGTTGCTAAAATTGGCAGCACTAAGTAAGTACCTATAATAAATTATTCATATATTGAAGATCACAGTAATATGTGAGTGGGTGGTTCCTCTGATTATTCTAAATAGAAGATGAGCAAATGCAGTAAACCAATTCAGGCTGGGGTTCGGAATACAGACAAAACACAAACCCTTTATAGTAGGAATATATGAAAGATCACAAACCAGTAAGAGGGCTGTATGGATTACAGGGGATGTAGCTGTTGTTCAAAGACTTGATAAACTGAGAGCGCACATACAATTCTCCTTACTCAAAAGTATGTATCTATACAATTCTTATATTCTATACTGAAATCTATTCATCTGTACAACTCCCATCATCCTCACTGCAATCTATTTAGCTACATAGGGCCAGATTCTCATAGAATGCGCGTTGGCGTAGTGTAAGCCATTTACACCACGCCACCGCAACTTACTGGAGCAAGTGCCGTATTCTCCAAGCACTTGCTCCGTAATTTGCGGCAGCGTAGTGTAAATGGCCCGGCGTATGGCCGAGTAATTCAAAGGGGGCGGCTTGTATTCAAATTAAGCGCGTCCCCGCGCCGATCGAACTGCGCATGCGCCGGGCGGAAAAATAGCCCAGTGCGCATGCTCCAGCTCACGACGGTAAACGTCAATGACGCCGACGTGAGCGTCATTGACGTAAAGTCGTATTCGCGGACGACTTAGTAAAACGACGTAACCGACGGAAAAAGACGACGCTGACCCGACGCCATACTTAACATGGCATACGGCGGACTGGCGTAAGGTTACCCCTCATATAGCAGGGGTAACCTTACGCTTACGGAAACGACGTAAACAACGATTTCGTTCGGGAATCGGCGTATCAGGCTCATTTTCATAGTCAAATGAGAACTGAACGTAAACGCCACCTAGCGGCCAGCGTTGAATTACATCTAAGATCCGACGGTGTAAGTGACTTACACCTGTCGGATCTACGCCGTATCTATGCGAAAATGATTATAGGAATCATACGCATAGATACCCGGGGCCAAAAACAGAGATACGACGGTGTTTCCTGAGATACACCGTCGTATCTCTTCTGAGAATCTGGCCCATAGTGTTCTGTTGTTTCCGGGCTCTGAGTTCAGTCACCCATGGACTGTAACTTGTTCTCTCTGTAGGGTTCAATGGACCCTGGGTTATGTTTTCCCCTCTGCTCCAAACAGAAATGGCGCAAGAAAGCAAATAAACCTTCACTAACCCTAAAGCCAGGGCCTTTTTTCAGTGGGAACAGTTCCGGCAACGTCAGCACTGAATTATGTACTGGCAAGAGCTATTTGAGCATGCTTTAGGGTCTAGTGATTGTGGCTCCTGGAGGATCTATTGTCACTGGTGATTGTGGGGATGCAGTGTTTCTTGGGGAGGGGTCTACTGTTGCTGGGGGATCTATGTTGTGGGGGGAAGGGGCTCCATTGTTGCTGGCTGCTGAGGGATCTATTGTTGCTGGTATATGTATTGTTACTGGAGAGGATCTACTGTATTGGGGAGGTCTTTTGCTGCTGGCTGTCCATTGATGATGGATGCTGGAGAAATCTATTGTTGCTGAGGGGGAGTCTTTTGTTGATGGGGAAGATCTATTGTTGCTGGGGAATCACAAAAGATCCATGCTGTTCACAGGTGAGCTGGCTCCAACGGCATGATCTCCTCGCTGCAGGATGCCCGCCCAGCCGCAGCTAAAGCAATAATGAAGGAAAATCCGGATGGCTGCACACCAAACTGAGATTCAAATGCCTTTATTCGCATAACACCATGAAGAACATGAAGAGCACCACATGTGCAAGCAAGGGAGGAGCAGTACCTTCCTTGCTTGTACATGTAGTGCTCTTCATATTCTTCATGGGTTTTATGCGAATAAAAGGTATTTGGATCTCGGTTTGGTGTGCAGCCATCCGGATTTTCCTTTCATTATTGCTGGGGGGGGGGTCTATTCTCTGAGAAAAGAAAACCTTCTTAAAGCAATCGTTTACCTTCACTATGCTTCCAAAATAATTTCTAATATGTATGTGTACAGGATATACAGTATCTCACAAAAGTAAGTACACCCCTCACTTTTCATGTGACAACACTGAAGAAATTACATTTTGCTACAATGTAAAGTAGTGAGTGTACAGATATTTGGGGGGAACCCCACGTAATTTTTTTTTAAATTTGGGGTGGAGTTCCCCTTAATATCCATACCAGACCTGAAGGGCCTGGTAATTGAATTTGGGGGGACCCCCACGCATTTTTTTTTCTTTTATCAATGACTTTCAATGCATTTTCTCTGTATTGCCGGGAGCCGACAATTCATTATAGCCGCGAGTGGTTTTAACCACTTACCCCCCGGACCATATTGCTGCCCAAAGACCAGAGTACTTTTTGCGATTCGGGACTGCGTCGCTTTAACAGACAATTGCGCGGTCGTGCGACGTGGCTCCCAAACAAAATTGGCGTCCTTTTTTTCCCACAAATAGAGCTTTCTTTTGGTGGTATTTGATCACCTCTGCGTTTTTTATTTTTTGCGCTATAAACAAAAATAGAGCGACAATTTTGAAAAAAATTTATATTTTTTACTTTTTGCTGTAATAAATATCCCCCAAAAATATATAAAAAAAAAATTATTTTCTCAGTTTAGGCCGATACGTATTCTTCTACATATTTTTCGTAAAAAAAAATCGCAATAAGTGTTTATTGATTGGTTTGCGCAAAAGTTATAGCGTTTACAAAATAGGGGGTATTTTTATGTCATTTTTATTAATATATATTTTTTACTAGTAATGGCGGCGATCAGTGATTTTTTTTCGGTATTGCGACATTATGGCGGACACTTCGGACACTTTTGACACATTTTTGGGACCATTGGCATTTTTATAGCGATCAGTGCTATAAAAATGCATTGGATTACTATAAAAATGCCACTGGCAGTGAAGGGGTTAACACTAGGGGGCGGGGAAGGGGTTAAGTATGCCTGGGTGTGTTCTTACTGTGGGGGGGAGTGGCCTCACTAGGGGAAACACTGATCCTCTGTTCATACATTGTATGAACAGAAGATCAGCATTTCCCCCGCTGACAGCTCCCGGTCCCCGCTCTGTACCGAGCGATCGCGTGTGCCCGGCGGCGATCGCGCCCGCCGGGCACACGCACGGGAGTCGGGGGCGAGCGGGGGCGCGCGCCCCTAGTGGCGGCTGAGAGAGAGGACGTTATACTACGTGCTCTCGCCCAGCCGAGCCGACCTGCCGACGTAGAACGGTGGTGCGCGGTCGGCTAGTGGTTAAATGACTTTTTTTTCTTCAGAAATTACACTTTGTGCAGGGACAGTTGTAAGTATGGGAAACAAGCGCTACTTCACAGGCATACTATACACCCCCCCATGGTACGAAATTTAAAGGAATATTTCACTTTTATTGTTTCACTTTAAGCATTATTAAAATCACTGCTCCCGAAAAAAGGCAGTTTTTAAAACTTATTTTTGCATTGATACATGTCCCCTGGGGGAGGACCCAGGTCCCCAAACACTTTTTATGACAATAACTTGCATATAACTTGCATATACTTCTCCCATAGACTCGAACTCGAAGCTCAGCCCTATGTATGACAGGACAGTGATCACTGCTTCCAATTACAGGAAGCGGTGATCACTGTCCTGTCACTAGGAAGACTGGGGAAATGCTTGTTTACATCAGCATTTCCCCGTTCTTCCTCACCGTGACACGATTGCGGGTATTGTCCACGGACATCGAGCCTGTGGGACCCGCGATAGGAGTCACAGAGCTTGCGGCACACGTCCACAATGCCGCTTCTTAAAGGGGACGTGCTGCAGACGTGCCATGCTGCAGATGTATATCTGCGTGCGGCGGTCGGTAAGCGGTTAATCCCCACATTGTATTTCAGTCATATCTAGCCAGTCATATTTCATATTTCAGCCATATCTAGCCTACTCCTATCAACTCATGCAGACTATTGCAGACTATTGCTCCTCCTCTGCATCAACTCCTGCAGACTATTGCTCCCAGATCTTCTCTCCTCCTGCACAAAACTTCCACTGTAAACTATTAGTCTTCCTGTCCCATCATCTTCACTTTAGAAAAGAGATCACTCTGAATAATCCCAGATGCTGGCTGTATTTGCTGACTTGTTAACAGACCAGTGGTCTGCAGTACCCCTCCCCTACGGTCTGGTTGTTTAGCAGCTTGTTTTAGTTGGTGGACTACTGATCCCAGCTAGCCCAACTTGCACATCCTGAGCCCGCAGGCCGCACCGATTTCACACAAAACCCCACAGTCTCTCCTGTGGCTGTGTCACTGTGTCAGGCCCCGTACACACGACCGAGTTTCTCGGCAGAATTCAGCCAGAAACTCGATCGGAGCTGAATTCTGCCGAGAAACCCGGCCGTGTGTACACTTTCGGCCGAGGAAGCCGACGAGTTCTCTATTTCCTCATTGTTCAATGAGGAAAGTTGGCTCGCCGAGATCCTCGGCGGCTTCACACAGAACTTGACGAGCAAAACGATGAGTTTTGCCCGTCGAGTTCCTCGGACGTGTGTACGGGGCCTCACACTCCCCGATCTTCTCCCGCCCTGAGTCCATGATGGAGAACTTAACTGGACATGCGTTCCAAAAGCTTCTCCAGCCCCTCTGTTCCAGGACACCTCCTCCATGACCATGTAAGGATGAGGCTCCCTCCCAGTTCTCCGGGTTCCTCTGCCGAGGCGTGCACCCCCCAGATGGGGATGGCCCTTCTGCTGCTATCTAGCACTCCATTCTCCACGTCTCCCAGCCGACGACTCCCCTCCTCACATGATCTCCCTGTCACTCCAGTCCTCAGCCCTGCCCCTCTCTCTCCTCCCTGGAAGCAAGGGAGGTGCCCAAGAAGTGAAGCACCAGTGGTCAAATCCATTGCTACACCAACCACACCCTGCCCCAGATCAAAACAAGCAGGCCTAGCCTGAAGCATAGGCCTGCCTAAATTTACCTGCTCTGGCAGCTAACATACAAAAATCCTCCCTCTAGCACCTACCTATGGTAGAGGGTGCTACACTGGGGACAACTAAAAATGTTACATTTTCTTTTACTTTCACAATCATAATTGTAAACAGGACAAATAGAGGTGGTGGATCTCCCTAAAGGGGGCACAGACAGCAATAAAAACTGACAGGTGTTCTAATACAGCTCCACTCTATCTAAAACTTAGAAAAAAAAGTTTTGATTTACAATTTTGTGATGCGTATTCAGTATGCCCTGTGAATAGGCACTGCTTCTGTCACACATTTCACAGAGCCTGCCTTCTTAATTACAGAGGTGCTGAGAGGAGGGGTTTCAGGAGGCAGTATCCACACAGGAATCACTGCTTGCAGGCAGCGATGTACCATGGGATATGTAGTCCTTATATATTAAAAGTAAACAGCAGAGGAGAAGCTGCAAAGCATGCTAAGAATCCAGGAAGTGGTGGAATGAGATGGTCAGCAGATCGGCTGCACTCACAAAATAAAAGGAGATTTTTCCAGTAAACTTTTATTGGATTGTCAAAATAACTATTGTTTGTACTGCTTTTACAATGCAATGTTATAACAGGAAAGTGTGTGTTGTGACCATAGATTTACTTTAGGACATCTTTATTTGGAAAGCCTAACAATGATTTTGAAGGAAAGGGAGGACAAATACTTGGACCCCCTATTTCTTTTATAGAGACCAGACCCTTTGCCTCTCAGCCATGACTTGTTATTTTGGCAAGTATCTGGCTTCTTTAACCTTGTCAATGGCATTATCCAAGAGGGAGAACATTCTATTAATTTAAACCCTTTTCCTTCCCTCTCCTGTCCCACCCTTCTCTTTCTCCTCCAGCTATACTTCCTATTGTACTTCTCCCCTTTATTCCCTAATACTCCTTACTGTTACTCTTCTCTGTAGTGTATCTGTTATAAGGATTATCTTCCTGCATGTAAACTACATAAAACGCCTTAGAATTTGACTTTTATTACTGAATACCGACAGCACATAGCAGTGGCGACCCGTCCATTAGAGGCACCTAGACGCCGCCACATCTATCCACGGCCGCCACCGGCGGCCTAGTTGACCATTATCCCATGATGCTATTATATATAATTTTTTTCTTCCTGTTATGTGTCGCAGGGCTGAATTCAGTGAACTTTAAATAAAGATCTTAGAAAAAAAAAACTGTATTTGAAAGATATTTTTATAGCTACCTCTTCTCCTGTCTAGATGTTTTTCTCCATATATGTCCATTGCTTTTTCAGAGTCCTGTGTGGGACGATGTTTGGAGGGATTCAATGCCAAAATAAAATGCCAATGTGATGACTTATGTATTTACTACGGAAGTTGCTGCAGTGACTTCAATGTGGTTTGCGTGAAAAAAGGTAAGTGAATATGTTCGGATGCATTGCCGTTTTCTTTTAGTATACTGTTAGAAAGGTCTCCAGAATAGAGATGATAAAATACCTATGTACAGTAAAAAAGGAAACACAATCACAATTCCCTCCTTTGCAGCTATAAATCCGTCACTGTTCTGGAAATTTTTTGATTAGATTTTGGAGATTTTCTGTGAGAATTTGCACCTATTTAAAGCGGAGTTCCACCCAAAAATGGAACTTCCTCTTTAAAGGGGTTGTAAAGGTTTGTTCTTTAAGCTAGTGCATTGTTGGTTCACTTACCTTTTCCTTAGATTTCCCTTCTAATTGTTTTTTTTTTTCTTTGTCTGAATGTCTCACTTCCTGTTCCTCCTCAGTAAGCTGTTCTGGCTGACTAACCCCCAGCCAGAACAGCTCGGATGATGGGGGCAAGCTTACTGAGGAGGAACAGGAAGTGAGAAATTCAGACAAAGAAAAAAAACATTTAGAAGTGAAATCAAGGAAAAGGTAAGTGAACCAACAATGCACTAGCTTAAAGGAACCTATTTAGAAAAAATAAAAAAACAAACCTTTACAACCCCTTTAAGTACTGGTGACTCCCTGACATGCCACTTTTGGCATGCCATTTTTTTGGGGGGGGAGCAGGTGCCCAGTTTTGACAGGCACCCAGCTCCCACTTCCTCCCGTGGCGGAGTTCACCTCTCCCCCCTCCCTCCCTGCAATCTTCTGGGACATGTCACAGGGTTCTAAATAATTTTGAAGCAAAAAATACTGATTTTAAGTTGTAAGCAACAAGTGTCAGAAAAAGCCTTATGCCACATACACACGATCGGATTTTCCGTCGTAAAAACCTTGGATGGTTTTTACGACGGAATTCCACTCAAGCTTGGCTTGCATACACACGGTTACACAAAAGTTCTCTGAACTTTCGACCAACAAGAACGCGGTGACGTAAAACACTACGACGAGCCGAGAAAATTAAGTTCAATGCTTCCGAGCATTCGTTGAATTGTTTCCGAACATGCGTCGGAATTTTGCATGTCGGAATTACTACAGACGATCGGATTTTCCAATAGGAATTTTTTCCGTCTGAAAATTTAAGAACCAGCTCTCAATCTTTTGTTGGCGGAAATTTCGATAGCAAAAGTCCGATGGAGCATACACACGGTCGGAATTTCCGTGCAAAAGCTCACATCGAACTTTTTCTGTTGGAATTTCCGATCGTGTGTATGGGGCATAAGTCTTTAAGTGGTTAAATTGACCTCATTTACAGACTGAAGTTCAGTCCTTTGATCTAAAAGTGCTAAATGTTACAATGTTTCTCTTTATCTCGCCTGTGATGTTGTGATAAACTTGGCAGGCTGCCTGTTTATTTTATTTTTATTTTGGCTGTCGGCTTGAGCAGAGGACTCTCTGCACTGAATCGAGGAAATGCTGTTTTAAGATCGCAAGGGGGGTTGAATCACAATCTCGATTCTTTAACGATTAATCGTACAGCTCTACTATTTACTAATGCTAGCAGATTGAGGATTAAAAAGAATCACTGTTGATTGGGAGAGTGAAGTTACACTTTTTTTAGCATTTATTTCATATGATGTAATAAAAAATATAAAACAGAAAAGTAATCTCATTATATTTGGCAGTCTGAATTCCCTTTCTTGCATGGCCGTATTTGTGGTAAATGATAGTTTTATGCTGATTCTTAAGCTGGATACACACTATATAACTCTTGTTGTTCGATTTCCTTTAGATTTACTTTCAACTATGTAGTGCAAGGGCCTGCATGATTAAATGCAATTTTTTTGGTTTGACCTCATTGTAACAAAGCATCCCACACTCCACTTGAGTGCTTTTGTCATATACCACTTCCTCCCAGTCTGAATATAGATATCAGATATTTCAACCACTAACAAACACAAAACAAGACGATACTCGCTTGGTTGCTGAACATGGACTGTTTATTGAAAACACAGGTACACAGGTAATACTCTGAACAATCCCCCCCACCTTTGCATTCCGGGCGGGGTAGATTGTCCAATCAGCGGTGAGAGCTGTTGGAGGAATTCACCCCCACCAATCTCACAGCTAATCTACATACACATCCCATAATATCCAAAGACGACAGACACAATAGAACATTGGAATACAGCCACATCCCAAACGACCCAGCAAAGAGTACACAACAAAATGAGACAATATACAATATATATATATATATATATATATATATATATATATATATATATATATATATACACACACACACACAACATTTCAGTGTGGCTGTACAGTGAGTCCAATTAGTACAGATCAGACTGGATTTCTCAGTCACCCTGTGCCCCTATTAGAGACACAGGGTGACTTAGACATAGGAGGTACATGGGAAACTGAAACAAGGTCTTCCTAACCACCCCAAGGGATTCTGGGTTCCACGGACCCCCGCCCAACGTGACTCTATCACACTCACATTATATGGTTTTGGTAAATCTAAAGGGGAAAAAAAAATCGAAAGAAAATTCTATAGGGTGTATTCAGCTTTAATCTCACAATATGGTTTATACTTCTTTACAACAGAGACCCGAGGAGATGTGTTTACCTTCCCTGAAGATGAATTTGACAATTTTAATGACACCACAGACCCAAATCCCCTGACCCAAGAAACAACGCCAGTAGATAAACCTGGGGAAGCGGAAACCGTGACCGAGAGGCCAACAAAAGGGACAACGACGGTGGATCCTGTAACTGATGACATCCCTGAGGAGCTGTGCAGTGGCAAACCATTTGATGCCTTTACAAACTTAAAAAATGGCTCTATTTATGCTTTCCGAGGTATGAAGATAAAAAAAAATGTTGTGCCTTTGGAGGGAAAGGAGGGAGAGAAGTAGGATGAGCATCATTACTTGGAGAGCATCTGGTAAAAAGTCTCTACTGTATGTCTGCTACCTATTAGTTTCTCCATTTCTTGAAGCTTCACATAAGATGGTTGGAGTAGATGGGTGCCTCACAGACATTCTGTATGAGGTCACAGTGGTGGAGAAGTACTGCACTTATCTTGACATAGAAAAAGATTACTGATAATTGCATTGCATATTTCCACAGAGGAGACGCAGAATAAAAGATAAAGCAGGAAGGCCACAGTAAATAGTAAATCAGCTTCTAACTTCACCTGGTTCAATAAAGCTTTGACAATAAGCCCCCGTTCACATCGGAGCAATTTGACATGTCAAATCGCATGCCAAATTGCGGCCTATTGCGGGTAAGGGCACTGTCCCAATCAGTGCAACGCCAACTTTGGAGCTCCGCACCGATTTCCAAAAGTACAGTGGGGTAAAAAAAGTATTTAGTAAGCCACCAATTGTGCATGTTCTCCCACTTAAAAAGATGAGAGAGGCCTGTAATTGTCATCATAGGTATACCTCAACTATAGAGACAAAGGGGCAGATCCACATACATACACTGTGCCCGGCGCAGATGTCAAATAAGCTACGTCACTGTAACTTACTTTGAGTTGGTTTGAATCCTCAACGAATTTGCGCCGTAAGTTACGGCGGCGTAGTGTATCTCTCGCGGCGGAATTCAAATTGGGCGGGTAGGTGGCGTGTTTCATTTAAATGAAGTGCGTCCCCGCGCCGTCCGTAAAAACTCCCAGGGTGCATTGCTCCAAATGACGTTGCAAGGACGTCATTGTTTTCAACGTGAACGTAAATGGCGTCCAGCCCCATTCACGGACAACTTACGCAAACAACGTAAAATTTTCAAAATTAGACGCGGGAACGACGGCCATACTTAACATTGAGTGCGCCACCATATAGCAGCTTTAACTATACGCCGGAAAAAGCCGAACGGAAACGACGTAAAAAAATGCGACGGCCGGTCGTACGTTCGTGGATCGTCGAAAATAGCTAATTTGCATACTCGACGCGGATTATGACGGGAACGCCACCTAGCGGAAGCCGAAAAATTGCATCTAATATCCGACGGCGTGCGAAGACGTACGCCTGTCGGATCTAACACAGATGCCGTCGTATCTTGTTTTGTGGATACCAAAACAAAGATACGACGCAACAAATTTTAAATTACGCGGCGTATCAAGAGATACGCCGGCATAATTTCTTTGAGGATCTTCCCCAAAATGTGGAAACAAATCCAGACAATCACATTGTCTGATATGGAAAGAATTTATTTGCAAATTATGGTGGAAATTAAGTATTTGGTCAATATCAAAAGTTCATCTCAATACTTTGTTATATATCCTTTGTTGGCAATGACAGAGGTCAAACGTTTTAAGTAAGTCTTCACAAGGTTGTCACACACTGTTGCTGGTATGTTGGCCCATTCCTCCATGCAGATCTCCTCTAGAGCAGTGATGTTTTGGGGCTGTCGCTGGGCAACACAGACTTTCAACTCCCTTCAAAGGTTTTCTATGGGGTTGAGATCTGGAGACTGGCTAGCCGCGCCAGGACCTTGAAATGCTTCTTACGAAGCCACTCCTTCATTGCCCGGCCGGTGTGTTTGGGATCATTGTCATGCTGAAAGACCCAGCCACGTTTCGTCTTCAGTGCCCTTGCTGATGGGAGGAGGTTTTTTCACTCAAAATCTCACGATACATGGCCCCATTCATTCTTTCATGTACACGGATCAACCGTCCTGTTTCCTTTGCAGAGAAACAGCCCCAAAGCATGATGTTACCACCCCCATGCTTCACAGTAGGTATGGTGTTCTTTGGTTGCAACTCAGCATTCTCTCTCCTCCAAACACGACGAGTTGTTTTTCTACCAAACATTTCTACTTTGGTTTCAGCTGACCATATGACATTCTCCCAATCCTCTTCTGGATCATCCAAATGCTCTCTAGCAAACCTCAGATGGGCCAGACATGTACTGGCTTAAGCAGGGGAACACGTCTGCAGGATCTGAGTCCCTGGCGGCGTAGTGTGTTACTGATGGTAGCCTTTGTTACGTTGGTCCCAGCTCTCTGCAGGTCATTCACTAGGTCCCCCCGTGTGGTTCTGGGATTTTTGCTCACCGTTCTTGTGATCATTTTGACCCCACGGGGTGAGATCTTGCGTGGAGCCCCAGATCGAGGGAGATTATCAGTGGTCTTGTATGTCTTCCATTTTCTAATTATTGATCCCACAGTTGATTTATTCACACCAAGCTGCCTATTGCAGATTCAGTCTTCCCAGTCTGCTGCAGGTCTACAATTTTATTTCTGGTGTCCTTCGACAGCTCTTTGGTACAAGTTCAAACAGGTGCCATTAATACAGGTAATGAGTGGAGGACAGAGGAGCCTCTTAAAGAAGAAGATACAGGTCTGTGAGAGCCAAAAATCTTGCTTGTTTGTAGAGGACCAAATACTTATTTTCCACCATAATTTTCAAATAAATTCTTCCAAATCAGAAAATGTGATTGTCTGGACTTGTTTCCACATTTTATCTCTCATAGTTGAGGTATACCTATGATGACAATTACAGGCCTCTCTCTTTTTAAGTGGTAGAACTTGCACAATTGGTGGCTGACTAAATACTTTTTTGGCTCACTGTAGTTCCTGCACTACTTCTGGTGACTTCAGGGGCGATTTCAATGGACATCTGTGCATAAACCCGCACAGATGACTTTCAAATTGTCCCCGAAGTCAGACTTAAATGCGGGTTTTAAACCTGCCTTCAGTGTGAACAAGGGCTAAAACCTGGAATCTGATTGGTTATTATGTACAGCTGCGCCAGATTTTGCCCTCTCCAGTTTTAGTAAATCAACCCCATAGAAACAAATACTGTAGATGAGTGTGCGCTGAAATACATCTTTAATTCTTCATTATCTTCTTCAGGTGAATACTTTTATGAACTTGATGATAAGAAAGCACTTGATGGCTACCCAAAGCGAATCAAAGATGTGTGGGGCATAGAAGGTCCAATAGATGCTGCCATCACTCGCATGAACTGCGAAGGAAAGACCTACATTTTTAAGGTAAGAACAGTTAGTATATTATCCAAACCGGAGGTTCTCAACCTTTTTTTGGCCAAGGTAATCCCTATAGGGTGATCTCTCAGCTATAAGAAACAAAAGATACTGCATAATTTAAAGTGATATTAACCACTTAAGACCCGGACCAAAATGCAGGTAAGAGACCAGGCCCCTTTTTGCGATTCGACACTGCGTCGCTTTAACTGACAATTGCCCGGTCGTGCGACGTGGCTCCCAAACAAAATTGGCGTCCTTTTTTTCCCACAAATAGAGCTTTCTTTTGGTGGTATTTTATAACGTATGCGGTTTTTATTTTTTGCGCTATAAACAAAAATAGAGCGACAATTTTGAAAAAAAATGCAATATTTTTTACTTTTTGCTATAATAAATATCCCCCAAAAACATATATAAAAATGTTTTTTTTCCTCAGTTTAGGCCGATACGTATTCTTCTACCTATTTTTGGTAAAAAAAAACGCAATAAGCGTTTATCGATTGGTTTGCGCAAAATTTATAGCGTTTACAAAATAGGGGATAGTTTTATTGCATTTTTATTAATTTTTTTTTTTACTACTAATGGCGGCGATCAGCGATTTTTTTCGTGACTGCGACATAATGGCAGACACTTCGGACAATTTTGACACATTTTTGGGACCATTGTCATTTTCACAGCAAAAAATGCATTTAAAATGCATTGTTTATTGTGAAAATGACAGTTGCAGTTTGGGAGTTAACCACAAGGGGGCGCTGACGGGGTTATGTGTTCCCTGAAGTGTGTTTACAACTGTAGGGGGGTGTGGCTGTAGGTCTGACGTCATTGATTGTGTGTCCCTATATTAGGGAACACACAATCGATGACAGTGCCACAGTGAAGAACGGGGAAGCCGTGTTTACACGCGGCTCTCCCCGTTCTTCAGCTCCTGGGACCGATCGCGGGACTGTAGCGGCGATCGGGTCCGCGAGTCCAGCGGCCGAGGTCACGGAGCTTCGGACCGGGTCGTGGGAGCGTGCCGCGGGCGCGCGCCCGCGACCCACCACCGCTGGGCTTTATACAATCACGTGCAGGTACGTGTTTGTGCCCAGCGGTGCCATTCTGCCGACGTATATCGTTGTTAGGCGGTCCTTAAGTGGTTAAACACACTCTGTTTAATTTACATTGTGCTTTGTATTTCTGTATGTGGGTGATGGCACGGTAATTGCTTTAATAAAAAAATCGATATACAGCAGTCACGTGACCTAGCTCTTTCCCAGCCTGTCTGCAGGGAAACATAAGCAGGAGAAGCTTATAGTCCTCTGCTACTGTTCACATGTTCCAAAAAAATAAATAAATGCCTTTGGAATACAGAGCAAAATAAATAAATATCAATAAACTGTTTTAACCACTTCAGCCCTGGAAGGATTTACCCATTTCCTGACCAGGCCATTTTTTGTAATACGGCACTGTGACGCCTTAACTGGAAATTGCACGGTCATTCGATGTTGTACATAAACAAAATTTAGGTCCTTTTTCCCACAAATAGAGCTTTCTTTTGGTGGTATTTGATCACCTCTGCGGTTTTTATTTTTCGGGGTTCCTCGCCTCGTGGCCCTCCTGGCACGAGGTATGTGTGTGTGCGATTCCAGCCCTGGAACCAGTGCTTTAACTGGGCCGGAACGCGGCGGTACTCAGTACCGCCACTTCCAAAAATGGCCCTGGAGAGTACCAGCACCTCTCCGTGCGCCCAGTACGTGGGTTTCCCGTACCGGAACGCACTGGTGTATCGCACCGGGCGCAACATTGGGGGAGGGCACAAAATACCGGCGTCCGTGTCGCTTTCGCTGCCGTTTTTTTTTTTTTTTTCTTTGATGAAGTCGACTTCAATACAGTAGGCGGCAGCCATACAAAAGCCCTGTGATTGGCCGGACAGGGTCATGTGCGGCCGCACGCTGTGGAATTCTGGGACATGTAGTCATGATGTGAGGCTCGCATCATGAGTCATGATCCTAGCCTCGCATCATGACTACATGTCCCAGAATTCCACAGCGTACGGCCGCACATGACCCTGTTTGGCCAATCACAGGGCATTTGTGTTGCGAGCGCCCTGCAAATCATCGACGGAGGCGGAGCTGGTCACGTGTGGATGCGGCTGGTCGTGACCACTTGCTGGAGTCCCGCCTCTCGGCCTAGGGCGCTTTGTATTTCTGAGGTCTCTGTCACCATCACCACCTCCTCTATGTCAGGCAGCCCACACCCCCTTTGTCAGCCCACCCATCCTCTGTCAGCCCACCCATCCTCTGTCAGCCCACCCCCCTCTGTCAGCCCACCCCCCCTCTGTCAGCCCACCCCCCCCTCTGTCAGCCCACCCATCCTCTGTCAGCCCACCCATCCTCCCTCTGTCAGCCCACCCATCCTCCCTCTGTCAGCGCCCACCCCCCCCTCTGTCAGCGCCCACCCCCCCCTCTGTCAGCATCCACCCCCCCTCTGTCAGCATCCACCCCCCCTCTGTCAGCATCCACCCCCCCCTCTGTCAGCATCCACCCCCCTCTGTCAGCATCCACCCCCCCCTCTGTCAGCATCCACCCCCTCTCAGCCCACTCCTCCTCTGTCAGCCCACCCCCCCTCTGTCAGCACCCACCCCCTCTCAGCCCACTCCTCCTCTGTCAGCCCACCCCTCCTCTGTCAGCCCACCCCCCCTCTGTCAGCCCACCCCCCCTCTGTCAACCCACCCACCTCTCTGTCAACCCACCCACCTCTCTGTCAGCTCCCCTCTGTCAGCCCACCCCCCTCTGTCAGCCCCCATCCCCTCTCAGCCCACTCCTCTCTGTCAGTCCACACCTCCTCTGTCAGCCCACCCCCCTCTCTGTCAGTCCACTCCTCCTCTGTCAGCCCACCCCCCTCTCTGTCAGCCCACCCCTCCTCTATCAGCCCATCCTTCCTTTGTCAGCCCACCCCCTCTCTGTCAGCCACAGCAGGGAGCCAGGCTAGCCACCTGCAGCAGGGTGCATTGTGCCAGCCACCCACCGACCCACAGCAGGGAGCCAGGCCAGACACCCACCCACCCACAGCAGGGAGCACCGTGCAAGCCAGCCACTGACCCACAGCATGGAGCCAGACCAGCCACCCACAGCAGGGTGCACCGTGCAAGCCAGCCACTGACCCACAGCAGGGAGCCAGGCCAGACACCAACAGGTGCCAGCTAGCCACCCACAGGAACCAGCCACAGAGGATGTGGGAGCCAGCCACAGCTACAGCACCCACAGTTAAGGTAAGAGTAGCGCTACAATTTTATTTCTACTTTGTGAGAGGTTGGGCAGGGGTGAGAGTCATGGCACACAGAGGGGGTCCCATTAGACTCTGTTGTAGTCTCTAATGGGGCCTAGAGGGGACACTTTCTAATAGACTGTCCATGGGACACTGTTAGAAAAAGACCCCCCTCCAGGTCCCATTAGATTCTGCTGTTAAACATTTTTTTTTTTTAAGGTAGTACTTTGTACAAATTGAAGTGCAACATGCCTGTCTGCCTGATGCCATTGCCAAAAGCCCCCTCCTGCTGCGGCCTGCAATAATTTGATCAATAACAGAGCTTCATGATCTATACTCAGGGCTTTCAGCATGTAAGGGGTTAAATGATTAATCCAGTGTAATGCATCCTTCAGGGCTTTCAGCATGTAAGGGGTTAAATGATTGCAAGATTAATCATTTAATCCCTTACAGTAAGGGGTTAAATGATTAATCCTGCAATAATTTAACCCCTTACATGCTGAAAGCCCTGAAGGATGCATTACACTGGATTAATCATTTAACCCCCTACATGCTGAAAGCCCTGAGAGGGATACATTACATAGGATTAAGGATGAGCTCCAGAGTGTTCGCACAGTGCACGTGCAGAGCCCATTTTGTTCAATACCCTTTTGCACATTTTATTTATGTTCAGTAGCTCTTTCTACAGTAGCTCTTTTTCAGGGTACTTTCTAAGGGTATTTTCATGTTCAGTATTGGGGGGGGGGGGGGGGCCCGGGCGCCTAATAGAGTACCGGCACCTCTTTTGGCCCACTTAAAGCACTGCCTGGAACCACGTTGGTCCGAGGCTGCATCGCTGTTTAGTAAGCCCAGCTATGCTGGCTGGGGCCTATGATTCTGAAGGGGATCCCAAGCTGTCCGTCCAAGTGGAGGAAGCTGCTTAACGAAGGACCGTGGGAGGACCTGCCCTGGAGGAGACTAAGCAACGCAGGCTGATGTCTCGGGTTAGGCCTGGTGATTTTGTTAACGAGGGATCCACTACTCTTTGTCTTACAGTCCACCGGATCGGCTTAAAGGCTCTTTTGCTGTAAGACAGGAGGTTCGGGACTGAAATCCCGTGGCAGAGCTATCCATTTTGTGGTCTGTGGCAGAGACTGTTCTCATACTGTCTGTGCATCATTCCGGCTGCTAGGCCATGTGAGAGGGGTCTATCCGGGTGAGCAATGCCCACTCAGGAGTGAGTGGTGAATATTGGAACTTTAGATACTTTTTGTGCATTCTGTACCGCGTACCTGAACCTTCCTATTCCCTCTATACTCCCTACTTCCTTCACAAGTTTTATGCAGCAAAAATAAAACCTGACAGTTGAAGGTTTTACATCTTGTGTGGACATTGCAATTTTTACAGACTTTCTTCCCTGGACAACGAACATAGAGGTAACGTGCGAAACCCAAACTAAACCAGCAGCTCCTTCAGGGGTAGTGCTACACTTACCCTCTAATTCTCTATTCTCCAATTCACCATATTAAGGCCCGGATTCACAAAACACTTACGCCGACGTATCTCGAGATACGCCACGTAAGTGTAAATATGCGCCGTCGTATCTATGCACCGTGCCCACAGAACTAGATACGCCTGAAAATAGGCTTCTTCCGACCGACGTAACTTTCCTACACCGTCGTATCGTGGGCGCATATTTACGCTGGCCACAAGGGGCGCTCCCATTGATTTACGATTTGAATATGTAAATGAGGGAGATACGTCGATTCACGAAAGTAGTTGCGCCCGGCGCATAATATACGTGGTTTACGTAAGACTTACGTCCAGCGTAAAGTTATTCCCCATATAGGAGGTGCAAGTCATGTTAAGGTATGGACCAGGGAACACAGCCGTCGGATTTTACGTCGTTTACGTAGTACGTGAATAGGGCTAGGCGTAGGTTACGTTCACGTCGTAGGCAGTGATTCGACGTATCTTAGGCAGTTGTTTCGACGTGATTCTGAGCATGCACACTGAGATGCGTCCACGGGACAGCGCATGCGGCGTATATTATTCGTAACTTTATGACACTCAGTCCTTCATTTACATGGGGTCACGCCTCATTAGCATGGCTCACGCCCACTTCCACCTACACTGGCTTACGCAGAGGAAACCCAGCACAGTTTGGGAGGCGAGTGCTTTGTGAATACTGTGCTTGCCTCTCTGCGCTGGTTCGGCGTAGCGTAAAAAAGATACGCTACGCCGGCATAAATATGCGCCTATGTATGTGAATCCGGGCCTAAGTGTTTAGCAAAAAATTTTGGTTTTCACGGGCACAATGTAACAGGTTTCTGTGTTAAAATTGTAACCCCTCATAGCAATTTATGCCCCTACACAGTTGTATCTAATCAACAACATGACCAGTGAAAAGTCTGAAAATCACAGCAACACCTACAGGAATAGCAAACCGTCTATTGCTTATTTTATACTTGTGTTTTACATGTATCAGTAACAATGTATAAACTCATCTGTTCAGATTATTTGCTAACAAGAGGAAAAAAGCTACTGTATGTTGATAAGAACTTCATGTAACTGCCAGGCATTGAGAGGATAGATAATGTATAAAAGGCCCCCTAGAGGTTGTCAGGAGCATTTTCACTAATGCATGCAGCTGGCATGATGTGACTCCAGAGGTTTGCATTCACAGTGAGATGTGAAATAATCAATTATGAATATAAAATAGCTGTGCTAAAAGCTACATTTGAATACAGCTGCTTGCCAGTTGATGCAGATGCCAACCTTTGAATATAGACGAAAAATTTCTAATGAAAAAAAAAAAATCGGTGACAGCAAACTGCAAACACACAAAGCCAGCCTATCCTCAAGAAAGGGCGCAGTGAATGTAATAATAACCATTGTTTAGATTGTTTCATTATATTATAGTTTGACAAATCTCTTTAAGAATATAGCAGGATGTCATAAATGCTATCTTTTAATAGTACTATTAAAGTGTGCCCATTCCTTGTACAGTCATTTCTAAATGGTGATTTCAAAATGGTAAGTTTTATTACATGTACATGTCATTAGTTATGCTGCTTATCTAGTGCTTTAGAATACTCTATGCAGGGATATGCAATTAGCGGACCTTTAGCTGTTGCAGAACTACAAGTCCCATGAGGCATAGCAAGGCTCTGACAGCCACAAGCATGACACCCAGAGGCATGATGGGAATTGTAGTTTTGTAACAGCTGGAGGTTTGCTAATTGTATATCCCGCTCTATTTTAAACAATGTTTTGTAAGGGTTTACAGACATGCAAATTTACAGTATAACATTATAGCCATTCCGTGTGCAATGATGCCAAATGGATTTCACAAACATGGAGGATGTATGCATATACCTAAGAATAATAATAACACAGGACAGGTGAAACTCGAAAAATTTGAATATCGTGCAAAAGTTCATTTATTTCACCAATGCAACATAAAAGGTGAAACTAATACATGAGATAGACTCATTACATGCAAAGCAAGATAGTTCAAGCCGTGATTTGTCAGAATTGTGATGATTATGGCTTACAGCTCATGAAAACCCCAAATCCACAATCTCAGAAAATTTGAATATTACATGCAATCAATAAAACAAGGATTGTACATAGAACAATATCGGACCTCTGAAAAGTATAAGCGTGCATATGTACGCAGTACTTGGTTTGGGCCCCTTTTGCAGCAATTACTGCCTAAATGCGGCGTGGCATGGAAGCTCTCAGCCTGTGGCACTGCAGAGGTGTTATGGAAGACCAGGATGCTTCAATAGCGGCTTTCAGCTCTTCTGCATTGTTCGGTCTCATGTCTCTCCTCTTTCTCGTAGCAATGCGCCATAGATTCTCTATAGGGTTCAGGTCAGGCAAGTTTGCTCGCCAATCAAGCACAGTAATCCCACGGTCATTGAACCAGGTTTTGGTGCTTTTGGCAGTGTGGGCAGGTGCCAAGTCCTGCTGGAAAATTAAGTTAGCATCCCCATATAGCTTATCTGTGGAAGGAAGCATGAAGTGCTCCAAAATCTCCTGGTAAATGGCTGAGTTTACCTTGGACTTAATGAAGCACAGTGGACCAACACCAGCAGGTGACATGGCTCCCCAAATCAACAGAGACTGTGTAAACTTCACACTGGACTTCAAGCATCTTGCAGTGTGTGCCTCTCCATTCTTCCTCCATACTCTGGGTCCTTGGTTTCCAAATGAGATGTAACATTTTCAGAAAAGAGGACTTTGGACCACTGAGCAACAGACCAGGTCTGTTTTTCTTTAGCCCAGTTAAGAAGCTTCTGACGTTGTTGTTCAGGAGTGGCTTGACAAGAGGAATACGACATTTGAAGCCCATGTCCAGGATCCGTCTGTGTGTGGTGGCTCTTGATGCTCTGACTCCAGCCTCAGTCCACTCCTTGTGAAAGTCCCCAACACTTTTGAATGGCCTCTTCCTGACAATCCTCCCCAGGCTGCGCTCATCCCTGCTGCTTGTGCACCTTTTTCTTCCACACTTTTCCCTTCCACATAACTTTCTATTAATGTGCTTTGATACAGCACTTTGGGAACATCCAACTTATTTTGCAATTACCTTTTTGAGGCTTTCCCTCCTTATGGAGGGTGTCAATGATGGTTTTCTGCACAACTGTCATGTCAGCAGTCTTTCCTATGATTGTGATTCCTACTGAACCAGACTGAGAGACCATTTAAAGACTCAGGAACCCTTTGCAGGTGTTATGGCTTAATTAGCTGATTAGAGTGGGACGCTTTAAACCTAGAATATGGCACCTTTTCACAATATTCAAATTTTCTGAGATTGTGGATTTGGGGTTTTCATGAGCTGTAAGCCATAATCATCACAGTTATGACAATCACGGCTTGAACTATCTTGCTTTGCATGTAATGAGTCTATCTCGTGTATTAGTTTCACCTTTTAAGTTGCATTAGTGAAATAAACAAACTTTTGCACAATATTCAAATTTTTCGAGTTTCACCTGTAGACATCAATATATAAGCTTAAGTAATATGGCACTTTAGCACACATCTAATCAAAAGTGATTCTCCATTTGCATTATCTGTGTGTGCAATCTCTTTATATGTGCTCTGCCTACATGTGTTGCATATGATCTGTCTTTTGTATGTGCTCTACCTGTTGTGTATGTCCTCTCTGTGTGTGTGTGTGTGTGTGTGTGTGTGTGTGTGTGTGTGTGTCCAATGATGCATGCTCTGTGCTTTGTTGTTGTGCTACAGTATCTCACAAAAGGGAGTACACCCCTTACATTTTTGTAAATATTTTATTATATCTTTTCATGTGACAACACTGAAGAAATTACACTTTTCTACAATGTAAAGTAGTGAGTGTATAGCTTGTATAACGGTGTAAATTTGCTGTCCCCTCAAAATAACTCAACACACAGCCATTAATGTCTAAACCACAAGTACACCCCTAAGTGAATAATTTCTAAATTGGGCCCAAAGTGTCAATATTTTGTGTGGCCACCATTATTTCTCAGCACTGCCTTAACCCTCTTGGGCATGGAGTTCACCAGAGCTTCACAGGTTGCCACTGGAGTCCTCTTCCACTCCTCCATGACGACATCACGGAGCTGGTGGATGTTAGAGACCTTAGAACGGGATACTTTAAACACAAGTACCATATTTATCGCGGTATAACGCGCTCCCGCGTATACCGCGCACCCCTAAAGTTGCCCGAATCCTGTGGAAAAAAAGTTTTTTTTGTACTTACAGTTTTGGTGTCTTGCGCGGCGTCCATCGGCGGCCTCGCCTGGTTCCGGCGTCCGCATGCGGCTTCGGGTGTCCTCTACGTCGGGTCCGGGGTCCGTCTGCGGGCTTCGGGTGTCCTTTTCGTCGGGTCCGGCGTCCTTCTGCGGCGTCCTCGCGTCCTCCCTGCTCGTTTCCCGCGCCGAGTTTGAATACTGTGCCGACATATACAGAGCGCAGTACACTCGTGTATTGTCGGGCAGGCTCGGCAACTCTCCTGTACGTCCAGGACGTGAGCGCGGAAGGAGCCGAGACTGGCCGACTATACCCGAGTGTACTGCGCTCGGTATATGTCGGCGCAGTATTCAAACTCGGCGCGGGAAAGCAGGTATTGGCGTATACCCAAAAGAAGGGTTGTTGCCCCGACAGGGAGACCAAAAGGTGGTGACCCCTGGGACAACCAAGAGGCTACTAAGGCAGTGACGGACAATCTGTGTAGTAAAAAATTAAGTTTAATAAATAATTATAAGTTACATAGTATATGATACTCATGGGACAATGATACAAGTATAACACTATAAGAGCTGAGATAGCTATAGTAATAACCTATATGAGTTGACCGGCCAAAAAACATGCACGTATGAGGCTAATTCATATAGCGTGCAACAAACAGCACAAAAAAGACACAAACAATAACAAACATACAGGACAAAAATGACTGTGGCAGTCCGGACGCCAGATGGGAAACTTTTGCTGTCAATTCTAATCGGAAATCCGATATGGTGTGTATGGCGGATAGCCTAGTGTACAAATGGAGAGAATTGGCAGCAAGAGTACCCCTGCAGTGGATAACTTAAATACACAGATCTGAATTAGATAGAGGTCTTGATCTTGCATATATGAACCTGATGGCAAGATCAGTGAAGGTTCACATATGTAGTAAGGTTTGGGCTTGCACTTAGAATGAGTCTATAAATTGAAAAAAAGTTTTGAAAAAATTAAAGATGATAAAAGTTTGTCTAGGCTGCCCTGCCTACAGGATGGGTGTATAGTGCTGTTCCTATTTAGGATTTCAAAGATTCCGGTGTGTGAAGCGGTTAGATGCAGGATTTGATGAAGGGGTTTTATATGCTACCACTACAGTTCTGTGTTATAGACTTCCATATTTCAGCATAGTATGTGGAAACAGGATAATGAAACGATCTTACCAACAGAGTTCACTAGTTCACTTACCAACAGAGTTCACATATTCTTGATATGAGCCTGTTGTACCATGTATTGGCGTATACCGCGCACCCACGATTTTGCCCTGATTTTCAGGGCAAAAAAGTGCGCGGTATACGCCGATACATGGTACAACAGGCTCATATCAAGAATATGATGTGTTGGGGTAACATATTATTTAACCGGTTAAATAATATGGCCAGGTAAAGAGTTCTGCTTTTTATCTGGCCATACATTATACAATTTTCTTATTCAATTTCTTTTTGATTTAGGTTCAACTATGTAGTACAAGGACCTGTCTGATTGCATACAAATTTAAAGTGTTTTGGTTTAAACTCATATTATATGGTTTTGGTAAATCTAGGAAAATAAAGAAAATTGTACAAGAAAGTTGTATAATGTAGAGTCAGCCTAAAACAGCACAAGTTAGAGCAATTATTGTACCGCAGCTCAAGGCAGGGAGCAGAGCAAGTAATAATTAGCTATGACTACCTACATGTACATACAGTATATATGTAGTACGTCTCCCCAATAAGACATAGATGACAAAAAACTGACAGGGGTTATAGCCCTCCCTTACTCTATCCCTGCCTTTAGTTCTACTTTAAGCTCTGCCAACAGTACCAATTAAGCCCTACCCAATTATAATAGCCAAGCCCCATCACTGCCTCACTGAAATTGGATCTATCAGCCTCTCAGCATTGGCTCTCATATTAAAATAAGAGCTCTTACTCTAATCCATGCTACCTTTTGCCAATAAATAGAAAAAAGATCATGCAAGGCCTATATATTTCCAATAATAGGCCTTTTAAATGGGTCCCTGTAGTGGTAGAAATTTGAAAGCTGTCTATCTGACTTGTTTTCGGATGTGTCATCTTGATCCTGGATCATTGCCTAGTGAGCCACTGACATGGAAAAAGCATGCAGCCAGTGAAATCTGAAGTCTAAACTTCAGTGTATTAATTCAATGACGTAGTTCTGTCCTCATCCCTTTTTTTTTTTTTTTTTTTTTACACACAGTAATAAGCTGCAGGTACCTGGCAAACTATCATACTCTGTAGACAATCTCATTTTGTTGGGTTTTATGTTACATTCCTGAACCACATCCTCATACCTTTCTCTTGATGCTGTAGGGTACTCAGTATTGGCGATTTTCAGATGGCGTTTTGGACTCGGACTATCCTCGGGACATTGATGTCGGATTTAAGAACATACCAAATGATATAGATGCTGCTTTTGCCTTGCCTGCCAATAACTACCAAGGCAAGGAGAGAGCATATTTCTTTAAAGGTACATTTGATTTTTTTAACTTGTAAAAGGATGTTTTGTTACAAAAGTTAATACAATAATATTATTCATGCACCTACTGAATAACTTATAGAAAACAAAACCTTTTTATTGACTATAGTATTTATCCTTCTTATTAGTCGCATATACTGAAAGATATAGGATTTTGTTGAAAATGAAGAAAACTTATGATACAGCATGATTGTGAATTGTATACCTGTATGCTAATTATTAGTTTTAATAAGTCAAAGTGAATATGCATTCTGATGAAAGCATGGCATACCTATGGTTTGTATTTGTGGATGATATGCCGCATAATGTTCATACAACTATGTTGCTTTATTGCAAAGTACAACACTACCATCTAGTGGCTAAATACCATTCTGCTCTTTTCTTGGGATTGCACATTTACTATTTTGCATATACGTATATACACAGTACAGACCAAAAGTTTGGACACACCTTCTCATTCAAAGAGTTTTCTTTATTTTCATGACTATGAAAATTGTAGATTCACACTGAAGGCATCAAAACTATGAATTAACACATGTGGAATTATACATAACAAAAAAGTGTGAAACAACTGAAAATATATTTCATATTCTAGGTTCTTCCACCTTTTGCAGCAGACACATCTGTAGAACTGTTAAGAGGAGACTGTGTGAATCAGGCCTTCATGGTAGAATATCTGCTAGGAAACCACTGCTAAAGAAAGGCAACAAGCAGAAGAGACTTGTTTGGGCTAAAGAACACAAGGAATGGACATTAGACCAGTGGAAATCTGTGCTTTGGTCTGATGAGTCCAAACTTGAGATCTTTGGTTCCAACCCCTGTGTCTTTGTGCGACGCAGAAAAGGTGAACGGATGGACTCTACATTCCTGGTTCCCACCGTGAAGCATGGAGGTGGAGGTGTGATGGTGTGGGGGTGCTTTGCTGGTGACACTGTTGGGGGTTTATTCAAAATTTAAGGCATACTGAACCAGCATGGCTACCACAGCATCTTGCAGCGGCATGCTATTCCATCCGGTTTGCGTTTAGTTGGACCATCATTTATTTTTCAACAGGACAATGACCCCAAACACACCTCCAGGCTGTGTAAGGGCTATTTGACCAAGAAGGAGAGTGATGGAATGCTGTGCCAGGTGACTACCTCTTGAAGCTCATCAAGAGAATGCCAAGAGTGTGCCAAGCAGTAATCAAAGCAAAAGGTGGCTACTATGAAGAACCTAGAATATGAAATATTATGTTATGTATAATTCCACATGTGTTCATTCATAGTTTTGATGCCTTCAGTGTGAATCTACAATTTTCATAGTCATGAAAATAAAGAAAACTCTTTGAATGAGAAGGTGTGTCCAAACTTTTGGTCTGTACTGTGTATATATAAATAAATTATAATGGGTGACACTCTTAGTTGCACTTTTTCTGGGGAACTTTACAGAAAGCAGTTGTGGTGCTAAAATGAGTCTTGAGGAATTATCAGACTGGCAAGATGTTGCCTTTGCTTTATCCAAAATTTCGATTAATACTACATTAATTGAAGCAAATTATAAAACACTTCTACGATGGTATTTGGTCCCGACCAGAGTCGCTAGGATGCACCCGTCCGCATCGCCCCATTGCTTCAGACGTTGTGGACAGATGGGTACAATGCTTCATGTTTGGTGGCAATGCCCCGTGGTCACTAGATTTTGGATTCGTATATTTAATCTAATTTACTCGGTAACGGGGGTTAATATACGTTGATCCCTCCAATCAGCGCTTTTTCATAAGTTACCTGATGAGGTTCCCAAGAAATCGACGAAACTAATCACATATATGTTTTTGGCGGCTAGAATAACCATTGCTAAATATTGGAAGCAGTCGATGGTTCCCCTTGATTATGTGAAGAACAAACTTAATTGGATCATGGTTAACGACAGACTCACCTGTATCCTTCGAAATTCTACTAAGAAATTCGATATAACGTGGGATCCGTGGATACGTTACTTATCTTCACCTTACAGTGCTTCAGGTTGACCCTCTTCTCTTCTTCTTCTCTTCTTTTCTTCTCTCTTTTTCTTTTTTTTCTTTTCTTTCCTTTTCTCTTTTTTCTTAAAACAATATTTAATGTTGAATTGGTTATTGTTGTCATTGTCGCTAACTATGGGATGCTTTGGTGGAATTTCTATTTCCACGTTGACATAAGGCTGGTAGAAGTTTACGGAGGGGTTTCTTTTTTCTCTCCCCTTTCCTGCCCTTCCCTACCCTTCCTTATCCTTCTCTATCCTTCCCTACCGTTCCTAATCCCCCCCTCCTTTTTCTTCCCTTCTTTCTTCCCCTCTTCCTCCCCTGTTCTTTATATTATATATCTTTCTTCATGTGAGAATCATTCCTAAGATTATGGGTTAATATGGCTTCCTGGGACAACCACTAATTGGACCCTAGGGAGTTAAAGCGGATGTGCCATGGGAACAAAATATTAAAAGCCAGCAGCTACAAATACTGCAGCTGCTGACTTTTAATATTAGGACACTTACCTGTCCTGGAGTCCAGCGCCGATCGCAGCAGAGCACGAGCGATCGCTCGTCACTCTGCTGCTCCCCCCGCCATCCACGCTGAGGGAACCAGGAAGTGAAGCGCTGCGGCTTCACTGCCCGGTTCCCTACGGCGCATGCGCGAGTCGCGCTGCGCCCGCCGATTGGCTCACACGCTGTGTGCTGGGAGCCGAGTGTTCCCAGCACACAACGGGCGACAGACGGGATGTGACGGAATGCCCGTCTTTCGCCCGTATCGTGTGGCCGGAAGTGGGTGCAAATACCTGTCTTTAGACAGGTGTCTGCACCCCCCTCCCCCCTGAAAGGTGTCAAATGTGACACCGGAGGGGGGGAGGGTTCCGATCAGCGGGACTCCACTTTAGGGTGGAGAACCGCTTTAAGAATATAACTCATTAGCTTTACTCTTATTTTATTTTTTATTTCAAGTTTCTTTTGCCATTCAATGAATATGTTAAAATCTGAAGAGGGAAAGGATACGGTAAAAAGGGGACATTGTGTTTTTTTCCTTGACTATTCTTATGTCATATGGTTATGTTAACGGACTTTTCCGCTAATTGCATTTTGTGTTGAGTCCCTTTTTTTATCTATAGGCTTTATATTCACGTTTATTTGTATGAATACTATAATCTGACAAGAGCTCGATTGTTACTTTACTCTTTGTCATTTGTGCCTTGTACAACATTGCTTATTTTCAATAAAAATATTGAAAAGTAAAATGAGTCTTGAATAGCAGACACACCTTTCTTTCTTCCAGACTACAAATGTAAAAGTGCATCTCTCAGCACTGTAAAGGTATACGCATAATAGGTTCAGCCAGGGTACTTCTAAATACTATCCTCCATAGCCTGAGAGTCACAAATCCTGAACCTAATCTAATTTGAAAGATTCAACTTCATAGTAGTTTTTCTGACCATACCTCTCACCCCCCCTCCCTGTGTTCTTCTTGGCCAAGTAGGCTGTCTATCAAAGTTTATCTCCCTGTACCATATCTTCATTCACTATCCTATAACCTAGATCAGGGGTCTCCAAACTTTCTAAACAAAGGACCAGTTTATGGTCCATTACGGGGGCCAGACTTGGGTCATTGGGAGTAGAAAATGTCCAGTGGGAGTAAATAATACCATATCTTTAGTGTCAGTGGCAGGACTAGTGCCCCATCGTTGGTGTCAATGGAAAGAATTGATGGTGTCAGTTGGAGAAGTAGTGCCCCATTGTTGTCAGCAACAAGAATTATGCCCCATTGGAGTTGGATGGCTCACCCCTGCAGACTCAGAGGAAAGGGCTCACCCCTGCAGACTCAGAGGAAAGGGCTCACCCCTGCAGACTCAGAGGAAAGGGCTCACCCCTGCAGACTCAGAGGAAAGGGCTCCCCCCTGCAGACTCAGAGAAAAAGGGCTCCCCCTGCAGACTCAGAGGAAAGGGATCACCGCTGCAGACTCAGAGGAAAGGGCTCACCCCTGCAGACTCAGAGGAAAGGGCTCACCCCTGCAGACTCAGAGGAAAGGGCTCACCCCTGGAGAATCAGAGGAAAGGGATCACCGCTGGAGAATCAGAAGAAAGGGCTTACCCCTGCAGACTCAGAGGAAAGGGCTCACCCCTGGAGAATCAGAGGAAAGGGATCACCGCTGGAGAATCAGAGGAAAGGGCTCACAGCAGGAGAATCCAAGGACAGGGATCACAGCAGGAGAATCCAAGGACAGGGATCACTGCAGGAGAATCCAAGGACAGGGATCACTGCTGGAGAATCAGAGGACAGGGATCACTGCTGGAGAAACCAAGGACAGGGATCACCGCTGGAGAAACCAAGGACAGGGATCACCGCTGGAGAAACCAAGGACAGGGATCACCGCTGGAGAAACCAAGGACAGGGATCACCGCTGGAGAAACCAAGGACAGGGATCACAGCAGGAGAATCCAAGGACAGGGATCACTGCAGGAGAATCCAAGGACAGGGATCACCGCTGGAGTATCAGAGGACAGGGATCACCGCTGTAGAATCAGAGGACAGAAATCACCGCTGGAGAATCAGAGGACAGGGACCCCTGGCAGGTCACTTGGCAGAGCTCCTTTCCCATCCCAGCACTGTATACAGCTCCCCCCCCCCCACACTACAGAGGGCTGTGATAATATGACAAGGAGGCTTCAGGGCCCCCTGGAGCTAGGGGGTGGGGTTGCGATTGTGACCCCTGCAACCCCTTATGCTACGCCCTTGCTCCTGCTCCAGGTGAGCTACTCTGTATATACCTGACTATCTGTACCCACAGTTTAAAGCTGAACTCCATCGTTACCCTCAGTCTTGAACTGTTGCGGCTGGAGGATGTCTGTCATCATCCAGCTCTTTCCTCTGCAGCCATACTGTCCCTGGTTTACTCCTTTTGTCATTGGATTTCAGTTCTTGCGATTATGGAGGCACAGCATCACATGGGAGTTACATGGGTCAGTCTACATGCAATGCAACCAGCCTCCACCTATTCCTCCAGACTGACACCCACCCATCAAGGCATTTTGATAATTATATAACTCCTCCCAAGAGCCAGACCACTGCTTATATCAGGGCTGAGGGCTCTTGAGAGGAGTACTGAGGCAGGGTGCGATGATATTATCAGGAAGCTATGTACAGTGCTCCGCCACCAACCAGTATATTATATGCATAGAGAAGCACAGAGACCCAGTGATGAGATCGCTGGGTCTAAAATAATGTTTATAATAAGAAGGGAAAGGTTTTGTTTAAATATGTCATTTGCAGGTTGATGAGGGGGGGAAGAAAAACCAGGGAAGTAGATAACACCTTTAAAATGTATTTTGGTTATAGTTGTTTCTAAAACTTGCTCTTCTCTAAACCATCTTTACAGGCAGACAATACTGGCAGTATGAATTCACTCAGCAACCCACCAGAGAGGAGTGTCTTGGCTCACCCCCATCAGAGATATTTACACGATATGCAGCAATGCAAGATGACAGCTGGGAAGATATATTCAGCCTACTGTTTGGGAAATTGTTCACAGGTAGATCTGCTCTCCGCAATCTGCATTAACATTGAAATGTTTTTTATTTTGTTTTTTTGTTTTTTTTACAGCATACAAAGTAGCAGAATCCAAAAGACCGAAAGGAAAGCATCCTTACAAAGTTAATGTGGTATTAAACCCAAACACAGAAATGTATTATACAATGGAACCTTGGTTTACGAGTAACGCGGTTAATGAGCGCTTTGAATAACGAGCAACTTTTTTTTTAGATCCTGACTCGGTTTGCAAGCAGAATTCAAGCTAATGGGGTGTGCAGTACCGCATTTGGCCTGAGGTGCAGGGGGCACCGGTGACACTCGGAACAGTTCGGAGCCGTTTGTGAATACTCTGTTTCCGAACCTTTCCTGAGGGTTTCTGAGATCAGCCGAGCTGCCCCTGAGTTTTTCCCAAGGCTCTCCAGCGCCTCCCACCTCTGGCCACATGCGGTATTGCATGCCATAGAAGTCAATGCGGAAGTAATTATCTTCAGTTCCGTTGACTTCTATGGGGAAACTCATTTTGATATGCGAGTGCTTTGGATTACAAGCTTTCTTCTGAAACGGATTATGTTCGTAATCCAAGGTTTCACTGTATTGCTGATTACCAATCTTTAGGCCTCTTTCACACGGAGCAGACCGTTTTTGTGTGTGAGCTGTCGGCGGACAGGGCGGTCCACGCACACAGTGAAGAGACCGCCCTGTCTCTCCTCCGCTCTCTCCCCTATGGGGAATCGGATGAAGACGGACCGTCTGTCCGTCTGCATAAAAACCGTTCCGCCGGACGGAAGAAAAATAGGGTTTTCTTCCGTCCGAAAACCGGATCCCGACGGACGCAGACGTTAGCGGATGCTCCATGCGCTAACGGACGCGATCCCATAGGGATACATTACAAGTCCGTAAACAGACTTGTAATAAGCGGACGAACGGAGCGGACGTGTGAAAGGACCCTTAAATGTGATGACATTTGTTTCCTTTTTTTGTCCGTTTTTTTCCACCTGTTGATCTGGCCATTAAGTTTTTTTTGTTTTTTTTCAACTTCCTTTAACAGACTAAGCTGTCCAGTAAAAGTGACAGTTAGATGTATGTTTTTTGAACTGAGATAAGCTGTGATGGTGACTATCACAGCTTATGTCCAATGTGCAGGAGTTTATTAACCACTTGAGACCCGCGCTATTGACAAAAGACGTCAACAGCGCGGTTCTCAGGTGCCAACTGGACGTCATTTGAAAGCATTACCCGCGCGCGCCTCTGGGGGGCGCGCAGCGGGTAAACACTGTCCCGGCGCAAAGCTGGGAAGCCGATGCGTGTACCTGGCGGCCGCGATGTCCGCCGGGTACACGCGATCGTCGGTAAGACAGCAGGGACGTGGAGCTCTGTGTGTAAACACAGAGCTCCACGTGCTGTCAGAGGAGAGGAGACCGATCTGTGTCCCTTGTACATAGGGACACAGCATCGGTCACCTCCCCCAGTCACCCCCCTCCCCCCACACAGTTAGAACACACCTAGGATACACATTTAACCCCTTCCTCACCCCCTAGTGTTAACCCCTTCACTGCCAGTCACATTTATACAGTAATTAGTGCATTTTTATAGCACTGATCGCTGTATAAATGTGAATGGCGCCAAATTTGTGTCAAAAGTGTCCAATACGTCCGTCGCAATATCGCAGTCCCAATAAAAATCGCAGATCGCCGCCATTACTAGTAAAAAAAATAAAAAAAAAATCATAATTCTGTCCCCTATTTTGTAGGCGCTATAACTTTTGCGCAAACCAGTCGCTTATTGCGATTTTTTTTTTTTTTTTTACAAAAATACGTCGAAAAATACGTATCGGCCTTAACTGAGAAAAAAAATACTTTTTTTTTTAAAAAAAATTGGGATATTTATTATAGCAACAAGTAAAAAATATATATATATTTTTTAAATTGTCGCTCTTTTTTTGTTTATAGCGCAAACAATAAAAACCGCAGAGGTGATCAAATACCACCAAAATAAAGCTCTATATGTGGGGAAAAAAGGACGTCAATTTTATTTGGGAGCCACGTCGCACGACCGCGCAAATGTCAGTTAAAGCGACGCAGTACCGTAAGCTGAAATTTCGCCTGGGAACGAAGGGGGTTTATGTGCCCAGTAAGCAAGTGGTTAAGCTACGATGAGGAGTGGAGATGATGTTTTCTGCTCCTCATTGCAACTCAGTGGAAGTTGCCGGTAATTCCAATACACATGGCCAGGTCAAAAAAGGTGTGATGTAAGCACCTGACTGGCCAATGGTCTCCCTCCCTGATTCTTCACCTTAGAGGTGGCAGGGAGAGAAGAGGGAGTCAACCGTATAAATGTATAAAAAAAGACAGAGATATAGCCAGGTGCTGGCTAAATTGCCTGTGTCATTGTGGGACATGTTATAACATCAGCAGTAGTGTATTTAGGTTTTGTGCTGCCCTAGGCCTGACTAAACTTGGGCACCCCCTAATTTAAATATGACCCACCCTTCCTGTCAAGGCCACACCCCTTTCTGTTTAAGACCCACCCTGAAATTTTTGAGTGGGGACAGTAGTTCTCAGGGACGGGGGGGGGGCAATGGATTCCTTTAATTTGCATATATTTCCTCTCCTGTTTGGCTATGGGGCAGGAAATGAAGGGAAATCTTTGCAATGGAACAGGGATGGTAAAAAATAAACTGACAGGGGCTATAACCCTCCCTTACTCTATCCAAAATGAAAAAAAAAAGTGTTGCCTATAGTTCTACTTTAAGCACAAATTTCTGATAATTTTATGGAGAGGACTAAGAAGATATAGCCATGCCAGTGGTGCAGCAGAAAACATATAGCACAGTGAGGAAGGTGTGTGGTCCAGGATGATAGGACAGTCAAAATTAGAAGCCACTTGCGTTACACTAACAGTGTAGCGCAAGCCATCGGGGACTTTTTCTGTGCTGCCCCCCTGCAAAGTGCTGCCCTAGGCCTGGGCCTTGTTGGTCTAGGCCAGGATACAGCATTGAACATCAGTCGGCTTTCCTCTAGAACTCAGCCTGGATACTGTGTCATCATTTTCCTGATGGCAGAGTAAGCAAAGACCACACATGAGAACTTATGATCTTGGGACATGTAGTTTGAGGAGCCAGGATTTGCAGTGGATCTGGACCATTGCGGACTACAATTTCCAGCTGGCTGGGAGAAAGAACAAAATGCTGGGAGAAGAGATATATAGCCTAGTCTGGGGAAGGGGTCACGCTCTCTGAACCACGACCTTTACCTGCAAGCAAAGCCCTGGAAGGTCAGAGTATAGCCACTAGTACTAATCACAATAGCTCTGCGGGAGGGATTCCCCTAATAACACTGGGGCAGATCCACAGCCAGCCGCCGTAACTTATCTTTTCCCATTTAAGTTACACTGCCGGAAAATTTCTACCTAAGTGCCCGATCCACAAAGCACTTACCTAGAAATTTTCGGGTGTGTAACTTAAATTCCGCCGGCGCAAGGCGTTCCTATTCAAATGGGGGCGAGTCCCATTTAAATTAGGCGCGCTCCCACGCTGGACGTACTGCGCATGCTCGTGACGTCATTTTCCCAACGGGCATAGCGCGGTTTTACGTTACGCCGAGTTTTGTGAATCGCGCCGGGTAAAAAAATGTTGCGTCGGGAAAAAAAAAAGATACGGCGGGAAAAAAAAAAAAAAAAAATAACAGCGTCGCGGGTAAGAAGGGTCTACTTTTACAAGGTGTAAACAGTTTACACTTTGTAAAAGCAGCCCTAAAGTTACGCAGGCAAACTAATACTTACAGAGAAAAAACAAAGCAGAAAAGCTTCGTGGATCTCCGTAAGTGCTAATTTGCATACCCGAAGCGGCATTTCAACTCTAAATGCCCCCAGCGGCGGATGCGGTACTGCATCCTAAGATCCGGCAGTGTAAGTCTCTTACACATGCCGGATCTTCTGTCTATCTCTTGGAAACTGATTCTGTGGATCAGTTCCAAAGATAGAAACAGGGATACGACGGCGTATCAGTAGATACGCCGGCGTATCCCTTTTGAGGATCTGGCCCACTGACTCTGCTGATGAGGGAATCAAGCAATTTTATTTTTCCTGCAGCCACTGGAAATTGCTTCATCTATGGCCAAATTAACAGGAATCTAGAACATAGAATCTCACCAGCACATCATAAACTCAGGGCATAGCCATTTATTGTACACAGTGTAAAGCCCCATACATAGAGCAGAATGTCGGAAAACATTTTGCCGGTACAAAAAACACCGGCAGACATTCTGCCTGTGTGCATGTCGGTCTATTCAATAGACTCCCGATCAGCGCTCCCAACCAATGGCAGAGAGCGCTGATCGGAGGGTTCTGGTGGGGGGGGCGTTCCCCAGCTTCTGTCAGAACACAGCAGCTCAGCGGGGGAGATCGCTGGACTAATTTTGCATAGTCAATACATCGGCTCCGACTGGAGCTGTCAGTAGTGTGTAGTGGCCATAAGCGGGGCTGGACTGGGACAGAAATTTGGCCCTGGACTTCATCCAGACCGGCCCACTTTAATTCAATAAAATGCTGCCCCCACCCCCCCGAAAAATCAAGCCCACCAAAAGGCCCCTACATCCATTATTGTATATCATGAGAGGGTGAGAGAGAGGGGAATGAGAGAGAGAGAGAGAGAGGGAGGGTTGAGGGAAAGGGAGTGAAAGGGGGGAGTGTAAGAAAAAGAGAGTGAGTGTAAAAGAGAGGGGGTGAGTGTAGGACCCCTTTTTACACTGAGGCTTTTTTTAGGCGCTTTTGGGCGCCTGTAAAGCGACTGAAAAACGCTTCCACTGCAGTCCCAGTGTGAAAGCCTGAGTGCTTTCACACTGGGGCGCTGCCAGGGCGTTAAAAAAAAGTCCTCCAAGCAGCATCTCTGTTTTAAAAAACGGCCCACTGAGCCATCGGCCCACCGGGAAACTCCCTGTAGTCCCTATGGCCAGTCCATCCCTGGCCATAAGCAATGTTTTGGAGTGAAAACAGGAGTGCCTGATAAGGAGGCTTAGTGCTCTGAAACCCTTATTACTTTATCTGAAAAGAGATTACAAAAAAGCTTTTTGGCTGGAGTTAGGCTTTAACCACTTAAAGACCGCCTACAACATATATGCTGTGGCAAGCAAAATCACGTACCTGTACATCATTTAGTGCAATAGATACTGGGGGCATCCACGGGCCCGGATTTCCCACAAGGCCACCGATGTTAGGCCTCGGGGTGGCAAGGCACAAAGGGGCGGCAGCGGCATGGAGTCCCCCGACGGCCGGAACATACAGTTAAGGGTGGTAAGCTGCTTTCTAGCAGGACTAAATGTAGTGTGGGGGAATCCGCTTGCTCGTTAACAAGTGATTGTGGCGATGTCGCTGAAATCACTTGTAAAATGTGTGCTGCCGTCCGTCCTCCCCTCCCCCCCCCCCCCCATATACCTCTCTGTCCCCTCTCTCTCCGTTCTCCACCTAGCCGCCGAGTCTGTCTCCTGTCCCTCCCCCTGATGTACACAGTGAGAAGGGTGAGCTGTGCTCTTCCCATCTCAGCTGTGACAGGAGTTCTAGCACAGTTCTAGGACTCCTGTTTTGTAGGTGACAGGGTCAATAAAGAGAACCTGTCACCTCCAATTGCTATCACACAGGTAATTGTTTTCTCCTGTGTGATAGCAATAAAGTTAGGTGAAAAAAAATAAGAAATAATGAAATTAAAGCGGTGGTTCCCCTAAAAATAAAATTTTAACATTGCTTTTCCCAAATAAATTACGATTAGAATCGGCCGGTTTTATAAAGTTTTATAAAAAAAAAAAGGTCCGTATATACCGTTTGTTATTTTCGTTCCCACCGCCACTTCCGGGTACGATGCTGGCGGTGGGCGTTCCTAATTGATGGACAGGCATCCGACCGACGCATACATCGCGTCACGAGATGCCGAAAGAAGCCGAACGTCGGTGCGGCTCTATACGACGCATGCGCACCGACGTTCGGCTTCTTTCGGCATCTCGTGACGCGATGTATGCGTCGGTCGGATGCCTGTCCATCAATTAGGAACGCCCACCGCCAGCATCGTACCCGGAAGTGGGGATGGGAACGAAAATAACAAACGGTATGTACGGACCTTTTTTTTTTATAAAACCGGCCGATTCTAGTCGTAATTTATTTGGGAAAAGCAATGTTAAAATTTTATTTTTAGGGGAACCACCTCTTTAATAAAATTCAAAAAGTATTCAGAAAGTAAAGAATAAGAAAAATAATAATAATAAAAAAATAAAAGTATACAAAAAAAAAGGAAACGACAAGTTACAAATAAATAAAAATAAAAAAAGTAATAAAAAAGTAAAAAAAATAAAACAAAATATTTGAACTAACCGTCTGCCCCTGCCATCCGGTTACCATTCTCCGTTGATTTGGGGGTGGGGGGTGGTTTGGTTGGCAGGGAGGGGGTGCATTGCGGAACCTGGCCCTGGGGGGGCAGGGAGAGCAAATCCGGCCCTGGGCATCCATTATGTAAACAAGGCAGATCACCGTTCTCACAGGGGAGGACACAGAGATCTTCGGTTCCTGCTTAGCAGGAACATGAATCCCTGTGTTCCCCCAGTCAGTGCGTCCCCCACACAGTTAGCAAGAACCTCCTAGGGACACACTTAACCCCTGATGTTAACCCGTTAACTGACAGTATCATTAGTACAGTGACAGTGCATATTTTAGCACTGATCACTGTAATAATGTCACTGGTTCCCAAAAAAGTGTCAAAAGTGTCAGTTAGGTGTCCAATTTATCGAACGCAATGTTGCAGTCCCGCTAAAAATCACTGATCGCCATTACTAGTAAAAAAAAGAAAATGCCATAAAAATATCCCATAGTTTGCAGACGCTATAACTTTTGTGCAAACCAGTCATTATACATTTATTGGGATTTTTTTTTTACCAAAAATATATAACAGAATACACATTGGCCTTAATTGATGAAGAAATTCGATTTTTTACATTTTTTTTATTGGATGTGTTTCAAAATTGGCGCTTTTTTTGCTTATAGGGCAAAAAATAATAAACGCGGAGGTGTTTAAATATCACCAAAAGAAATCTCCATTTGTGGGAAAACAAGGACATCCATTTATTTGGGTACAGCATCGCAATTGTCAGTTAAAGTAACGCACTGCCATATTGCAAAAAATGGCCTGGTCATTAAGGGTGTAAAACCTTCCGGGGCTGAAGTGGTTAAACAGCTTTATAGACTGAAAAATAGATGGATTTGTACAATAAAAATACAAATCATTATTCACACAGGAAACAGTGCAGAACCTAAATCTATATCCAGGGACTGGAGAGGAGTGCCTTATGGAGTGAATGCTGTACTGCCAAGCAGGATTTATATACCCCAGCAGAAACAACCTGCATTGCGCCGGAGCAAGAGGAGAAAGAGCAGCCGCAGGAAGAACCGTAGGAGGAGACCATCAAAACCATCATATTATGACTTCAGTGACTTATATGACTTTGATGATTATGAAGATGATCCTGACTGGCTTCCCCCTGAAAGTCAACCCACCTGCCAACCCGTTCAGAGTGTTTTCTTCTTTAAAGATGGTAGGTTGCATTATTGTACCAAGAGCATTTTTATTACAGGTCTGTTAAGCAGGATGGTTTAATTTTAAGACCAACCCCATTTGTAAAATGCCCCCCTATGCAATCTAGAAGTATTTGAGTGAGAACACTCTAAATGTTGACCATGAAAATACAATGTTGCAGCCCCCAGAAATATGCTAAAAATATTTAGCTTACAGATGGCTTCTAGCTGCTTCTTCTGGGCATTAATGATGGGCTTGGGTGCAGGGCCGGGACAAGGGGTGGGCAGGAGGGACGGCTTCCCTGGGCACTATGGTATCATGTGAGGTGGGGGGCCCCATAGGGATATTGGAGGGAGGAAGGAGGAATTTTGGGAATCGGCAGGGGGTAAGTATTGTTCTAGGAGGGGAAATTTAGTGGTAAGAGTGGTGATTTAGGGGGATTCGTGTTGGCAGGGAGGTGGTGGAAGAAGAAGATTTGTGCTGGGAGGGGGAATATAGGGGAAATTTGTGCTGGTAGGGGGGATTTGAAGTGGTGGGGAGAAAATGTATACTAGGAGGGGACATTTTAGTGGTAGAGGAATTGTGCTAAGAGGGATTCCTTTTTGGGGGAGGGCTATCTAGCTGGGGGGCTGTGGGGGGTGAGGGGGTAAATATTTGAGCTGAGATGGGGGATTTAAGAATGGGTGTGCATTTGTACTGGGATGAGGGGGGATTTATGCTTAGGGGGGATTAGTGCTCAGTGGTTTTGTGGGTGGAATTTTGCTGGCACAAAATTATCATACATCTTGGGGGGGGGGGGTGCAGTTTGGCAAATGTGTTAAATTACACATGTTGTGCCTTTTCAATTTTCAATAAAACCTTTGTTTGCTGTAAGCAGCCTTTTGGGACTTTCTCTATTCAGACATTGCCCTTGCATATGTGAGCTGAGCACATGGAAAGATGGAGTGTAGGTTAAGTATGTTTCTGGCCTCGTACACACGACCGAACATGTCCGCTGAAACTGGTCCGTCAGACCAGTTTCCGCGGACATGTTCGGTCGTGTGTAGGACCGACCGGACAATTTTCCGGCCGACCGGACAGGTTTCCAGCGGACAAATGTTTCTTAGCATGCTAAGAAACATGTCCACTGGAAGCCTGTCCGCCGGACATGTCCGATGGTCAGTACGACTCATCGGACATGTCCGCTGGCCCGAGAACCCGCGCATTGCGTTGAAGTGATTCGACGCATGCGTGGAAGCATTGAACTTCCGAGTTCGCACACGTCGCCACGTCATCGTCGCCGTCACGTCGCCACCGCGTCGTCACCGCGTATTCTGTCTGCGCGGAATTTGGTCTGATGGTGTGTACAGCCATCAGACCAAATTCTCCCAGCGGACATGTCCGATAAAAACGGTCCGGCGGGCCGTTTTCATCGGACAGTCCCGTCGTGTGTACGAGGCCTAAGTTTTTTTACAGTGTATTTCTGTAGCTTTAACTGAGCTTTTTTTTTTTAAATAGGATTAGTGGGTGCGACATAAGCAGACCGTGCATTTTCACACAAGGCCCACTTTAACACAAATTAAACAATAACGGGTATATACCATGCATGCATCATGTGGTTAGTACACCTAACTATGTAATATATATTGCACTGCTAATACCAGCGTTGGTGTGTGCCATAGTGTAGGTAATAAACACACTACAGAGGTGGTGGCCCTTCTCCAAGTGAAATAAACAAAACCAATTTATTTGACGCAAAAACTCCTCCATGGTCAATCTACTTGGCAAAAAAAAAAAACACTAAATCAGTCAAATGGAGCATTCAATTGGTTTTCAAGTCGATCAGTTTAGTCACAAATGATCGACTGATGATCAAATCGATAGGTCAGACTTATTAGCAACTACGTGAACAGCGATAGCACATACCTGTACTAGAAAAAGTTGTCCATTAACTTCCCAAAGAGCAGTCTCATCTTGTGTAATTTCTTTTCGTTTTTTTACCAACAGATAAATATTATCGTGTCAACCTCCAGACAAAGCGGGTGGACTACACCTATCCTCCTTATCCTCGCTCAATTGCTGAATACTGGCTGGGCTGTAAGAAGACTTCCAAACAAAAAAAGTCAAGGAGTTAATTTTTATTCTCGATTAAGTCTAGACGTAAAACCCGCTAAGGGTGTGCAGCATGCATTTCTGTATCATCTGAGTAATAATGTTAAAAAAAACAATATAATAATAACAATTTTATTCTTTCAATACACAATAAATATATCTTGTTCATGTAACTTAAATGTACTCATGCCTTTATTTATTAAAAAGTATCTTACTGATGTTGGTCAACTTTTAAGGATTACTGCATGTTATTGCTGAATTACCATCAAATAAAATAAGATATTCGAAAAAATATATATTTTTTAATCCCCTTAGCAATCTATCCCTTATACTCTATTTAAGCCACCCTGATTGCGCTCTTGCATTTCTTATTGCAATCTCTGTCATTTTCGAATGCTGATGGTGACCCTCCATATTAGAGATACTGTCATGGTCCATTCAGGGCAAAGTGACAGTGTAAGTGAAAAGCCCCCATTAACTTGTTATCGATCCCCTACCACTCCTACCTCTAATCTAATTGGCATAAGTGGCCAGCATATGTAGGCTAGCATGTGATAGTGGCGGGTGTACTGGTCAAGAATTAGAGCCAAGCACTGTCATATGATAGAGAGGGTGACGTCACTTCTCCCTCTATACCAGGGGTTCTCAAACTGGGGGTCAAATGACGATTTGCCAGGGGTCACCAAATCCTAGGCTGTTCCTGAAGACCGCACCTCTCTCACAGCCTTTTTGCGGCCACCCAGATGGGCTGTTCCTGGAGCCCGCGGCCACCCATTCAGTCAGTTCAGCTGACTGGAGAGGATTGTGAAGTGGGAGGGGCTGGAGGAGACCCTATCTCCTTATTTCAGCATAGGTGTCACTGCTACGAGACACCACAGAGCTGGAGACACAGTGAAGCCGCAGACACAGTAAGTAACACTACGTGTGATTAAAAGTCCCCACTACAGTTCTCAGTAGATATGTGCATTCCCGTTCGTACGAATGTTTTTTTCGTACGAAAATGTTCATTTTCGTACCCGCAGAATAATGTGTACATACGAAAAAAATAAAGCACCAAAATACGAAAACGACAGGATTACGAATGAGCCGCATAACGAACAACCGCAAATACGAACGAACGATCTGACGAAAATACGACAAAACGAAAACGGCAAAAGAACAAAAATTACATCTATAACAAAAGATTTGCATTCTGTATCCTGTTTGAATCCCCTCTCTGTTCGTATCCTCAGCCGTATGTTCACACGACATCCACAACAAAAGATTTGCATTCTGTATCCTGTTTGAATCCCTTCTCTGTTCGCACCCTCAGCCGTATGTTCACACGACATCCACAACAAAAGACCCGCACCCTGTATTTTGAATTCCTTTTTTCTGTTCGTATTTTGGATTCAACAGAATGCAAATCTTTTGCCACAGATGTCACACGAACACACGACCGAAAACACCAAAAGAAAAAGGACCCAAAACATAGAATGCAAATCCTTTGCCACAGATGTAATTTTCGTTTTTTTGAATGGGCAGTGAGTGTAGTTAGTGAAGCAGCTTCTCTTTTGTGCTGAGTAGTACAGTAAAGCCAAATAAACTTTTCTGTGGCTTTTCATCTGAAGGGAGATCAGTTGGCCAGACTTTTGAACCCAAAAATGGTTTTCTGATGGAGTTTAAAAACGAACAAATTTTCTGACAACGAACGGAAAACGATCGTTTTTATGTTTGTTGTTAAAAAAAGTCTGACCAAGTGTATGGGGCTTAACAATCGTTAATATGGATGAGCCGCGTGTTGAAAGTGCCGCGAATCCCCGCGATATATTTACGAAAGTACAAAATGACGAAAATCCTTTTTCTGTTCGTATCTTCAGTCGCATGCCCACATGACATCCACAACAAATTGTCATAGATGTCACACGAACACACGACCGAAAACATGAACAGAAAAAGGAATCCAAAACACAGAATGCAAATCATTGACGAAAATTCACGAAAATTATTGTCTAACAAGTAACGAACATGAATTAAACAGAATAACGAACCATCCCGCATGTACGAAAATAAAACGGTAACGAAAATATGAAACGATCGTAATACGAAAAAATCTCGTCGTACGAAAAACGAACGGGAACGAACAGGAAAACGGGCGTCTTACGAAAAACGAACGGAAACGAACCTACGGAACGATACGAAACAGAACAAAAAAAAACGAAAAATGTTTCTGTGCACATGTCTAGTTCTCAGATAAGCAGATGACCTTGATCAAGAGCACCTAAGTTGGCTGATGAGAACTCCCCCAGCACTTCCACTCATCCCACTCACATTGAAGACGTGGCATACTTACAACTATTTCTGACCGATGAGGTTATTGAAAATATAGTTACTGAGGCAAACCGGTACCAAGAGCAACAATTAGCTACTAAGCATCAGAAGTTTCCAAGAAGCAGAAAGTGGGAACCAGTGACCAAAGATGATATTTGGACATTTCTGGGCCTAATAATACTTTGGGGAGTGGTGGGGAAAACCCTGCAGAAGTGGTATTGGACAACTAATAAATTACTTGCCACTCCATTCTTTGGCACGGTCATGTCAGAGCAGTGGCGGTGCATCTATAGTAGGCGCAGGAGCTGTCCCCTCTCTCCTGTACACACCCGGCACTCAACAATAGATATATTCATGCATATCTATTGTCGCCGCTGCTGCAGCACTGTCAAAGCCCTGATTGGACAAAGTGATGATGACTTTGTCCAATCACGGCTCAGTGCTCATAGTTCCACCCCACACTATAAAAGGTCCCTTCCTACAGGAAGCGTTTGCAGTGTGTTGTTGGAGTAGAGATAGATAGAGTAGGGCTCTGTTTGCTACTAGCAAGTGTGAAATGTGTTCACTTATTGTGACTCTGAGGGTAGAGTGTTAGTGTAGTGTAAGTATAGTGTAATGTGTGTGTCCGGTGGACACAGTGGTCATGAGATTGCACTGCCAGTGCACATGTGCTCAGTGATATACCAGTATGTCGCTGCGCCTGCAGCAGTAAATGTACTGTGGCAGTGTGGCAAGTGGTTATACCATCTCATATTAAACCGCTCACATTCACCGCACCCTCTATCCCTATCCCCCACTTTTCAGGGGGGCGGCACTGCTCCCCCAGGGACAGCGATATAGCAGAATGACAGCTACAACTTGGTCATCCAGTTCTGGGAGGGCGTCCATTGAGACCCTCCCAAAACTGCACCCCCCATGTGCCAACTGCGGCATGCACCCGGAACGATCTGTGATTGCTGTGTCCTTAGCCTGGACTCCTCCAACTTCCTCCCTGCTCCAACATCACCAGTAAGGTCTGGAGGACAGGCTGAGTGGGGGCCTCAAGGATGATGATGGGCAGGAGATGCAGGCTGCCAGGAAGCCGCTGGAAGGAACAGAGCACCCCGGATCAAGAAGGTGACTGGCATGGAAGGTACCGGGCATCATTCACAGACCTACCTGCAAACAGAGACTGGAACAGGGGGGCAGAGGAGGGACTGCAGATAAGGACAGGGCTAGGGGGTCTCTCTGTCATCTCCCCCCTCACTCCCCTCTCCCTCTTATCCCCCCTCACTCAGCCTCCCCTTCTCTCTCTCATCCCCCCTTCTCTCTCTCTCTCTCTCTCTCTCAGCCCCCCTCTCTAAGTATCCCTCTTTCCCTCAGCCCCCTCTCTCTCTTTCTCTCTAAGCACTCCTCTCTTAGCCCCCTCTAACACAGGGGATCCTGTGACCAGACCAGAGCAAGCTGAGAATAGGCAAGTTACTTGCCTTGCCCCGGGTGCTGACAACCTACGCAACGCCATTGATTTAAACGTAAATCTGACTTTCTACATTAACAGGAGTGGTTACTAAAAAAATCTTATGGTTTGTTCTAAAGAAAATGTCCTGCTGCAGGCCAATTTTACAGAGCTGAATTATTTGCAGGCTCTTAAAAGTACATGTGTACATTGCGTTAACGTGCATTATATTAACACAGCCCATTGAAAATATAAGCTAGCCACTGCACCAAACTGTGCCATTCAGAATAAATAGCACTGCAATGCATGCAATGTTCACATTACGACAAGTCAAGTGTAAATGAGCCCTCAAAGGTTCTTTTTTAGGATAGAGTAGTGGTTAAAAGGCCTATTAGGTTATTTTTGTCTGTCTATGTCCCAATCGGGAGATCTCCCTTCACTCCTTGCCCTAAAGATGCAACAGGAAGTGAGAAGAAATCTCTCCAAAGTAAGGGAAATTGCCCTCACTTGTCACCAGACAGTTGACAGTTAGAAGCTTTTTCAGAAGGAGATCAGCAGTGGAAGAACACTTTTGAGGACAGACCTATGAAGCATGGCACAAAAATATATATATTGGGCCACTAGAGGGAGCCACAATCACATGTATTTACAAATGTTTGTTTAGCTGTAGGTCATCAAAAATTAACATACTGTATTTAGCTTGCAGGTATAGTAACAATCAATTTCCTGTTGATAAAACTGGAAAACTATATACTTACCTATTGGTAGTTTTTCTTTCCTGGCACATAAGCATGGCAGCATATTCATGAGTAAGCCCTACCTCTTCCTACCCCACAGGACCAAACTACCCAATAAGTTTACCTATAGGTACGTATACCATTTTCCAGTTTTATTGGTACAAGCATGGCACAAGCATTCGTGAGATATAGCAATGAAAACAAGGTAGAGTGAGGCAGAACATATTTATTAGACATTTTACAGAACTGAAGGCTGTAGAACCAAACTGAACCATTGTCAGAAATGCCGGGTTTACCAGATAATGGAATAAGAAGGTGCCATATGATGCCCAATTTGCCATCCTGCAGATGCTTTTTGATTAAATACTTTTGCAGGCTGCGCCTGATGATGAAATCGCCCTGGCAGAGTGTTCTCCCTAAGGTCGTTGGAAGATCGACCCCTTGCACACCAGAAAATGTTGTTTTGTTTCATTTTCAGATCCATTCGTTAAGTGAAGAATTTGTTTTCGTTAATGGACCGAATAATTTGTTTCGTATCTTCAGAATATGTTTCATTTTAGTCAGAATAGCGCTAGTTGTTAAGAAACGGGTGGTGGCTGTGTGACTCATTTGTGAATAAAAAAAATGGCATGAGTCTGCCTCAAAATGTATACCAGACCATTATCTGAGCATGCAGCTAAGCAAGCCAGGAAAGGGGGGGGGGGACGAGCGAGTACGCCCCCCTTCTGAACCATACTAGGCCACATGCCCTCAACATGTTGGTGAGGACAAAGGCCTATTTCCCACAGCCCTGGCCTGGTGGTTGTAGGGGTCTGCGGGTGGCAGGCTTATCGAAATCTGAAAGCCCCCTTTTACAAGGAGGCCCCCAGACCCCCCCCCCCCCCCCCCCCGATGTGAATGAGTATAATGTCCCTCAAAACAGATCCAACATTAGTCACAATGAACACCGGCCACCAGCCCACATGAAAAAAAAATCCTGCCACCCACCGAACACGGCCGATCCTGTGTCCCATCACTCGCTGAATGACAAGTAAACATAGGGGCGGGGTCATCCAGTGATAACACCGGGTGACCCCGACCGCATGTTTACCTGTCATTAGGCGAGTGTGCCATCACTTGCCGAATGACAGGTAAACATGGGGCAGGGTCATCAGGTAATGTCCGCGGATGACCTCCATGTTTATCTGTTATTGGCGAGTGATGGGACACAGGAGCAGTCGTGTCCATACCAGGATCAAAGGCCCTCCCTGATTTTTTTGGGTGTTTTTTTGTTTTTTAACAGACACTTGTTTTGTTTACATTGTGTTGACAGCGGGGAGATGAGTTGTGGTTGTTAAGGATACGGCAGCCACCCACTCCTTAAAGCGGGAGTTCACCCGAAAAACTATTTTTAACATTAGATCGAGGCTCATTTTGTCAAGGGGAATCGGGTGTTTTTTTTTAAATCGAAGCAGTACTTACCGTTTTAGAGATAGATCTTCTCCGCCACTTACGGGTATGGTCTTCGGGACCGGGCGTTCCTATTTGATTGACAGGCTTCCGACGGTCGCATACATCGCGTCACGAGTAGCCAAAAGAAGCCGAACGTCGGTGCGGCTCTATACGGCGCCTGCGCACCGACGTTCGGCTACTTTCGGAAAATCGTGACGCGATGTATGCGACCGTCGGAAGCCTGTCAGAAGCCTGTCAATCAAATAGGAACGCCCAGTCCCGCAGCCCATACCCGAAAGCAGCGGAGAAGACCTATCTAAAATGGTAAGTACTGCTTTGATTTAAAAAAAAAAACACCCGATTCCCCTTGACAAAATGAGCCTCAATCTAATGTTAAAAATTTAGTTTTTGGGTGAACCTCCACTTTAACAACCAGCTTCTCAATGCATATGAAAAAAAATTGATAACGTTTTTAGATTTGTTCAGATTTGTTACTATGCCCATTCGGTAATTCGGATACATCTGAATCTGAATGAAATTTTTATCCGAAAACCGAACCTGAACGAACTGATCCGCACATGTCTAGTCCTATCTAGTGCATGTGGAAGCCCAAAATCCCCGTCTTGAAGTAATCGCAGTACCACATCTTGTACCAAGTGGAATGTTAATAAAAAATTTCCATCTAAAATACAGAAGAGTTTGCAAAAGCCCCTGATCATAAAATAATCACAGATAAGGCTCTCTGCACCCCAATGCTCGCAGTTATGACACTCTTCGGCATGGAATTCCACAAAGAGCAGGAGTGATTGTAGAGGTTCCTGTATCCGAAGGAACAAACCTGTTTTACGGCTAAAAACCAAGTGGGGTCACAGGGCACTTTTTCGGACCCAAGATCCCTGAACCAATATCTATTAATCCAGTCCTTTCAGATAGAGTTTGTCTACTCAGTTGTAGCCTCGTTCCAGGTGGAAGACTTTTTAGCCATTCATCGATATAAAGGATGCGTATTTACACGTACCTATCTTTCAGCCTCTTCAGAGGTTCCTGCGACTTGCAGTAGAGGAACGTGTTTTTTAGTTTGTGGCTCTACACTTCGGGCTTGCTACAGCTCCCTGGGTGTTCACAAAGGTCCTAGCACCAGTACTGGGTCTTTTAAGGGCCCAAGGGATCTTGGTTCTTCGGTATCTGGATGACCTCCTGCTTAGAGATCACTCACTACAGGCTCTTAAACAGAGCATAACATGTACAGTGCGGCATTTGAAAGGCTGAATCATAAATACCGAAAGGTCAACCTTAAGACCAGCTCAAAGTATTTATGTCTGATCCTTGATAAGGTCCAAGCAAGAGTATTCTTGCCACCTGCAGGGATCTGTGCCCTGAAGAATCAGGTGCATCAGATAAGGGGCACCAGATAACCCTCCATTCGGCTCGGTATGAGTCTTCTACATCTGAATCTGAATGAAATTTTTATCCGAAAACCGAACCTGAACGAACTGATCCGCACATGTCTAGTCCTATCTAGTGCATGTGGAAGCCCAAAATCCCCGTCTTGAAGTAATCGCAGTACCACATCTTGTACCAAGTGGAATGTTAATAAAAAATTTCCATCTAAAATACAGAAGAGTTTGCAAAAGCCCCTGATCATAAAATAATCACAGATAAGGCTCTCTGCACCCCAATGCTCGCAGTTATGACACTCTTCGGCATGGAATTCCACAAAGAGCAGGAGTGATTGTAGAGGTTCCTGTATCCGAAGGAACAAATCTGTTTTACGGCTAAAAACCAAGTGGGGTCACAGGGCACTTTTTCGGACCCAAGATCCCTGAACCAATATCTATTAATCCAGTCCTTTCAGATAGAGTTTGTCTACTCAGTTGTAGCCTCGTTCCAGGTGGAAGACTTTTTAGCCATTCATCGATATAAAGGATGCGTATTTACACGTACCTATCTTTCAGCCTCTTCAGAGGTTCCTGCGACTTGCAGTAGAGGAACGTGTTTTTTAGTTTGTGGCTCTACACTTCGGGCTTGCTACAGCTCCCTGGGTGTTCACAAAGGTCCTAGCACCAGTACTGGGTCTTTTAAGGGCCCAAGGGATCTTGGTTCTTCGGTATCTGGATGACCTCCTGCTTAGAGATCACTCACTACAGGCTCTTAAACAGAGCATAACATGTACAGTGCGGCATTTGAAAGGCTGAATCATAAATACCGAAAGGTCAACCTTAAGACCAGCTCAAAGTATTTATGTCTGATCCTTGATAAGGTCCAAGCAAGAGTATTCTTGCCACCTGCAGGGATCTGTGCCCTGAAGAATCAGGTGCATCAGATAAGGGGCACCAGATAACCCTCCATTCGGCTCGGTATGAGTCTTCTAGGGAGGATAGTATTTGAGGTGGTGCCCTATGCCCAGTTCCATTTCCGCCTTCTACAACAAGACATCTTGTTGGCTTGGAACAGGAGAGGACAAGCCCTGGATTATCCAATGTTCTTGTCTCCTCGGGCACACTTAAGCCTAAACTGGTGGTTCCAGGATCAGAACCTGCGAAAGGGAGGATCCTTCTTCCCTGTAACTTGGAGAGTACTGACTACAGATACCAGTCTCTCAGGCTGGGGAGCGACCCTAGAGGGGCTCAAAGCGCAAGGGAAATGGTCAAGGACAGAACAGATCCTGTCCATCAACGTCCTGGAATTATGGGCAGTACGTCTGGCCCCACGATCCTGAACGGTGGAGCTTCAGGACTACCCTATCAGGGTTCAGTCCAACAATGCCACTGCAGTGGCCTTTATAAACCATTAAGGCACCAGGAGTCGTTCGGCTCTGAAGGAGGTGAACTACAGACTAGCCTGTGCAGAGGGACATGTCCCGGGAGTAGAGAACTGGAAGGCAGAATTATCTCAGCCGCCAGCAGATCTGCCCAGGGTAATGGTCCCTACACCCAGGGGTGTTCCAGGAAATTTGCCAACATTGGGGATGGCCAGAGGTCGACCTACTGGCTTCCAGGTTCAACAACAAGCTACAGCTACAGTTTGTGTCCTGAACAAGAGATCCTCTGGCAATCAGAGCAGATGCTCTAGTAGTTCCATGGCGCCAATACTCCCTGGTTTATGCTTTCCCTCCGGGCCCTCTCCTTCCACATTTGTTGAGCAGGATTCAGAGAGAGGGAGTTCTAGTCATTCTGGTGGCACCAGCCTGGCCCAGAAGGCCCTGGTTCACGAAGATTGTGAGACTAACAATAGACGGGCCATGGATGCTTCCACAGTGCCACGATCTACTGTCTCAAGGTCCTATAAATCCACCCCAATTTACAGTCTCTAAATTTGATGGCATGGCTATTGAAGCCAGGGTGTTGAAGGACCGTGGCATCTCGGGATCAGTGGTGTCTACCCTAGTGAATGCTAGGAAAGCTGCACTTGGAAGATCTATCATTTATGCAGGGGGCATCTCGTTTGGTTACCCCCATTAGGTCACCTATGTGTCCTTGGGACTTGAATTTGGTGCTGTATGTGTTACAGAAACAACCATTTCGACCTACTGGCTTCCAGGTTCAACAACAAGCTACAGCTACAGTTTGTGTCCTGAACAAGAGATCCTCTGGCAATCAGAGCAGATGCTCTAGTAGTTCCATGGCGCCAATACTCCCTGGTTTATGCTTTCCCTCCGGGCCCTCTCCTTCCACATTTGTTGAGCAGGATTCAGAGAGAGGGAGTTCTAGTCATTCTGGTGGCACCAGCCTGGCCCAGAAGGCCCTGGTTCACGAAGATTGTGAGACTAACAATAGACGGGCCATGGATGCTTCCACAGTGCCACGATCTACTGTCTCAAGGTCCTATAAATCCACCCCAATTTACAGTCTCTAAATTTGATGGCATGGCTATTGAAGCCAGGGTGTTGAAGGACCGTGGCATCTCGGGATCAGTGGTGTCTACCCTAGTGAATGCTAGGAAAGCTGCACTTGGAAGATCTATCATTTATGCAGGGGGCATCTCGTTTGGTTACCCCCATTAGGTCACCTATGTGTCCTTGGGACTTGAATTTGGTGCTGTATGTGTTACAGAAACAACCATTTGAAACTATCAAGGAAATTCCATTAGACTTGCTGTCACGCAAGCTAGCCTTCCTGATGGCTATCACCTCGGCTAGAAGGGGGTCAGAGTTGGCGGCCCTTTTATGCAGGGAACCGTACTTGATCCTTTACCACAACAGAGTCATGTTAAAGTCATGTTCTAAATAGGTTCCTTTAAGCTGGTTCACTTACCTTTTCCTTTGATTTCCCTTCTAAATGTTTTTTTTTCTTTGTCTTAATTTCTCACTTCCTGTTTCTCCTCAGTAAGCTTTCCACCATCATCCGAGCAGTGGAAAGTCAGTCAGAATAGCTTACTCAACAGCTTACTGAGGAGGAACAGGAAGTGAGAAATTCACACAAAGAAAACAAAGAAAAAAAACATTTGGAAGGAAAATCGAAGGAAAAGGTAAGTGAACCAACAATGCACAAGCTTAAAGGAACCTATTTAGAAAAAAAAAATTAACCTGTTCCATACGTTTTGCCAAATGTGGTGTCAGACTTTCATTTAAATCAGGACATTATTTTGCCTTCTTTTTTCTCTCAGCCTCGTTCGGCAGAAGAGAGACGACTGCATTCTTTGGACGTTGTCAGGGCAGTCAAGGTTTATTTGTCTAGATCTACGGAGATCTGAGGATGAGACTTTTTTTTGTTTTACCAAAAGGACCCAAGAAGGGGCAGGCAGCTTCCAAAGCTTCAATTGCCAATTGGGTCCGTCAATTAGTCATTTAGGCCTACAGTCTGAAGCATAAAGCTCCTCCCTTTAGGGTGAGAGCTCATTCTACTAGGGGTGTAGGAACCTCCTGGGCTTTTCACCATCGGGTATCTGTGGCTCAGATTTGTAAAGCTGCTACCTGGTCTTCAGTGCATACATTTACAAAAGTGGATGTTCGAGCAGCCGAGGATTCGGCTTTCGGCCGCAGTGTTCTGCCGTATAAAAACTGATGGCTATTGTTTGGCAGGGTGTCTCCCTCCCCTCAAGGCTCATGCTCTGGGACGTCCCAGCAGATAATGAATATTAGCCTGACTCTGTGTCCCATGATGTACTCAAAGAAAAGTATTTTACAGGTAAGTATGATGGAAAAATAATTTTTTTTATGTATCTATGAGTGTGTATCCGTGGGGCATGGAAAAAGTCTTGATATTTATTCCCCCCTTTTTTATTTGGTGGTGTTTTTGTATACGTAACTGTAGCGCCCCCCTACTTTCAGTACGGGCGCTACACTAAAACTAGTGGGGAATGGGAGGCCTAATTACTCCCATTCACAAATTATGGAAATTTAGGCTGCTGCCAATTCCAGAATCGTCCTGTGGGTCAGTCTGTGCGCCAGGGGTGCGTTGTCACCCCTGGGCGGCAGTTGGCGCTAGAGGGGTTCTGGGGGATCCACCTCCTTTCAGCAGCCAATCAGAGGAGTTTTTCCCTCGTTGGGCATGCTGGGAGGGGGGATATATCTGTGGCGGACGCTTTTGGCGGGTTCGTTCTTGCGGGGCCCACGTTCAAGGTGCGGTGCCCACCGTCGGGGTACGCGCATCCTTGGGCCCCGCCACCACGTCCTGCTTTGCCGAGATCATGCATCATATACCTTAATTTGAGAGGGACCCCAGCGGCTTGCTGGGTCCCAAACTGTTGCTGAGAGGATCCTAAGCTAGGAGCTGTGCGATGGGAATTGGCTTGGGAGAACCTAGAATTAAAGGTTGTCCGGAAGGCCTAGACGAACCATCGGGGATCCGGTCACCACACCTTATGACAGATATGCTTAGGCTGTCAGTGGGTGACATTGATTGAACTAACTGGGAGGATTTACTCAAACTGACCTTTCTAAATCCTAAATTGTCCAGCCTGTGGCAGAGGCCCTGAGGCAGGCCTGTGACAGAGGCCTGCATCCGCCTAGTGATTTTTGCAAGTGACGCTCCGGCTGCCAGGCCTGAGTTAACTGCCTGTCCGGGGGCACTTTACCCACCCTGACTGGGTGGCGACGAATTGATCTACACTATTGCTGAGAGCAGGCTTGCTCTCTACTAACATCCAAAGGCCTGATACTAAAGTTCCTCTACACTCATCAGCCTTTTCTATCGTGTGCCCTGTTGATGTTGGCCAGTTCAGGCCTTGGAATAAAGCTTTGAAACTGAATTTCGTGTCTGGACACTTGCTTCTCACTCACACTCACAGAAGTCACTCCTAGACCAAGTCAAGGAAGGTAACTTAGAAAGCCGATCCTGAATCAAACAGTGGCTCCTTCGGGGGTAGCGCTACATAACTATAGGATGTGGTGTACCCATTTTCATGTAACCACGTTTTTTGACATCCCGGTATTGATGTAACCACTCAGATGAGCAGTTATAGGTATACAGCTGTGGCAGCCGACAGCCTGTTATTAACTTGTTTAGGATAAAAAAGAAGACGCCTCTAAGTGCAGCAGCATTAAGGCCTCTTTCACACTGGGCAGATCAGTAATGATCCACCCCGTGAACCTCCGCTTGCTCAGCGGGGATCGCTCCGTTGATCCCCGCTGAGCCGACGGATGACAGGGTGGTCCCCGCACACTGTGCAGGGACCGCCCTGTCTTTTCTCCGCTCTCGCCTATGGGGGGATCGGATGAACACAGACCGTCTGTCCGTGTTCACCCGATCCGCCAGACAGAAGGAAAAATAGGTTTTTCCTCCGTCACACTTTGGCAGATCGAAGCGGGTCGGATGTCAGCGGGCATGTCACCGCTGACATCTGTGGCTCCATAGAGGAGCACGGAGCGCCCGTACAGGTCCGCAAAAGAAACTGACAGACGGATCTGTACGGGCGCTCAGTGTGAAAGAGCCTAAGACTTTTAATTTGCCAAAGGATTAAAAACACTTACTAGAGGTAGAAGTTAAAAACTCATCATGTCAGTGAGAGTCCAGCTTGATGGTTGTTTTTAATCCTTTGGCAAATTAAATTGATTCTGCACTTAGAGGCCCCTTCTTTTTTTATCCTGTTTCCTTGAGTTGTTTTTTTTTTTACTGTGCTGCACTGCAATAATATGAATTATGCCCATAGGATTACCTTGATTTTGGACTGTCTATGCAGTTGGAGTTGCAGTCCAAAATGCAGCCAACTGCTTTAGGTGTAAAAGGGTCCTAAAACGATCATTGATATCAGTGCTTACATAGATTGAGCCCCCGTTCACATTAGTGCCTTTGCTGTAGCGTGCAGGACAATGAAAATCACATTATTCTCTAGGGTGGACACGAATAATGGGGGAAACTAATGCGCAAAACCACACTAACTAGAGCAATATTAATAAAAAACTACAGATAAAAAGTATAAAATTACACTAAGCAGCAGTAACGCCAATAAGTGCTCACACACTGATAGTAATTGATAAATAAGGGGGAGGGCAATGGCGCTTGCTAATAATCAAGATAATATAACAATGCAAAAAACTAAATAACTTCTAGAATCCTGCTGTGGTCACAATCCAAATGTTCAATCAATTGAGCCAGAAAATTTGTGTCACTCCTGATCAATATCACCCACTGTCAATCAACAGGATGGGAAGGGAGAGTAAACTTGAGTGATGTTGTTGTAAATGTGAACCACTTGGTGGTATAAAAGATATCACCAAATAAGTGATGATAAAAATCAATATACGTGAGAATATGTTGAAATAACTAAATATTAAATAAATATATAATGATGACAACCATATAACATAATAGTAAACAAGTGAATTGATAAATAAGAGACATGCAAATGATTAAAAATTAAAAACATGAGTCTCTGTGCACACTCCACACTCCAAGATATGTGCAAAAATAAAAAACATATCAATCCAGTGTCCAAGATAAATCACAGCAAGGTGCTTCAATCGACAATACTTTTCCAAAGTGCTTAAGTGTTGCAATACAAGTGCTTGACTTCACAATAGGTCCCACAGTGCATAATATGCAAGACAAGTGATCCGTTTCCCCAAGCCTCTCACCTCAGGAAGGCTTGTAAAAAGCCTATAGATCTCCAAATGCTGCTGGCTTAATCGCAAATTAAGCCTGTGATAGGAAGCTCCCGGCCAGCCCGTTAGCCCTTGTCACACCAATCCCTCTGGTCAATGATCCCCAGGTCCCCAGGCTCCAGCAACAAGTACACAGATGGGATGGCTCTCAATCAAACACATAAAAGCTCCATAGTGTAAAACTGGTAAAAAGATATAATAAATACAAGCTAATACACTTACAGCAGGCTCGTTTATAGACAGCATGTAGCGTGTAGTTTGGAAAGTCTCTGCTCTCGGCCGCGAGCAGAGATGACGTCACCACCGGCTCTTCCTCCTTACGTGTTATGCGGCTGTGCACGCAGCTTAATCATAGGATGGGGAGCCGCTGGTGTACCTTTTTACAAGCCTTTCTGAGGTGAGAGGCTTGGGGAAACGGATCACTTGTCTTGCATGTTATGCACTGTGGGACCAATTATGAAGTCAAGCACTTGTATTGCAACACTTATGCACTTTGGAAAAGTATTGTCGATTGAAGCACCTTGCTGTGATTTATCTTTTTATTTTTGCACATATCTTGGAGTGTGGAGTGTGCACAGAGACTCATGTTTTTATTTTTTAATCATTTGCATGTCTCTTATTTATCAATTCACTTGTTTACTATTATGTTATATGGTTGTCATTATATATTTATTTAATATTTAGTTATTTCAACATATTCTCACGTATATTGATTTTTATCATCACTTATTTGGTGATATCTTTTATACCACCAAGTGGTTCACATTTACAACAACATCACTCAAGTTTACCCCCCCTTCTCATCCTGTTGATTGACGGTGGGTGATATTGATCAGGAGTGACACAAATTTTCTGGCTCAATTGATTGAACATTTGGATTGTGACCACAGCAGGATACTAGAAGTTATTTAGTTTTTTGCATTGTTATGGTATTATCTTGATTATTAGCAAGCGCCATTGCCCTCCCCCTTATTTATCATTCTCTAGGGTGCCTGTTCACATTGATGCAGCACATTTTTTTTTAAGTGAAGACACTTTGGGTCCTTTCACAACGAATGCAGTTGGATACATTTTGAACTGCACTCCAACTGTATAGACAGCCCAAAATCAAGGTAACCCCTTTCACACCGAGGCAGTTTTGAGGCATCTTAGCGCTAAATATAACACCTGTAAAGCACCTGAAAACTGTCTCTCAGTGCCTCCCCAGTGTGAAAGCCCGAGTGCTTTCACACTGGGGCGGTGCTCTTGCGGGATGGGAAAAAAAGTCCTGCAAGCGGCATCTTTGGGGTGGTGTAAGAGCGCTGTATACAGCGCCCCTACACCGCCCCTGCCCATTGGAATGAATGGGCAGCTCTTCTGAAGCGCCACAACACAAGCTTAAAAGGGCCCTGCTATCAGCTGGAAAGCACTGCTAAAACGATCGGCAATTTACCACCAACACGGCCGCAGTGTGAAGGCAGCCTATGGGCATAGTTCACATCATTGCAGTGCAGTTCAGCCCAGATAAAAAAAAATAGAGCATGCTGCATTTTGCATGGAATTCACTACAAGCGTGCTTCAAACGCACCGCACTTGCACTGGGCCCCTTTAAGCCCAGAAAGCCAAATGCAAAATGCATTCAAGCGCACATCAAGCATGCCTCAAACGCGCTTCAAATGCATGTAAACTTGCAGTAAAAAACATTCAGTTTCTGGTGTGAATGGGCTCTTCATGCAGGTGCAGCGTTTTTATTTTGCCCCTTAACCACTTGACCACCGCCCCATGTCAAAAAGACGTCCTGTTTTTAAAGTTGAATATCTCGATAACGGCAGCAGCTGCTGCCACAACCGAGATATTCATCTTTTCAGGGAGCGGTGGTGTACACGATAACGGCGGTCTCCGTGGCGGATTCGCCGCGAGATCGCCATTATCGGTGGCGGGAGAGGGCCCCCCCCTCCCGCCGCTCTCCCGCGCCCTCCGCCGCTTACCGGAGCCGTCGGTAGCGGCGGAGGGGATCGGATGTGTCCGGCAGCTGAGCGGGGACGGGACTGAAGGAGAAATCTCCTTCACCCGTCCTCATAGCTCTGCTGGGCGGAAGTGACGTCAAAACGTCAGTCCCGCCCAGCCTCTTAAAGAAACATTTTTTTTTTGTCATTTGAAAAAATGAAATTTTTTTTATTTTTTTATTTTTTTTGCATTTAAGTCTAAATATGAGATGTGAGGTCTTTTTGACCCCAGATCTCATATTTAAGAGGACTTGTCATGCTTTTTTCTATTACAAGGGATGTTTACATTCCTTGTAATAGGAATAAAAGTGATCAATTTTTTTTTTTTTTATTTCAGTGTAAAAAATTATAAAACTAAATAAAAATAAATAAGAAAACAAAACATTTTTTTTTTTTAAAGCGGCCCATCCCGACGAGCTCGCGCGCAGAAGCGAACGCATACGCGAGTAGCGCCCGCATATGAAAACGGTATTCAAACCACACAAGTGAGATATCGCCGCGATCGTTAGAGCGAGAGCAATAATTCTAGCCCTAGACCTACTCTGCAACTCAAAAAATGCAACCTGTAGAATTTTTTAAACGTCACCTATCGAGATTTTTAAGGGTAAAAGTTTGACGCCATGCCACGAGCGGGCGCAATTTTTAAGCGTGACATGTTGGGTATCCTTTTACTCGGCGTAACATTATCTTTCACAATATATAAAAAAATTGGGCAAAATTTATTGTTGTCTTATTTTTTAATTCAAAAAAGTGATTTTTATCCAAAAAAAGTGCGCTTGTATAACCGCTGCGCAAATACGCTAGGATGTCTGCTAAAAAAAAATATATAATGTTTGGGGGTTCTGATTAATTTTCTAGCAAATAAATTGTGATTTTCACATGAAGGAGAGAAGTGCCAGAATAGGCCCGGTGGTCAAGTGGTTAAACTTCAATGGGAATTCATGGAAAGTGCGTTTTTGGCAGAGTTTTGAGAATAAGGGTCCTTTCACACCGAATGTTTACCTATGCATAGGTAATCCTATGGGCATAGTTCACATCATTGCAGTGCAGTTCAGGGCTGTTAAAAAAAAGTAGAACATGGTGCATTTTTCTGCACTGCAAAGGCAGGAAACACGCTTTAAAACGCACTGCACCGCCAAGAAAGCCATGCCCAAAAACATATAGAAAAATGCACTGCAAATGCAGTGCAAAACGCATTTATGTGTGCGTCAAATCAGGGCCGGGACAAGGGGTGGGCAGGAGGGTCGACTGCCCTGGGCACTATAGTATCATGTGAGGTGGGAGGCGCCACAGGGATATTGGGGGGGGATTTGTGTTGGAAGGAGGAATTTTGGGAAGCGGCAGGGGGTAAGTATTGTTCTAGGAGGGGAAATTTGGTGGTAAGATTGGCGATTTAGGGGTTTCCTGTTGGCAGGGGGGTGGTGGATGAAGAATAAGATTTGTGCTGGGAGGGGGAATATGGGGGGAATTTGTGCTGGTAGGGGGGATTGAAGTGGTGGGGAGAAAATGTATACTAGGAGGGGAAAATTTAGTGGTAGAGGACTTGCGCTAGGAGGGATTCCTTTTTAGGGGAGGGTTATCTAGCTGGGGGGCTGTGGGGGATGAGGGGGCAAATATTTGAGCTGAGATGGGGGATTTAAGCATGGGTGTGCATTTGTACTGGGAGTAGGGGGGATTTATGCTTAAGGGGGATTAGTGCTCAGTGGTTTTGTGGGTGGAATTTTGCTGGCACAAAATGATCGTACATCTTGGGGGGGGGGGGGGGCACAGTTTGGCATGTTTGTCCTGGGCTCTAGATGACCTTGTCCCAGCACTGCGTCAAATGCGCGTTAAGCGTGCTTCAAATGCATGTAAACAGGCAGTTAAAAGCACACAGTTATGTGCAGTTTCTGGTGTGAATGGGCCCTAAAACTCATTCCCCTTCTCCTACAAAAAAAAGTGCATGAAGCATGAAAAGTATGCATGTAAAAATGTGCTACAAAAACGCACTGCGAAAGGCATCATTATCATGTAGCAGTAGTGTAGACTTATAGTTAGATTCAGGTAGGGGGCTGCATCTTTAGGGCGGCATAGCGTATCGTATTTACGCTATGCCGCCTTAAGTCAGAGAGGCAAGTACTGTATACACAAAACACTTGCCTCCTAACTTACGGCGGCGTAGCGTAAATGGGGCCGGCGTAAGCGCGCCTAATTCAAATGAGGATGGGGGGGCGTGTTTTATGGAAATGATTGGTGACCTGACGTGATTGACGTTTTTTACGAACGACGCTTGCGCCGTCCATTTACATATCCCAGTGTGCATTGCTCCAAAGTATGCCGCAAGGACGTATTGGTTTTGACGTGAACGTAAATGACGTCCAGCCCCATTCACGGACGACTTACGCAAACAACGTAACATTTTAAAATTTCGACGTGGGAACAACAGCCATACTTAACATTGGCTAGGCCAGCTATTTGTTGGAATAACTTTATGCCGGAAAACGCCTTACGTAAACGGCGTATCTTTACTGCGACGGGCGCACGTACATTCGTGAATCGGCGTATCTAGTCATTTACATATTCTACGCCGAACTCAACGGAAGCGGCACCTAGCGGCCAGCGGAAAAATTGCACCCTAAGATACGACGGCATAGGAGACTTACACCGCTCGTATCTTAGCCTAATTTAAGCGTATCTGGTTTCCAGAATACGCTTAAATTTGCGACGGCGTAGATCCAGAGTTACGACGGCGTATCTACTGATACGCCAGCGTAACTGTCTGTGAATCTGGCTATTAGACTTAAACTCATCATTGCCCCTAGCGACCGCTGTAGGGGTAACCCCTCACAACCCTGGTTGAGAAATTCTGCCTTATACCCCGTACACATGATCAGAATTTCCAAAGGAAAGGGTCAGACGGACTTTTCCATCGAAAATTCCAGCCGTGTGTATGCCCCATCGGATTATTAACATTGGAAATTCCTCAGAATGTTCTCTTTTACTCTTTTTACTCTCTTTTGCCGGAATTCCAATGCGATTTTGGTCGGACAAAGGTCCGATCGTGTGTATGGGGCATTAGATTGTAAGCTCCTTGAGGGCAGGGACTGATGTGACTGTACACTATATAAAAAATCTGCGTGTAAATTGTCGATGTTCTATAAATGGATGTAATAAATAAATGTATACACAAGCTTTCATTCATATGAATGGAGTTCCTCTCCTATTTCCTTCTTTTATCTCCCTTTGGTGATGCTGAGTCTGGAGGTGGGGGGACGGGGACGTAGCCCCCTCTTCCTGTGTCAGGAAATCTTGAGCAGTGTGACACTGGAAGAAAGTGGATTGCAAGAGATGCAGCATCTGAAGAGTGAGCAGGTGTCAGACATTGTGTATTGTCATCTGATCAAAGGGGGGCCAGCCAGGACAGGGCACATGAAAAGCAGCAGGTGAGGTGGAGCCTGAGGGCTGCCAGGGGAGGGGGCATTGCTGGGCTATAAGATGTCTCTACACAGCAGGGCACAGGTACAGGACAGCCTGATGGAGAATATTATCAGATCCGTCTTCTTCTCTGCCAGGGACCAGCCACTGTGGGCTCATCATGTGCCAACCACTGGTAAGAAGGGGGGATGAATGTGGGCACTGATCAGATGGAAAAGCCTTTATTACTAATATTACACGTGTGCATTATATATGTGATCACCTTTCTATAAGGAAAGGGGCTCATTTACAGAAATAGCCTGTGGAATTTTTTTATTTTTTTTATTTTAATGTGTAATTCCCATAAACCTAGGTAAATACTTGACATGGACCCTGACTATGTTTTATACAGTATATTGCCCCTGAACCTAAAGGTTAAACAATGGGAATATGTCTCTATGTCAGTAATTTTTAGTTACAAAGGCAATAGGAATTGATTGTCGGGTAGTTCAGGCACAAGGCAATGCACTATGACATTTTAATTGAATTGCATTTACCAATATGTGCTTTATTAGTATAAGGAGAATTTAAAAAAAAAAATTAAATAAGGGAGGTATGTATCAACACACAGAGTGGTGCTGCGGATACATTGAGATAGTATATGTGCCGCGTCCTAATGTAATTAGAAAAATGCAGAAAGTACAAGGGGCTAGTAATGGACTTTACAGGCACGATAGTAAAACAGGGGTATAATCAAAAAATATAAAAGTTTATTTAATACAATTAGCATAAAAAAGTTCAAAAAGAACTGGACATGGCAAAATACTTAGGCAGCATTCTGGCAACTAACAAAACAAAACAAACAACCAAAAAAGGATATATATATATATGTTCCATTATTCCTTTTTTGGTTGTTTGTTTTGTTCTGTTAGTTGCCAGAATGCTGCCTAAGGGGTAGATTCACAAAGGAGATACGACGGCGTATTTCCAGATACGCCGTTGTATCTCTGAGTCTGGCCGGTCGTATCTATGTGCCTGATTCATAGAATCAGTTACGCATAGATTTATATTATATCCGACCGGCGTAAGTCTCTTACGCCGTCGGATCGTAACTGCATATTTACGCTGGCCGCTAGGGGCGTGTACGCTGATTTACGCCTAGAATATGTAAATCAGCTAGATACGCGAATTCACGTACGCACGCCCGGCCGACGCAGTACAGTTACGCCATTTACGTTAGGCTTTTCCCAGCGTAAAGTTACCCCTGCTATATGAGGCGTATATGCGGCGTACCAATGTTAAGTATGGCCGTCGTTCCCCCGTTGAATTTTGAAAAATTTACGTTGTTTGCGTAATTCGTCCGTGAATGGGGCTGGACGTCATTTACGTTCACGTCGAAACCAATACGTCCTTGCGGCGTACTTTGGAGCAATGCACACTGGGAGATTCCACGGACGGCGCATGCGCCGTTCGTGAAAAACGTCAATCACGTCGGGTCATGGTTAATTTACATAACACACGCCCACCTCTTCACAATTTGAATTAGGCGGGCTTACGCCGGCCTATTTACGCTACGCCGCAACTTTCTTTTGAGAATACGGCACTTGCCTGTAAGAGTTGCGGAGGGGTAACGTAAATAGGATACGTTACGCCCGCACAAAGATACGCCATTCTACGTGAATCTACCCCTAAGTATTTTGCCATGTCCAGTTCTTTTTGAACTTTTTTATGCTAATTGTATTAAATAAACATTTATATTTTTTGATTATATCCCTGTTTTACTACCGTGCCTCTAAAGTCCATTTAAAAAAAAAATAGCTCAAAGTTAGATTTTAGTTTATTAACCCCCCTGACGGTAAACCCGAGCGTGACTCGGGGTTGGTTTTCAATGCTAAGATCGGTATCCCCGAGTGACGCTCGGGGTGGACGTGCAGCGGCGCGGCTTACCTTTCGCTGGATCCACAGGCTAGTTACTTACCTTGTCCCTGGATCCAGCGATGCCACCCCGCTGTGTGAGCGAGCGGGACCTCCTCGCTCGATTCACAGTGTCCCCGTGTGCCGCCGATCTCCGTTCCCTGCAACGTTACGACGCACGGGGGCGGAGAACGGCGCCAAATTCAAAAAAGTAAACAAACACTTTACATACAGTATACTGTAATCTTATAGATTACAGTACTGTATGTAAAAAATACACACCCCCCTTGTCCCTAGTGGTCTGCCCAGTGTCCTACATGTACTTTTATATAATAAAAACTGTTCTTTCTGCCTGCAAACTGTAGATTGTCCATAGCAACCAAAAGTGTCCCTTTATGTCAAAAATGGTTTTAGATCAGCTAGAAAACAGCGATAATAAATTATAATCACTTGCAGAAATGTGCGATAGCGATTTGCGGGGAAATTCGTCATAAAAAAAAAATAATAATGACAGCGACAATTCTGCAACTGCAAATTTCAGTGATTTTGAGTTGATTACATTATTGAATAATTTTTATTATAATTATATTATTATTTGTTATAATTATTTATTATATTATAATTTTGTTTTAAAAAAAAAATCATACCCGGGATGCCTACAAGACTCTTGCTTGGTCAGATTTAAGTGAGTTATTTCTAAAAATTACAGGCCTACAGTATAAAACGCCAAATTTCCTTGCAAAATAATTGTACCGCTTTTGGTACGTAATTCCAGACAGAATCATACCGCCAGGGAGGTTAAAGTCAAATTGGTGATAATCATTACAATGCTGTTTTAATTCAGACATTTTAGACTATGGGTTAGATTTACTAAAACTGGTGCACACAAAATCTGCTGAAGCTGTGCATGGCAGCCAATCAGCTTCTATTTCAGCTTGTTCAATGTAGCTTTGCCAATAAAATCTGGAAGCTGATTGGACTAGATTTTGCACTTTAGTAAATAACCCCCATTGCATATTGTGCATAACAACCAAGATACAAATTTGACACCCCAGCAGTGCCTGCAGTTGTTGTGCATATAGAGGCTGCATGCTTCAGTCCAGTGCAATAAAATGTCTAAAAAAACTTCTTATATCTTTGGGAAAAAATCAGTAGACCTCCATAAGTTGCCCATATGTTTCCCCTAGAATGATCTTGAATTAATAAATATAGATTTCCTACATGCTGAAAAATCTCTGCTAGCGATAAGAACGTCTGAGGCTCACATGTTTATTTGAAGTGTAGCTAAACGGAAAAACAAACATGTAATATATTGTAGCTTATCAGTCCTTTGATGTGGTGGCTGCATTAGTTTTCTAAAATCAGGCGTTTTTTTTTCTTCTTTTTTTTCACCTGGTGATCCTGCCAGGAGTCCTGTCTTAAAACATACCGTACCTCTCGACTTTCTGAGATGAGAAAGAGGGACATCTTTTATTGTAAAGTATGTAGGCAAAGGACACATTCTTGCAATGCAGTTATGTGGGCCATTTTGGAATTGATATGCAAAAAAATATTGGTTAAAGCTAGGGCCCTTTCACACGTACGGACCGTATGTCCGCATTTTCATCTGTCCGTTTGCGGATGAAAACGGGACATACATGGGTCCCTATGTGATTACGGGTGTCAGCGGATGAACATCCGCTGACACCCGTAATTTGTCCGCCTCCGCAAAGATCCGCATTTGCAGACGGAAGAAATCCTATTTTTCTTCCGTCTGCCGGATCGGATGAACACGGACATACGGTCCGTGTTCGTCCGATCCCCCCATGGAGGAGCAGTGTTGTCACCCTATGCTAAGGCGACCAGATTTATAATATAAAATCCGGGGACATATTTTTTTTTTTACTAGTAATGGCGCCAATCAGTGACTCTCTGTCTGTTGCCGCCGCCGTCCGCCTCGGAGCCTTTCAAGTCTAAGGGCCCTTTCACACGGGACGGACGAACGGACCGTTTTTTACAAGTCCGTTTACGGACTTGTAATGTATCCCTATGGGATTGTGGACGTTAGCGGATGATGCATCCGCTAACGTCCGTTACGATCCGCCTCCGCAAAGATCCGTTTTTTCAGACGGAAGAAAACCCTATTTTTCTTCCATCTGGCGGAAAGGATCGGATGAATATGGACACACGGTCCGTATTCATCCGATTCCCCATAGGGGAGAGCGGAGGAAAGACAGGGCGGTCTCTGCACAGTGTGCGGGGACCGCCCTGTCCGCGGACAGCTCAGCAGGGATTTACGGATGATCCCCGCTGAGCCGACGGACACACACGGGGCGGATCAATACGGATCCGCTCTGTGTGAAAGGGCCCTTACTCTCTGGGCCCCGGTTACTACTTGGTGGGGAGCAGAGGAAGATCACTCTGCCAGGGAAGGCAAGGAGATAAGCAGGCAGGCGACTGGCCGGGACTTGAGTCAAGGCAGAAGAACATGGGAGCGAAGCTGAATGGGCATACACCCGAAACTGAAGAAATATTCCATCCGCTCCGACCAGCACATGATCGTCAGAAAGGGGCTCAGATAATGGAACAAAAATAGACCACCCCTAAGCTAGTAGGAGCGGCAGAGCGGGGTGTGTAATTCAGATTTGTTTTTATTAATTTTGCACCGACTGTCTTTCAAATTGCCCTAGCCCCTGTTCAAATCCAATCTGGGGACAAAACTGGGGACAGACTTGGTCCGGGAACAGTGTCCTCAATCCAGGGACTGTCCCCTGAAACCGGGGATGTCTGGTCACCCTACCCTATGCTGCTCTTCTGATTTGGACTACAAATACCTCCACGTGATATGGGGAGGTTTATTGTAGTTCACAGATGATGGCTGGGAAAGGGGATAACATTGTTTGAGATTTGAGTACAGCACACAAGACGTATAAAAGAAAATGTAAGGCACAACAGGTAATTTTCTGTACTTAAAGGAAATATACTCAGCCTGAAATAAGAAAACGAATGTAGCCGCCATCACATCTAAAGATTGGTAAGCTGCAATGTATTACATTTTTTGTCATGGGTTTGGATATTCATTAAACTGACGCTGCCTGATTACTGCAAACAATGCAAAACAAAATGCTAGCAGTATTGGCAAAATTCAAGCAGTAAGGCTGGCCATAGATCATGCAATTTTCTTTGAAGGAAAGAAAATCGCTCATTTCCCCTATGAAGACAGTTAGTGTTAATGAGGGAGTGCTTCCCTCTGCGCTAATTTATTTTAGCCACCAGCAGTAATTATATGGAAAAAAAAAAACATAGGCTGGTTGTACTGAAGTTGATTGTTAAGCCTCATACACACGATCGGATTTTCTGACAAGAATTGTTTGATGACAGGATGCTGTCGGATAATCCGACTGTTTGTATGCTCCATCGGACAATTGTTGTCGGAATTCCGATGTGAGTTTGGTCGAACAAAGGTCCGATTGTGTGTACAGGGCTTTAGAGTTCAGCTTTCCTTAAAGCGGGAGTTCACCCGAAAAACTATTTTTAACATTAGATTGATGCTCATTTTGTCAAGGGGAATCGGGTGTTTTTTTTTTAAATCGAAGCAGTACTTACCGTTTTAGAGATAGATCTTCTCCGCCGCTTCCGGGTATGGTCTTCGGGACTGGGCGTTCCTATTTGATTGACAGGCTTCCGACAGGCTTCCGACAGTCGCATACATCGCGCCACGAGTAGCCGAAAGAAGCCGAACGTCGGTGCGGCTCTATACGGCGCCTGCGCACCGACGTTCGGCTACTTTCGGAAAATCGTGACGCGATGTATGTGACTGTCGGAAGCCTGTCAATCAAATAGGAACGCCCAGTCCCGCAGCCCATACCCGGAAGCGGCGGAGAAGATCTATCTCTAAAACGGTAAGTACTGCTTCGATTTTAAAAAAAACACCCGATTCCCCTTCACAAAACGAGCCTCAATCTAATGTTAAAAATTAAGTTTTTGGGTGAACCTCCACTTTAATCTGACTAAATACTGTAACCTGTTAAAAAGCCGTGTGTCTAATTGGTTACTATGAGAATCTACACATTTTAAGGATCTTCTATTGTAATAGATTAATATAATTGTAATAATATTACTACAACAAAGCCCAAATATAATTAATTCGAGTGCAGTGTTTAGAGGAAATGATACTGACTTTTATATGGTAATTTTTCCCAAGGTGACACATTTCAAGGAAAACAAAAGGAAGTAGGATCTGTGGTAAATGGGACTCCCAGCCAGAGGAAGCGTAAGAGAACTTTATATAGTAAATGGCAGCAGATGGAGCTGGAGAGTGTGTTTGAATTAATCTCCTATCCAGACATCAGCACCCGAGAACAGCTAGCCAAGATCATCCGACTGCCGGAGTCTAAAGTACAGGTAAAGTCAATGACATCCGTGAATACAGCAACTAACATGAACAACTACTAGAGCAGTACTACAGTAACTAACATGTATTGTACAACTGCTGGGACATAAATAATGTAATTAATATGTTACATAGTTAGTCAGGCTGAAAAAAGACACAAGTCCATCGAGTTCAACCAAGAGAAACAAAGACAAACATACAATCCCATATACACAATCCTATACCCACAGTTGATCCAGAGAAAGGCAAACAAATTACAGCAAAGCATGATCCAATTTGCTCCAGCAGTGGAAAAATCCCTTCCTAATCCCCAGAGAGGCAATTGGATATTCCCTGGATCAACTTTACCTATACAGTACATCATAGGCGTGCGCAAGGGGTGTGCCTGGGCACACCCTAATCCAGGGGTTGGCAACCTGTCAATGGGGGGCAGGTGACAGATAGACCACAATACTTCCTTGCCAACCCCCAGAATATGGACAGGAGTAGGGATGGACTGGCCATTGGGACTACAGGGAGTTTCCCGGTGGGCCGTTGGCTCAGTGGGCCGACTTCAGTGACAGCGGACCGCCGCTCCCCTCCACTCCTCTGTCTCTCCCTTCCTGCAGCGCTCACTTCCTCTTCCTCCCCGCAGAGCTCACCTGGGGGGAACAGAGAAGCAGGGGAAGGACCAGAGGAGCAGGGTAGATGACAGAGGAGCATGGGGTAGGGGACAGACAGCTGACTCAACAGCTATGGCCAGGGAGTTTCTCACTTCTGCCTAATCTTGTCCCATAAGGGGGGGCACCAAACTGATTCTTTGCCCTGGGTTAAATAATGTCCAACTTGCCCACTGGTACTGCCTATAAGAGTACCAGTACCAGCCGTTCTACTCTAATAAAGTAGAATCGCTAGTGGCTAGTGAAGGGGAGAGAGGGGGCTTGGGTGGCCTGGGGGGGTGCGGGAGTTGTCCGGCCGCCATGGGAGAGACCTGTCAAAGTGGGCCAGTCTGGATGAAGTCCAGGGCCAAATTTTTGTCCCAGTGCAGCCCTGGACAGGAGATGAGGTGGGGGTGGAATTTAGTGGAACTGGTCTGTATTTTCCTCCTGCAGCAGCTGAAAGTACTCTTCTCCTCCTCTCCCTTTTGTCAACATTCAGCTGCCACAGCAGGAAAATATAGGGGATCGGTACTAATATATGCCACACCTCCTTTCTCTGTTCCTGGTGCCCAGGTCCCCCATGTGCTCTCTGGCCCTCTCTTCCTTCCATTGTTTCAGGATGGAGAGCAGGGGAGAGGCTGGTAAATACTGTATGTCAGACACATATGTGTTGGAGCTTTGGGGTGCACATCCTAATGCTATAGCCTGCGCACACCTATGCTATACATGTTAGTACCCGGTTATCTTATGTACATTTAGGAAAAAATCCAGGCCTTTTTTAAAGAAAGCTACTGAGCTGAGCTTGCCAGAACCACCTCTGGAGGGAGTCTTTTTCACATTTTCACAACTCTTAAGCCCTGTACACATGATCGGATATCTAATGGAATCTTATCTGATGTATTTTTTCGTCGGATATCCGATGAAGCTGACTTTCATCAGTCTTTCCTACACACCATCGGTCAAAAATCGTGTCCAAACGCGGTGACGTAAAACACTACAACGTGCTGAGAAAAATGCTTCCGAGCATGCGGCGACTTGATTCTGAGCATGCATGGATTTTTGACCGATGGACTTCCACACAGATGATCGTTTTTTTATCCATAGGAAAAATTTAAAACATGTTCTATTTTTTTTCACCGATGGAAAACAAACCGATGGGGCCCACACACGATCGGTTTGTCCGATGAAAACGGTCCGTTTTCATCAGACAAACCTATTGTGAGTACAGGGCTTTACTGTGAAGAAACCTTTCTGTATTTATATATTAACCACTTCAATAACAGGAACTCCCTCCCCCCCCCCCCCCCCCCTTCCTGCCCAAGCCAATTTTCAGCTTTCAGCTCTGTTGCAATTTAAATGACAATTGTGCAGTTATGCTACACTGTGCCCAAATTTTATCATTTTATTCCCACAAATAGAGCTTTCTTTTAGTGGTATTTGATCACTGCTGGGGTTATTTTTTGCGCAACAAAAAAAAATATGTTTTTTTGTGTTTCTGTCATAAAATTTTGTAAATAAATGTTTTCTCCCTCACTGATGGGCACTGATGAGGTGGCACAGATGAGGTGGCACTGATGGGCACTTAAAGATGGCACCGGTATGCAGCACTGATGGGGACTGAAAGGCTGCACTGATGGACACTGATAGATGGCACTGATGGGCATCACTGATAAGGAGGCACTGGCAGGCATTATTACTGGGTACTGACTGGCACCATTTGTGGGCACTGATTGGCATCGATTTTGGGCACAGATTGGCATCCCTGGCGGTCATGGGTGGCATACCTGTTGATCATCAGGTGGCAATCCCTGGTGGCATCCCTGGTGGTCTGAAGTGGGCATCCTTGGGGGGGCTGCACTGATAATCAATCAGCGCAGACCTCCCTGTCAGGAGAGTAGACGATCTTTTCCTGTTTACATCATGTTCAACTGTGATTGGACACATCTTATCATGTGGTAAAGAGCCTCAGTTAGCCACCAATCGCCGCTCTGTGCGCCCCCACAGGCGCGCGCCGGCTGTTATCCTGAAAGATGTCATATGATGTCCAATCGGGAAATCAGAACCACCGCCTGGCCGTCATTCTGCTATAGGCCGAGTGAGAAGTGGTTAAATCTCTTATATATTTGTACATGTTGACCATTTCTCCCCTTAATCTCCTCTTTTCAAGAGTGAATAAATTAAGTTCCTCTAATCTTTCCTCATAGCTGAGCTCCTCCATGCCTCTTATCAGTTTGGTTTCTCTGGAGTCCATACCTCTCTTAATACAAGAAACCTCATTTGCCACATAGTTGCCCATAGTATGTACAACAACTTGGACACTAATACTGTAACAAACATGTACAACTACTAGGAAACTAACACAGCAACCAACATGTACAACTACTGGGACAGTAATGCGGCAACCAACATGTACAACTACTAGTACACACAGGCGTGCGCAGCCGATTGTATTAGGGTGTGCACCTCAAAGCTCCAACGCATATGCGTGTGTGACATACTTACCGGCCTCTTTCCCGCTCTCCATCCTAAAACAATGGGGGACCCGTGCAGCAGAAAGAGGGACAGGAGGGGTGGTGGGAGTGTCATATATTGGTATCGATCTTCTGTATTTTACTCCTTTTGGCAGCTGAATGTCGGCGAGAGGGAGGAGGAGAAGCCTACTTTTAGCTGCTGCAGGAGGAAAATACAGATCGGTTCCACTAAATCAGGGGTCTCAAACTGGCGGCCCTCCAGCTGTTGTGAAACTACAAGTCCCAGGAGGCATTGCAAGGCTGACAGTTACAAGTATGACTCCCACAGGTAGAGGCATGATGGGACTTATAGTTTCGCAAAAGCTGGTGGGCTGTCAATTTGAGACCCTTGCACTAAATTTCCCTCCCCCAGCCGCCTCTTCTGTCCAGGTTCTTGGGGTTGGCAAGAAAAGATAGCCGTCACCTGCCATCTATAGTCGGGTAGCCCACAATTGACAGGTTGCCTACCCAAGAACAAGGGTGTGCCCAGGCACACCTGACACACCCCTTGCGCACGCCTATGCTAGCACACTAATACAATAACTAACGTACAACTACTAGAACACTATTTCAGCAATTAACATGTACAACTACTAGAACAGTACTACAGCAACTAACATGTACAACTACTAGGACACTAATGCAGCAACTAACATGTAAAACTACCGGGACACAAATACAGCAACTAACATGTACAACTACTAGGACACTATTTTAGCAACCAACATGTATAACTACATGTACAACTACAGGGACACTAATACAGTAACTAACATGTACAACTACTAGGACACAAATACAGCAACTAACATGTACAACTATCTAGGGCACTAATACAGTAACTAACAAGTACAACTACAAGGACACCAATACAGCAATGAACACATACAACAACTATGGCACTAATACACAACTAACACATACAACAACTAAGACAATAATACATTTACTAACATGTACAATTACTATGGCACTAATACAGCAACTACCATGTACAATTACCATGGCACTAATACAGCTGCTAATATGTACAGCTACTATGACACTAAGGCTGCATTCACACCTTTGCGTAGGCGATTTGCGGCGTTTTGTACCAAGATTTGACGCGACAAATCGTTTTTAACCATGGTTTTGTATAGGTCATTGTCGGCTATGGAAAACGCCGAAGCAGCCCGATACGCGCAAAAAACAAAGGGTCCGGGACTTGTTTCAGTTTCAGGCGTTCGGCGTTTCGGCGTTCGGCGTGGAGATGTGAACCATCTCCATAGACAATGTTATTTTTCCCCTCCAGCGTATTGTAGCGTCGCGCTTCAGGCGACAAAACTCCTAGGTGTGAATGCAGCCTAATAAAGCAATAACACTTCTATACGCAGACTGTCTGGAGATGGGTTATTAAAAGGTAGTGTACTGAGTGTTTAGAAGGAGGAAACATACTATAGCTAAAAAGAGGACATTTAAATGTGTCATATATTTCAGTATGTTTTAACTCATCATTTTAATATGGCAGACTATGGGATGAACTGTGTGCAAATAAAGCTTAAAAAAAAAACTGTATGTGACAGTTAGTACTAGTAGCGCTGATTTGTTTATGTGTTTATGAGTTACAAGGTATTTACTAGAGAAAATTAATATTTCTCATCTCCCATTCTGTTATACATTATTTACATACATACAAATCTATACCTTGTGGCCCGGATTCAGAAAGGAGATACGACGGCGTATCTCTGGATACGCTGTTGTATCTCTGAGTGCGGGCCGTCGTATTTATGCGCATAGCTTACCCTAAGATCCGACCGGTGTAAGTGTCTTACGCCGTCATATCTTAGGCTGCATATTTACGCTGGCCGCTAGGTGGCGCTTCCATATATTTCCGCGAGGAATATGCTAATTAGGTATTTACGCCTATTCAGAAACTACGTCCGTCGGCGCATTTTTTTACGTCGTTTACGTTAGGCTTTTTCCGGCGTAAAGTTACCCCTGCTATATGAGGCGTAGCTAATGTTAAGTATGGACGTCGTTCCTGCGTCGAGTTTTGAAAATTTTACGTCGTTTGCGTAAGTCGTTCGAGAATAGGGCTGTACGTAAGTTACGTTCACGTCTAAAGCAATGTCGAATTGCGGCATAGTTTCGAGCATGCGCACTGGGATTTTTTCACGGACGGCGCATGCGCCGTTCGTAAAATACCTCAAATACGTGGGGTCACAGTGAATTTACATAAAACACGCCCGCATCATCCCCATTTGAATTAGGCGGGCTTACGCCGACACACATACGTTACGCCGCCGTAACTAAGGGCGCGAGTTCTTTCTGCATACGGAACTTGCGCCCTAAGTTACGGCGGCGTACCGTATCTGAGATATGTTACGCCGCGCCGACAGATACTGCAATGTATCTGAATCCGGCCCTTTATCTTTTACTAAAGTGGCTTTTCCCCATTTACAGGTTTGGTTCCAGAACCGCAGAGCTCGGAAAAATAAGAGTGGCAAGTTGGACAAGACACTTTATCGGAAAGGTTCATCGTTTCGTCCTCCTCATCTTTGTCTGAAATCAATGTCACCATCACATAACTACAGTCAAAGAGATCCCCTGGTTACCATGACCTTCCAGCCAAACCAGCCTAGACCTTATGGGCATGATGATCAACAGGTACCTGGAGTTCAGCAGTCTGGGTTCCCCTCACTCCTACAGACATCTCCACCCATTTCCCAGCAATACTCAGCAGAAGAGACCTATAACTGTGCCTATGAACAGCAGGAGTCTCAGTGGCAAAATTTGACCATGAGTGGCATGAATCCAGGGTATGGCTGTGAGGCCACTTTGTATGGCACTCAACTGATGGACTTCGGGCAATGCACAACTTCCTCTCTTGGGCCATCATATTGGGAGTTATTTCCTCACACTGTGAATGCAAACAGATCACAGACCTCTCTAGGATACATCTCAGATGTAATTTACAATGCCGCCATAATTACTAATTTAGGCGATTTTTAGCTCAGTCTGCTTACCCATAATACAAATAGACATTTGCAGTAGGAGGACTAATATTCCCTGTATTTTTAGATTTGTTCTTTTTGGACAGTTGGACTTATGAAACAATGGAAAACTTGAATATTGGTTTCTAGTAGTAGTAGCAAATCCTGCAGATATTGCTGAATATTTTTGGAAACACAAATCGTAATGTGTTTCATTTACTACCACAAGATTTCCCATGACCTGCATAAAAACTTTTCCTAAACAACATTAATAATGATCAGCTTGTGAACCCAGACACTGTTGTGAATAGATGTCAAAACCATCCTGAAGTTTGATCATTTTTAATTTCTTACAAAGTAAATGAGCTTTCAGGCTTTGTTGCCATCTGTTTATTTTTTCTAATAATAAAAAACGAATAGAAAACTCAATTAAACAAAGTAAAAATAATGTTTTCAAATGTTTTTTAATAAATTAGTTTTACCAGTTTAGATGTGGCTATTTTTTTTTTTCTTCCATCTGTTGGAATGTTTGTTAACCTCCCTGGCGGTATGATTCTTTCAGAAAAAACATGCTGAAAGCGGTACAATTATTTGCAAGGAAATTTGGCGTTTTATACTGTAGGTCTGTAATTTTTAGGAATAACTCACTTAAATCTGACCAAACAAGAGTCTAGTAGGCATCCCGGGTATGACATTTTTTTAAAAACTAAATTATAAATTATAATATAATAAATAATTATAAATAATTATAACAAATAATAATATAATTCTAATAAAAATTATTCAATAATGTAATCAACTCAAAATCACTGAAATTTGCTGAGTTGCAGAATTGTTGCTGTCATTATTATTTTTTTTTTATGACGAATTTCCCCGCAAATCGCTATCGCACAAGTGATTATAATTTATTATCGCTGTTTTCTAGCTGATCTAAAACCATTTTTGACATAAAGGGACACTTTTGGTTGCTATGGACAATCTACAGTTTGCAGGCAGAAAAAAAGGTTTTTATTATACAAAAGAACATGCAGGGCACTGGGCAGACCACTAGGGACAAGGGGGGTGTGTATTTTTTACATACAGTACTGTAATCTATAAGATTACAGTACACTGTATGTATAGTGTTTGTTTACTTTTTTGAATTTGGCGCCGATCTCCGCTCCTGTGCATCGTAACGTCGCAGGGAACGGAGATCGACGGCACAGGAGGACGCTGTGTGAATCGAGCGAGGTCCCGCTCGCTCACACAGCGCAGTGACATCACTGGATCCAGGAGAAGGTAAGCCAGCGCACGCTGCAGGCTCTGCATACCTACCCCGAGCGTGACTCGGGGTTACTGATTTTGGTCAAAAAAATCAACCCCGAGTCACGCTCGGGGTTACCGCCAGGAGGGTTAAGATGAACAACTTCAGACTAATAGCATGACTAAATAAGATGATAAACTGTAAAAACATAAAAACTCCAACACTCTAGTTGTTTCAAACCCACCAATAATATTCATAAATCATCAAGCCTAATTTGCTCAACAATGCCTTTATGGACATGTGCCATATACAGTCTCTCTAGGGACCTAAAACTGGCACAAGGCCACTGTAGTCATCTACAGTCACGGGAAAATACGTAAAATATGTAAGAGACCTAATTTACCGTATTTATCGGGTATTGCGTGCTCCGGCGTATAGCGCGCACCCCTAAAGTGGACCCGCATTCCTGTAAAAAAAAAGATTTTAGTACTTACAGTTTTGGTGTCTTGCGCGGCGGCCTCGTCGGGTCCGGCGTCCGTCTGCGGCTGGTGTCCTCCTCGTCGGGTCCGGCGTCCTTCTGCGGTGTCCTCCCCACTCGATCCCTGCTTCCCGCGCCGAGTTTGAACTACTGCGCCGGCATATACCGAGCGCAGTACACTCGTGTATAGTCGGGCAGGCTCGGCTCCTCTCGCGGTCACGTTCTGTGTGTCCTGTACGTCCAGGACGTGACAGAGAAGCCGAGCCTGCCCGACTATACACGAGTGTACTGCGCTCGGTATATGCCGGCGCAGTAGTTCAAACTCAGCGCGGGAAGCGGGTATCGGCGTATATCGCGCACCCACGATTTTGCCCTGAATTTCAGGGCAAAAAGGTGCGCGGTATACGCCGATAAATACGGTATATGCACCTTGAAAATCCCATACCACACCCTGGTTGTGGGGGATTTTCTATATCTCATTTATAGTAATTTACCCAAGGGTTTTGAGCAGTGGTAGTAAACCTCGGCCCTCCAGGTGTTTCGAAACTACAATTTCCATGAGACATTGCAAGACCCTCACAATCACAGGCATGACTCCTAGAGGCAGATGCATGATGGGATTTGTAGTTTAGCCACAGCTGGAGGGCCAAGGCTGTCTACCTCTGGTTTTGAGGATCCTCTTTCCTTTTTAGTTAGTGAAACAAACATGAATGTTCAGGAGTCTGGAATGTTCACATTTATGCCTGAAATTGGATCTAAAGACATCTCGCTTTCATTAGAGACCGTCCTCTCATGTCTGCTGACAGTAGAAAGTATATTTAAAAGCAAAAACGTCCCTTTTAATTCGGATATAGTGTTTTTTTTTCCATCTGTGTCCCATTGGTAAGATTTCCCTTCACTTCCTATCCCGGCCTAGACACAACAGGAAAAACTCTGCATATGGTGTTAAAATTGCCATACTGTGAATCGCAGCCATGGCAATGTAAACTATATTGTGTAATGAGCTTATAGGTGGCTACATGAGTGAAAGGAGCCTTAGACAGCTGTCATCAGAGCAAGTTTCCTCATTGGAAGATTTCACCTATGCAGACAACTTAAAAATAAGTATTATCTCTCACTTTCAGTCCTGGGGAAAGGAGAAGATGGAGGACAATAACCCACAGCATAGGTGTCAGTGGCAGTATTAATAACCCCCAGCGTTGGTGATAATGGCAGTAATAATAAGCCCAGACACTGGTGTCAGTACTATTAACTACCCCCCCACAGTGGTGGTCAGTGGCAGTGAGAGTGTCAGGCCACATGTTGGGTAATAGGGCCTTAAAGTGGGAGTAAACTTCCATGCATAATTTGTACCTATAGGTAAGTCTATAATAAGGCTTACCTATAGGTACTATAAATATCTCCGTTTAGGAGATATTTACTGTACATGCTGCCGGTTACATCACCGTTACATGTAGGGTTGCCACCTCATTCCTTTAAAACAGAACACATATGAATTACACAGGTTCTGAGGCTAATTTAATGCAGGTAAGGCACCAAATGAGTCTAATTACCACCTTAATTAGCCACAGAACCTGTGTAATTCATATGTGTTCTGTTTTAAAGGGATGAGGTGGCAACCCTAGTTACATGCCCTCTGAAGGAATGGCCACCCAGGCCAATCCTTCAGAGTCCTGTGCCGTAAACGACATCTCGTCATCACGACTCTGGCCACTCGCACAGCCCGAGTCTGTGAAACCTGGAAGGAAGATGGGTGAAGATTGAAGCCTTGTCAGCCATGACAGCTCGCCATTGGAAGGGCTTCATTCTAAGGTAAGTTTCACAGAATGTACTAGTATGCGATGCCCTAGCACATTATGGCTTTACCTTGCAGATTCCAGAAAAAAAAAACATTTCCTCTGCAGTTTTTATGCACTGTAACACCTACAGAAATAGTTACCTTTGTTTACATATTCGTACACACAAACTCTTTTGTGCCTCTCTAGCAGCAGAATTAGTCCTGTCACCTCTTCTGTTTTTCCTTTCTTCCCCCACAATCCCTTAGCACGGTTGGTTATTTCTGTTGATTTCTTCCCCAGTAAATCTTCAAGCTGATCGGCCTCTGGTTCAGTGTTTCTCAACCTTTTTCCAGTAGCACCCTGATGTTTAGGCAGGGTTGCTATCAAATTTAGTTGCCAGGTGATAGTTGCCTTGGCCATTTGTTAATCAATTGATCAATTGATTCCTCTCTAAACCTTTCTCTTCTTCACTGGGTGGCACTGTGCAAGTGACATTAGATAAGACAGGGACCATCCACCTTGTTACCGGAGACCACTGTGAGTAAGCTAAAGCCTTTATCAGAGCAGTCTTCCTGCCAGCTGGGGACGGTGAAGAAATGGGAAAACTTCAGTGAGTGCCAAGCCAGGGACCCAGTGGCAGAGCAGAGGTGGCGCCACGCCAGGGACCTAGCAGGTCAGCAGGGGTGATTTTTAAAGAGTATATACGAGTGCCAAGCCAGGGACCCAGCAGGGAAGCGGGGGTGACACTTGAGGAAGATACTGAGCACTAAAGTGGAAGAGCGCAGGGGATTCAGTGGCTATTGGATCCGAAGTCTAGTGAAAGACTGGGAGTTTGTTGAGAAAAGATCCACAGGGAGTGACTGTGGAGTAAGCGGAGAATTGTTTGTGTTGCCAATAGTTGAATACAACTACTGTTAGTAACTGCTACAAGATTGTTGCCATAGGAGACAGCGATCATACCTATACAGAAGTGGTGACTGGCTGGAGGCCTTCATCTGTATAGCTGTCTTCCTATAGAAGACTCATAGGTAGATTCATGTACATTGGCCTAACTTTAGTGCGGCCTAGCCTAGCCTTTTTAGGCTACACCGCCGTAAATTAGTTAGGCTAGTAGTGATTCACAATCTACTTACCTGCTAATCTACGGCTGTGTAGCCTAAAACGAGCGGGCGTAAGGACGCCTAATTCAAATGACTTGGAGGGGGGCGTGTTGTATGAAAATGAGGCTTGACCTCCCGTTTTTTGACGTTTTTTGACACTGCGCATGCGCCGGGCGACTACATTCCCCAGTGCGCATTGCGGCTAAGTAGGCCGTACGGGCCTATTGATTTCGACGTGGACGTAAACGATGTAACTCCCGATTCGCGGACGACTTAAGCAAACGATGCAAAAATTTCGAACCTCGCGGCGGGAACGGCAGTCATACTTTAACATTGTTATTCCACCTCATAGGTGGAATAACTTTAGGCCGCCTAAGGCCTTACGGAAACAACGTAATGCGACGGTGTAGGCCTGGCGTACGTTCGTGAATCGGCGTATCCCCTCATTTACATAATCTACGCCGGCCGCAATGGAAGCGCCATCTAGCGGCCATCAGAAACATTGCAAGCTAAGATAGAATGGTGCAAGCCGGCCTATCTTAGCTTTGTTTAAGTGTATCTCTGTTTGAGAATACACTTAAACAAACGCCGGCGTAGATTCAGAGTTAGGTCGGCTTATCTACTGATAAGCCGGCCTAACTCTTTGTGAATCTACCTATCAGAGTCTGCCAATTATCATTGCACCAACTAAAGTGTGTCCTGGCAAAATGTAGAGGCTAGAAGAATGGACAGCCGCACTTTCAAAAAAAACCTTAGGTTGTCTTTATTTTAAAACAGATGGCAAATGCACTACAAAGTACAGCAAAAAAATGGAGATAGCAGCCTACGCGTTTCACACTGGAATCAGTGCTTAATCATGGCTAACCAAAGCGTGTCCTGGCCCTAACCCTCTCTCCCATAGTTCTGTTCAAGAGACAATAAATCTCTTTGCATTCAAAAAGGGTCTGGCTCCCACCTTTTCATCTTGCAGTACACCCACCGTGCCTTGTAACCCACTCTACACAAAATGATGTCAGCTATTCCTGACTCTGGAGGTCACCATTAGGCCTTTGGAGGTCGTGGACCTTGCTACATAGTCAAGGAATTATGCTTTATACTATAAAATCATGCACACTTTCAAGGCACCCCTAATAGTTTTACACAATGCAGTGGCATCCACACACGTAGGAAACCCAACATTACAGATGTTTATTTCTTGTAACGCAAATACACTTTTGCACACTGGTACTGACTAATATTCCAAAACTTGTGCTCACTCATTTTTTCTCCACCATGCTGCTAATATGACCCCAGAGTGACAGAGAGGGGTGAGGAGTCATATGTGAGAGTATCCCCGCTTGTCACTTGGGAGATTGGGGTTCAATTCCTCGACGAGGAGCCACAAGTGTAGCGGTGTGTTGCTACGAGTTACTACATCCACGCATATTCACCCTGCTTCCATACATCACACTTTGTAGACAATGAAAAGTCTTTTACTTTGTTTTGTTTTTTTATTTGCGGAATTGAACTTGGATGGGGAATAGGGACATGGGATGCCCATAGGATGAATTAGTATTTGCAATGTTATAGCGGTTCATGCTTTACATTGAAAATGTTATAGTGGTTCACTCATTACTTTGAAAATGTTAAAGCGGTTCACTCATTACTCACTCATTACTCAGTTAGGACAAAAATGGCGGACTCTAATCTTGACAGCTTCACTTCAGAACATTTCCAACCTCTGCACTCTTCCTGCAGACTTTACCTCCAGGACACTTCTCCTCCTGCACATCACTTCCCTGTCACAGCATTAGTACTCCGGTCCCGCCATCTTGAGCTGACCAGGCCTCACTCTGAATAAGTCCTAGTAGTGGTTTCAACTGATGATCCTTAGTAGGCAACGATTTTGGCACAACTCTCCACAGTCTCTCCCTCTGGCTCTGCACCCAGCTCTCCTGGCATGCCTCTTCCAGATCTCCACTGTGCTTCACTCACAGACTCCATCTCCGAGGCCTTCTAGCAGGATTTACCCGGACATGCGGACCGACTGCTTCTCCAGCTCCTGTTCCAGGACACTTCTCCATGACCATGTAAGAAGAGGCTCTCTCCCAGCTCCCGAGCTCCTCTGCCTGAGTTGCACCCCCCCCCCCCAGGTGGAGGTGTTCCTCCTGCACGCAGTCTAGCACTCCATCCTTCAGTTCACCCAGCTGACAAACCTAGGGTGACCACGTGTCCCGGTTTGCCCGGGATCATCCCATAATTTAAAATTTTGTCCCGGGAGCCTTCAATCCGGGACAATAGAGTATCCCGGAATCAAAGTATCAAACACATTGGACTGCCTGCCCGCTGCCACACTCACTGCCGCAGTCAGTGCCACTGTAATTACATAATTCTAAGTCACTGGTTGCTAAGGCCGCCCCGCTTGGCGTGTAGCAACCAGTGACGTCACCGTGCCCAGCTCTCTCTCTCTGAGGCTCTGACTCCACCCCCACCTCCTCCTCCTCTCCTCCTTCAGCCGCGGTTCTTTCTAACAGAGAGAGCAGCTCAGCACTACCGCGGCGCAGACCGAGCCCTCCGAGCTCCGACCTCTTCCACCACGCTCTGCCTCCACTGCTCCACTGCTCCAGCCCACTGCCCAACCCCCCCCCCCCTCCAGCAGGCTGACCATGAGTATATGTAGCAGGCCTGCCCCCTGCCAATCCTAGTTGGGGATTGGGGATTCTCACTGGAAGCAGGGGAGGCGTCCAAAAGCTGGAGTACATGTAAGTCACCTACTGCTACACTAACCCCTCCCTGCGCCCAGATCAAAAACAAACAGGCCTAGGTTGCAGCATAAGCCTGGTTAAATTTACCTGCACTGGCAGCTAACACCAAAAACACCCTGCACTCAGCACTTACCTATGATAGAGGGTGCTACACATACAAGGATGCTGTCTAGGTGACAGACATCTTTAACTGATAGCATCAGCAGTTGTTAGGGCACTGGCGGCTGGCCCACATGAAGCCCAAGGTTGTAGTATTGCACAATAAAAACCTATGGCTCCGTCTAAAAAAAAGGCATGCTTGATCCACCCGCTGACTTGTACACAATTTCTGGGCAATCTTTAAACATTCTGTCATGGCACCCCTGAAGAACCCAGAAGGCAGCCTTGTTGATAAAGGCTGCTCTAGTGGCTTTGATTTTAGGTACAGTGCTTAGAATAGAGAGCAACTAAGCATGTGCAGAGCAGGGTCAGACAACGCACTACTGGATTGTAAACAGTATAGACACTTACGGTATTTATTGACGTATAACACTCACTTTTTTACCCTAAAAATAGAGGGTAAACTGCGCCTGCGTGTTATACGCAGGGGGCTGTGGAAAGTGTTTTTCCTGAAACTTCCCTCTTAAAGTTAGGGTGCGCGTTATACGCCGATAAATACGGTATTTTTAATGTTTTGCATAGCTATACCTGCAAAAGGGGCTGGCCTGAAGTAATCTATCAGGACTATATTTTTGGGCTAAAGCTTCACTTTAACACTCGTTACAAAAACAGTGCGTTGCTCGCAGCACATTACAAGCATGAAATAAAGAACACATGCGTTGCCTTGCAGTACACTGAAAAATATTAAAGTAGATATGGTTTTTGTCCTATTGACAGGGCTCAAATTTCAAGTCTTGAGCTAGTAGCTAGGCCTTAAGTTATTTGCCACCAGTTTCTTCACCCAACCCATACCCTGCTCCACCAGTAATTTCGTCCCGAAACACACCCTCGTAAATGATCTAATGAAATGACACTGTTAAATGTTTTATGCAGAATTAAGTAAAAAAAAAAAAAATATTAACAACTTTCACAATATTAACATAAAGCATATCAGTACCTATCAGTGCAGCATCATCAGTACCCATCAGAGCAGCCTATCAGTGTCCATCAGTGCAGCCTATCATTGTCCATCAGTGCAGCCGCATCAGTGCCCATCATTGCAGACCCATCAGAGCATCATATCAGTACCCATCAGTGCCCATCAGTGTAGCCTCATCAATGCCCATTAGTGCAGCCTCATCAGTGCAGCCTATCGGTGCCCATCATCACTGCCTCATCAGTGTTGTCTCATCAGTGTTGTCTCATCAGTGCAGCCTTTCAGTGCCCATCAGTGCAGCTTATCAGTGCCCATAAGTGCCACCTCGCCAGTGCAGCCTATCAGTGCCCATCAGTGCCACCTCTTCAGTGGATATCAGTGCAGCCTCATCAGTGCCCATCATTGCAGTCTATTAGTGCCCATCAGTGTAGCCTTATCAATGCAGCCTCATCAGTGCAGAAGGAATCACAGGGAGGAATCAGGGAAATCCCTGCTCTGTATGATATGGCTCCATCTCTCCTCCTGACAGCTTCCTGGCTGATCGCTTGTGGCAGAAGCAGTGCAGCCTTTTTTACAGGGCATCACCCGCGCAGCGTTGATGCCCTGTAAAAAAAATTGCACCACTTCAGCCAAAAGCAATCAGCTAGGAAACTGTCGTCCCAGTCCATCCCTGCTCTACACTCGCCCTCAGCTAATTTTCACTCATGCTCCAAATGCTACACTTATGCCGCACATAACGGTCGTTTTTCGGCATGAAAAAAAAACGAAGTTTTTAAAAACGTCATTTAAAATGATCGTGTGTGGGCTTCACATCGTTTTTCGGCTTCTGAAAATGTCGTTTTTCGGGTTGTAAAAAATGATCGTGTGTGGGCTAAAACTACGTTTTAAACCCGCGCATGCCCAGAAGCGAGTTATGAGACGGGAGCACTCATTCTGGTAAAACTACCGTTCATAATGGAGTAAGCACATTCATCACGCTGTAACATACAAAAAAGCGCGAATCGTCTTTTACTAACAAGGAATCAGCTAAAAGCAGCCCAAAGGCGAATAGAACTTCCCCTTCAGAGTGCCGTCGTACGTGTTGTACGTCACCGCGCTTTGATCATCATTTTGTAAAAACGATGGTGTGTGGGCAACATCGTTTTTAATGATGAAGTTGGAAAAACATCGTTTTTTGGACATGCTGAAAAACTTTTATTTTTTTCATGCCGAAAAAACGACCGTGATACGCGGCATTAGAGGCACCTCTCTTCTCTTTTATAGTAGCTCCTGCTGGATTTTGCTTCTAATCCCCTTGTGGATGGACATTTTAAAGGGGAGTTCCACCCACAATTTCACTTTTTAAATATGAATACCCCTGTAATACACAAGCTTAATGTATTCTAGTAAAGTTAGTCTGTAAACTAAGGTCCGTTTTGTTAGGTTGTTACAGCATTTAAATAGTTTATAATCTAGAAATAGACCGTGGCCATCTTAAGTGTGGGCATCATGAAGCCAGACTGTATGACTTCCTGGATTTCAGCTTTGCATATCTCGCACATGCTCAGTGCACAAGCAATGTAATAGGTATCAGTCAGGTTTGCAAGGACTACTGGGAAACATGATGCCTATCCCGGAAACCCTTGCAAATAGCCTAGGCAAATAAGGAGGAGGAAGTAATGAAGGACTACAAAATAAAGGTATTTACAAGCAACAAATTAAATAAAAATTGTTCATTCTGAACACTATGAGATTAGAGCATGCAGCACAGACAAACATAAAAAAATGGGTGGAACTCCACTTTAAGGGGACATAACCTGGTCACATTGCTATAATCTTTTTATATGAACTATAAACTGAAGGATTTATGAAAAAATGGTTGTTGAAGGAATCATCTGAGTTTCCATTATTTCTTATGGGGAAATTCGCTTTAATATACAAGTGCTTTGGATTACAAGCATGTTTCCGGAACAAATTATGCTCGCAATTCAAGGTTTGACAGTATCCAGGCTCTGGTTTCTGCTTTGCAGTGCTATACTACACCTGCTGACATTGCAAGTCTGCATTACTGTATGGAAAGGTCAATAATGGAAGCCTATATCTCTCATGGCAGGTTTCCTTTAGGGCAGTGGTTCTCAACCTTTCTAGTGCCGTGACCCCTTGATGAAATTTCCCAAGTTGTGGGGACCCCCAACAGTAAAATTATTTACAAAGTGTATAGCACCCAAGCATGTATCTTGCACTGACACGGAATAACCACTTTTGAGGAACCAACTGGGACGTTCATATATAAATGATATGTCTTGTTCCATATTAATTATTTTCTTGCATAGCCACGTCATGTTGGACTTAAAAAAAAAATGGCGCTTTAAGTCCAACATGACGTGGCTATGCAAGAAAAAAATTATTATGGAGCAAGACATATCATTTATATATGAACGTCCCTGTTGGTTCCTCAAAAGTGGTTATTCCGCGTCAGTTCTAGATATTCAAAGTGTATAGCACCCAAACATGGATCTAGCACTAGTGTTGAGCAGAATACGCCATATTCGATTTCGCGATATATCACGAATATATAGCCGAATATTCGAGAAATATTCGCTAAATTCGAATATTCGTGATATTTTATCGAAATGAAATGTTTGCGAAATTTCGCTATTGCGAAAATAATTGCGAAATTTCGACAACTGCGGTAGGAGCACTCTGATTGGCTCAGAATATTCGTGATATTTTATCGAAATTTCGCAAAATGCGAATGCGATATTTATTGCGGAATTTCGACAACTGCGGTAGGAGCCCTCTGATTGGCTCAGAATATTCGTGATATTTTATCGAAATTTCGCAAAATGCGAATGCGATATTTATTGCGGAATTTCGACAACTGCGGTAGGAGCACTCTGATTGGCTCTGATGCAAAAGAAGGGCGGAGAAAATAATCGCGCGATATTCCGATTGCCGAATAATCGCATTGCGATTTTTCGGCAAGATAAAATGATCGCTTCAGCTACTCGGCCCAAGGTCTCTAATCATACCAGCAATGCTTTTAGACATCGATGGAGATCTCTAGGATGTGATCTGTTCTAAAAATAAAATTGAAAAAATTTGAATATTCGGAATATTCACCGCGAAATTCGAAATATATCGCGAATACTCGAATATGCCATATTCGAGCCGAATATTCGCAATACGAATATTCGTGAGCAACACTATCTAGCACTGACACGGAATAACCACTTTTGGGGAACCAACTGGGACATTTATATATAAATGATATGTATTGTACCACAATTATATTTTTCACAGTCATGTCAGACTTATTTATACAAAATCGATTTATTAATTACACTGCTGTGACAAACAGTACAAAAATGCCTTAACCACTACAGATCCGCGCTATCGTCAAAAGACGTCTGCAGCGCGGACCTGAAGTGCCGAGTGGACGTCTTTAGACGTCCTATTGTTTACATTACCCGCGCACGCCGCTGGGGGGCGCGCAGCGGGTAAACACTGTCCCGGCGCATCGCTGGGAAGCCGATGCGTGTACCTGGAGGCCGCGATGTCCGCCGGGTACACGCGATCGTCGGTAACACAGCAGGGACGTGGAGCTCTGTGTGTAAACACAGAGCTCCACGTGCTGTCAGAGGAGATCTGTGTCCCTTGTACATAGGGACACAGCATCGGTCACCTCCCCCAGTCACCCCCATCCCCCCACACAGTTAGAACACACCCAGGGAATACATTTAACCCCTTCCTCACCCCCTAGTGTTAACCCCTTCCCTACCAGTCACATTTATACAGTAATTAGTGCATTTTTATAGCACTGATCGCTGTATAAATGTGAATGGTCCCAAAATTGTGTCAAAAGTGTGGGATATGTCCGCCCCAATATCGCAATATCGCAGGCCTGACAAAAAAAAAATCGCAGATCGCCGTTACTAAAAAATTAAAAATAAATCATAAATCTATCCCCTATTTTGTAGGCGCTATAACTTTTGCGCAAACCAATCAATAAACGCTTATTGCGATTTTTTTTAACAAAAATATGTAGAAGAATAGGTATCGGCCTAAACCGAGGAAAAATTAAAAAAAAAAAAAATGGGATATTATTATAACAAAAAGTAAAAAATATTGTGTTTTTTTTCAAAATTTTCTGTCTTTTTCTGTTTATAGTGCAAAAAATAAAAATCGCAGAGATGATCAAATACCACCAAAAGAAAGCTCTATGTGTGGGGAAAAAATGATAAAAATATAATTTGGGTACAGTGTTGTATGACCACGCAATTGTCATTCAAAATGCGTCAGCGCTGAAAGCTGAAAATTGGTCTGGACACGAAGGGGGTTTAAGTGCCCAGTAATGAAGTGGTTAATTACCGGTATTTAGTGCCCGGCTTGCCAAAGTACCTCAGGTTACCTCAGGTGTTCCGTCAGCATCAGCAACCCGTCTATTATATTAACCGGAAGTGACGTCGCCGCCATCTTGGTACCCTGGTCCGCAGCAAGGCTACAGTTAGAAGTCAGCAAGCGGACATCTTTTTACACCCACCAAAGTCTTGTATTTTACATGTATTTTTATCAGTAAACTGAGCTTATATACTATTTAAAGCTTATATAGTATACAAGTTCAGTTTACTGGTAAAAATACGAGTAAACTGCAAGACGTTGGTGGGTGTAAAAAGATGTCCGCTTGCCGACTTCTAACTGTAGCCTTGCTGCGGACCAGGGTACCAAGATGGCGGCGGCGTCACTTCCGGTTAACTCCGCTTGCTGACTTCTAACTGCAGCCTTACTGCGGATGAGAGTACCATGATGGTGGCGACGGAACGTCACTTCCGCGCGGTTCTCCTCTCCCGGAAGTGACGTCTTGCTGGCCGAGACGGACAGACTCAGGCGTAAACAGTAATTTCGGGTCCGTCTCAGCCAGCGTTACAGTTTGGACTAGCATTCACGACCCCCAGCAAATTGCCAAACGACCCCCGGGTTGAGAACCGCTGCTTTAGGGTGAATATTGCAATATAACCTCAATAAACATGCTCACTGAAAATACACTGTACTTGCCCTTTCAAAAAAAAAATGCATGTACCAATCAGTAAACTGCAATAAAGCCATATTCAGGTAAAATGCAAAAATGAGGGAAAAGATGAAGTTATTATAGTTTAGCTGCTAAAAAGATATTTTATACAGTAATCCAACGGACACTTCTTTATGGAATACAACACAATAAAGGTACACAAAGCCATCGTACTAGCTATTTATTATTTTACAAATATATTTCTGCTTAAGAAAAAAGTAATATGTATATCAGACAATCCCTTAATCTGAACCTCTAAATCAAGGTTTTCCACCTTGTTTTTCATTGTGAGGAATATTTAAGAGGTATATTACATTGGTTATCATAAACAATCTTCTTCAGCTTATCTCCTATTTTAATTTTCAGTAGTATTTATATTTCAGTTTATTCTTGAAGAACTTTGCAATAAACATGCTACGAACCACAATTCCGGACTGTCGGTGAATATCACAATCAGATGTAATGCCAACTAATCTTCGCAAACATTACTTTAATCCGGCCCCTTATTTTCAGGATGATTGTCAGGGAGATGGAGCTCTGGATTTACTGCATTACCTAATCCAGCCATAACTTTATAGTCAGGTTAGAGCTGTGCATATCACAAATAAAATATTAAGTGTTTTTTAGAAGGGCTTAACAGATATCAAAACATTAATCGACAATGTTAAACTCAGCCAGTCTGTCTCGTGTGCAGGGTTACAGCTGTGATTACACATGGTGATTTTAGCATAAAACCTGTGCTGGATTGCACAAGCTCTTTACCGAGAAGAAATGCTCTACTGAACATCAGTATATCAAATATACAGTATACAGTTCAGGTATGTGAATGATCCATTAATTGCAATGATTAGAATATAAGGCTTTCCAGATAATGGTTCATTTGTATATTATTTTACATATAGCCCAAAGATCTAAACAATCTAAAAAATCCTTCACGTTTAGTGAATAAAAAAACAGAATTGCTCATAGGGCACCACACAATTAGCAAGCAGGATGGTGTTGCCCCTCTTCCTTTTGGGAATCTGTTATGAAGCTACCGTATTTATCGCGGTATAACGCGCTCCCGCATATACCGCGCACCCCTAAAGTGGCCCCCAATCCTGTGGAAAAAAAGTTTTTTTGTTTTTTTGTACTTACAGTTTTGGTGTCTTGCGCGGCGTCCATCGGCGGCCTCGTCGGGTCCGGCGTCCTTCTGCGGCTTCGGGTGTCCTCTTCGGCGGGTTCGGCGTCCGTCTTCGGCGGGTCGGATGTCCTCTTCGGCGGGTCCGGTGTCCTCTTCGGCGGGTCCGGCGTCCTTCTGCGGCGTCCTCCCTGCTCGTTTCCCGCCACGAGTTTGAATACTGCGCCGGCATATACCGAGCGCAGTACACTCGTGAATCTTCGGGCAGGCTCGGCAACTGTCGCGCTGACGTCCTGTACACTCAGGACGTCAGTGCGAGAGGTGCCGAGACTGCCCGAAGATTCACGAGTGTACTGCGCTCGGTATATGCCGGCGCAGTATTCAAACTCGTGGCGGGAAAGCGGGTATCGGCGTATATCGCGCACCCACGATTTTGCCCTGATTTTCATGGCAAAATAGTGCGCGGTATACGCCGATAAATACGGTATATACTTTCATGGTGGTAAATGCCATGACCCAACGGATGCTTGCTAACTCCATGGCAGGGAAGCACTCGTTTAGCATCTTTTTAAGCGAGGAGATTGTTTCCGAAATCTAGTAGACAGATTCAGCCTTTCACACTGGGGTGTTTTTCGAGCGTTTTTCAGGCGCTTTGGCGGTAAAAAAAAGCCAGTAAAGTGCCTTAAAGAAGCCTAATCTGCAATCCCAATGTGAAAGCCAGAGTGCTTTCAGGGCCCTTTCACATGGCCAGCGCCCGAAAAATGCTGGTAAAGCGCCGCTGAGACCCCTTTCACACTGGGGCGTTTTTCAGGCGCTTTGGCGTTAAAAAAAGCTCCCTCAATGGGAAGGGGGCTTTAGGATCGGTGTATTCAACGCTCCTAAAGTGCTGCAAAGAAGCTGCTTGCAGGACTGCCAGCAGCCACCCTGCCAGCGCAGCGCCTCAGTGTGAAAGCAATCTAGTCAATATTCCAATCGCACACAGACCTGGATTAATGGCTCGTAGAAACAGAGTGGGTGCTAAAACGATCCCCAGCTGGGCACTGGAACCATCAAACAGTTAAAAAATATTCGACCAGCACAACACGGATCGCAGACAGCGTCCAAAAATGTAATACAAATAAGACATTACAAAAAAGTGCAGCGTTTCGAGGCCACGCAGGACCTCTTCGCAGGACTTGCCTGACGAAGAGGTCCTGCGTGGCCTCGAAACTTTGCACTTTTTTGTAATGTCTTGTTTGTATTACATTTTTGGACACTATCTGCGATCCGTGGTGTGCTGGTGAATATTTTTTATCATAGTGAAAGCCTGTAAAGCGCCTGAAAGAAGCCTCATCTTCAATCCCAATGTGAAAGCCTGAGTGCTTTCAGAGCCCTTTCACACTGCCAGCGCCTGAAAAACGCTGGTAAAGCGCCGCTAAGACCCCTTTCACACTGGGGCGTTTTTCAGGCACTTTGGCATTAAAAAAAGCTCCCTCAATGGGAAGGGGGGTTTAGGAGCGGTGTATTCAACACTCCTAAAGTGCTGCAAAGAAGCTGCATGCAGGACTTTTTTCTGACGCCTTGCCAGTGCAGCGCCTCAGTGTGAAAGCACTCGGGCTTTTACATTGGGATTGCAGATGCAGCTTCTTTCAAGCGCTTTACAGGCGCTTTTTTTTAACACTAAGACCCCTTTTACATGTTGGGGCATTTTCCAGGCGCTTTAGTGTGAAAGCACTCAGGCTTTTACATTGGGATTGCAGATGCAGCTTCTTTCAGGCGCTTTTTTAACACTAAAGCGTCTGAAAAAACGCCCCAGTGTGAAAGGGGTCTTAAAAAAAAAATATATATATATATATATATGTAAATATATATATATGTGTATGTAAATATATAAAGAAATGGAATGAGAGCTGTGTGATATTCAGTGAACTAGCCACTGTGTAATCACAAAAGTATCTTCTGATTTAGGCTTGGTTCACAGTACAGCGATGCAGAAACCCTGCGATCTGCAAATTCGGACAGAAATCTGATCGCATGGGTGTGAACACCCATGCGATTCGATTCTGCTGTGGACCAAAAAAAGGGCCCTGTGCGAGTTTAGTCCAAATGCGATGAAAATTTAGGCATACTATCTGTATGGCGGAATTCGCATTCCCATGGACATCGCATGTGATTTGCACTGCAGTGCGGTGCAAATCACATGCGATCTCGCACCACGCAGCATTGTGAACTGGCCCTTAGGCGGGTTCCCCGCATTCAATTTGCAATAACAGGAGAATTTAATCAGCTCTCTATGAGGTCGGTTCACATATCTCCGCTGCGACTCCTGTATAAATTTGCATAGGATCCCTGTGCGTCTCTTGGTCCGTTTCAGGTCTGAATTCAGCCAAAAATTCGGGCTGAAATCGGATCTGAAATGGTGAACAATAAATAACAGGACCCTTGCTGGGAGCTGCATCGGTATTAGGTGTGAACCCAGCTTTATGCCTCGTACACCCGATCAGTTTTCCCGACAAGAAAAATGTGATTTTTGCCAAGAAAATATTGATGGTGTGGGCTGGTTTGCAGCTTCAGGACCTGGACAACTTGCCATAATTGATGGAACCATGAATTCTGCGCTCTACCAGAAAATGTCTGGCCATCAGTTCGTGACCTCACGCTCAAGCGCGCTTGGGTTATGCAGCAGAACAATGATCCAAAACACACCAGCAAGTCCACCTCTGAATGTGTCAAAAACAAAATGAAGGTTTTTGGAGTGGCCTAGTCAAAGTTCATACTTAAATCCAATTGAGATGCTGTGGCATGACCATAAACAGGCCATTCATGCTCAAAGCCCCTCCAATGTGGCTGCGATAAAATAATTCTGCAAAGAAGAGTGGGCAAAAATTCCTTCACAGCGATGTGAAAGACTCATTGTCAGTTATCGCAAACAATTGATTACAGTTGTTGCCGTCAGAGTGGCACAACCAGTTATTAGGTTTAGGGGGCAATTACTTTTTCACATAGGGCAAGGCAGGTGATTTTTCCCCTTAAAGCGGTAGTAAACCACTGCAATAAAAACAAAAAAAAAACAACAAAAAAGACTTTCCCCTGCAAAATAATAGCATAATGTGCTAGTAACTAAAAACACCTCTGAGGGTTTCACAGAACAGCTGTATTTATACTGAGATTAAATTACACACAAGTGATCAGCCAATCACGGATGATCATGATGTAAACAGGAAGAGCCGTTGATCGGCTTTTCCCCACTCGCGTCTGACAGACGCGAGTAGAGGAGAGCCGATCGGCGGCTCTCCTGATGGGAAGGGGGGATCTGCGCTGGTTTATCAGCGCAGCCCCCCCTCGCATCCCCGTCCAGCACCACCATTATGCCGCCCAGGACCACCAGGGAAGGGGGTAACATGCGGATGGCCAGGCATGTACCTCATGGCCATCCACATATGAAAAAATAAGCACAATAGATGCCACAAATGGGCACTGACTGGAAACATTATGGTCAATATAAAAACTGTGATGCCCAGCAATGCCACCCATCAGTGCCCACCTGTACCACCTAAAAGTACCCATCAGTGCCACCCATGAGTACCCATCAGTGCCACCTATCTGTGCCCATTGGTGCCGCCTTATCAGTGCAGCCATATCAGTGACCATCGTTGAAGAAGAAAACTTACTTATCTACAAAAAAAATTACAGAAACAAAGAAAAACTAAAATTTTTTCTAAATTTTCTGTCTTTTTTTATTTGTTGCGCAAAAAATAAAAATCGCAGAGGTGATCAAATACCACCAAAATAAATCTCTTTTTGTGGGAACAAAATGCAAAAAAAATTGTTTGGGTACAATGTAGCATGACCACGCAATTGTCATTCAAATTGTGACAGTGCTGAAAGCTGAAAATTGGCTTGGGCAGGAAGGTGTGTAAGTGCCTGGTATTGAAGTGGTTAAATGATGATTTCATTTATTGAGGGGAAAAAGCTGTCCAAACCTGCCTGGCCCTATGTGAAAAAGTAATTGATCCCGAAACCTAATAACTGCATGTACCACCCTTTGTGGCAACAACCACAATCTAGCATTTACGGTAACTGGCAATGAGTCAGATCCCTGTGGAGGCATTTAGGTCCACTCTTCTTTGCAGAATTGTTCAAATTCGCCACATTGGAGGGTTTTCTAACATGAACAGACTTTGACTAGGCCACTCCAAAACGTTTCAGATCATTGTCCTGCTGCATGACCCAAGTACATTTGCGCTTGAGGTCACAAACTGATGTCTGGACATTCTTCTTCTGGATTTTCTGGTAGAGCACAGAAGTCATGGTTCCCTCAATGGCAAGTCATCCAGGTCCTGAAGCTGCAAAGCATTCCCAGACCATCACACTACCACCATGTTTGATTGTTGGTATGATGTTCTTTTTATCAAATGCTGTGTTAGTTTAATGCAAGATGTAACGGGTTGCACACCGTCCAAAAAGTTTTGTCCCATCAGTCCACAGAATAATTGCCCATAAGTCTTGGGGAAAATCAATGGCGTATCTATCCGCGGGGCGCAACGTATCTCAGATACGTTACGCCGCTGTAAAATAGGGCGCAAGTTCCGTATTCAGAAAGAACTTGCGCCCTAAATTACGGCGGCTTAACGTATGTGGTCCAGCGTAAGCCCGCCTAATTCAAATGTGGATGATGTGGGCGTGTTTTATGTAAATTACATGTGACCCCGCGTATTTGACGTTTTTTGTCAAAAGAATCCCAGTGCGCATGCTTGAAATTACGCCGCAAATCGTCAATGCTTTAGACGTGAACGTAACTTACGTACAGCCCTATTCGCGAACGACTTACGCAAACGACGTAAAATTTTTAAAATTTGACGCGGGAACGACGTCCATACTTAACATAGGATACCCCTCATATAGCAGGGGTAACTTTACGCCAGAAAAAGCCGAACGTTAAACAACGTAAAAAAATGCGCCGGGCGGACGTACGTTTCTGAATCGGCGTATCAACCTAATTAGCATATTCCTTGTGTAAATCTACGGAAGCGCCACCTAGTGGCCAGCGTAAATATGCAGCCTAAGATACGACGGTGTAAGAGACTTACGCCAGTCGGATCTTAGGGAAATCTATGCGTAACTGATTCTATGAATCAGTCACATAGATACGACCCCGCAACTCAGAGTTACGACGGCGTATCCGGAGATACGCCGTCGTAACTTCTCTCTGAATTCGGGCCAATATGTTTTTTGACAGAGACAAAACTTTTTTTTTTTTGCAGTGGCTTTTGCTTTGGATTGCTCCCATGGAAGCCATATTTCCCCAGTCTCTTTCCTATTGTTGAATCATGAACACTGCCCTTAACTGAGGCAAGTGAGGCCTGCAGTTTTTTAAATGTTGTTCTGAATTCTTTTATGGCCTCCTGGATGAATCGTTGTTGGGCTCTTGGAGTAATTTTGGTAGGCCGGCCACTCCTAGGAAGGTTCACCACTGTTCCAAGTTTTCTTCATTTGCAGTTAATGGCTCTCACCATGGTTCGCTGGAGTCCCAAAGCCTTAGAAATGGCCTTGTAACCCTTTCCAGACTGATACATGTAAAAAAAAATAAAAAATTCTCATGTTTTTGGATCGTGACATGATGTGTTGCTATTTTTTAAAACTTAGTGTTCTTCACTGTGTCAGACAGCATCTAATTAAGTGATTTCTTGATTCAACAGGTTTAGCAGTAATCAGGCCCGGGTGTGGCAACTAAAATTTAACTATGTTTTTCAAAATTTCAAAAAGCTCTCAAATTTTTGTTGGCGGAAATTCCAACATGAAAAGTCAGATGTGGCCTACACATGGTCGGAATTTACGACCAAAAGCTCACATCGGATTTTTCTTGTTGGAAATTCCGACCGTGTACAGGACATTAGAGGTCAGAGCCTCACCCACCCAAAGAAGTCAGTGTGTGAAGGGAGCTGTGAGAGGTGCTGGTATGCACCATACAGTCCAGGTCAAGAAACCACAGGTCTGAGCTGGAGAGAGTCCAGGAGGGATAGAGCAGCTAGGAAAATGCAGGAAGGAGAGAGGCAGCGCTCAGGCACAGCATCTGTGCACGAACACTGGTAGGTGTTTGATGGTCAAGAGGACCATTTGGTACTAGGAGTAGTAAATCTGCCACAAGACAGCCAGGAGGCTGAATGTTATGTTTGTTGCAGTAATGGGGAGAACCCCTGCGTGTGAAGATATACAGTACCTGCAAGTACTTTTTAATGTTGTTTTAAATAAAAGTGGGAAGGAAAGCAACTCCAATGATGATGATGAATTTTTTCCCCCAACAGAGTGGAGAAGAATAAGAACCACTAACATTTTTCTTGCCATCTGTGACTTCTTAGTGAAATCCTGGTCAAAGCTTATAGACAAGTCAGCAGTACTAGAAGGAAGAAACAAAGTTCCGCAGACAGAAAAAAATTATAAAAAGTGACAGAAAATATAATTATTCTAAAAAAAATATATATAATTTTTTTTTATCTGGGTGATTGTTTCTGTATTGGAGAGATTTATCCTACCTTTCTGCCCAGTGACAGGAAAACAAGAGATGAAAGTGAGTGGGTATTTCTCCAACATGGACAATTCTAAAGCAATATCCACTCTTTGTTCAAAATATTTTTTTCTAGAGCTGGGCTTAAAGATTTCAAATTAACAAATCACACTCCATATTAGGGATAAGCTAGTTGTCTGGAGAGTTCTCAGTTATCTAACACAGAAAAACAAAGGGTACAGTTAAACTACACGTACACAGGTGGCTGCTGTCAAGACTCAGCAGGTTCTTGCCAGCAGAGCTACAATGGATATAAAGGCCCAGATTCTCAAAGGGCTTACGACGGCGCAACACCATGTACGCCGTCGTAAGTCCTAATCTGGGCCGTCGTATCTATGCGACTGATTCTTAGAATCAGTTACGCATAGATATCCATTACATCAGACAGGCGTAAGGCTCTTACGCTGTCGGATCTTAAATGCATTTTTTTTTTGCCGCTAGGTGTCGCCTACATCGTTTTCCCCGTCGAGTATGCAAATTAGCTATATACACGAATTCCCGAACGTACGCGCGGTCGACGCAGTGTAGTTACGACGTTTACATTAGGTTTGCGCGGCGTAAAGTTGCCCCTGCTATATGAGGGGCAACCAATGTTAAGTATGGCCGTCGTTCCCGCGTCGAAATTTTAAAATTTACGTTGTTTGCGCAAGTCGTCCGTGAATGGGGCTGGACGCAATTTATGTTCACGTCGAAACCAATGACGTCCTTGCGACGTCATTTGGAGCAATGCACCCTGGGATATTTTATGGACACATGCGCAGTACGTTCGGCGCGGGATCTCGCTTAATTTAAATGCTCCACGCCCCCTACCCGGCTAATTTGAATTAGGCGGGCTTGCGCCGGGTGATTTACGCTACGCCGCCGCAACTTTACAGGCAAGTGCTTTGTGAATAAAGCACTTGCCTGTAAAACTTGCGGCGGCGTAACGTAAATGAATCTGGCCCAAAAAGTCTACACACTCCTGTTACAATGTCAGGATTCTGTGATGTTAAAAAATGAGACAGAGATAAATCATATCAGAACTTTTTCCACCTTTAAAAGCGGTGTTCCAGCCACAAAATTATTATTTTTTAAAGTCAGCAGCTACAAACACTGTAGCTGCTGACTTTTAATAAGGACACTTACCTGTCCAGGGAGCCCGCAATGTCAGCCCACCCGAGGTTGATCCGTCCATCGCATCGGATGCCGGCGCCGTCATTCCGACTAAGGGAATCCAGCAGTGGAGCCTTGCGGCTTCCCTGCCGGTTTCCTACGGCGCATGTCGCGCAGCGCTTTGTGAATGGCCAGCTTGTCTTCTGGGACACACAGGTCCCAGAAGTCAACAGCGGAGCTCTCCAAAGAAGAGGACATGACGTCATGGGCCACGGCCCGGCTGGATCGGAAGTACGGTACTTCTAAGAGGATAAGAAAAAAAAAATGTAATATCCAAAACGAGGTGTTGAGAGGTGGTCTTTTGTTTAAGACCACCTCTCAAAAATGGGTGGAACTTCGCTTTAATATGACCTATAAACTTTACAATTCAATTGAAAAAAAAAAAATGAAATCTTTTGGGGGGGGGGGGGGGGTAATAAAAAAAAATAATGTGGTTGCATAAGTGTGCACACCCTCTTATAACCGGAGATGTAGCGGTTTTCAGAATTAAGCAATCACATTCAAACTCATGTTAAAAGTGGAGTTCCACCCTAAAATGGAATTCAGAATTTCCAAGGCATTAGATAAACCGTGGAACACAGTGAAGACAGTCATCAAGTGGAGAAAATATGGCACAACAGTGACATTACCAAGAACTGGACGTCCCTTCAAAATTTATGAAAAAAAGATAGGAAAACTGGTCAGGGAGGCTGCCAAGAAGCCTTCAAAGTCTTAGTTTAACCACTAGCTGCCCATCCACCTTCGTATGACGGCAGGACGATGCAGCTCTCGTTCTGGGAGGACGTCATATGACGTCTTCTCCTTCCCGAGCCACTAGTGGGCGTGCACCTGCCGCGTCACTGGGCACCCGCGATTGCCCAGTAACTGAGCAGGACCGTGGATCTTTGTGTGTGTGTAAACACACAGATCCATGTCCTGTCAGGGAGAGGAGACTGATGGTGTGTCCCTTGTACATAGGGACACCGATCGGTCACCTCCCCCAGTCATTCCCCTCCTCCCACAGTTAGAATCACTCCCTAGGACATACATTTAACCCCTTGATCACCCCTAGTGTTAACACCTTCCCTGACAGTCACATTTATACAGTAATCAATGCATTTTTATAGCACTGATCGCTGTATAAATGTGAATGGTGCCAAAAATGTGTCAAAAGTGTCCGATGTGTCCACCACAATATCAGTCATGATAAAAAAAAAAAAAAAAGCTATAAATCTATCCCATATAACTTTTGTGCAAACCAATTTATATATACGCTTATTGCGATTTTATTTTAACCAAAAATATGTAGAATACATATCGGCCTAAGCGGAGGAAAGATTTTGTATTTGTTTTGTTTTTTAAAAATGGATATTTATTATAGCAAAAAAAAATTGTGTTTTTTCAAACTTGCCCCTCTTCTTTTGTTTATAGCACAAGAAATAAAAGAAAACACAAAAACCGATCAAATACCATCAAAAGAAAGCTCTATTTGTGCAGAAAAAAATGATAACAATTTAATTTGGCTACAGTGTTGCATGACCACGCAATTGTCATTCAAAGTGTGACCGTGCTGAAAGCTGAAAAAGGGCTTGGGCAGGAAGGGGGTGAAAGTGCCCTGTATTGAGGTGGTTAAGACCCCTTTCACACTGAAGCATTTTTACAGCATTTTAGCGTTAAAAATAGCACTATTAAAACGCTCTCCATGCATCTCAATGGACCCTTTCACACTGAGTCCTGCAAGCAGCATCTTTGGAGCAGCTGGTGCGCTGAAAAAAAAAAAAAAGTTCCAAAAACGCCCCTCTCCATTGAAATGAATTGAAAGCGCTGTAAAAACGCCTTACCTTTTCACACTGAGGCACTGCAAAAATGCCCTAAAACGTTAGGGTCTAAGCGGTGCTTTACCAGCGTTTTTCGGGCGCTGGCAGTGTGAAAGGGCTCTGAAAGCACTCAGGCTTTCACATTGGGATTGCAGATGAGGCTTATTTCAGGCGCTTTACAAGCTTTTTTTTTTTTTAACGCCAAAGCGCCTGAAAAACGCCCCATTGTGAAAAGGGGTCTTAGGGTGTAAACACTTATGCACCCATATTATTTATTATTATTTATTTTTACTTTCTTCCACTTGAAAGATTTCAGTTTGTAGTTCAACTGAGTTGTACAGTTTATAGGTCACATTAAAAGGGGGAAAACGTTTTTTTTTTTTTTACATCACAGGAAAACTGACATTTTAACAGGGGTGTGTAAACTTTTTATATCAGCTGTATGTGCTGCATACACACACAGGATGTGCAAGCAGCAAAAAGGTACAAATCAATGGCCAGTGCCGCTATTGTTCGCATATAATCGCTTAAAGCTAATCAGCCATGTTGTATGTTTCCAAAGAACAGAGTGCACCAATGACAAGGTGGGGAATTTAGTTCGCTTTGAACGCAGCAGACTATTCGCCCTCGGCCGCTTGTGTGAATGTAGCCTTAGCGAGAGCAATTTATTCTAAAAAGCAGACAAGCAAGTACATATTAGTATAGATTTATTTAAGTAATTTTCTTATTAAAAGGCAAAGGCCGATAAAGTACAGTCTTCAATAAAACAGGTGTAGAAAAAAAAATAAAAAAAATACACATTAAATAGAAAAAGACTGTAAAGAACTGTAACAAGGAACATAGACACAACCATAAAATGTTATACTTGCATACTGTACAGCAGTGAAAATCAATGAATCTTGTAGGTTAGCATTTGCACGTTCTGTTGCCACAGGTACAACAACTGCCTCTGTAATTACTGTGATATGACAAACCAACACTGTACATTAAAAGGTTATCTGTAGAAGTGTTTTCTAATAAAGCTGGCCATACACTGATCAAAATTTGAGCAGGAGAATTTCGATCACGGTGTAGGATCCCCCACTTGACTGAAGTGGATTGTGCAATTGACTTCTGTCGAAGTGACATGTTGGAAAGGTTTCTGCCGATCAGTGACTGCAGCCACTGATCAGTAGATTCGGACAAGAGAATACAACGTCCCAGCAGGGGCGAATCCTCCGTCCACCCCGTTTATGTGCATAGAGGGCACGGTTATTCTGGCCATACATTAACCAATTTCCTTTCTTTCAACCGCAGGTTTGATACAACTGAATTTTAAAGCAGTAAGCCAGCAGCCTCATGGAACCTTTCTCCAGTCATAGAGCTGGATTCATAAAGACCGCCGCATCTTTAAGGCGGCGTAGCGTATCGTATTTACGCTACGCCGCCTTAAGTTAGATAGGCAAGTACTGTATTCACAAAGTACTTGCCTCCTAACTTACGGCGGAGTAGCGTAAATGGGGCCGGCGTAAGCGCGCCTAATTCAAATTAGGCTGAGGGGGTGTGTTTTATGTTAATGGGGGGTGACCTGACGTGATTGACGATTTTTACGATCGGCGCATGCACTGTCCGTGTACATATCCCAGTGTGCATTGCGGCAAAGTACGCCGCAAGGACGTATTGGTTTCGACGTGGACGTAAATTACGTCCAGCCCTATTCACGGACGACTTACGTAAACAACATAACATTTTTGAATTTCGACACGGGAACGACGGCCATACGTAACATTACTACTCAAGCTATTTGATGGAATAACTTTACGCCTGAAAATGCCTTACGTAAACGGCGTATCTTTACTGCGACGGGCGCACGTACGTTCGTGAATAGGCGTATCTAGTTATTTACATATGTTACGCCGAACTCAATGGAAGCGCCACCTAGCGGCCAGCCTAAATATTGCACCCTAAGATACGACGGCGCAGGCTGTCGTATCTTAGATAGGTTTAAGTGTATCTCATTTTGAGAATACACTTAAACTTAGGATGGTGCAGATTCCGAGTTAGGTCGGCGTATCAGTAGATACTGCCTAACTCTTTCTGAATCCACCTATATGGCTGTCTCCTGAAGCCTGTCTCCAGTCTCTGACCATCTACTTATATAGCCTGTGTATAGTCTCTGACCAATTCCTGGAGCATGTTTGCAGCTTTCTGTAATTACATTTATTAAATATTATCTGCAGTCCTTTGGTGATGAAAAGTTCACAACTGAAAGCTCTTTTTTCAAGTACGTTGACCACCACGGATCAAATGTGTATCAATAGCCTTTTTTGTCATACATAGGGGCATTTTATATTATATTTTTTAGCAATGTCAACCAGCTTTTGATCACAAAGGCATCCCTGCCATATAAAAGTGGTTAGTGCTCAATTTCTGTTAAAAACTGGCTAAAGTTGAGTGAATCACTCTAAATCTCAGGCACTCAACGTTTCCTTACAAACACATATAGTCCAGGCTATACAAAAGTTGATTCCCCTTTACATGGTAAAGTGAGGCCTTAGCATATTTGGGTATCTTCCTGACTCCCACCCTCACCACACTATACAAACAAAATTATCCCCCCGCTCAAAAGCTATTAGAGGATCTTAAAAGATGGTCAAATAACCCACCTTCATGGTTCGGCCGATTGTACTCAGTCAAAATGACTGTTTTACCAAAAGTACTATATCTGTTCAGGACCCTTCCGATAGCAATAGTAGGAGCAGATCTCAAGAAGTTTCAGGCTAAATTGCTAGACTATATATGGGGACACAAGAGGCCCAGGGTGAATAGACGAACACTATACACACCGAAATTGAGGGGAGGCCTAGGAATGCCTGATCTGTTTAAGTATTACCACACGGAACAATTGTCCCAATTGATCCGATTCCATACACGACAGCCCAGACCACTCTGGATGTCGCTGGAGTCCTCCCTATACCCAAACAGGGAGATTAGTCACTTAATGTGGCTGAAAGGGAAAGATAGGCCGACAATAATGTGCCCGACTTTGTCCTTCTCTTTAAATTTATGGGATCGACTGGTAACCACTTATAGATTTAAATCCCCACACACCCCTTTGGCTCCATTGATTAACAATTCCTCAATTACCCCGGGTCTCCACTCCCAAGACTTTATATGGTGGACTAATAAAAGCTTGCTGCGAATAGCGGATCTTTGTGACCATAGAGGTGCTTTGTTGAAATCAGCCCTTCAGGAAAAATATCACCTCCCAAATTCGGAAATTTATCTCTATATTCAAATAACGCATTTCTTGGCAACACTGAATCGCACCTCAGATCTAACCACACTCAGTCCTATGGAAAATCTCTGTAGGACTTTCGACAAACACGCTGGCCACATATCAAGGATATATGGCATTCTATCCATATTAAGTGTATATAGGCTTAACAGTCAAGTAACTGAACCTTCAATGACTTGTTAATGTGAGATCACTTTTCATGAAAAAGCCAAATGCTGATTTTATATTTGTACCTGTTAAAAATTTGAATAAAAACATTGCAATACAAAAAACTGGCTAAAGTTTATCGTTTAGAAAACTGCCACTTGTATGGCCAATATTAGCCTATACAGAGATCTTTTCTATAATAATGGAGAACAACAAGGTTAACAGGCAGCATGGTAATTATCAAAACACTCCAACAATCTGCAAACCCCAAATACAGCCTTCCTAAAAACAGTCCCTAAACAATTTACAGCTTTAACCCCTTCCATACAGGGCATTTTCACCCCCTTCCTGCCCAGACCAATTTTTAGTTTTCAGCGCTGTTGCACTTTGAATGACAATTACGCTGTCATGCAACACTGTACCCAAATAGAGCTTTTGTTTGGTGGTATTTGATCATCTCTGCGGTCTTTATTTTTTTGCGCTATAAACAAAAGAAGAGACAAAAAATAAATACATTTAGAAAAAAATAAAATAACGCAATAAGCGTATATTGATTGGTTTGCGCAAAAGTTATAGCGTCTGGAAAATAGGTGATAGATTTATGGCATTTTTTTTTTTTTTTTTTACTAGTAATGGCGGCGATCTGCGATTTTTATTGTGACTGTGACATTGCGGCGGACACAGACACGTTTTTGGGACCATTCACATTTATACAGCAATTAGTGCTTTAAAACTGCACTGATTACTGTGTAAATGTGAATGGCAGGGAAGGGGTTAACACTAGGGGGCGCTGAAGGGGTTAATAAGTTCCCTAAAGTGTGTTCTAACAGTAGGGGGGAGGGGACTCACAAGGGGTGGAGACCGATGTGTGTTCCTCTGTACTGGGAAACACACATCGGTCTCCTCACCTCTGACAGGAGGTGGATCTGTGCATTTACACACACAGATCCACACTCCTGCCGTGATTACCGGCAATCGCGGGTGCCCGGCGGACATTGCGGCCGCCGAGCACGTGCGCCGGGTCACGAGCGGTGCCGTGCGCACCCTAGATTGCCGGGAAGAAAGGATGTCATATGACGTCCACCCGGATCAAGGGAGGGTTCCTGCCGGAGTCATTTTATAATGGCCCGGTAAGGAAGGGGTTAATGGATCCCTGTAAATATGGGTATCTTTGAAGAAGCAGGAGTTGAAGAAAACTACTAATCATAAATTACATGAAAATAAAACTTGGCTTCCTCTGTTTTAGTGCAACATGCTTTACTGCAATCCTAAAGTGGAACTACACTGCATCTGAGCACCACAAACCAAATATGCTTTTTAAATATTTTTTTTATATTCAAGGCAAACTTATCCAACATATATCCATACTTTATTTTGCTGAGAAATCACTTTGAAAAACATCCCTTAGCACAGTGATGGCGAACCCTGGCACCCCAGATGTTTTGGAACTACATTTCATATGATGCTCAACTACACTCCAAAGTGCATGAGCATCATGGGAAATGTAGTTCCAAAACATCTGGGGTGCCAAGGTTCGCCATCACTGTCCTAGTATTTCTGGATGTGACCATCTTGAGTATGGGCAGATGATTCATGTAGCATTTACTTCCTGAAATTCACTTGCCCTTAGCTCAGGCATGCAGGCAGGAGGGTGTGCTTAGCTGAGAAAACACTCCTGGGACGTATGACATAATTTGTCTAGAAACCAGGAAGTAACTGAAGAAATGTCAAGAAATACATTTTTGTTTTTTAAATACGATATACTCTCATCTCTATTTACTAATGCTAGCAGCATAAGTATTAGAAATAGTGTTGATTGAGAGAGTGAAGTTCTGCTTTAACTCGTACATCAGCAGACGGAGTCCAGCTCAGCAGTAGAAGGTGTATTCTCTCCAGGAGTGCCAGGAACAAATGCTATAACTCTCCAAGCTCCCCTTCCATGGTCCGAACCAACACATACAGCTCTGCCAGTCCCACTAATGAAGCCACAATCACAGAGGACAGGATCCGCTGTAAAGAAGAAGAACAGGGCATATCAATCAGCACTTTTCACAACACATAGAATTGACTTAGAAAACAAGCTTTGTGTATAGATGGCCAAACCTGGAATTCGTATTTGCCAAGTAAAAGCATATTACCAAAAAGCCCTAAAAGATAACTAAAGCCAAAAACAAAAAAATGTCATGTATTGTGGCTTACCAGGATATGGTGCCTGCATTTTTTTTTTCTGTACCTGAAAAAACTATCAAATCAGTTTATCATGCCAGAAATGCAGTGTCCTTGTCACTTTCTAGGAAGTGTTATCTTCCTCCAGTAAACTGCTAATCCCCCCATCTCTTATTTAAAGCAGGATCAAATCAAAAGGGAAGCTACACCTATCTACCCCCCCTCCGCTGCCACATTTGCCACCGTTCGGAGGAAAGCAGGTACCTAGTTTTGAAGTTTGCCCCCTCCTCCCCCCCCCCCAGGCAGCCCAATTAGAGAGTGCAGTGCATTTCACGCACGTGCAGTAGGAAACTGGCTGTGAAGCCGCACATCTTCACTGCCGGTTTCCTTAGTGGAAATGGCGGCAGCAACACCCTATAGCCAACTAAGAAATTGGCTCGGGTGAAGACACGGCTGGATTCCTGGACAGGTAAGTGTCCTAATATTAAAAGTCAGCAACTACAGTATTTGTATCCAACTTATTTTTTTCTGCAGGTGCCTGGAGCTCCTCTTTAATGAAGATGTTGAACAAAGGCAGAGATGTATGAAGCCGAATCTGGCCGACAACCATAACACTCCAAGTGAAGGAGTGAGTGGAGCGAACCAGGGACAAGAAATGTGCCAATCACAGGATTACAAGGTAAAAATTAAAGGAAAAAAACAGAAAGAAAACTAAAAACATTTACCTTATCCAAGGTCTGCAAAGCTACAATATATATATATATTCCTAATGACGCATGCATGTATGCGAAACGCGTAGAGGCTTCTGGGTAATCTTCACGCAAACCTCCACGAACGGAACTATGTCACATGACACCTCTGCGGCACTTCCGCATAGAAAACAGCTCAAACACCGAGGCGTGGAACGCATGCCGGTGGGGGAACTCGAGCAGTTACGCTGGACAGACTGAAAATATAGTCTCTGTGTCAATGAAGATGGTTAAAAATAAGTTCATCAATATTGAATAAAAGTTCATAAGTTGAAATCATGAGTGGTGGCCGACACCACAAAATAAAAGAAAAGGATGGAGGCTTACCGGATGGCAAGCAATATGAGACTTGCGGCTGCAAACCCCAGCCAGGGCCTTTTGATGATCCTCGCAGAGGGATGAGGAGGGATGGATGCTGAGACTTTCCAAACGCGGATCCACAAGATAGCAGCGTGTCACAAGAAAAACTCAATAGTGAAGAACAACAGGACCAGCACATATAGGATATTTGTGACTCAAGGGACCACCACCACCAAAACACCCTATGGATGGGAGGCTTACCAGAGCATAAAGCAATACAAGCATGCGGCTAAACCCCTAGCCAGGGCCTTTGAGATCCTGAGCGGTGGTGATATATCCTGGAGTCCTCCGGTGTAGTGTGGTCAGTAGATACATAGAAAGAATGATATTGCCCACATGGTGAAGTATGTTGACTTCTCTGCTGCCACTTCCAACAATGTCTTCTCTCTACTTCCTCCCGACTCACCTCTCACCAGGAACTTCCTGTCTGTTCCTGGTGAGAGGTGAGTCGGGAGGAAGTAGAGAGAAGACATTGTTGGAAGTGGCAGCAGAGAAGTCAACATACTTCACCATGTGGGCAATATCATTCTTTCTATGTATCTACTGACCACACTACACCGGAGGACTCCAGGATATATCACCACCGCTCAGGATCTCAAAGGCCCTGGCTAGGGGTTTAGCCGCATGCTTGTATTGCTTTATGCTCTGGTAAGCCTCCCATCCATAGGGTGTTTTGGTGGTGGTGGTCCCTTGAGTCACAAATATCCTATATGTGCTGGTCCTGTTGTACTTCACTATTGAGTTTTTCTTGTGACACGCTGCTATCTTGTGGATCCGCGTTTGGAAAGTCTCAGCATCCATCCCTCCTCATCCCTCTGCGAGGATCATCAAAAGGCCCTGGCTGGGGTTTGCAGCCGCAAGTCTCTTATTGCTTGCCATCCGGTAAGCCTCCATCCTTTTCTTTTATTTTGTGGTGTCGGCCACCACTCATGATTTCAACTTATGAACTTTTATTCAATATTGATGAACTTATTTTTAACCATCTTCATTGACACAGAGACTATATTTTCAATCATGTGTTCTATTTCCTTTTAATTTTGGGGTCTTTTTAATGTTAATTTCATCATATTTTTTCCATTATCAATTGACTGTTTAGTTTAATTTATTTTAATAGCGCAACGTTTCTTTTTTCTTTACTTATATTGTGTTTGTATGACACTGTTGTGTTGCAGCTTAGTTAGGAATTTTTTTTGGTGCCTTAGCGCGGTATTTCTTCTCTTTGTTTACGCTGGACAGACTAGTGCCGGTCGGAATAGGCACTAGTAAATGCGAGTGCAAATTTTATATGCTTTTTAAATAAATGTGATACTTTTTTATCGAACGTACATATACACACACGAAAACATTTTTCACAATATATATATTTTTGCTTTTTAAAGATTAAATACCAGCATAAGAGAACTGCCATTAATAATCATTCCCTAGAAATGCAAGCTGCCTGAAAGTCAAGCCGACTCTGCTGGCTTTACTACTTTCTTAGCCACTGACCAAAAACAAATATGCAGGTCAGGATTTCCGATGCCACTCTGACTTTATTCTTCATGTTTGCTTCAGGCTAGTGGTTCAGAGCATTAAAGCCAGAGATAGTCAAGCAGCTGGTATTCTTATAAGGTTACCATCAGCATCCCCCACATTTCTGTCAGTATAGATTTACCCGAATTTGAATCAAACCATCACTGTACCATTTAATCACCAACATGAATAAACATGGAGCTCTCTGACATGAGTAAAAAGTAATGGATTCCATCATAAAGAGATACATTATAAAGGCTCATATAGATGGACTTTTTCCTGCGTTTGACGTGTGTTAAAAAGTGCAGGTCAACAGGTTTCCATTTACTTTACTGGTGTAGTATAGGTGACAGTTCTCGTGCTGCATTTACCCTACATTGTTTTGCGCTGCATGTCTTTGGATGCAGCAGGTCCAATTGACATTTTGTTTGCGTCACAGGCAAAAGAGAACAAACTCGGCCTTCACGGCATTTGAGAGGAGTTACCTTTTTGGCAATAAATCGTATCCATCTTAATTTGCATTGGACTACGTTTGAATTAAAAAGACAGCTGTTAAAACCGACACCTGTCTACATAAGCTCTTAAAGGGGTTGTAAAGGTACAATTTTTTTTTACCGTAAATAGCTTCCTTTACCTTAGTGCAGTCCTCCTTCACTTACCTCACCCTTCCATTTTGCTTTTAAATATCCTTATTTCTTCTGAGAAATCCTCACTTCCTGTTCTTCTGTCTGTAACTCCACACAGTAATGCAAGGCTTTCTCCCTGGTGTGGAGTGTCATGCTCGCCCCCTCCCTTGGACTACGGGAGAGTCAGGACGCCCACTAACATACAGCTTCTTTCTCTATCTGCAACGTAGAGAGCGTCCTGACTCTCTTGTAGTCCAAGGGAGGGGGCAAGCACGACACTCCACACCAGGGAGAAAGCCTTGCATTACTGTGTGGAGTTACAGAAATAAAAACATTTAAAAGCAAAATGGAAGGATGAGGTAAGTGAAGGAGGACTGCACTAAGGTAAAGGAAGCCATTTAGGAAAAAAAATAATTGTACCTTTACAAACCCTTTAATCCTAATTTACAGGACTGCTGCATACTGCGTCTAATGAACAATGACATCAACAAGTCTCATAAATGCAGTTTTCTAAAATGAGACAGATTTAATAATTTCAGAGATGTATTGATAAATTTAAGTGGAAAGATCTATGGAGTTTACTATACTTGCAGGTCCCAAATTGGTGCTAAATCTCAAAGTAGAGAGGCTAATCCACAATCACTTATTTTTTATAACAGATCTGCTTGTGTATGGGCAATCGGAAAAAAAAGGCAAGTCAATTGAATCCTATTGCTTTTTTCTGGGTGAACCCTCAAACGCATTTTATGGTGTGTGTGTAGGTTCCGGAAAAATCGTTCTCCCTCAATAATGTAAAAAAAAAATATCAAACACCATAGGGACCAAGAAAAAGGGAATAATCAGTAAATATATGGCAACTAATGACAATCTAGGTATATTATTCTGGAGCTAAACTCACCGTAGCTGCCTCAGCAAAAATATACTGACTGCCGATATAAGTGCAAGCAAATGCTGCTGCCACTGTGACAAAGAAGTTGAAGACTGTAACAACTATTTTTTTCAGAGGTCGTACTGTAAACACACAAAAATATGTAAATTACAAAATGTTAATAATTACTGTCATCAAATAATATTTAAAAATCATCTACAACATGCAATTAGCCAACACCTAATTATGCAAGGCAGTGGGGAAAGCAAATTATAAAAGTGTATCTAAACATGAAAACAAAAATATAATATAATGCAGCTCATCAGTCCTTACAAGTGGTGGTTGCATTAGTTTTTCTCTTTAATTTTTACCACGTAATCCTGCCAATAACACACTTTTGCAGTAGGGTGACAACACTCATTCACTCTGCTTAACTATGGAGGAGCAGCATCATCATCATCCTAGGCCGCTGCCGATTAGGACTCGCTCCTCTTCTCATCTCCATAACATGAGGGGTGAGCTGTAGTCCACATAAGTAGACAGATCAGGCCTAATAACTGTGCTTGTAATATTAGTGCAGGCAAAATGCAAATGAAGTTAGGAGCTTGCTGTATTTCTGGCAGGCTCAACAGGCATTTGTTGCACTTAACATATATAAACAAAAACACTTTTACCGGTGTACTTAACAGCATAGGCGTGCGCACAGGGTGTGCCCATGTACATTAGCATTATCCAGGGGCGACACCAGGTGAGTGGTTGGGGGTGCCAGTGGCCAGTGTAAATGCCCCCATTATATTAAGGGCTAGGTTCAACCTTAGGAACACATTACACTCTTATTTAGGGTGTAATATAATATGGTCTTAATTAACTGTCTCCCACCACCAGAGCCTCCCCCTGTGACTGCAGGTGGCAGTCATGTGTGTTTAGATTTTGGGGTGCACACCCTAATGCAATAGGCCGCGCACACCTATGCTTAACAGACCAAAAGGGAGCATTATGGCATTACCTTTAACACAAAAATGAGTACTGGTGCCCTGTGTGTAACTTTTATGTCTTAAGGGGCAGATCCACAGAGAGATTACGCCGGTGTATCTACTGATACGCCGGTGTACTTTTAAATTTCCCTGCGTCGTATCGTTGTTTTGAATCCTCAAAACAAGATACGATGGCATCTGGGTTAGATCCGACAGGCGTACGTCTTCGGATCTAAGATGCAATTCTTCGGCGTCCGCTGGGTGGCGTTCGTGTCGTTTTCCGCATTGAGTATGCAAATTCGATATTTCCGACGATCCACGAACTTACGAGCGGCCGGCGCATTCCTTTACGTCGTCTCTAGTCGGCTTTTTTCGGCGAATAGTTAAAGCTGCTATTTGGCGGCGTATGCAATGTTAAGTATGGCTGTCGTTCCCGCGTATAATTTTAATCTTTTTTTTGTTTGCGCAAATAGGGATGGACGTAATTCACGTCTATGTTAAAAAAAAATGACGTCCTTGCAACGTCATTTAGCGCAATGCACGGCGGGAAATTTAGGGACGGCGCATGCGCAGTTCATTCGGCGCGGGGACGTGCTTCATTTAAATGAAACACGCCCCCTAATCGCCGATTTTAATTACGCATTGTTACACCGCCAGAGATAGACTACGCCGCTGTAACTTACGGCGCGAAATCTTTAAGGATTCAAACTAAAGCCGGGTAAGTTACTGGGGCGTAGTGTATCTCTGATACGCTGCGCGGGTGCAGATCTCTGTGGATCTGCCCCCCAAGTCTGGTATCAGTACTTTATAAATCAATGATCCAAAATAAGCATGAAGCAAGTAAAACCAAAGTTAGAATGTCTTATCTGCATACATGCTTTATAAAAGGCCAGTGACTCACTAATTAATGAAGTTAGAGAATCAGCATGACAACCAGGCAATGGTACATTTATCTCAATACAGGTTTCCATTAACAAAATATACACTACAAGGTTGTAGTTTGGGCACTTATGCGATACTTGAAAACAGATGTTTTTGCACCTTAATGCATAGGATTGCATTAAGGTGAAAAAATACATTTCTTTACAACTCCTTTAACCTAATATAGGCTAATCATACAATATATGTGCCATTATCTGGTAAAGATAAAGAACATGCCCCATCAGTGAAGACTGGAGTGATGCTCCACTGGAATACAAGAAAAAGTAACAGTACTATCTGAAAATTAGAAATTATACTTCCATCCTACAGGAGACAACTTACCTTCTCTGCCTATATCAGCTAGAGTTCCATGTCGACCATTCTAGAAAAAGAAAACAAAAAAGGTCAAATGAAAAATTCATTAAACCTGGAGAAAGCAACAAAGATGGAGCTGTTGCCTGAAGCCTCTAATCAGAATTAATGTTCTGGCAAAAAAACATGTGCAGTAAGGCATTATATGCAAGTTGGCATGCTCTGGTCAATTCATTCTAAAATAACATAACAAGAAGTAAGCATGGCCTGCGTTTAGGGAAATGCTATGAGACAGACACTTTGAGCCTGTGTAGTAAATGACTGAGGTGTGGACCACCAGCAGTGTAGAGGGTAAGAAATGTGAACTGTTGACATTTGAAAATTGTGCATATTTGCATGTGGATACAACAAGCCATTATTACAACATGATTTGACAACACAATTGCAGCAATGGTAAACTACCCCAATTAATGTATCCTATATGTACAGTATACACCATTGTTTGATTGACTTCCTGACTGGTATAACAAAGTATACATGATACAAACCAAGGCAATTCAAATGGTCCGGGGCTTAAGTGGTTAAATTAAAACAAAAGGGGCAGACTCGATGAACCACTTGGTCTTTTCAGCTGTGACTTTTCTATGTTTCTTGGGTATCTTTAGTAATAATCAGTAGATCCAAAAGGCAGCTATGTGCAAGTCTTAGGTTTTCCTTTAAAAGTTAAAGCCGACTGTACTTTTCCTACCCATTCCTATTGGTCATTGTTTATGTCCATTAAAACATAGGACCAATAGGGCAGCTCGGTAGAAAGAAGAGGTGAGCCAAGCTTAACTTGTACAGGAAAGTTTGGGTTTCCATACAATTTCAAATACCTACATGTCTGCATCTACGAAGTAGTGTGACAAAAGCTACTTCAACATTTTTTATTTTTTATCCTATGTCCTGTCTAAAGACAGCTATGGTACTAGGTAGAAAATGATGAACCTTTTAATAAGTTGAACAGACCAAATCCCAAAACACATACTAAAACTTAAAACTACTGTACCTGGCTGGTGACATTCTTTGTGATTCTCTTGTACTCCTCATTTGCCAACTTAGCTTTAATCTTCTCAAGCCGCGCCACAAGTTCTGGGTTCTAAACATACAAATATGCAGACAAAATGAAAGGCATTATAAAGCTTCCTACCTGCACCTTACGTTTTCAGCCCACATAAGATGCGAGTTTATAATGTAGTCTCATGGTGTCATTTGTTGTCCTGTATGCACAGCCTTTAGTAGCAGAAATCGTCACTTTCCGGTGTCACAAATTTTAGTTTTTGTTCAAATAGGCAAATATCAGGGCATGCGGCATGGCACTGTACAGGTTAATGCGTGCCCTCTGTCTGTAGTCTAAGAACTGACACTTTCTGTGAAGAAACTACATATCCTACATCCCTGAGTCTTTGTCTATAACTGGTGCCGTAGACAGATCTGACAAACACAAAAAGGCAGAGAAATGAAGAGAAGAGACGCGTTTTCATCACATTAGCACTCCCAAATATGTGCTGCAACGCAGAGGAGATGGCGGAGCATACATGGACTTAAGGCAATGACACTACAATTTGTAACCACAATATGTGAGCCTATTATTACAAGGCAAGGAAATCAAATGACAAAAGGGAATACAACTACACAAATACCTAGTTAAAACAACAAAACCTTTTGAAAGTTTACAATACTGGTTATGTCCACTCAAGAGAGATAGGAAAATATATTTAGTGAAAGTTTTCAGAAACACGGTGCACCTTGCCTCTAAATAACAGAATGCCTGTAATATTCTTAAAAAGTAAAACAAAATATATAGGAACTGAGATGTATGCTAAGCATGCAGCCATTACCACTGCATTTAGCAAAACAGCGGCTGCTCCCTTTTATTTGTGTGTAGTATAAACAGCAGGAGAAAAAGACACACCTTCAGAAAGACAAATGTCTGCTGTTGAAAAGAAATCTTCACTGATCTAACAATGAACAATTCACAAACCTAGGGCCAGTTCACACCACATGCAGTCCAGTGCATCAAAAACACATGGAAAGAAGGTTATATGTTTTCCAATGACATAGTTCACACCAGTGCAGTCAGTTCCAGAAAAAAAGAACATGTTGCATTTTACCTGCACTAAACTGTAGTGGAACGCAGTAAAACGCATCAAAAACGCACTGGAATGCATCAGAAAACACACTGGACCCTAGTATAGTGGAATGCATTCGGAAATGCATGAAAAACGTGCAAAAATGCGCATGCAGAAACGTATCTGGAGTGCGCTTTTATGGTATGAACCAGCCCTAAGAGCCAGTTCACACCATAAAAACGCAGTTGCGTTCCAGATGCTTTTTGCGAGTGGTGGATCGTTATTGATCTGTGATCCGAAGGTCACCATGTTCGGATCGGCAAACCACGTGATCCACGGATTGAGCTCCATAGGAGCCTAGGTGAGCTCCCCTAGAGCAGCGTGCTGACGTCATCATCACCCGCCAAAAACTGCTCATGGAGGGGTGGGGGGTATTGGGGGGGTGATGTGGACATTACAGTGGGGACTTGGTCTTTTTTTTTTTTTTTGCTGATCCGAAAAATGATCCGATCCGTGACTCTGAACCGAGGAATGATCCGAACCGTGAGTTTTTTGGTCCCTTGCACCCCTATTTTTTGCATGTGCATTTTTGATGTGTTCCAATGCATTTTTGATGTGTACTTGGTGCGTTTTTAATGCAGTCCAGTGCATCCCCCCCCCTCTTTTTTGTTAACCTTAAATAAGGACGTGTGTTCCAGCGCATTTTTTTGGTGCGTTTGATGCGCTTTATAGCGTTCCAGTACAGTCCAGGAAAAATGCAGGATGTTGTACTTTTTATTCTGAAACTGGAAAGCATTGGAACTACAAGCACCGGTGTGAACTATGCCATTGAAAGTTAGTTACATTTTTTTGTATAATGTGAAAGATGATGTTACGCCGCGAGAATCACAACCTTTATTTTAAGCAAAAAAATGTTGATTCTCATTTAAGCCAGAACCGTGCAGCTCTACTGCCTGTCAGTCCCTTCCCCTGCCAGAAGCCTCATTTGTGGGTGTGACATATTTTCAATGTCATTTGTGGGTGTGACATATTTTCAATGTCATTTGTGGGTGTGACCTATTCTTGAGCTCAGCTGCTACTGCCCCTTGTGCGGACGTCTTTCATTTAAGCCTGTTTTATGTGCTGCACTTATATTGCTAAATATCACATAGCCCTTTACCGCTGACAGTCATCTAATGTGGTATTTTGTAAAAAGGAAGTGAGCACTGACACACTCCCTCCCCCTACATGACTCACTGTTTACATGACACAGCAAGTGAGTTAGCAGAGCCCCTTCTCCAGCCTGCTGATCTTTTCCAGACAGCTGCTCCGACAGTGAAAAAAGACTGAAGACTGAATGGTGTGGAAACAGAGGGAGAAATGTGAATGGGAAGGAGTGCACATAAATAAGGTGTTGCTCAGGCTGTGTTATGTCAACTGAAAAGCGGAGACTGGAGGAACAAGGGAGGTCTAAATGGAGCAGCAGATCTCTTGAACAAGCAACAAGCCACACCAATTCAGGGAAGATAGGGGACTGGAGGATGGCCCATTAGACCCCTTTCACACTGGGGTGTTTTACAGGCTCTTTAGTGTTAAAAAAAAAAGCCCCTGAAAGAAGCTGCATCTGCAATCCCAATGTGAAAGCCTGAGTGCTTTCACACTAAAGTGCCTGAAAAACGCCCCAGTGTGAAAGGGGTCTTCACGTAAAAAAAAAAAAGTGCCTGTAAAGCACCTGAAAGAAGCCTCATCTGCAAGCCTGAGTGCTTTCACACTGAGGTGCTGCGCTGGCAGGGCATAAAAAAAAAGTCCAGCAAACAGCTTCTTTGCAGCGCTTTAGGAGCGTTGAATACAAGCGCCCCTTTCCATTGAAATGCTTTTTTTAAATGCCAATGCGCCTGAAAAACGCCCCAGTGTGAAAGGGGTCTTAGCGGAGCTTTACCAGCATTTTTCGGGCTCAGAAAGCCCTCGGCTTTCACATTGGGACGGCAGATGAGGCTCCTTTCAGGCGATTTTCTAAACGCCAAAGCGCCTGAAAAACGCCCCAGTGTGAAAGTCAGAGAGATCTCGTGCTGATCTGACCTTATTTGCTCTATTTTTCCTACTCCAACCCCCTTTTCGGATCTTTTACACCCCCTCTTCCCCATTATAGACATAAATTCAGCTTTTAAAAAGGAGGGTTCCATTGGCAATTGTATTAAAGTGGAGGTTCACCCGGAAATGTTAAATTTTAACATTAGATTGAGGCTCATTTTGTGAAGGGGAATCGGGTAGTTTTTTTTAAAAACGAAGCCGTACTTACCGTTTTAGAGAGCGATCTTCTCCGCCGCTTCCAGGTATGGGCTGCGGGACTGGGCGTTCCTATTTGATCGACAGGCTTCCGATGGTCGCATCTATCGCGTCGCGATTTTCCGAAAGTAGCCGAACGTCGGTGCGCAGGCGCCGTATAGAGCCGCACCGGCTTCTTTCGGCTACTCGTGACGCGATGTATGCGACCGTCGGAAGCCTGTCAATCAAATAGGAACGCCCAGTCCCGAAGACCATACACGGAAGCGGCAGAGAAGATCGCTCTCTAAAACGGTAAGTACTGCTTCGTTTTTAAAAAAAACTACCCGATTCCCCTAGACAAAATGAGCATCAATCTAATCTTAAAAAAAAAAAAATTTCGGGTGAACTCCCGCTTTAAATCCTCCCTTTGCACTTTTTAACAAACCCTTCCCTTGACAGATAAATTTGACACCTCTTTATCCTCCCCCCCCCTACACGTAATCTGGGGTTGTTTTTTGTTTTGTCATCTCCCCTTTTGAATCCTTCATATATTCTCCTTGGAATTTACCCAGCTACATTGGTTGTTTATTATCTGATGTTTAGCATACATTGCCTGCCTTGTTTTTACACAATGGCGATTGCTTGTTTATTCATTTATTTTCACCGCACTCGTTTTTGGATGTTGTTTTCCGTAATACACTAATAGTAGCAATGTCTGACCATATGATGAATATATGCTCATTCTGTACGTACAAAAAACTTTTATTGAAAAGAAGCTTGTCTGTTAAAAAAAAAATTATAAAAAAATAAAAAATTATAAAAAATAAAATAAAAAATGGAGCAGCAGAATAAACAAGTGTGTATTGGATTGTGTGATAAGTGGATAAAAAAAAAAAGAAAAAAAAAGGGAGGGACGTAGATGGAGAAGATAGTGATAGTGTTGTGACAATACTGAGCTTGAGCAAGCACCTGAGACCATTGCTGTAAATCTCAGCTTAAAGTGTCACTAAACACACATCATAAAAAAAACTATCAATAAATGGTTCATACTCACTCAGTCACTATGAGATTTGCTGTACATACTCACTCAGTCACTATGAGATTTGCTGTACATACTCACTCAGTCACTATGAGATTTGCTGTACATAGTCACTATGAGATTTGCTGTACATACTCACTCAGTCACTATGAGATTTGCTGTACATACTCACTCAGTCACTATGAGATTTGTTTTCTGTATTCTGCAAAAAAACTAATTGATCCGGCTGCTCTCTCTATCTCCCCCTTCTGTCCATCTCCCCAACTTAGCTAGAGATTTTGAAGCTGTGGTGGCATCTCTGCACAGGCTCAGTGATTTTCTAAGCTGTCCTCTTTATCACATCGGAGCAGCCCATGTGACTATAGAGTCACACATGTGGGCAAATGTCAGCCCACGCCCTCCCTCCTTCTCCATGCCCACTAACCAGATAAACACAATGGGGGCAGGATATTACGTGTAGACTGATGGAGGCTTTACCTCCCTCTTATTCTAGGACACAGGCTGGAGGGCTTGTCACAGCCTGCGACTGGCAGAAATCTGCCATGTTACTGCCAAAAAAATAATAAAGATTTTTTATTTTAAATATATATTTGTATGACAATTTAAAACAATAAATTAAAATCTTTGCAGTGCCATCATCCACAAACAAAAAAAGAAGGGTAATGCAAATTAAGCAGTGTGTGTTTAGTATCACTCAAAGGTGTTTATCTCTTACAGAGCAGAGTGGTCATGCAGTGGGGGGGCTAGGAAAAAATGTGTTAAGAGACTTCTTCTTTATATCACAATCATGTAATTTTTGGAAAACCAATATTACCCGCTCTGGCAGTTCCACTACAGGTAGACAAAACTCACTGCCTTCCAGCAGCTCATGTAAGTAGACAGCTGAGCCTGAAAGAGGAAAACATAAGAAAAGGAATGTCTTTACACAAACTCAGATCCAGACAGTTACTTGTATTTGGTAGAGAAAACAAAACTGCAGTTTATGCAAACAACAAATTACATTACTTTATTTATTTTCAAACGCACAAACCTTTAAAAAAAATAATAAAAAAAGCAGCAAATCAAATGAGCATGGACAGGCGAGTAAGGTGTTGGCGCCCTGCACTGCGCTCGCAAAAAGCAGTGCTGATAGTACCAGGTTTATTTAGAAGCAATTGTAAACTATCTATTAAGAGACAATGCTAGAAAATTTAGAACCCCCAAACATTAGATATTTTTAAAGCAGAGGCCCTAGAGAAAAAGTTGGTGTGTGTTGCAATTTTCTGGTGAAAAAATACACATTTTTTTAAATTGAACACCTCTGCAGTTTATATTTTTTACACTATAAACAAAAATATATATATATGTTTTTACTTTCTGCTATGAGACATTTATATATATATATATATATAACAAAATAAATAAATAAAAATACCTAAAAAAATGTCTTCATCAATTTAGGCCAATATGTATTCTGCTACATATGTTTTTGTTGAAAAATCCCAAAAAGCGTATAACTATGTCTACAAACTATGAGATAAATTTATGGAATATTTATTTATTTTTTACTAGTAATGGTGGCGATCAGCAACTTATAGCGGGTCTGTGACATTGCGGCAGACAAATCGGCACATGTTCCTGACCCCGCGTCACACGCGGTGCCTGTTCCCGACCCCGTGTCACCTCGCGCCTGTTCCCGACCCCGTGTCACACAGCGCCTGTTCCCGACCCCGTGTCACACAGCGCCTGTTCCCGACCCCGTGTCACACAGCGCCTGTTCCCGACCCCGTGTCACACAGCGCCTGTTCCCGACCCCATGCCACAAAGCGCCTGTCCCCATGCCACAAAGCGCCTGTCCCCATGCCACAAAGCGCCTGTTCCCGACCCCATGCCACAAAGCGCCTGTTCCCGACCCCATGCCACAAAGCGCCTGTTCCCGACCCCATGCCACAAAGCGCCTGTTCCCGACCCCATGCCACAAAGCGCCTGTTCCCGACCCATGCCACAAAGCGCCTGTTCCCGACCCATGCCACAAAGCGCCTGTTCCCGACCCAGTGTCACCCCGTGCCTGTTCCCGACCCCATGCCACAAAGCGCCTGTTCCCGACCCATGCCACAAAGCGCCTGTTCCCGACCCAGTGTCACCCCGTGACACAAAGCGCCTGTTCCCGACCCAGTGTCACCCCGTGCCTGTTCCCGACCCCATGCCACAAAGCGCCTGTTCCCGACCCCATGCCACAAAGCGCCTGTTCCCGACCCATGCCACAAAGCGCCTGTTCCCGACCCATGCCACAAAGCGCCTGTTCCCGACCCAGTGTCACCCCGTGCCTGTTCCCGACCCCATGCCACAAAGCGCCTGTTCCCGACCCATGCCACAAAGCGCCTGTTCCCGACCCAGTGTCACCCCGTGACACAAAGCGCCTGTTCCCGACCCAGTGTCACCCCGTGCCTGTTCCCGACCCCATGCCACAAAGCGCCTGTTCCCGACCCATGCCACAAAGCGCCTGTTCCCGACCCAGTGTCACCCCGTGACACAAAGCGCCTGTTCCCGACCCCATGCCACAAAGCGCCTGTTCCCGACCCAGTGTCACCCTGTGCCTGTTCCGTTCAGGTGTCGATCGGATCCCGCCCCCTCATGTACCTCCCAGGTAGGTGACCCAGTCTCTGACCTTTCTTCCGTAGTACAGCGTGTAGCTCTCTCAGGACACTGAATGGCACTAGAGCCCCGGGCCCCTGGCTCAGTATCTCCTCCGCCCTGCTCCTGGTACCCTCGGACAGGCCGCCTTTCTCCTCCCTCAGACTCCTCAGCAGAGGTTCGGTCGCCCGGCACTCACTCGCCATGTCTTCCAATGAACACAGAGCGGAGGATTCTGGGAGGGAAGTCACATGACATGACAGGCTACGTACCGGAAGTCCCCGCTGCTTGAGACATCCGGCTCTTGCACCACCATGGCGGCATGTGCAGCTAGACGCTGCCTGTCAGTGCTCGGTCGGTTCCGCCATGGAGGCCTGGCCAGCGGTGTCGGTATGGAGCTCCGGCAGGCCCGGTCCGCTCTGCTGAGGCCTGTGTGCGGCTGCCGCTTCCAGCTGGAGCGGGCGCTCTCCTCTCGGTAACAGGATTGTGCGGGCGTGCATGTCTATGTATGGGGGAGGGTATCCCATAGAGATCCGCTGAGATTCCCTGTCGCCTGCCGGCCCGTCTGCACATTATACAGCGCGCGAGTTTATGTAACTTCTGCGTATTAGTGCAGTGCGCGATCTTTCCTCTGGGGGGCGTTGTGCTCTGAGACTCACGCAGCCTGCCGCTGTAAACATTGCTGTGGCACCTTGAGTCAGGATCACCTTGTGGTGACATAAGAGGCCTGGAATAGTGTGAGCGGCTTGGAGGGAAGCCAGGTGTGTGTGTGTGTGTGTGTGGTGATCCCTCCATAGGGATCTGTGCCCTCCCCAGTGCGCATGTCTGAGCTGCACATCCCAAACAGGTTTAGTTTGCTAAAGCAGCATGTACTTTAGGAAGTAACTTTCACTTGGGCATTGTTTACACAGGGCTTACTATAGTGTATGCCCACGGAGGGCTGGGCATACCTGTATATCCCATTCATGTCACCTGGGGCACAGCGTCTGCACGGACAATCCCTTGGTATTTATATGGGCGCGTGTCCCTGAATGCAGACACTGAGTGACACACACCAATGTTATGGAGCTGCTGCATCCCCATGTGGGTAATCCTGGCCCTGCGTGGGCTTATGTTATAGCGCCCCCTGTGTGATCAAAGCTTTATTTTCAACCTTTCTGGCTTCTCTGTGTTGCTGATCTTCTCCGGGCTCTGTCGGACACTTTGTCTATGTGTACTCCTGCTAGCAGTGGTTACATAAAGATATGGAATCCGCAACCAGAGGGTGTTTATTAAGAGAGCTGGGTTGATTTAACGAGTGTATATAATCCCATGCTGCAAGTATGTTGGCCATGAGCCTATGATTCAGCACACACATTAACATCTTCAGGCATGGGCCCTGCCTGGAGATGTTTTTGTGCTGAATGATAGGTAACCAGCTAGTACTAAGCAAGGATTGTTAGGACCAGGGGCGGACTGACAACTCATGGGGCCCCTGCGCAATAGGAGATTATGGGGCCCCTGGGCAATAGGAGATTATGGGGCCCCCAGGCAATAGATTATGGGGCCACACAGAATACACATACACACACACACACACACACACACACACACACACAATACACATACACACACTGAAAAGGTACTGGAGAGGCGGGGCAGCTATAATCTTCGGATTTTTTTTTAAAAACACTGATTTTTACATACTGTCCCTGGTTTTACTGAGGCTGGCAACCCTGATGGGGCCCCCTAGTGGCATGGGGCCCTCGGGTGCCCAAATGGTCAGTCCGCCCCTGGTTAGGACATGCCTGTGTAAATCGGATGTGGAAAGAGCACTTTAGTGGTCCTAGCCCAATATATAACTTATGCGCAAGGCAGGCTATTTATTGCAGAAAAGACATGCAATGTCTCATCTGCAATAAACTAAACACACCGGCCTGTCCATAGTGTTCTGTAGAAGATACTGAGCTGCCCATGTACAGCTCAGTTTGCATTTTTGGCACAGAGCCTATGTGTCAGGTTGATTAAACTCCTGCAAATGAAGTTATGTCATCCTATGCCAGTTATTCAAGGTGGCGTTAGGCACCAGGAATGACTAAGGGGGGTGTTGGGCCAGGGAGGGACCTCATGGATGTGCAAACTGTTGGAGCGGAGGTTAGTATGAGGACTTTAGTTTCACCTTAAAGCGGAGTTCCACCTAAAAATAGAACTTCCGCTTAATCCACTCCTTCCCCCCCTTACATGCAACATTTGGCATGTAATTTTTTTTGGGGGGGGGGGTCAGAAGGAGTGGGACTTCCTGTCCCACTTCCTCCTTCCGCCGAGGGGCTGGTAAGGCGATTAGCTTAATCGCCTTATCGCAGCCCCTCCCTGTAGGCGAGCGCCTGTCCAATCGGACGGCGCTGCGCCACTCGCGCATGCGCAGTGGGTGCCCGGCCATGAAGCCAAAAGCTGTCACTGCAGGGTGCCCACACTAGGAATGAAGACGCCGGCCGGCAAGGGGGGGCGAGGAGCGAAGCCCCGGCCGGCGAGGAGCTGGAACCATGGAGCAGGTAAGTGCCTGTTTATTAAAAGCCAGCAGCTACACTTTTTGTAGCTGCTGACTTTTAATAAACTTAAAAAAAAGGCTGGAACACCTTTAGTTTGCAAGTAGCGCTACAGTAAGCCCTCGTTCACACCGTGCAATTTGTCATGCGATTTGACAGTTCCAAATAGCGTGAGAAGTTGCACCCCATTGCCAACAATGGAACCGTTCAAATTGCTGTGACTAAAAAAGGTTCCTGCACTACTTTTTTCTGATTTCATTGCAACTTGCATAGACTTCTGTTAAACTAATGCCCAGTACACACGATCCGATTATCGGACGGATGATCGTCTGTTTTTTTTTTTTTTTGCATGCTAATCTCGCGTCGAATCTGATGAGTCAGTTTACTAAAGTCACGAAAATTCTCGTACGACAGAATAAAAATTTGGAAGCGATATCACGTGTTGTAATGCATTTGTATTGCATTTTCGAACGACAGCTGTACTGATTAAACTAAAAATCGTACAATTGACAATATACAAAAAAACATTCCGGGCATGGCCGATAGAATAATGTGGGATGAACTGTCCTGATCGGCTCTTGAAGGCTCTGTACTAACGATCCGATTATCGTACAATCGATTTGAATGCGGCATTTTTCGTACGATTTTCGGATCGTGTGTACGGGGCTTAAGTCACAATAAAATCTCAGAAGTAGTAAGATTTCTTTTTTTTTTTTTTTTTTTTTCTGCCCTAGTGTGAACCAGGGCTTAGACTTGAAGGGGAACTAAAGGGGATTTATTTATTAACAAGCAGTAAAATTCAAGGAGTGCTTCTAGTGATACCTGTTGGAGTTGCCTGTGTGCTTATATAGTAATCTTCTAGTTTTATATCCGATCCCATGTACAGCACCATGGCAACTACAGATCTAAATAGAGGGTAAGTTGGCACATTTCTCAGCTGTAAGGAACTGGAGGGTTTAGTTCCACTTTAAGCCCCTTAATATGCCTATTCCTTAAAATAATTTGTAGCATTGGTTTTGAATTTTCTGCAAAAATGGTTATGGTGGAATTGCTTTATCAGTTTTTTAAATGTGATTTTGGACTAAAATTATTGTTTATTCCAGGAATAGACCAGAAGGTAAAGTTTTGGAAACTGTAGGGATCTTTGAAGTGCCAAAGCAGCAAGGGAAATATGAAACAGGCCAGGTAAGGATTTGTAACGTTCTACATCAATATTATTATTATTTAACTTTAACTGCAGTTGACTCATTCAAATCTGTCCCTTAGTTTCTAAGCAACATGATCAGAAAGGTTTTCCCCATAGCTAGAAAGGAGATTGTTTGTTTTTATTGAGCAGGGGCTCTGCGCTTCTGTGCGTCTATCAGAGGCTGCTTTTACAGATACACAGCCCAGCCAATGGACCACACAGTGCTGAGTGATCTTTCAGTTTAATGGATGAATGGGCAGCGCAGGTGGGCTGTGTCATACACCGCACCAGTTTGATGTTGCTGATCATTCAGAAAATGGAAAGCTCAGTGTTGCAGCCACAGTCATCTGTCATTATTATGGATGCACACTCGGCACTGCTTGTTCATTCAAATTGTAAAATCGCTGAGAGCTACGGCTCTGTGTAATCTATCTGTGTAATCTTTACACGGAGTCGCAGTTCTGAGTGATCTTTTAACATGAATGAACAGGCAGTGCTGATTGTTCATTTATAATAGTGACATCACTCAACTTGGAGAGGAAGCAGGGATCTGTGTTGACTGTACCGCCCCCTAAGGAATACCCACAATTTGGGCTTCAAAAGGCGGTGGAGCTACTAACAGCATATAGATGTGCATTTTGGGGACAACAGGACCAAGTACTATACATACTTGATCACCTGGGGAGTTAAAAATGTATGATCTTCTTTAACCACTAAAGCCCCAGAAGGTTTTACCCCCATAATGACCAGGCCATTTTTTTGCAATACGGCACTGCATCGCTTTAACTGACAATTGAGCAACATTGTACCCAAACAAAATTTATGTTGGAACTTTATAGTACAGATCTGGCCACGTGAAAAATAATCTACATGGGTGTCTTGTCCACCGATGATGGCAAATCACACCCGCCGGAGGTGCTCAAAGGCAGTCTGCCGCCAAGCTGACATCACTTCCACCCTATACCTAAGGGGGTCCCGGAACTTATTTTTCCTGCTCTGTCAGCACCGCCAGCTGCCCTGATTTGCCATTATCGGTGGACCAGGACACTTATGTAGATTAGTTTGCATGTGGCCAGATATGTACTGTAAGTTCTAAAAAAAAAACAAAAAAAAAAAAAAATACCCACTAGATCAGTGGTTCTCAACCTGGGGGTCGGGACCCCCTCAGGGGTCAAATGATGATTTGCCAGGGGTCACCAAATCCTGGGCTGTTCCTGGCTCTCCCAGCATTTTTGCGGCCACCCAGCAGGGCTGTCCCTGGAGCCCACAGCCGCCCACTGAGCCTTTTTGCAGCCAACCATTCAGTTCACGGCATGGTTGGGGGGTGGAGACTAGAGGTCAGCTGACTGGTGAGGAATGTGAAGTGGGAGGAGCTGGAGGAGACCCTATCTCCTGATTTCCACATAGGTGCCACTGCTACGAGACACCATAAAGTCGGAGACACAGTGAGTAACACTACCTGTGATTAGAGTTGCCATTCAAGTTGGCTGATCAGAACTCCCCCCAAGCATTTCCACTGATCCCAACTCCCCGCCAGCACTGCCACTCATCCCCCCCCCCCCCACCAAGGAGTAAGAGAAGGAATAAAAATAGAGAATACATGGAAGGGAGAGGGAAAAAGAGGGAGGAACAAAGAAAAAGGGGAAGAAAGACGGCAAGAGAGAGGGATGAAGGGGGAAAAAATAAATTAGGATAGAGAGAGATAAAAGGGAAAAGAAAGGAGAACAAACAGAGAGTGGTACATCCTAAAATGTGCCATAAGGGGGTTCAATACTGTACGAGTGGAAGGGATTTAGGGAGCGCAAATTGTCTTGTCTTGCCTTGGGTGCTGACAACCTACGCTACGAAAATAATTTGACTTTTAGGGGTCCCCACACCTTGGGAAATGTTATCAAGGGGTCACGGCACTAGAAGGTTGAGAACCACTGCACTAGATGATGCCTTTCCCTTTCTACATATACTCGAGCAGTGGGGAAAATTGCATGCGATTCAGGCAGGAATCGCACCACATTCCCGTTGAAAGCGCATGTGATTTGCGCCAATTTTTTTTGTATTGACGCAAATCTCACTGCAAAGTATATGTTTTCGGTATCGGCGAGTACGTGACTGAAAGTATCGGTACTAGTACTCGCATATAAAAAAAAAAAATGGTATCTATGTAACCCTAGTATAATGATCGGATCACAAGCCTGACTTTAGCTAACAAACCTTTTTCTTTCACAAGTAAAACAGTTAATTTATGCATTTAAACTAGATACTGTATGTAACCACATTCCTGCAGCTCAAGCATATCTAAACCGGAAATAAAGTTATTGCAGCTTACCAGTCCTTAGATGTGGTGGACGCATTTGTTCTAGGATTTTATCCCCTTTTATTCTTAGTTGCTGATCCTGTCAGTAATATTTTCCATGCTGTAGTGGCTTGCTCTACTGTATCCATGGAAAAGCAGCGTCATCCACCTAAACGGCTTTTCTGATCTGGACTACAATAATTTTCTGCTCTCCTCACCTGTTATAGAGGGAAGTTTTGTACTTAACAGAAGATGGTTGATAACCATGATTAAGATTTCAGTTTCCTGCATGAAAAGTTATGTACGTTGGAAATCTTGCACGATCAACAGTTGTTTGATACTTGCCGAAAATGTGCTTGGTCTGAATAAAGCAAACAAATGCAGCCAGCACATCAAGGATTGGTAAGCTGCAATATCACGTTTTTGTCTCCAAGTATAAATATACTCGGCATAAAAAATAGTGGGGGAATTGGTGCAAAACTAAATAAAAAACAATTGCATCACCTTCCTGCTATTTGAAATTGGTTTTAATATGGCACAAAATATGGAAGACCTTTTTATAGATTAGCAAAGTTATCTGCAATATATAATTGTTTTTACTTTAGTATAAATATTACAAAAATGTATAGTCTACCAAGAGCAGTCCTGCAAATGGGAAAAGTTTTTATTTTTTTGTAATTTTGTGTAAGACTAAACTACTTTGTACTAAGTTTTTCAACATGTTTGTTGCAGCTTTTCCTTCACAGTGTCTTTGGATACAGAGGCATTGTTTTATTTCCATGGCAAGCAAGACTTTACGATCGAGATGTTGCTTCTCCTGTCTCAGAAAAGTTAGTTTGGTAACCTTTTTTTGCTAAGCTGGACCATATGTCCTGTGACGTTTGCTAAAGTTTGGTTCTTCTGGAAGATGGGTAAAACTCGGCTATTTAAAGGGGTTGTAAAGGTAAAAAAAAAAATGTTTCCCCTAAATAGCTTCCTTTACCTTAGTGCAGTCCTCCTTCACTTACCTCATCCTTCCATTTTGCTTTTAAATGTCCTTATTTCTTCTGAGAAATCCTCACTTCCTGTTCTTCTGTCTGTAACTACACACAGTAATGCGATGCTTTCTCCCTGGTGTGGAGAAAGTCTCCTGAGGGGGGAGGGGGTGAGCAGGAGTGTCAGGACACTCTCTACTTTGCAGATAGAGAAAGGTGCTGTGTGTTAGTGGGTGTCCTGACACTCCTGCTCGCTCCCTCCCCACTCAAGAGGCTTTCTCCACACCAGGGAGAAAGCATCGCATTACTGTGTGTAGTTACAGACAGAAGAACAGGAAGTGAGGATTTCTCAGAAGAAATAAGGACATTTAAAAGCAAAATCGAAGGATGAGGCAAGTGAAGGAGGACTGCACTAAGGTAAAGGAAGCTATTTATGTTTTTTTTTTTTTTTTACCTTTTACAACCCCTTTAAATGTTTTGGTAGTTGATATTTATTTGCTATTTTCCCACAAGTACCTACCTCACTCACGTCCCAACCACTTCTAAATATGCTCCTCTTGTACATGAGACATGGACACATTGCTCATTGTACAGAAAATTGTCTGTGTAGGTTAGGTGTCCCAGTAGGTATTAAAAACCTGTAAATCGACCAAATTTATCAGCTATAACATTTCCTATAAAAATCTCCTTAATGTTTCCCCTTGAGGTGCCTCCTGGGAATTTTTGACCAAGAGGAGTTGGATGTGTACACCAAGCTGTTCCTTGCAGTTCTATATTTTGGGGTACGGAAAGTCATAGCTGGGAGGTGGATCTATGGGGAAATACCAACGTCAGGGATGTGGTTGAAAGTTGTGAATGCTGACGTTCTTCTCTACCGTATGAGGCCATGGGAGTTCCCAAGAAGTTTAGGTGGGTTGACTCAAAGGAGACATTGGGGGATGATGTGGATCAGTGAGGGTGAAAGGGTGCCTAGACGTTGGTCTTTAGTTGTTTCATGTTGCTAGTCCTCGCCTGAGGGTGCAGGCTTAACATGCTGATATACATCAGGGGGTATTGGAAGGCTTATATTGGGGAGAACAGGCCCCACAATGTCACTAAAGCATCCACTGAGAAAGATCCTTGCTCATAGAGACAAATCTGTTCAGCTTCACACTGAACCAGGCCATCAGAAGGGTTACATCTGGGATACCCCATCGCTGGCTCAAACTTTTATGGGAGAATATACCACTCCACCGGAGGGGGTTACTGGCTGAGTAAAAAACACCTATCAAATTTCCTCGTCAGAAATGTGGAAAATGGGGAGTTCTGCCCAAGACAGAATGAAGTCCACTACCTACTGTGCCATCCAATCCCCTGAAGGTGATGGCATAACCCTTATGGTAATGGTCATGAAGATACTCTGCAGCGTACGATAACATTTCTAAAAAACTTTGGGATGCGTGCAAGCAAGAAGACTTTTACTAATTGAAGTCCATTACACATGGCTCCTTGATTCTGAACAATGACTCTGTGTTTAGGTCCAATGTATCCAAGGCTGCAGTGCCACATACTCATTTGATCTATTTTTAAGGATACTACAACCCACAATTCACAAACATTTGGGAACGCAGTGTAAAGTCTACATAGACACAGAATGCAATGATTTGCAAATCTCATAAACCCAAATTTTATTCATAATAGAAAGCAGGGGGGCGGAGGGAGTTGATGGCCAGTGAGATCGGATCCAGCTCTTCCTGTTCCCTGTGCTGTGTGTTGTACCTGTTGGTCACAGCCACTGAACAGAGAATAGTTTGCTCCTAATTAACAGTCCTTTTTGTGTGTTGTACCTGCCACAGAATAGAGAGTAGATCACTCCTAATTAAAGTGTTACTAAACCCAGAACCCTGCATTCGTTATCTGGTCTCCCAAAGCACACAGAACATGGAAATGCAATTTTTTTTGGAAAAATAAACTGTTAAATACCTTCTCTCATCAGCAGTATATAGCAGTCTTGTGACTTCTGTCAGTGTCCAGCTGAACACTGGTTAAAGCTTGTAGGAGGGGTTTTCTTTCTCCTCTGACTATCCTATGAGGCTGCATAACCCCTGACTTTCTGTCTGGACAGTGCTGATTAGCCCTGTGCCAATCTCATACACCCTCGAAAAAATAAATACAAATAAATTAGCAAGACAAACCAAACTGAGCATGTGCAGAGTGCCCACACAGCTCTGTACTTTCAGGAGATGGTTTGGGGACTGTGGAAGGAGGGGAGGATCCGAGAAGACGTGATCAAACAGTCTTTTTACACAATGCAGAGGATTACTCCTGAGGCCCCGTACACACGAGAGGATCGATCCGCTGAAATGTATCCGCGGACCTGTTTCAGTGGATAGATCCCCTGGTGTGTACGATCCAGCGGATATTTTTCCGCGAATTTTTTCCCCCGGGGATGGATTTCCAGCGGATCAAGATTTCTTAGCATGCTAAGAAATCTATCCGCTGGAATCCAGTCCAGCGGATTGATCCGCTGGTCTGTACAGACTCAGAGGATCAATCCGTCCGATTGCATCCCTTGCATGCGTCGTAATGATTCAACGCATGCGTGGAATTCCTTATATGACAGCGTCGCGCACGTCGCCGCGTCATCGCGGAGGGAATTCCACGGGGATTTTGATCTCATGGTTAGTACAACCATGAGATCAAAATCCGCCAGAGGATTTATCCGCGGAAACGGTCCCCCGGACCATTTCCGCGGATCGATCCTCTCGTGTGTACTAGGCCTTAGGTTCCACAATGAGTATCACAAGCATGCTTTACTGCATATTCAGGCCGATTTTTATTTTGGAAGGTTTAGTAACACTTTAACAAACTTGCCTTTTGTTAATCGGGAGCAACATCTGCTCCATCTTCTAAGTTAAGAAGAGTTGTGCAAGCATTGTGCCTAATTTCCCCCATTATGTCAGAGAAATCCTAATATGTATAACTTCCTCTTAGTTGATATAAAAAGTAGTTGTCTTGCATTGGCAGGACAGAGACTTCAGCAGCTCATGGATCCAAAGAGGTCAAGGGCAAAACTCATACCTACTATCAAGTACTAATCGATGCCAGAGACTGTCCCCATATAGTAAGTATGATTTATAGAATTCTATTGGGGAAAAACAAAACCTAATTCTTAAAAGGGTTGTAAAGGTAAAAAATGTTTTCCCTAAATAGCTTCCTTTACCTTAGTGCAGTCCTCCTTCACTTACCTCATCCTTCCATTTTGCTTTTAAATGTCCTTATTTCTTCTGAGAAATCCTCACTTCCTGTTCTTCTGTCTGTAACTCCACACAGTAATGTGAGGAAACATTTTTTTACCTTTACAACCTATTTAAGGGGAGTTGCTGTTCCCTTTTTTTACATTTGATTAAATGCGGGGCTTTACAGATGTGGGTTCTAGACCCAGAACATGCCACCCCCATGGTCTGGGTTCTCCTTTCTTTTTTTTCTTTTTTTAAGGTTGTAGCTGTTGGTTACAGCTCCTCTTATGCATGGGTTTCTTACCAAGGTTTTTTTCTTAAGGCTGAGTTCCGCCAACAAAAAAAAATTTAGCTCGGCAGCTACAAATACTGGCTCTCGGGTGGAGGCGCTGCCATATTCAGTAAGGGAATCGGGAAGTGAAGCCATAAGGTTCCCTACAGCGCCTTTTTTTTTTTTTTTTTTTACCACCCCATTAAGCTGCCAAAAGGCAGTGGACGAGGGTGTTCACATGACACAGATAAAATCCTCTCTACACAGGGTGACAGATGATTGGTGAAGACAAATCAAATGAGATAACTAATCAGACTGGAATTGTTGCAAATTTAGAGCAAGCCCATATAATTGGAGAATAATCAACTGAGAACCTAAACCAAAAGTGTGTGCTGTCTCTGGGGCAGATCCACAAAGAGAGTATGCCGGCGTATATACTGATACGCCGGCGTACTTTCAAATTTCCCGCGTCGTATCTTTGTTTTGAATCCTCAAAACAAGATACGACGGCATCTGGGTTAGATCCGACAGGCGTACGTCTTCGTACGGCCGTCGCATTCTTTTACGTCGTCTCTAGTTGGCTTTTTTCGGCGTATAGTTAAAGCTGCTATTTGGTGGCGTACGCAATGTTCAGTATGGCCGTCGTTCCCGCGTATAATTTAAAAAAAAAAATTATTTTGTTTGTGTAAGTCGTCCGTGAATCGGGCTGGACGTAATTTACGTCCACGTCAAAACAATAACGTCCTTGTGACGTCATTTAGCGCAATGCACAGCGGGAAATTTAGGGACGGCGCATGCGCAGTTCGTTTGGCGCAGGGACGTGCTTCATTTAAATGAAACACGCCCCCTACTCGCCGATTTGAATTACGCGCCATTACGCCGCGAGAGATAGACTACGCCGCCGCAACTTACGGCGCAAATTCTTTCTGGATTCGAACCAAACAGAAGTAAGTTACGGCGGTAGCGCAGATCTTTGTGGATCTGCCCCTCTGTATTTGACTGTGCAAGGTCGTGTCGGTCTGCATTTAAAAATGTAATGACTTTACCAGATGTGTGTGTGTGTGTATAATGCAATAACATTATGTAGAAGCAGAGCTAGAAGATCAAGGAGTGACTTTCAATTTTTTTGATTGTATGCTTTTAGGTAGAGCTTCTATTGGTGTTGTTTAAAGAGATGTACAGCCAAAAATTGTTTAGCTGTACTTCTATGGATCACAGGAGTGCAGTTCGTTTTGCACTCCTGTGACCCATTTTCATCCCATTCCGCTGTTGTCAGTTGGTCCAGGCTCTGCGTCATCACGGCTATGAAGTCTGGATCCACCAGATCCTTGGACCAACATCTGGCTCTCGGCTAGCCGCTGAGAGCCTGAGCCAGCCTCCCCCTCAGCCCAATGCTACAGTGAGTGAGTAGGGGGCAGACTGTGACAGTCACCAGCTCTCTGCTCAGGGAGCCACGAGAACTGAGCGATCAGCGGTGTTCGATCGCTCGGCTCTCGGCATAGAATTCTTCTAGGTGTCATGGGTTACTGCACCATATTGCTTTTTGTAGTTGGTAAGCCCTGGTGTGTTTATAGACATTAAATATCCTGATTTCTGTTTCTTGTTAGTCACAGAGGTCACAGACAGAAGCAGTGACGTTTCTTGCAAATCATGACGATAGCAGAGCTTTGTATGCAATTCCTGGTAAGTGAGGCTTCTGCTTCGTAGGTATTTGTTGGCATATTGTCACCATTGGTTGTCATAATGACCACCTGAACAATGGTTTTGGCAACATTATTAAATTGCTTTTACATATTTAATGGTCACGATTTGTCACTTGGCATAATTCTGAATGTATTTCCTACGTTCTGTTTACACACAGGATTAGATTATGTAAGTCATGAAGACATACTTCCATACAACTCTACTGATCAAGTACCCATACAGCATGAACTGTTTGAGAGATTCCTGAGTTATGATCAAACCAAAGGTAAAAAGCACAAATTCTTTCCTTTTATGCAGAGTAAAATGAAATTTAAATGTAATATTAAATCAGATTTTAAGACAATTCACTCTTGCAGTGCCACCGTTTATATCGCGGGAAACATTGCGTGCTTGGCAGGAAAAGAATCATCCGTGGCTGGAGCTCTCAGATGTACACAGGGAGACCACTGAGCAAATTCGGGTCACTGTGATTCCCTTCTACATGGGAATGAGGGTCCGTAATTATCTTCTTTTTTTTTTTTTTTTTTTTTTTTTATTGCTGTGGTGTGTTGGCTTTAAAATGAATCCCTCAAAATACATTTCTTGCATAAGAACCCTTGAATAGAAGTTGCAATTCCTTGAACCCTTAAGCTACTTAATAATTTTGGGTTAGTAAAGGTAAATCTCTACTTTTTTCACTGCTGCACTTCTGACTAGTAACTTCTCTCTGAGGCTATATGCAAGTTTTTTTTTTGTTTTCTGAGCTGCTGTGATAGGCTCTACTGTGTTCCAGGTATGAGACTGGAAATCTCGTCTCGAACCTAGAACACAGTGCGGTATGTAGACGCAGCTACAGAGTTTATACCGCGCATTCAGTGGCCTCACATGTTAGTGAGGGACATTGTTTATTTTGGCCAAGCTGGCCAAAACAAACTATGTAAAGATGGAGCTTAGCTTTAAAACCACTATTGGGTTTCATTTGATATTTTTTTTTTTTTTTTTGGGAGATTCGCTTTTGATGTTGTGGTAGCAGTTGTCACTATGACAGGAGGTGGGGTGAAAATCGACGTGGTTGGTTGTTCTGAGCTGAAGTTGGGGGGGAAAGTCACTATAAAGATGAGGGAACTTGTATTGGACACTCTCCTAACTTTGGGGGATGTATACTCCCTTCTAGTCGTGTCTCCATGAGCTGCTATTTTTTTTCTGCTTTTTTTTTTTTTTTTTTTTTACAAAGGTATTTTATTTGTGCAGACTAACCTTTTACCAATTGGTCTGCTTTAATGAAAATGAGGCAGATTGTTGTCCTGACAGGGGAGAAGATGGAGATCTTGTGTTTCTGCTAAGCAGGAACACGGATATCTGTCTTCCTCAAGTCACAGTATTCCCCCATAGTTAAACACTTCCTAGAAGCATGCTTAACCCTTTTGATCACCCCTTTCCAGCCAGTATCATTAGTACAGTGACAGTGCATATTTTTGTTAGCACTGATCACTGTATTGGTGTCACTGGTCCCCAAAAAGTGCCAGGGGTCTGATTTGTCTGCCGCAATGTCACAGTGCTGATGAACATCGCTGATCGCCTCCATTACTAAAAAAATTGCATAAAAATATCATCTAGTTTGTAAGCACTATAACATTTGTGCAAACCAATCAATATGCGCTGATTGGGATTTTTTTTTTTTTTTACAAAAATATGCAACAGAATACATATAGGCCTAAACTGATTAGGACATTTTATTTTATTTTTATTATTGGATATTTTTTTTTTTTTTTTTTTTTGCATAAAGTAAAAAATATATAGACATTGATTTTATTTGGGTACGGCGTCGCATGGCGGCATATTGCGAAAAATGGCCTGGTCATGAACTTTCCGGGTCTAAAGTGGTTAAAATGGTAGTAAAGGCTTTAAAAATAAAGAGAACGCTATATACTAGCACATTATGAAACGCTTGCCTTGAAACTCAGCCCTCGAGCACCGCACTGTCATCTCTACAGAGGCTTCCATCTTCGACCAATCTTCCTTCCGGGTTCATAAGCTGAGCCGCGATGACGTCTCTCACGATACAGAGCTTTGAAGGAATGGCACAGGTATGCTTTTCCTTCAGAGCACATGCGCTGGTGATGTCACCGGCTGCTGCTCCCTCGAATATCTCCTAAGCGATGTGATTTTTAGGAGATATTCATTTTTCCTACAGGTAAGCTTTAAAATAAACTTACCTGTAGGTAACTCTCAAGTGTGTGTGTGTGTGTGTTTTTTTTTTTTCTTTCACTTCTTAATGAGTGATTTTACTTTAAGAATGTAATGCATACGAGTTTATGGTATGCCCTGTGTGTAATCTAACATTTCCCTTCTATTTCATTATAGGAAGCCCAAAATTCACACGTTTATTGGGTAATTATCTTTTTGGTTTCAGTTTTACCATTCTAAAGTAAATGTTCCTTGCAAGTTGCAACCTTTGTAAGCTATTCGAGGATATCCTTTTAATCCTCGATTTGTTACCAAGTCAATGGCCTGGAGTAAACGGATAGTAGAGCCAGACTTTCACTGTTCTGGGTCATTTCCTAACTAGGCATTTAAAAATGGGGGGGGGGAAACAATCGTAGCTCCTATTATACAGATTCTTTCTATTAATTGACACTTGTTTCTGGGCATTTGTACTCGCACATATATTACATGATTTTGTTGGTTCAATAGGATATTTTTAGTATTTTATTTTAATCATTGCTTTACCCTGTATAGTGGCGTTACTGCATCCGCCTCGAGAATCTTGGAGCAGAAGTTGTTCAGCTAAGAGAACGTCACTGGCGGATTTTTAGTCTCTCTGGAACGCTAGAAACTGTGAGAGGTCGAGGTGTTGTTGGCAGGGTAAGTTCTGTGTCCAAGGTGGATCGCAATGTTTTTCAGACCCTATTCACACCTGAGCATTTTGTAGCTCAAAGCTCCAAAATCCTCAAAGCTCCAAAATCCCATGGTTTTCAGTTGTCTGTTCACACCTAAGCATAGTGTCGCTTGATGCTTGCATCTCAAAGTGTACTCGTGCTTCTTTAAGCTACTTTGTTCAATTGTTTTAGGCTTCAGTAAACTTTAGTGGAAGTACCTATAAAAACGTACAATTTGTTCCACAGTAACTAGCTTTCCATTGGCAAAAAAAAAAAAAATTGAATAAGAAAATGCCCCAGATGCTTGAAAAACACACTAAAAAATGCCTATACAGATGCTAAAAAGATTCAACTAAAGATGCTTCCCTCAAGTGTGAATGCAGCCTAAAGTATAGACTGGCAACTCTGTGTAAGACCAGACCGTTTAAAGGTTACTGCACTGTCTGTAGGCATTCAGGGGTTGCTTATTTGCCTAGGAAGATTTTGGCACTCCCAGCTCTGAGGTCCTCCACACAGAGATTCGACTTAACAGGCACTTCCAGAATGCATGGCGAATACAGCCGCCCTCAGATGGGAAATCCAATGTAAAACTACAAAAAACAAACTGGGAAGGCGCAAACACCTAGTGCATTACCAACAATTTAGTGAAAAGATATAAAATCGATTAAAAATTAATACTCACAAAAGTGCAACAAGTGAGCGCATGTAAACCGGAAGAAAGTGTGGTGCAGGATACACGTACTTGCGACACCCCACTATACTGGCAAACTGACACGTTTTGGACACACACACACTTCCTCAGGGTTATAGCTTCCCAATACGTTTTTGGTTATGCACTATGTGTTTGGCATCCGATAGACATCTTGGATGCCAGGTATCCCCCAACCCCCCCCCCCCCCCTCATTGTCTCACAAAATAAATAGACATTGTTTATTCCTCCTCGCAAAACTTTGTAACTTGAAAGTGCATGTTTAGAGATTTTAGGTCCAGGGTAGAATAAAGTCGCCTGTGTGTGTGTGTGTGTGTGTGTGTATTTGTTTTTTTTTCTTCTTCTTACTGTGAACAGGTTAGAGTTCTTTGAACCTGTTCTCCATCCGACAACTCCCTGGGGCAAAAGATGGTTCAGGGGATTCTTAAAATCTCGACTGTCCCTGAGCACGTTCCAAGTTCTACCAGGTGGATGTCCAATGTAGATGCAGCTTTTTATGACAAAGTTCTTGCCGCAGCACTCTGTTGAGTCTGTTGACACTTGGGCCTGTTGACGCATTTCTCTTTGCCTTGTTGTTGCACACCCTTCTTATTCATTGCTTGGGAATGTTCCTGGTTCTGTGAATGTCAAGCCTGTGTCCTCTATTGTACAGTTTAGGGTGAGGGGGATTTTGATTTGCCTGTAAATGCCGAATTTTTGATTATGGTAGAGGACACAGGACACCCTCCCCTCTGTTCTTATGTTATTTTGTAGAGGTGCACTGAATGGAAATTTTGGTGTCGAAACCAAAAATTAAGGATGCACTTAGCCGAAAATATCAGTTTATATAAATATTTATTAGGGCTGTTTCTGATCAAAAATTTTCTGTTCGATTAATCGTTTTTTTTATCGATTAATCGACTAATTTCGATTAATTATAACGCACATACAGATCCAACTACTTTTAGCTGATCTCCTTGCAGGCTGATTCCCAGTGCAGCTACCAACCACTGGAAAAATGGATAGCAGGATACAAAAAACACACAAAGGCAGCGCTCGATGGGAATAGCATTAAACTTTTATAGTCTTCAAGTAGGTAATAAAATAAATATTGCACTGGAGATAAAATCGATGTAGCTACATAAACTGTAAAAATGGTGCGAGTAATACCAAACGGTAGCAAAAAGTCATAAACATGTAGCTAAGTATAATACTGGTATAAAAATGTGTACAACGATGCCACTGCTGAATCCAGATGAGGAGAGGGTAACATCAGTCCGTCGACATGTAGATGTCCCGTGAAGGGAACTATCACAACTCCCAGTGGATGGTTGTAGAATCCCAGGTTGATAGAGGGAAGTGTAACAGCCCTTGCGTGTGGCAGATAGTAAGGTCCCGCCGGCATGCAGATATGAAGGCACAGCAAAGGAGCCCTTCAGATGGACACGGCAAGCCCCGCCGGTGTCCGTGACGTTACTGGATCTCCGACGGAACTCCCTGAAGGCCCAGAAGCCGGCAGAGAGGTGAGTACCAATCAAAAGAATTTTAATCGATCAAAAAAATTAAAGATTAATCGATCAATTAAAAGTTAATTTGCACAGCCCTAATATTTATATAATTGTATTCGACTTTTTAATTAATATCAATTTAATATGAATTTATTGTTGGCCAGTATTGGCATCTGTAGTGCAAGAAAAACTCAAAAATGCAGTCTGACCATCTCTTGTATCATGTCTGCAATCTCTTACTTAAACATACTGCTAATAGTATTAGCAAAATTCCCATTCGGTGCGCCTCTAGCAGACATGATACAGAAGATGGTCAGAGATTGCAGACCTGATGCAGGAAATCAATGCAGCCTCACCAGGGCCCGGATAAGAGCGCCAATCTCCCACTGTGTCACACAGCTTGGATATGAATTCCCGGGGCGGGTGGCCACAGTCCCAAAGTCATGGTACACGTCACACTAATTACATTTCCTGCCATTGGATCGGTGTGCCGTTTGACAGGAGGCGGGACATTGTTACAGCGGCCCATGACACAGGAAGATCGCCACTCTGCTTGACAAGTGGAGGACTCTGACTGAGCCGCCAGGATGACATGCTCGCAATGTGTGGCCCACGGGGCAGACTGCCCCTTTTTTGTTGCCATTATCGGCACCCTTTCTTTCAACTGCATGTTGAAAACAGTTTTCAGTTGATATTTTTTTGGGAGCTGAAATTTCGATGCACCTACTATTACTTTGTATTGCTAACTACAGTGAGTCCACTGTGTGGACTCTCACACTGCTGCCAGAATTACCCAGGGGACAAGCCTTCAAATCTTGGTCAGCAGGGCCGCCATCAGGGGGGTACAGGCAATAAACCTGTACCCCCCCTTTCTTTTTTTTGTAAGGTGTCCCCAGGGCAACACCCCCCCCCCCTTCTTCTTTTTTTTTTTTCTTTTCGTCAGCACCCAAAGCCCCCAGACCCTGAATTTGCGGCGGCAGCACCCCCCCCCCCACCTCTCAATTCATGGCACCTCCCTGCTTCTCAATTTTATCAATTAGCGGCGCCCCCCGGCCTATCAATTCGCAGAAGTTCCCCTGCTTCTCATTCCCCCCCGATTCTCTGCTCCAGGGGGCCCATGCCCAAAGCTGTGTAAGGGGCCCCATAATTCCTGATGGCGGCCCTGGTCAGTGTCCAGTCACCTAAAGGTACCAGCCCATAAAACGGGGTCTGTGAATATCAAGCCTGTACTGTGTTCCAAGATATAAAATTTACATGTCAACATTCCTTTTACTTTTTTGTATCTCACTCAGAAGAATCCAGCCCACTATTACCTCAGGGATCGCTGGATTACACATTGACATTATCAGGGGGCTTGAAACTTCTAACGGGTGAGATCGCTACCTGGCGATAGCTTGCACCTTCATGAATATGGTAGCTTCCTTGTATATACACAGTACAGCAAAATAGATGACAGAAAAGTCCTAGGCAAACAAGGAACTTCTGAATGTCTGCTAGTGATGTTTTAGGTGTTTGCAGGTTTGAGGAGTGTTATTTTGACCAATGGAAAGTTAGCAACTAGGAAAAAAAACTTGCAATACATGTGTTTGCACTTTTTTAGGTGCTCTCATTAAAGTCTCTTGGATCAAATACGCCTGAAGCTTGAAGCTCATATGCTTTCAGGCTTCAAGCAACACTATGCTCCAGGTGTAAATGGGGGGCCTTGGAGTAAGGTAACTGCTCATGAACATTCATAAAAACAATGTAGATATGTGTAACTTGATATCATTTCCATTTATGTGTTCTTTATATAGTCGGGCTGTTTTTTTTTTGTCTTTTTAGGAGCCTGTTCTGTCTAAGGAGCAGCCAGCTTTTCAGTACAGCAGTCATGTGTCTCTACAGGCCTCCAGTGGCCATATGTGGTGAGTTACATTTGTGCTCGTCAATAAGAATTATTACACATGAATTGTGGATAAACATGACCTACCAGTTCCAGCTGAGTGTCTGTCTGGTCCTGTAAATGGACTTATTTATGTTAAGCAGGACATGAGCTAGGCTATCTTTGAAAACACTTTTATACTTTAAACAAGACTAATGTGTGTATCCAGCTTTATAGCCTTGTGATCATGAGCGCTGTGGTCACAAAATACCGCCATTATGGGCAATACAAGTAAACTATATTCTCACAAATGTTTAATGGTCTAGCTGAGCATGTCTCTTTGGGGTTCCAGACTAATACTCTGAGCATAGACTGCCACTGCTGGTTCTGGATATATTCCCGTCACCGCAGCTTGTTCAAAAAGTGCCTCATACCCTATTATCTTTTGGATTGGGTGAATTTCTTTATCGTACATCACGGGACACAGAGCGGCATATTCATTACTATATGGGTTATATGGAGTACCTTCAGGTGATGGACACTGGCAATCTCAAAAACAGGAAGTGCCCCTCCCTATATAACCCCCTCCCATAGGAGGAGTACCTCAGTTTTTACGCCAGTGTCTTAGGTGTTGGTCATGGTTTAGCTTGCCTCCACATCCTTGGGATTAAGGTGGGCTAACCGGTTCTGTCCAAAGGCCTCAGTGCTAAAGTGGTCAGCAACCGGACCCCAAACCATTGGGGTATAGCCCATAATGCTTTCTGTCACAGAGAGCTGGACTCTGGGCCCAGAACTTAGAAACCTTTGGGGGCCTAATGTTTCTGTTGCCAGGGTGCTATATGGGCCCATGACAGTGGATCCTTCATAGGAACCCAGGGCCTGAAGGTCTAGACGCCCCACGGAGATGGGGGAAGATTGGACCTCTTGCTGTGCAAAGTCCTGCGGCATGGAGCAGGTAAGTGAAGGGGAAACTTGCGGAACTTGGTTCGCAGCAGGTTTTTTCTGGGGGAAGGTCACAGCGGGACATGCCTATGGTTTATGCGCTGCATCTGGCAAGGTGAGTCACATATCTTAAGATAGGATGACTCTATATGTGTATATTCCCCATAATTGTGACCTCCCTGGTAGTATTGCAACTGGTGCTAGAAGCATTGAAAAGGGCCTGTGTGTATAGTGACAATTCTCTCTGAGAGAAGCCCCTGGGAATCTATTGAGGTTTCTTATGTAGAGGGAGTGAATGCTCTTACCTGCAAGCCTGCTCAGAGAGGTCCAGGCGGTTGCTGCAGAAAAATAATGCCGCTCTGTGGATCCTGGCCTGGACGGCAGGATCAGCCTCTGACCTCCTCGTGTGTGGCCTCCGTCCCCCCCCCCCGCCGGCGGGCGCGCGCGCATCCCCGTGATATGGGCGCAATTTCGCGCCGTTTTTCTGAAGGGGAAGGGCGGGCCCGTAGGTAAAAGGAAGGGGCGGCCCTTCCAAAAAAGTTCCCAGCTCAGTGATGTGTTGGAACTGAGAGAGGAAGGACCAGAGCGGCAGAGTGGGGCGCCGAGGACACACAGTGGCCAAAGAAGAGTATTACAGTCTTCAAAAAGACTGTCTTTCACCCTAAAGATAGGGTTTCTTTTTCTTTTCAGCAGTTTTTATTGGCAAATACTACTAAAGGGGGACAGAATGGTTTTTCTTTCTTTGGTTTAAAAAAAAAAAAAAAAAAAAAAAGAAACAAACCAAGATTAATAAGGAAAGGCATTTTTTTCCCCAGAAAGGGTTTTGGGCAACAACTATTTATTTTCCCAAACACCATTAAGTAGCGGGCGTACCTCGGTATTGTACCATGGCATCTGGTTCGGAGGGTACAAAAGGTGGGGATTCCCCCAGAGGGTCCGGGGTCTCGGACAAAGTCTTACCGCTACTTTCCCCAGAAGGAGCCTTGGTGAGACCATCGGGATCTGGGGCTGGAGCTGGCACGGGTCAGTCCAACCCTAGGGTGGTCACGGACGAGGTACTGTCCACCTCTCTAAAGGAGATGGAAAAAAGAATGGAAAAAATGATAGCCAAGGCTATGCGGGGCAGAAAACGGAATAGATCTCCGTCGCCCGAGTGTGAACCCTCAGATGAGGAGGTCCCTTCCGCAGGGGAATGGGAAGACCTCTTGGACAAGGACCAAGTAGGTTCAGGGATCGAGGATCCGGGTACGGAGGAGTCTGGCGCAGCCTCCCAAGGGGAGAGCTGGTGGGTTCAAGTTTTAACAGACTTGGTCCATAGGACATTCAACTTGCCAGTACCAGATCTCCAAGTATCAACGGTCTCAGCTTTGGGCTCACTAAGAGCGCCTCAAACCAATGCGGTTTTTCCGATCCATCCTCTACTAGAGGAAGTTATGTTCCAAGATTGGGCCAAGCCAGATAGAATCTTTGTACCACCAAAGAGATTCTCTGCCTTATATCCTATGGAAGAGAAATTTTCCAAGAGATGGGCAGCCCCGGCTGTAGACGCAGCCATCTCATGTGTTAACAAATCTTTAACATGCCCTGTAGAAAACATACAGGTGTTCAAGGATCCGGTTGATAAACGCTTGGAAACGCTACTTAAAACCTCCTTCACTACTGCAAGGGCAGTAGTGCAGCCAGCTGTGGCTGCAATTGGGGTTGCGCAAGCATTATCGGATCAAGCTAAGCAGATGCTTAAACTTATTCCTGCCCAGCAGGCAGAAGAATTTTCGGACGTCCCTAGGGCCATACGCTTTACGGTAGATGCGATTAAGGATTCGATCCAGCAAGCGTCACGTCTATCATTATCCCTTATCCATATGAGAAGACTCTTATGGTTAAAGAGCTGGGAGGCAGAGCCCCCATGCAAGAAGCTCCTGGTAGGGTTCCCCTTCCATGGAGGACGACTCTTCGGAGAAGACCTGGACAAATACAACCAAGCCAATTCAAGCGGAAAAAGTACTCTTTTGCCCACCAAGAAGAAGTTTCGGGGGCCTGCGTTTAAACGACAGTACTCCCCTGGGCAGGGGCCCTCCAATACCAAACAGTATCGACGGCCTCCTGCAAGATCAAATTTTAACAAGTCGCAGGGACAGGCCGGCGCAGGCAAGAAGCAGTGGTTTCGCAAGCCAGCAAAGCCAGCCCCCAAGCCGGCCTAATGAAGGGGCGCCCCCACCCTCGAAGGTGGGGGGAAGACTGCGTCTCTTTACAGAGGTTTGGGAGGCCAGCATTCCCGACAAATGGGTACGGTCCTCCGTGGCTACAGGCTACAAACTAGACTTCCTAATGTTTCCTCCTCCTCATTTTCAGGAGTCAAGAGTACCAAACGATCCGAAGAAGGGAGCCGCATTAATAGCGGCATTGAATCATCTACTCTCTCAGGAGGTAATAGTAGAGGTACCAGTCCAAGAACAGGGGCTAGGTTTCTACTCCAACCTATTCATTATCCCAAAGCCCAACGGCGATGTCAGGCCAATTTTGGACTTAAAAATGGTAAATGCATACCTAAAGGTCCGCTCATTTCGGATGGAATCCGTGCGGTCAGCAGTTGCCGCACTTCAGAAGGACGATTTTATGGCATCCATAGACATAAAGGATGCTTACCTTCATGTTCCAGTTTACCAGCCACATCAAAGATTTCTACGCTTCTCGTGGCTCTACGTCATTTCCAATTCATGGCGCTTCCCTTCGGGTTGGCTACGGCCCCCCGGGTGTTCCCGAAGGTCCTAGCTCCAATCCTAGCCAATCCAAGGGGTCACGATCCTAGCATACCTGGACGACCTCCTAGTCATAGATCACTCGTCTCCTGGCTTGGAACGAGCAGTGGCCCTCACAGTTCAGTACCTCGAGAGGTTCGGCTGGGTCCTAAATCGAGAAAAATCAGCATTCCAGCCCACAAGGCAGTTGGAATATCTCGGCATGAGATTAGACACAGAACAACAGAGGGTGTTTCTGCCTCTGATAAAAGTCAAAGCCATCAAGGAATTAATTCTACTGGTTCTAAGCAAGAAGGAACCAACTGTTCGCCTATGTATGCGGTTACTAGGCAAGATGGTGGCCACATTCGAGGCGGTACCGTACGCCCAGAGCCACACTCGCATCCTGCAGGCAGCCATCCTGTCAGCCTGGAGCAGGAGGCCACAGGCCTTAGATATCCCTTTGCCGCTCTCATCAAGAGTCCGACAAAGTCTGTGTTGGTGGTTAGACCCTCAGAATCTACTGAAGGGGAAGTCTTTCAGCCCAGTGGCTTGGAAGATAGTAACCACAGATGCCAGCCTAACAGGCTGGGGAGCAATTTTGGATGGTTGCACTCGCCAAGGCACTTGGGCAAAGCCAGAGAAGCAGTTGCCCATCAACATCTTGGAGCTCAGAGCTGCTCGACTAGCCCTCAGGGCTTGGACGTCCAAGTTGCAGGGGTTCCCGGTGAGAATTCAATCGGACAATGCCACGGCAGTGGCATACATAAATCACCAAGGGGGAACCAAGAGTCAAGCCGCTCAGAGAGAGGTGAGCTTGATTCTCCTATGGGCAGAAGCTCATGTGCCCTGCATATCGGCAATATTTATTCCAGGAGTGGACAACCTTCAGGCGGACTTTTTAAGTCGCCAGACTCTGTTGCCGGGGGAATGGTCTCTACATCCACAGGTCTTTCAGACACTCTGCCAGAGATGGGGAGTGCCGGACGTGGACGTCATGGCATCAAGACTCAACAAGAAGCTAGACAGGTTCATATCCCGCTCAAGGGATCCGATGGCCTGCGTAACCGATGCGCTGGTTTGCCCTTGGCATCAGTTCAAACTACTTTATGTATTTCCCCCGCTCCAGTTACTACCCCGCCTGCTGCGCAGGATCAGGGTGGAGCACATACCAGTCATCCTGCTAGCTCCAGCATGGCCCAGAAGGGCATGGTATTCACTAATCCTAAAGATGGTAGTGGGAGACCCTTGGACTCTTCCTCTACGGCCAGACCTGCTATCGCAAGGTCCGATCCTCCACCCTGCCTTACGGCATCTAAATTTGACGGCCTGGAAGCTGAATCCCTGATTCTCAGGGGTAGAGGTCTGTCTCAGAAAGTAATCTCTACCCTAATCAGAGCCAGGAAACCGGTCTCTAGGGTGATTTATTACAGGGTCTGGAAGGCCTATGTAGGCTGGTGTGAGTCCAAGCGATGGCTTTCTCGCAAGTTTACCATCGATAGAGTATTACGTTTTCTCCAGCTAGGAGTGGATAAAGGACTGGCATTAAGCACAATCAAAGGACAGATTTCAGCTTTGTCAGTGTGGTTTCAGCGGCCGCTGGCCACCCACTCGCTAGTTAAGACCTTCCTTCAAGGGGTCTTACGTATTAATCCTCCAGTTAAATCCCCGCTTTGTCCGTGGGATCTAAATCTTGTTCTGTCAAGTTTACAGAAACAACCTTTTGAGCCGTTGGCTGAAATTCCTTTGGTTTTACTGACAAGGAAGTTAGTATTTTTGGTCGCCATAGTTTCCGCCAGAAGAGTATCGGAACTGGCAGCCTTATCCTGTAAGGAACCATATCTTATTTTGCATAAGGACAGGGTCGTTCTCCGCCCTCATCCTTCCTTCCTACCAAAGGTTATATCCAGTTTTCATCTAAACCAGGATTTGGTATTACCATCCTTCTTTCCTAAACCTACTTCCAGAAAGGAAGGGTTGCTGCATACCTTGGATATTGTCAGGGCCATGAAGGCCTATCTTAAAGCTACAGAGAAGATCCGGAAAACAGATGTGTTGTTCATTTTACCGGATGGGCCCAAGAAGGGGCAGGCAGCTGCAAAATCCACCATCTCGAGGTGGATTAAACAGTTAATCACTCAGGCCTACGGCTTGAAAGGGTTGCCTCCTCCGTTATCATTAAAGGCTCATTCTACTAGGGCCATGGGCGCCTCCTGGGCAGCACACCACCAGATCTCTATGGCTCAAGTTTGCAAGGCGGCAACCTGGTCTTCTGTCCACACGTTTACAAAATTCTACCAGTTGGACGTAAGAAGGAATACGGATACAGTCTTTGGGCAGGCAGTGCTGCAGGCTGCAGTTTGAGACCCTCGGATTCCGGGGGCTCCCTTTTGAGTTAAATTTAAAAAAAAAATTTTTCTCAACTAAGTTGGATTTATTATGATTTGAGTATATCTCTAAATTAAATCCTTTTGTCTTAGGAAGATGTTCTCCCTCCCCTCATTGTAAGCATTGCTTTGGGACATCCCATATAGTAATGAATATGCCGCTCTGTGTCCCGTGATGTACGATAAAGAAAAAGAGATTTTTAATACAGCTTACCTGTAAAATCTTTTTCTTGGAGTACATCACGGGACACAGAGCTCCCACCCCTCTTTTGGGGACCATTTTGGGAGGCATACTGCTTGCTACAAAACTGAGGTACTCCTCCTATGGGAGGGGGTTATATAGGGAGGGGCACTTCCTGTTTTTGAGATTGCCAGTGTCCATCACCTGAAGGTACTCCATATAACCCACATAGTAATGAATATGCCGCTCTGTGTCCCGTGATGTACTCCAAGAAAAAGATTTTACAGGTAAGCTGTATTAAAAATCTCTTTTTTTTTATTTATGAATAAGTGGATGCATGTCTGCAGCTGCTATCTGTCCGGTATGGCAACGATTTCATTTATTTTTATTTATATAATCTTTATTTTTATATTTTGTATGTAAAACATGAAAAATCACATAATTTGAGTTGAAGTACAACAAAAACCCAGCATAACTGGGGAAGCATTGGGGGGAGGGGGAACAACACATTCCATTGCAATGCCATGTCTGTGACCCCAGCATGGGCCCACATCCTCATTATAGCTCTCAACCAAGGAATTAGGGCATAACTCTGCCCCTAGGCCAGCAGGATCCCGATGGGCATTACCCCCCAGGGGGGGGGCCACAAGACCTCCTTCATACCTCAATCTAGGGGGGACACCTCTCGGGTCCCATCTGCAGCCTGCTTAGGTGTAGGCCCCACCGGGGTTTCAAGATGAGTTCTCTACCAAGTGAAACCACAAAACAAAAACAAAAAAAATGAACAAAAATTAATTAACTAAAGGGGAAACTAAACAGGTTGCAAAGAACGTGATGCACCGTAGGGTAGGTCTCCAATATTGGCCATATAGACCGTGGAGGAGGATAGACGGACAAACATCTGTAAGCAGGGTGCATGAAAGGACACCATCAGTCATGCGCATCACCACCAGCACGTCTCCTCAGCTTCAGTGAGGGCTCTAACTCCAGCAGCGCAACATCCAGGCTAGATGGCACAGGGTCCGGGTCCAGCAGTAAAGGTCCGCCACTGTGGCAACAATTTCATTTTTTAATTTGTTGTTCTGTCAGAGGTGTACTTCTGTTTTTATACATGAAATGTTTGTATTTCAATAAACCTGTTGATTCCTCTCTGATATTCTTGTTGACCTGGAGTCCCCTTTTAATTTAGCTGAGGTCCATCAGTTTCGTTTTATCCACATATTTATGAACAAAGGTCCAATGGGTAAACTTGATGATTTAGTGAGCGCAGCTGATGTAACCTTTTTGTCGTTAATTGGCAGAACTTTTTTTTTTTTTGTAGGAGATAACCTAGCATGGCTCCATTAAAAAAGGAAAGTTTGAAAAGTTTTTAGGGGCAGTAGTAAGTACTGCTGAGTTCAGAGGTCAGTATTCTGTAACCTGGAGTGCAGAAGATGCAGCGGTTACGGTGGTCAGTACAATGTAATGCACGGTTTAGGGGTCAGTGGTAAGTAGTATGTAACTGGGAATGCAGAGCACAGGCATGAGTAGTGCAGAGATCAGAAGGAAGCCAGAACTCAGAGGTTAGTAGTAAGTACCACAGAGGTCAGGGTCAGTGGAATGTAACAAACGGCAGAGGTTAGTGGTGCATAAGGGCCTGGTCACACTGGTACAGTGATTGGTGTTTTTCCCACACTGAAAGAACGCAGTGTGATTAAAATGCAGACATGCTTCATAATAACGCACTGCCCTGCTGTGTGGTGACATGAATGAAGTGAAATTAAAAAAGTGAGCTGTGTAACGTGATAACCTGCATCACACCACTCCCTGGTGAACATCACTACAGCCCAAAATGCACTTCAGCCTGCTCACTAAAATGCTCTGATTTGGGTGAATGGGCCCCAAGCCTTGGTTCACACTACTGCATGCTATCTAGGGCAACTCATTCATTTCAGTGGGCTGCCCTACCTGCGAGAAACATGAGGAAAGAATTCTCTGGCCCTTCTGGAAAATTGTCCCTAGTCACAGGGTGCTGGGCACCATGGGGTTGACTTGCTAAAGGCAAATCCACTCTGCACTACAAGTGCACTTGGAAGTGCAGTCTATGTAGATCTGAGAGGAAGCTCTGAAATGAGGGGAAGCTCCTGCTGATTTTATCATCCAATCATGTGCAAGCAAAAATGCTGTTTTTTTTGTTCCTTGCATGTCCCCCTTGGATCTACAGCGACTGCACTTCCAAGTGCACTTGTAGTGCAAAGTGGACTTACTTTTAGTAAATAACCCCCATGTGTTTTTAAGTGTGTGTGAAAACACACACAGTTTATGATGGGTGGGGTGCCATTAAGAAGTATCTACAGCCCAAGCCATTTACCAATTCCCCTTCTCAGACAGCTACCACAATAAAACAAAATACATTTGCATATCTCTGGCATCGCAGCCTTTTAGAACACTGCCAGCCCAGCACTAAGGAGCTGTCATGCGCCTGCTGTCTTGCGCCTGCTGTCTCCTGTGGCACTGACCCCCTGAAGTTACCCATTTTGCAGCACCTCTTTCCTTAGTCTCTACTGTGGCTGCTTTAACACAGACACTGCTCTGGCATCTGCTGTGCGTGGGACTCTGCTCCCTGATTGGTGTTGAGTCTCCTGTTCCCATCTGGCCCGCCCCTTACCTAGTACTTGCATTGGCTGTAATTTACAATGCCCCTGTGATCTGAGATATGGCAGGGGCGCTCAGGAGCCGCGTCGTGGTTGCGGTCTACTTGTCAGGTGGTAGCGTTTGATAGGTTGCTGACCCGGGGCTTGGAGGATAAAAAAAAAAAAAAAAGATTGTAGTCACCACATCTAAGGAAATTGGTAAGCTGCAGTATACATATTTTTCATTTTTTGGGTTTAATAAGATAGTATTGAAGCCAGAGGATTAGAATGACAGATAACTAGCACTTTCTGCATGGACACCCCTGCATTAGCACAGGTTTGCTTTGCGAATAAATGTGCACTTGCTTAAGTACATCTGTATTTTTCCTTCAGGGGAACCTTCCGCTTTGAGCGACCTGATGGATCACACTTTGATGTCAGGATTCCTCCTTTCTCTCTGGAGAGTAACAAGGATGAAAAGACGCCCCCATCTGGTCTTCATTGGTAGTGATGTTGCACAGCCTTGACTGAAAAGCACTTTGTTGAACTGTTCTCATCAGACTGTTGTGTCTCAGACTATGAACAGGAAGCTATTTGTCATATCCCTATCCTCGGACATCCCTTTTTGTTTAGTTTGAGATGAGGATGTGTGTCCCTCCCCCTCCTGAATACTGACGTTGCTGCTTTATATTTAATTTCCTACACTGCAGGTATTGTCCCGATCACACGTCCTCCTGAAACAGCAGAGCCTTTGGGGAATTTTTTTTTTTTTCTTTTGAATAAAGTAATACATTTCTTGATGTGACTGTTGTAATTTTCTTAGAGTGTAGCATTTGATAATCACTGCATAATGTAAGATGGCATAGCCTTGACGTTAACTGATGACAATATTCAGTGCCTTATCCCTATAAGAATTGTTAATCTGCATATTTTGATTTTGGGTTTATTATCACTTAAATTTAAAGTCTAACTCCATCTTTCCTTCCACTGTAGCTTGGACAAAGCTGGCCCATATGAAATGTTTCCTTTACTAATTACTGTGCCTGCTCTGTATAAACTGCATGTAGCATCAGGTATGTACAGCATCCAGCACTGTTCTCTGGCAGCAGTGTCAAGACAAAGAATCCCTGTCTACTGCCAGATAAAAATGGAGTCAGGCTGAGTGCTTCTTATCCATTCAAAGGAAGCCTTGTATTTTTATCAGTGAATACAAGGCCTCCTGTCATTGGCTGTGGTGGAGAGGTGGGCAGACAACTTCACAATCTCCACCTCAACCATTCAAAGAACGCTTTTTATTGATTGATAAAAATCAAGGTGGATTTGATTTAAATCCAGTTGATTTAAATCGCTAGTAAAATTGAAAAAAGGCTGATTTAAAAGGGCAACTGTCGTCTGTCCTGCAGCAGCTCCTCCGACCTGCTGTTGACTCGCTGACAGTCTCATTCGCTTTAGCAGGAGGGCCGGTGACGTGGCAGTGACACAAGGTGAAGGATGTGGCGGCAGCAGGTGAGTGGATGCCCACTAAGGGGTGCTGCCAGGATGGATCTGAAATGACCGGTGCTCTTTAAATGTAAGGACTTATTATTGCTGGTAGTTAGAATCTTTAATATTTACAAACAAAATTAAGGTTTCCTATTTAGAATAATAAGCTGTCAAGTCAGTAAAACAGCGATCGATATCAGAACTGATTCAATCATATAGTTTGTAGTGTACAAACTTTGGTTTTATCTCATGGTTACTGCAAAATTGTGTGAATGCATCCATGCAGTGCATGTGATCTCTCGGCTTTCATTGAATGAGTTTTTACCAAAAATGTAAATATTGCACAATATCTTATGCTACATAACAAAGCTCCATTTAATGCTGAATAAACGAAATAATGTATCTTAACCACTTGCCCACCGGGTTAATTTTGGCACTTCTCTCCTTCATGTAAACATTAATCAGAACCCCCAAACATTATATAATTTTTTTTAAGCAGACACTCTAGGGAATAAAATGGCGGTCATTGCAACTTTTTTTCTCGCACGGTATTTGCGCAATAATTTCTCAAACGCCTTTTTTTGGAAAAAAAACTTTCATGAATTAAAAAATAACAAAACCGTAAAGTTAGCCCAATTTTTTTTGTATAATGTGAAAGATTATGTTATGCCGAGTAAATAGATACCTAACATGTCACGCTTTAAAATTGCGCACATCCCTTGTAATAGGAATCAGTGTGACAGGTCCTCTTTATGGAGAGATGTGGGGTCAATAAGACCCCACATCTCTCCTCCAGGCTTACAAGCATGAAATCGGTGAAAAAAGAATCACCGATCACATGCCGACAGCCGCGATTGCTGCTTTGTTTACTTCCAGGTACCGGGCGTGACGTCATAACGTCGCGCCTGGTCCTCGGACGGTAATAGAGATGACTGTGACCGTCTGGTCACCAGTCATCTCTATGGTTCTGCAGCGGACGCCGACCGATTCGCTCTCCAGGCCCCCGATGGCACAGGAGAGCCCGGAGAAGCACCTGATGGCGGCGGCGTCCCTTCCCGCTGCCTATAAGAACGATCAAGCGGTGGAACCGCCGCTTTGATCGTTCTTATGGTACAGAGAATCGGCGGCTGAAGACGGGGATATCTGAATGATGCCTGTAGCTGCAGGCATTATTGAGATATCACCGCTCAAAGTGGAGGACGTCCCAGGGACGTCCTTGGTGGGCAAGTGGCTAAAGCGGATGTCCGCTGAAAAAAAAATATTAAAAGCCAGCAGCTACAAATACTGCAGCTGCTGACTTTTAATATTAGGACACTTGCCTGTCCTGGAGTCCAGCGCCGTCTGCAGCAGAGGACGAGCGATTGCTCGTCACTCTGCTGCCCCCCGCCATCCTCGGTGAGGGAACCAGGAAGTCAAGCTCTCCGGCCTCACTGCCCGGTTCCCTATGGCGCATGCGCGAGTCGTGCTACGCCTGCCGATTGGCTCCCGCTGTGTACTGGGAGCCGAGTATTCGCAGAACAGGGCGGGGGACGGGAGGTGACGTCATGCCCGCAGTCTGCCCGAGACTGTGTGGCCGGAAGTGGGTGCAAATACCTGTCTTTAGACAGGTATCTGCACCCCCTTCCCCCCTGAAAGGTGTCAAATGTGACACCGGAGAGGGGGAGGGTTCCGATCAGCGGGAGTTCCACTTTAGGGTGGAGCTCTGCTTTAAATAGAAAACTATCTTTAGATTTTTGCTCCAAACGCATTTTATTAAAATTTATTTGCTACAAATTCAAGAAATCTATTTTTACATTTTTTTTTTTTAAAAAGTCTCATTTTCTTTTTAAATCATTGATTTATATCCACCCTGATAAAAATACAAGGCTTCCTCTGCACGCAGCCTGACTTCTAGAACAGAGCTCTGCATATTGGAGAAAAAAGTTTGGGCCAGCTTGATCCAAAAAATAAATAAAGTGAAAAGATGGAGTTAGGCTTTGAATAGAGTTAAAATTGAAACACATGTGCAAATGAAATTATGTGGCATTAAAGTGATTGTAAAAATCCCCCCCCCCTAATAAAAATAACATATGTTATACTTCATCTGTTGCAGTAGATATGCACAGGGCAGCCGGAATCCTCCCCTTCTTGGGTCCCTCTTTATTACTCCTGGCCCCTTCTTCAGTGCCCCCACAGCAAGCACCTTGCTATGGGGGCACACGACCCGAGCTCCCTATGTCCGTTCAGAAATGGAGCCCCCCCCAGCCAATTGTGCAGTGGACAGAGGGACCTCCGGTAAATGTTAGGGGGGCTGTGCTGCTACACACAGGTGGCTTTTTATCTTTTTGAGATAAAAATGTTTTTTTTTTAAGTGTGTGTGTACCACCTCCAAATCTGTATAATTTGGTCATCAAGTGCTAGATTTGGATTAGCGCCTACTAGAGTGATGTCAGATGGTTTGAAAGACAGCTCTGCATTTGCCCAACATTTTTATTAAGCAAAGTAGAAGTATACATTCCAGCAAGTGTATTTTCCACAGGGATAAATGCTACCATGTAATAAATATCACTATGACCAATGAAAACCACAGAAGTGTGTATGTCCCCTAATGCTGGAATAAGTAGAATGTGGTTTTAGGCCTGGTTCACACCTATACATTTTTTGTATATATTTTTTTTTTTTTTTTGTCCATTTTCTGTTTTGCTGAAACACACTACAGTCCATTTAACATGGTTCCCTATGGATGTAGTTCACATCTGTGCATTTTATGGAATGGGCCAGGGACTTTTGTTTCTGGTTTTTGGTTCCATAGACTTCAATGGATCAAAAGCGTGTATTGCAAAATGCATCTGCAATAGGCAACCTGCATAGGTGTGAATCAGTATTTGTAGACCTTTTCATCCCACCCATTGGTTAAACACAAGTTAGTGGGCACGCAGCATGTTCTATTCATGTGCTCCCATGCAGAGTGTAAATAGGCCTAACAGTCCAAAGAATTCAAATTCTTGTTTGAAACTGGAAAAATGTGTTCTTCCGATTTTTTTAAGTGGATGGTGGGATTACCTGCTCTCAGTTGATTCCTCCCTCTATGCTGCTCAGTGTGTTTTGTTTCCTCCCTTCCAGTGAAGCCTGTCATGTTGGGTCTCCTTGAGCCTCTCCCCCCTGCACTGTAATGGCTATCAGCTGACTTTCTTCTTCAGTGAAGGGGGCTTTAGCCACAATGCAGGCTCTGCCTCTGTGTTTCTCCCTGAGAGGCATAGCACTGCATGGAGCGGAGCGACGGATGACGTTATCAACAATCAATTCGACTGACTCGCAGCATTGTGAAAGTCTGAGTCGCAATGCATCGATCCTGCGATTTTTAGTCAACACCCCTGGTGCATGCTAAATAAATCAAACTGAGTGAACAAAAATAAATAAATCTATCCCCAAGTGAATAAATGAAAAACCAGTGACAGGTACAATCACGAGAGTCCAGTTGATGAACAGTCCGTAAGTAGTGATCAACAGTTCATGAAATAGTGATCCCCAAACAGTGATATTCAATCACGGGAAAAAATGTAAAACGATGGTTATCCAGTGCACAAACTGTCAGCATCCAGAAATTGTGAAGAAAGGAAAAACCTCCACCATAAGTAATAGCAGCCTCTTACCGACTGATATTGATCTCTAGTTAGAAGATCACATACGCTTTAGAGGTTGATAATCCATACAGCTTTCCACCAGGGGAATCCTCCATGCAGATAGTCACATCCAGTGCATATATCGATCATTGCAGCCTTACTGTGCCAAACCATGTCTCACCAGTCAGTGTGTGCATCGGGATCTCCTGCTCCTGCTGTGTCAGAAGCTCACTGAAAAGTTCTGGTGCGCTGTGAAAGTAGTCCCGCCCTCCTCCTAGACTAGCTCATGTGATAGACAGAACTACTTACAGACTGTTCATCAATTGGACTCTAATGATTATACCTGTCACTGGTTTTTCATTTATTCACTTGGGTAGCCAGCATGCACGGAATCCAGGAAGAACAGACCCTGCAGCTTCAAATGCACACGCTGTGCAGGAACTATACAAAGTAAGAAAACAATGCTGCACAAATAGAAAACTGGGTATATAGTTTACAGCATACCTTTGTTACATTGCACGAGGCATGAGTATTCTAGGCCTTTTTTTTATCTTAACCACTTAAGGACCGCTGCACGACAATATACGTCGGCAGACTGGCACGACTGGGCACATCAACGTATATGTACGTTGCTCTTTAAGCCCAGCCGTGGGGTCGCGGGCGCGCTCCCGCAACCCGGTCCGAAGCTCTGTGACCGCGAGACCCGATCGCCGCTGGAGTCCCACGATCAGTCCCCGGAGCTGAAGAACGGGGAGAGCTGTATGTAAACACAGCTTCCCCGTTCTTCACTGTGGCGGCGTCATCGATCGTGTGATCCCTCTTATAGGGGGACACAATCGATGACGTCACACCTACAGCCACACCCCCTTACAGTTGTAACCACACTTCAGGTCACACATAACCCCATCAGTGCCCCCTGTGGTTAACTCCCAAACTGCAACTGTTATTTCCACAGTAAACAATGCATTTTAAATGCATTTTTTGCTGTGAAAATGACAATGGTCCCAAAAAGGTGTCAAAATTGTCCGAAGTGTCCGCCATAATGTTGCAGTCACAAAAAAAAAAAAAAAACGCTGATCGTCAACATTAGTAGTAAAAAAAATAATAATAAGAAAGCAATAAAACTATCCCCTATTTTGTAAACGCTATAAATTTTGCGCAAACCAACCGATAAACGCTTATTGTGATTTTTTTTTTACCAAAAATAGGTAGAAGAATACGTATCGGCCTAAAATGAGGAAAAAAAAGTTTTTTTATATATTTTTGGGGATATTTATTATAGCAAAAAGTAAAAAATATTGCATTTTTTTCAAAATTGTCGCTCTATTTTTGTTTATAGCGCAAAAAATAAAAAACGCAGAGGTGATCAAATACCACCGAAAGAAAGCTCTATTTGTGGGAAAAAAAGGACGTCAATTTTGTTTGGGAACCACGTCGCACGAACGCGCAATTGTCAGTTTAAGCAACGCAGTGCCGATTTGCAAAAAGGGGCCTGGTCCTTTAGCTGCATTTTGGTCCGGGGCTTAAGTGGTTAAAAGTCATATTTTGCCTGTTACTCTGCTTTATTGCATAAAGGTGAAAAACCCTGAGTTTACAACCCCTTTTAGGATGGGTTCACACCTATGCGAATTGGATGAGGGTTTCACCACATCGAATTCACATAGCAGGAGAATGTGACAGGCTCTCTATGGAGCTTGTTCACATATCTCTGGGGCGGCTGCGTAGCACACTACACAGAAATGCTGTGCGTCTTTGGCTTTGTTTTAGGGCCAAATTCAGGCACACATTCGACCTTGAAATGGAGAACGCATACCGTTCCTGTGCGATCTGCGGCTGGTTTAGGTGTGAACCAAGCCTAAACGCTAAACCATTTTCTGACACTTGTTGCTCGCTCACTGCTCACGAGATTGCCAACCACTTCAAAAACAAGATTGATGCAATTTGTGGGGACATCTCCTCTGCACAGACATACAAATCCACTCTCAACACTCCTCTTTTGACCTTGCTTCTACCGAAGAAGTCTCTAAAGTTTTCTCTGAAGCCCACCTTACCACCTGTCCCCTCACATCTACTACAGTCACCCTCCTCTTCTATCTTTTGCTCCCTCACATCTTCAATCTCTCCCTCTCTACTGGCACCTTCCCCTCCCCTCTAAAACATGCCCTGGTGTCAGGAAAGGTTCCATCCGCTGGTGATATTTAATATTATTGTTTGGCTCACAGTACTGCGTTTCACCAGCAGGTGTCTCCTGGCAGTTTGGAACTGTCAGGAGAACTTCTCCCTGCTGGTGTTATATCACCTTTGGGACGTAGTACTGGTCTCCACCAGCGGATGGATCCTGGCAGTGTGGAGCGTACGGCTCTTGCTGCGCTCAGGTGTGACTTGAACCTAATCACTGACACCTCTACTTATACCCGGCGAGTACAAGCATACCTCGCCTTGGTATCTATCTATCTTTCTGACCCTGAAATCCTGACCCAACTCGATCCAATCTGATCCTTATCCCAAACCCTTCCTGGACCTGTCCCGTCTGTATCCTGGTTTCCTTTGGATCCCTGCCCCGCAGCCTATCCATCCTTGCTCTCCCTATCCGTCTGGCTCCTTGTCCCCCATCCTGCTGATATCCCCTGGTGTATGGCCTGGCTTGTTACGTTTACGGTATCTCCCCTGTATTTGTATATATTATTTGTTGTGGGTTGTGCACTGGTTGTTTTCACTTGTTTGTCACCTTTTTAATAAATACCTTTTTCTTTCACTTATATGCGTTCCTGGTCTCCTCTATGCAGTCACACAGTCTGGTCTACTAGCTTCCTTGACACCTGGCCACCCCATACTTAAAAAGCCCTCACTGGATCCCAGCAGCCTAAGACCCATCTCCTTGTTCCTGTTTGCGTCAAAACTTTTAGAATACTGTGGGCCAGATTCACATACAAATGGACAGGCGCAGCGGATCAGAGCTACACTACGCCGCCGTATCTTACCTGGCTTTAAGTCAAATCCTCAACGATTTCGCGCCGTAAGTTACGGCGGCGTAGTGTATTTCTGGCGGCGGAATTCAAATCTGCGGGTAGGGGGCGCGATTCATTTAAATGAAGCGCGTCCCCGCGCCGAATGAACTGCGCATGCTCCGTTTCGAAATTTCCCGCCGTGCTTTGCGCGAAATGACGTTGCACCGACGTCATTTTTTTAACATAGACGTGAGTTACGTCCTTTCCTATTCACGGACGACTTACGCAAAAAAAAAAAAATTCAAATGTTGACGCGGGAACGACGGCCATACTTAACATGGCAAGTCTATCTATACGCAGCTTTAACTATACGCCGGGAAAAGCCGACTAGCGACGATGTAAGAGAATGCGACGGCTGCGCGTACCTTCGTGGATCGAGGGAAAAAGCTAATTAGCATACCCGACGCGGAAAACGACGCGCACTCCACCCAGCGGGCGCCGAAGTATTGCACCTACGATCCGAAGGCGTACGAAGCCGTACGCCTGTCGGTTTGAAGCCAGAAGCCGTCATATCTTGGTTTGAGGATTCAAACTAAAGATACGACGCGGCAAATTTGATAGTACGCCGGCGTATCAGTAGGTACGTCGGCGTATCAGTAGATACGCCGGCGTACTCGCTCTGTGAATCTGGCCCTTAGTCTACAACCGTCTTAGCTTCTACTTCACTGACAACAACCTTCTTGACCCCTTACACTCTGGTTTTCGAATGCTACACCACTTTGGAACTGCCCTACTGAAACTCACTAATGACCTACTAACTGCTAAAACCAATGGCCACTACTTCATACTCATACTACTCGACCTCTCTGCATCCTTTAATACTGTTGATCATCCCTCCTCCTCCTCAAAAAAACTCCACTCTCTTGGCCTTCAAGACTCTGATCTATCCTGGCTCTCCTACCTATCACAGCGCTCTTCAGTGTGGACCTATAACTCTGTTTCCTCCTCTCTACTTCCTCTTTCTGTAGGGGTACCTCAAAGTTCTGTCCTCTGACCCATTTTCTCCATTTACACCTCTTCCCTTGGTCTGGTAATAAACTCCCGTGGCTTTCAGTACCACCTCTATGCTCACGATACACAAATCTATCTCTACTCCTCACCTCACTCTTTCAATCTCTCGCATTATTGACATATCATCATGGATGTCACACCACTTCCTCAAACTCAATGGCCCAGATTCAGGTAGCAATTGCGTCTGCGTAACCATAGTTACGCAGCGCAATTGCTTACTTGCGCCGGCGTTTCAAATGCTCCTGATTCAGGAACCTCGATACGCCAACTGCAGCCTAAGATATGACTGGCATAAGGCTCTTACGCCAGTCATATCGTAGGCTGCATTCTTACGATGGCCGCTAGGGGGCGTTCCCGTAGTGGTCAGCATTTAGTATGCAAATTGCATACTAACGCCGATTCACTACCCTACGCGAGCCCTGCGTACGCAGTTTACGTCGTTTACGTTCGTCGGGTTTCGCGTAAGGCTGCTCCTGCTAATAGCAGGGGCAGCCAATGCTACGTATACCCGTCGTTCCCGCGTCGCGAAGTTTAAATTTTACGTCGTTTGCGTAAGTGAATCGTGAATGGCGCTGGACGCCATTTACATTCACTTTGAAGCAAATGACGTCCTTGCGACGTCATTTGCCGCAATGCACGTCGGGAAAGTTTCCCGACGGAGTATGAGCACTACGTTTGGCGCGGGAACGCGCCTAATTTAAATGATCCACGCCCCCTACGGGATCATTTAAATTACGCGCACTTACGCCAGGCATTTTTGAGGGGCGCCTACGCAAATTACGTGGCTACTGCTTCGTGAATGAAGCGTAGCGCAGATAATTTGCGGGGGCGCAGGGCAAAAACGGGACGCTGCGCCTCCGTAAGAAGTGCGCAGCGGTACCTGAATCTGGCCCAGTCTTTCTAAACCAAGCTCAGAATTTTTCCTCCAGTCCATGCACCCCTCCGACTTCTCCATCAAGATCAATATTACAACCATCAGTCCCTCCCCTCATGCCAAAGTACTAGGTGTATACCTAGACTCTGACCTTTGACTAGAGCTGCACGATTCTGGCTAAAATGAGAATCACAATTTGTTTGCTCAGAATGAAGATCACGATTCTTACGGTGTATTTTTTCCCAAAAGATTGCTTTTGAAAGACAGCTGTGCAAATACAGTGTGACATAAAAGATTGCAACAACCGCCATTTTATTCCCTATGGTCTTTGTTAAAAAATTATATATATATGTTTGGGGGTTCCAAGTAATTTTCTAGCAAAATATACAGATTTTAACTGTAAGAAACAAATGTCAAAAAAAGGTTTAGTCTTTAAGGGGTTAAACTCCCCTTATTTACACACAGAAGTTCATCCCTTTGATCTAAGAATGAAAAGTTACAAAGTTTCTAGTTATCTACCAGCATAGACAATGTTGTGAAAAACTTGGCAGGCTGCCTGTTTTTTTTTCTTTTGACAGCTGAGTGAGCAGAGAACTCTCTACACTTGTTACATCACAGGTGTCAAACGCAAGGCCTGTGGGCCGAATCGGGCCCTCCAGGCCATTTCATGTGGCCCTCACACCCCCCTTGTCTTTGCCCCCACCTGGTCTCAGCAGTCAGCAGCAGAGAAGACAGGACTCCACCTGATCCTGCACTTCTATCTCCAGCCCTCCTAACAGCAGCACAAGGCAAGGGGGTGCACTGATGTAGGGGATAGTGGGGGGAAGCTCAACTTCTGATGTAAGGGGGGCTCTTCACATCCATAATGCTGATGTGGCCCGCAGGTAAATGGAGTTTGACACAGATAGTGATTGACATGATGATAAACACTCCCCCCCCCCACGTCGCATAAGGAGCGTCACGAGTTGCCGAAAGAAGCCAAACGTTGAGTCGGCGCTATACGGCGCCTGCGCACTGACGTTCGGCTTCTTTCGGCAACTCGTGATGCTCCTTATGCGACAGGGGGGGTAGTGTTTGTCATCATGTCAATCACTAACTGCTGCATAGGAACGCCCACCCCCGCGGGATTCACTACCCGGAAGCCGGCTAAGAAAATAGCTTTACAAGGTATGTACAGCAAATAAAATAAAAAAATGTCGGTAGTGAGCTGGATGTAATGTTAGAAATGTGTTTTTAGGGTGAACCCCCGCTTTAAGAGTTCAGCTTAGACAGGAGGGGCACAGCTTAACCGGTTAACGCCCGCCGCATGTATATGTACGTCCACAGAATGGCACGTACAGGCATATGGGCGTACATGTAAGTCCCCGCCTTTCCTGGGGTCGGGGGTCCGATCGGGACCCCCCCCGGTACATGCGGCGGTTGGAAATCCGCGGGGAGCGATCCGGGACGAGGGCGCGGCTATTCGTTTCTAGCCGCCCCCTCGCGATCGCTCCCCGGAGCTGAAGAACGGGGAGAGACGTATGTAAACACGGCTTCCCCGTGCTTCACTGTGGCGGCTGCATCGATCGAGTCATCCCTTTTATAGGGAGACTCGATCGATGACATCAGACCTACAGCCACACCCCCCTACAGTTGTAAACACACACTAGGTGAACCCTAACTCCTTCAGCGCCCCCCACCAACTTAACTCCCAAACTGCAACTGTCATTTTCACAATAAACAATGCAATTGAAAGGCATTTTTTGCTGTGAAAATGACAATGGTCCCAAAAATGTGTCAAAATTGTCCGAAGTGTCCGCCATAATGTCGCAGTCACGAAAAAAAATCGCTGATCACCGCCATTAGTAGTAAAAAATAAATAAATAATAAAACTATCCCCTATTTTGTAAACGCTATAAATTTTGTGCAAACCAATCGATAAACGCTTATTGCGATTTTTTTTACCAAAAAATAGGTAGAAGAATACGTATCGGCCTAAACTGAGGAAAAAAAAATGTTTTATATGTTTTTGGGGGATATTTATTATAGCAAAAAGTAAAAAATATTGCATTTTTTTCAAAATTGTTGCTCTATTTTTGTTTTTAGCGCAAAAAATAAAAACCGCAGAGGTGGTCAAATACCACAAAAAGAAAGCTCTATTTGTGGGAAAAAAAGGACGTCAATTTTGTTTGGGAGCCACGTCGCACGACCGCGCAATTGTCTGTTAAAGCGACGCAGTGCCGAATCGCAAAACCTGGCCTGGGCCTTTAGCTGCATAAAGGTCCTGGGCTTAAGTGGTTAAAGACACAGAACAATGATAAACCAAGTTATGATCGCAGATAAATGATAATAATCACATAGTGTAACACAACATTGTTGGCACTCCTTTGGCCATGATCCGTATCCCTTAGCAATAGGAGCAGCTCTGCACTTCTGGGTCTCTATTCCTGTACATAGGTATGAAAGAGAAAGAATAAATTGAAGTGCATGCATGGAGTCTGTGATAGGTGCACAGCGGGACCCCCTACCGTTACTTGGAGTGAGGTTGTGATACTTTGGACAGGTGAAGAGGACAAGGGCTCTGTGTGTCCCTTCTAAATTCACAAGTAACCATGGTAATGTTTAGTACATCAAGAGGGCGTCTATTAGTGTTCCTTCAAGTTTATCATCTATGGATCTTGAGCATGGCTCAAGTAAAGGTACCTCATGTGCACACTAGTGGCCCTGTATAAAGTGTCTAGCATAGCCCAGAAGAACCCACCCCGGGGTAGGCCTCTTATGTGACCCTTGCTTGGCACCAAATGAGAAGGGAAACATAGAGGATGTGACAACCACCCAATCACCTTCACCTGCCCCTGCCCCACATACTGTCATGTAGCTCTCGGGCCGGCCAGAAGGGAGTAAAGAGGCACCCTTAATAAAAAAGTAAATGAAGAGCACAACGCATGAAGCTAATGAGGAGGGTAAACATGGGGCTACAACAGAAGGTAGGTCCAGGGCAAAACCAGCCCCTAAAGAGAATAAGGCTACCACCGGGGCACTGACCATACGATGAGTTGGGCAGGACGTGGGTTCCCTGCATGTCAGGTATGGGGGTCCAGGTACCATTCCTCTTATGGATAATAATGAATATGAAGATACCCTGAGTCCTGGGATGCACATAACGGGGGGTGGGTGGCAGTTTGGCATGACCTTGGATGGCCTTGTCCCGACACTGAGAACCAGGGGGGACACTATCATTATGGATGACCATCAACTAACTACGCAAATTGTTTGGGGTACTTCTAACTAGGGTTGTCCGATACCACTTTTTTGAGACCGAGTACAAGTACCGATACTTTTTTTCAAGTACTCGCCGATACCGATTAACGATACTTTTTTTAATGTCATATGACAGTATTTTTTTTTACATTTTTTTTGTGTTTTTTAGGGGGGGGTGGGTGGATTGTCAGTGTGTTTTTTTTTTTTATTATTATTTACATTTTATTTTTATATATTTTTTAAAAAAAATATTTATTGCAATTTTTTTTTTTTTTTTAATCAGCCCTGTTGGGGGTCTTTGGAGAGATATCAGGGGTCTTAACAGACCTCTGACATCTCCCCTTTAAGACAGAGAACGGGACTAAGGACACATATTCCCCAGTCCCTTTCTCAGCTGCATTGGAAATGAATGGACAGGAGACAGAGGCTCCTATCCAGAGCACTGAGGGGGAAGCAGCAGCACGGAGGGGGGACACGGAACATGGAGGGGGGAGAACAGAACAGAGGACAGCTGCGGCACGGCACGGAGGGGGAGAACAGAACGAAAGACAGCTGCGGCATGGCACGGAGGGGGAGAACAGAACGAAAGACAGCTGCGGCACGGCATGGAGGGGGAGAACAGAACGGAGGACAGCTGCGGCACGGCACGGAGGGGGAGAACAGAACGAAAGACAGCTGCGGCACGGCACGGAGGGGGAGAACAGAACGAAAGACAGCTGCGGCACGGCATGGAGGGGGAGAACAGAACGGAGGACAGCTGCGGCACGGCACGGAGGGGGAGAACAGAACGAAAGACAGCTGCGGCACGGCATGGAGGGGGAGAACAGAACGGAGGACAGCTGCGGCACGGCACGGAGGGGGAGAACAGAATGGAGGACAGCTGCGGCACGGCACGGAGGGGGAGAACAGAACGGAGGACAGCTGCGGCACGGCACGGAGGGGGAGAACAGAACGAAAGACAGCTGCGGCACGGCATGGAGGGGGAGAACAGAACGGAGGACAGCTGCGGCACGGCACGGAGGGGGAGAACAGAACGAAAGACAGCTGCGGCACGGCATGGAGGGGGAGAACAGAACGGAGGACAGCTGCGGCACGGCACGGAGGGGGAGAACAGAAAGGAGGACAGCTGCGGCACGGCACGGAGGGGGAGAACAGAACGGAGGACAGCTGCGGCACGGCACGGAGGGGGAGAACAGAACGGAGGACAGCTGCGGCACGGCACGGAGGGGGAGAACAGAACGAAAGACAGCTGCGGCACGGCACGGAGGGGGAGAACAGAACGGAGGACAGCTGCGGCACGGCACGGAGGGGGAGAACAGAACGGAGGACAGCTGCGGCACGGCACGGAGGGGGAGAACAGAACGAAAGACAGCTGCGGCACGGCATGGAGGGGGAGAACAGAACAGAGGACAGCTGCGGCACGGCACGGAGGGGGAGAACAGAACGAAAGACAGCTGCGGCACGGCACGGAGGGGGAGAACAGAACGAAAGACAGCTGCGGCACGGCATGGAGGGGGAGAACAGAACGGAGGACAGCTGCGGCACGGCACGGAGGGGGAGAACAGAACGGAGGACAGCTGCGGCACGGCACGGAGGGGGAGAACAGAACGGAGGACAGCTGCGGCACGGCACGGAGGGGGAGAACAGAACGAAAGACAGCTGCAGCACGGCATGGAGGGGGAGAACAGAACGGAGGACAGCTGCGGCACGGAGGGGGAGAACAGAACGGAGGACAGCTGCGGCACGGCACGGAGGGGGAGAACAGAACGGAGGACAGCTGCGGCACGGAACGGAGGGGGAGAACAGAACGAAAGACAGCTGCGGCACGGCACGGAGGGGGAGAACAGAACGAAAGACAGCTGCGGCACGGCACGGAGGGGGAGAACAGAACGGAGGACAGCTGCGGCACGCCACGGAGGGGGAGAACAGAACGGAGGACAGCTGCGGAATGGCACGGAGGGGGAGAACAGAACGGAGGACAGCTGCGGCATGGCACGGAGGGGGAGAACAGAACGGAGGACAGCTGCGGCATGGCACGGAGGGGGAGAACAGAACGGAGGACAGCTGCGGCACGGAGGGGGTAAGCAGAATGGCAGCGGCACGGCACGGAGGGGGTAAGCAGAATGGCAGCGGCCACGGAGGGGCGGAGGGGGGGGACACAGGAGCATGGAGAAATAGAGCAGACGGGCAGCGGCACGGAGGGGGGACACGGAGCATGGAGGGAGTAAGCAGAATGGCAGCGGCACGGAGGGGGGGGGGAACAGGAGCATGGAGGAAGAGAGCAGAACAGATGGGGGAACTGGAGATGGATACAGGGAAAGTCAGGTATCGGGTAAAGTAACAGAGCATTTTCCCCACAAGTACTCGGGGAAATGCTTGGTATCGGTCCCGATACCGATACTAGTATCGGGACAACCTTACTCCTAACATTCCCCTACAAACTCCCATGCGGAAGGGGGGGGGGAATAACCTTGCGCTCTATTTGGCATGCATACAAGTATCAGACCCTATCGGTTATAGTCCCTTGTTATCTCATTATATGCAATCTGATGAGCAATCCTGTTTTCCACTTTCCTAAACAAAATTAACCACTTCAGCCCCGGAAGGATTTATCTCCTTAAAGCGGAGGTCCACCCTAAAAAAAAAAAAAAAAAAAAAAAAAAAAAAAAGGCTACAAAAAATTTGAAAAAAATAAATAAATTATACTTACCAGAAGTGGCTGTTACTAGGCAGATCTCCTAATCTGCCTCTTCCTTGTCCGCGGTGGTCTTCTTTCTTCTCCTTTTCCTGCCGCCTCCTTGGAAATGGGGAGCAGTGTCTTCTGGGACCTTGTGTGTGTCTCAGGAGACATCCGACCATTCACATAGCGCCGCACCGCTCGCGCATGCGCAGTAGGGAATCGTGCAGTGAAGCCGCAACGTTTCACTTCCTGATTCCCTCACCGCGGATGGTGGCGGTGCAGCCGAGACCCGAGCGATTGCTCGGCTTTGGCTGCCGATATCGCGGGCACCCTGGACAGGTAAGTGTCCTTATTAAAAGTCAGCAGCTACAGTATTTTTAGCTGCTGACTTTTATTTTTAATTTTTAAGCCGGACCTTCGCTTTAATGATCAGGCCATGTTTTACGATACGGCACTGCAACGCTTTAAGTGACAATTGTGCGGTCATGCGACGTTGTACACAAACAAATTCGCCCTTTCCCCCCCCCCCCCCACAAATAGAGCTTTCTTGTGTTGGTATTTGTTCATCTCTGTGGTTTTTATTTTTGGCACTATAAACAACATTTTTAAAAATATATATATATATATTTGTTTACTTTTTTCTATAATAAATATCCAAAAATGAATAAATAAACGTCTTCATCAGTTTAGGGCGATATGTATTATTCGACATATTTTTGGTAAAAAAAAAATTGTAATAAGCGTATGTTGATCGGTTTGTCCAAAAGTTATAGCCTCTACAAAATAGGGGATACATTTATGTCATTTTTATTAAAACATTTTTTATTTTTTTACTAGTAATGGCAGTGATCAGCAATTTTTAGTGGGACTGCAACATTGTGGCGGACAGATTGGACACTTTTATACAGTGATCAGAGCTTAAAATAGCCACTGATCACTATGTAAATGGCCCTGGCAGGGAAGGGGTTAACACTAGGGGGCGATCAAAGGGTTACGTTTTCCCTAGGGAGGTGTTTCTAACTGTGGGGGAAGGGGACTGACTGGAGGAGGAGAGAGATCGCTTTTCCTGATCACTAGGAACAAACAATCTCTACTCCCGTCAGAACGGGGATCTGTTTGTTTACATTGACAGATCCCCGTTCTGACCCTCCTCGCGGAGCGATCACGGGTGGCCGGCGGACATTGCGGCCTCCAGCCGTGTGCATCGGCTCCAGTGACACGTCTTCTATTACTCTTAAAGCGGCTGACGCACAGCTACGGCGATTTGCGCACCCGTGTCAACCTGCCGGTGGCTGGTCGGCAAGCGGTTAAAGTAGAACTAAAGGCAAATAACTTAAAATAAATACATTTGGGAGTGAGAGTTATAACTCCTGTCAGGTTTTTTGCCACCTGTGTCCCGTTGGGGAGATTGCCCTTCACTTCCTGTCCCATACCCAAAACAGGAAGTTAGAGAAAATCCCTGCAAAGTGACAGAATCCCTGTTAGTCACCAGAAAACGCTTGGTGATAATGGTAAACATGGCAAGTGGGATGAATCTTCATAAGTGGGGGCACGTACAGCAATAAAAACCTGACGAGAGATTATAAGCCTTCTCCACTCTATCCACAATGTACAATGCCCAGTGACAAGCCGTACATCCTGGGACACACATCTGCGCATGCGCACTGGATTCGATCCCGTAGCGTCTCTTCCGCCCGGAGTTGGGTGGGTTTACTCTCCGCACGGCTGAGTTAGTAGGCGTGGATTCGGGATAGCATGGCGATGGGTGATAAGCAAGCGGCTCACCGGCCCGGAGCCTTCAAACAGCAGAATAAGGCACACAAGACTGGTAGACACCGAGGACGGGGGGCGCAGGACCGCGAGAATAAAGGTGAGGGGAGGGGGAGAAGGTGGGCGGAGGCAGACAGCTGTGTGCCACGTGCTCGCCCCACGTGTCTCTGCTGTACGGCAAAGTGTACTCTGCACTGTGCGAGGAGAGGAGACCAGGGGCCCATAGTGGTCTGCAATCCAGTGTATTAGTACTGTGTGTTCCTGCTTTAAACTCTTCTCGCACTTCCTGTCTCGGTGACAACAGCACAGGAAGTGATGAGAGTAGTTTCACTGGGGACACAGACAAGAGCATGAGTGAGGTGAATTTCCTTCTGTTCCCTGAACACTTTCCACTGCCTCTTCTTCTGGTGACACATTTATTCCTGTCCCTTTCATTCTCAGAAACTGTGGTCACCAGGACAATTAGGGCAAAAATAAATATATCATCTTTACATACATTTTTGAAGTTATTCTAAAGTCCAAATGTCCTCCACCCCCCCCCCCTTTTTTTTTTTTACTTTAACCACTTCAGCCCTGGAATGATTAACCCCTTTAATGACTATTCCATTTTGTGCGATACAGCACTGTGTTACTTTAACCACTGACCGCCCGGTCAATAGCAGATTGACGTCCGGGAAGTGGTTCTGAAATCCTGACTGGACGTCTATTGACGTCCTGCAGGATTTCATGCCGGCGCGCGCCCGTGGGGGCGCTCAGCGCGGCGATCAGTGATGCGGGGTGTCAGTCTGACATCCTGCATCTCCGATCTCAGTAAAGAGTCTCCGGCGGAGGCTCTTTACCACGTGATCAGCCGTGTCCCATCACGGCTGATTACGATGTAAACAGGAAGAGCCGTTGATGGCTCTTCCTCACTCGCGTCTGACAGACGCGAGTACAGGAGAGCCGATCGGCGGCTCTCCTGACGGGGGGTTCGTGCTGATTGTGTATCAGCGCAGCCCCCCCTCGGATGCCCACACTGGACCACCAGGAAAGGGCAAAAAACAAAAAAAAAAGGCAGTAAAAAAAAAAAAAAAAGGGTAGTAAAAAAAGAAAAGATGCCAATCGGTGCACTAACTGGCAACATGGATCCATCAGTGCCACCACACAGTGTCCATCAGTGCCACCCCACAGTGTCCATCCATGCCCAGTTCCCACCTATCAGTGCCGCCTATGAGTGCCCATCAGTGCCGCATACCAGCGCCGCCTATCAGTGCCACCTCATCGGTACCCATCAGTACTATCTCATCGGTGTCCATCAGTGCCGCCTCATCGGTGCCCATCAGTGCCGGCATATTAGTGCCCGTAATTAAAAGAGAAGACTTACTTATTTACAAAAAAATTTACAGAAAAAAATAAAAACAATTTTTTTTTCAAAATGTTCAGTCTTTTTTTAGTTGTTGCGCAAAAAAAAAAAATCGCAGAGGTGATCAAATACCACCAAAAGAAAGCTCTATTTGTGGTGGGAAAAGGACGCCAATTTTGTTTGGGTACAGTGTAGCATGACCGTGTAATTGTCATTCAAAGTGCGACAGTGCTGAAAGCTGAAAATTGGCTTGGGCGGGAAGGTGCATAAGTGCCTGGTATGGAAGTGGTTAACCACTTAAGCCCCGGACCATTATGCAGCCAAATGACCGGGCCACTTTTTGCGATTTGGCACTGCGTCGCTTTAACTGACAATTGCGTGGCCATGCGACGTGGCTCCCAAACAAAATTTACGTCCCCCCCCCCCCCCACAAATAGAGCTTTCTTTTGGTGGTATTTGATCACCTCTGCGGTTTTTATTTTTTTGCGCTATAAACAAAAATAGAGCGACAATTTTGAAAAAAATTCTATATTTTTTGCTATAATAAATATCCCCCAAAAATATATAAAAAACATTTATTTTCCCCAGTTTAGGCCGATTCGTATTCTTCTACCTATTTTTGGTAAAAAAAAATTGCAATAAGCATTTATTGATCGGTTCGCGCAAAAGTAATAGCGTCCACAAAAAAGGGGATAGATTTATGTAATTTTTATAAAAAAATTTTTTTACTAGTAATGGCAGCAATTTTTATAGTGAGTGCGACATTATGGCGGACACTTCGAACACTTTTGACGCATTTTTGGGACCATTGTCATTTTTAAAGCTATCGGTGCTATAAAAATACACTGATTACTGTGAAAATAACACTGGCAGTGAAGGCGTTAACCACTAGGTGACGTTGTAGGGGTTAAGTATGCCCTTGTGAGTGATTCTTACTGTAGGGGGGATGGGCTACACGTGCCAAGACGGTCACCGCTTTCGATTGCACTTTTCTTGTGTTGTAATGATGCAATAAACTCCCCTTTTGGACGCCAATCTGTGCCGATCCTTGGTGTGCTGGCAAATGTCTAGCCTGTGACTTGAACCAGTATCCAGCTGGTTGTTGCTACAGCACCCTATTTCTGAGAACTTATACCAGGAACGTGTGAGATGGGAATATGAAATGTTACAAATAAAATTGAGGTCCCTTTTTTCCCCCCACAAATAGAGCTTTCTTTTGGTGTTATTTGATCAACGCTGCAATTTTTTTTTTTTTTTGCGCTATAAACAAAATAAACCGGCAATTTTGAGAAAACTTTTTTTAACTTTTTGATATAATATCCATAAAAAAATGTCTTCGTCAATTTAGGCCAATGTGTATTTTTCTACATATTTTTGGTTCAAAAAAATCCCAATAAGCGTATAATGATTGGTTTTGCGCAGAAGTTCTAGCATCTACAAACTATGGGATAGATATATGGACTTTACATTTTAAAAAAATATATTTTACTGGTAATGGCGGAGATTTGCGATTTTTTTTTTGTTTTGTTTTGTTTTTATATATATATATATCATCATTATTATTATTATTTTTTCGGGACCGCAACATTGTGGCAGACTCTTTTTGTGGACCAGAGTGACCCCAATACAGTGATCCGTGCTAAAAAAATGCACTGATTTACTGTATAAATGTAAATTATGTGTTCTCTCTGTGTGTTTTCTTACCGTGTGGGGGAAGTGCTGGCACTGACAGGAACATGTTGTCCCCTGTCAGAATGGATACTTGCCTTGTTTACATAGGCAGATCCCCGTTCTTCTTTTCTGTACCGTGATCAGGCGTGGCTGGCAGACATCAAATCCTTTAGGCCACACGCATCGGCGCCTCCTCCTTGCAGCAGGTGCATGCCTACACTATTGCATGAAATGACGTTGTTTCGTGCAATAGAGCCGACCTGCCGCAATATATATGCATTGGGCGCTCTTTAGGTGGTTAAAGAAGTCCAGCCTGAGCAGGGTAGTTGGTATAGAATGAAGGAAAATAAATTACCCATAGCTCATCTTGCCCCCCCCCATAACACTTACCTATGTCAATCCAGCGCTGTGCCTGTCTGCAGGTCTTCTCTCACAGGCTGAACTGATATTTTTTTTTACAACCTAATGTCTTACTTCTAAAGGTGGCACACCTGTGAACTGTGTGGCACTCCTGTGTGTCTATGGACCTCTGCTTCCCACTGCTAATCACTGAAGGCTTTCTAGGAGAGACCGAGGGGTGTCTGCAACATCCTGGGAACTGGTGCTGATAATACTGCTAGCAGGGACTGGGCCATTGAGAGCAGGACACAAAGTGTACACAATACATACCGCACCCATATGTACTCTAGACTGCACCTATACCTCATTATACTGAACCATTACTGCATTTTAACCACAGAGACTGTACCATACATATACTGCATGCAGGTTTACTGGGACTGTTGCTAAGTGCATCAACAATTTTAAAGGACCCCGACGATAGCCGGCAGAAGAATTTGTATGTTTGTACATTTAACCCGGGTGTGTCTGAGGGGCTGAGGTTCTTTTGGAGGTCGAGGCATCATCTCTCCACTTCTACTGCACAGTGCATGTTGGGATCTGTAGTGTAAGGAATCTACCAGGAGTCTCAATGCTGTGCATAGAAGTCTATGGGCTGCTGGCTGGAGGAGAATGGTGCAACATAACATCAGCATCTCAGTAGAGGAAGAGACGAATAAAAGGCGATGGGGTTGATTTACTAAAATTGGAAGTGCAAACTCCAGTGCAGCTGTGCATGGTAGTCAATTTTCTAATTTTAGCTTGTTCAATTAAGCTTTGACAATAAAACCTGGAAGCTGATTGGTTTCTATGCAGAGCTGCACCAGATTTTGCGCACTCCAGTTTTGGAAAATCAACCCCAATGTCTCCTCCTTCATATTGCTGTAGCCCAGCACCTGGCTACCCATGGGTGTGCACAATTTAAAGTATTAACCTGTTTGGTATCTATTTACTAAATGCATCCAAATAAAAACAAATTTACCCAAAAAGTTGCCTATATAATTTGCACAAAAAATACTTTTAGTGTATTTTTTCCTGAAAATATGCATTTGATGAATAGCTGCACAAATATCGTGCCACATAAAAAATAGCAACTACAGCTATTTTATTCTCCAGTGTCTCTGCTTTCAGAAAATATATACTTTTTGGAGGGGTAAAAAATACAGATTTCTCTTACATTCATTGAAGGATACAGCCCAACAATATTCTTGACAATAGAGTTATAGTGCCACCTTTAGAAGTAGGACATTAGGTCTAGATCTTCTATCAACCTGGGCACAGGTTAGATAATATAAATCCAGTAGTCACCCCAGCTTGGCTTATGAGTGTATGCAGTCATTTAACTTTGCACTGGGTTGGCTGCGACAACCCGGTGTGGACGATGGGCAACCTTCTGAGTATTCCTCACGGGGGGGGGGTGGGGAAGGCCATTTAGGTCTACTGGATGGTTGCCTCTTTCCTGAAATATATAAACTGTTTGCAGGTCTGATTTATGCTGGAGCTGCTGCCTGCACTTCAGAAGCACAGTGACACCTGGAGGTTTCAAACAGCACAGCAGCTGCATCTGGGAAGGAAGCCTTGTGCATGTTGGGCACTATCTTGGGGGCGCACCTGTTATGTCTATGATCTGTAACTGGTTGAAGAAGCTCTGCATTTTAAGCTTGTTTCTTTTTTTTTTTTTTTTGTGCGGTTTCATGGATATATAGTTTGTATTTATTAGTGTTCCAGTCTGTGACATGAACCATTTTTGTTTTCAGGACGTGTCTCTGCAAAAGTACTTAGTAAAAAGATTAAAAGAGATCTTAGCAAACTGGACAGGAGGCATAAATCCAACCAGATTCGTAGACAGAGGAAAGATTCTGTAAGTACTTTGTCATTTTACTCTACTCCTTTTTTCTTTTTTTTACCTGGATTAGTATTGAATTGAATAATTTTGATTACGAAGAAAAATGGAGTACTGTTCGGTGTACTGAAAAGGTAACTTAGCGCAAATAAAAAATGATAACAGTCAGTACTTTTATTTTTTTGCAAGGTCACTAGTATGGCTACAATCACTCTAAAGCTAAAGTTGGATAATGCCTTTGCTAATGGGTGTTGGACATTTACCGCCCTCATGAAGCCTTACTGGAAAACATCTAGGATGTTGCCAAGAGATGCCCATCTGTTACTGTTCATCTTCCCCCTCACAGGAGTGAGCTCTCGATCTCTGAGCTACTGCACCAGGGAAGGGAGAGAGCATATGAGGGGGTTTGAATCAGAGTAGGTGAGGATGAACAACAACAACTAGGTTTCTCTTCGCAATGTCTTAGGGGTTTTCCATTCTGGCTTCATGAGGTACATAAATAGCCTAAACCTATAGCAAGGACATCATTCAGAGTTGGTCAGAACTGCACAGCTTATAATTTACAGACACCCCTTATCTGCATAGTCCTTTTTAGTCTAGCGTCATAAGTAGGGATGTCCCGATACTGATACTAGTATCGGTACCGATACCAAGCATTTCCCAGAGTACTTGTACTCGGGGGAAATGCTCCGATGCCTCACCCGATACCTGGGCAGGCAGGGGAGTTGCAAGTCTTCTCCCCCCGTGCCCATCTTTCCCCCATGCCCGTCTTCTCTCCCCCCCCGCTATGTGCCCGTCTTCTCTCCCCCCGCTCTGTGCCCGTCTTCCCCCCCCCCCCGCTCTGTGCCTGTCTTCTCTCCCCCCCCCCGCTCTGTGCCTGTCTTCTCTCTCCCCCCCGCTCTGTGCCTGTCTTCTCTCTCCCCCCGCTCTGTGCCTGTCTTCTCTCCCCCCCCGCTCTGTGCCTGTCTTCTCTCCCCCCCCCGCTCTGTGCCTGTCTTCTCTCTCCCCCCCCCGCTCTGTGCCTGTCTTCTCTCTCCCCCCCCGCTCTGTGCCTGTCTTCTCTCCCCCCCCGCTCTGTGCCTGTCTTCTCTCCCCCCCCCCGCTCTGTGCCTGTCTTCTCTCCCCCCCCCCCCCCGCTCTGTGCCTGTCTTCTCTTCCCCCCCCCCCGCTCTGTGCCTGTCTTCTCTTCCCCCCCCCCCCCGCTCTGTGCCTGTCTTCTCTCCCCCCCCCCCCGCTCTGTGCCTGTCTTCTCTCCCCCCCCCCCCCCCGCTCTGTGCCTGTCTTCTCCCCCCCCCCCCCCGCTCTGTGCCTGTCTTCTCTCCCCCCCCCGCTCTGTGCCTGTCTTCTCTCCCCCCCCCCCCCCGCTCTGTGCCCGTCTTCTCTCCCCCCCCCCGCTCTGTGCCCGTCTTCTCTCCCCCCTGCTCTGTGCCCTTCTTCTCTCCCCCCGCTCCGTGACGCTCTTCCCCCTTCAATCTGTCAGGATGGAGAGCGGAGGTAGGAGCCGCTAAACCCGGCTCCTACCTTTTCAGAATGAACAGAGTCAGTGATCACTGACTCTGTCCATTCATATATCTGACCATTGTAACCTGTGTTTACGATGCTTCAGTTTATGAATGGAGAGGAGTTTCTCTCCATTCATTTCAGCTGAGGCTGCAGAGAAAGGGACTGGGGAATCTGTGTCCTTAGTCCCTTTCTCTGACTTAAAGGGGAGATGTCAGAGGTCTGTTAAGACCCCTGATATCTCTCCAAAGACCCCCAACAGGGCTGAGTAAAAAAAAAAAATTGCAATAAATATTTTTTTATAAAAATAAAATGTAAAAAAAAAAAAAAATACACTGACAATCCACCCCCCCCCATAAAAAAAATCACTGTGTAAAAAAAAAAAAAAAAAAAATACTGTCACATGACATTAAAAAAAAAAGTATCAGTAATCGGTATCGGTGAGTACTTGAAAAAAAGTATCGGTACTTGTACTCGGTCTCAAAAAAGTGGTATCGGGACAACCCTAGTCATAAGTAAAGTCATAGTACGTGATCCATATTTATATACTGGGAGCCATAGAAATGAATAGATCTGTAGTGTATTGCTTGCTGCACAGGGACAAGTTGTAGCTAAATTATGTTGCTTTTATTGCTGTATAGGCCAAGCCATTTATCTCTTATATGAGTAATGTTTTTTTTTTTTACTATCGTCTGCAGGTCCTCACAGAGAAGCGTCACCTAGGAAGTAAAGATGGACCACCACACCTTGTGGTACTGGTTGCATTACATTCTAGGGCAATCACAAAGAACCTCCTGGACCTGATACAGGTTAATGAAGGTGGTATTCTACAGGAGGTTGATGGAAAAAGTTGCAGTTTTGCTCTTATCTGTCCTAAGCAGAAGCAGAGATGGTGCTTTGTTGAAGCAAACAAAGGTGAGAACAAATGTTTTATTGTCTCTTGGTAAAGCATTTGTATAGTATATAACTTTTTTTGTGTTGAATAGGATAAGAGTGAGAGAGTTTAAAGCTGCGTGTATTTTTTTGCTGTATGCATCCCATTGGGAACATTTTCCTTCACTTCCTGTCTCAGAGCTGCAACAGGAAGTGTGAAGCAATCTATACAAATTGAGGGGAATGCCACTTTTAGACATCTGTCACCGCAAACTAACGTCGCCTGTCAAATTTACCCTCCTTTCATGTTCTGGATTTCCCATTGCTTGCTCTCTATACAATGGTAACCAGGAATAAAAGAGGATTATTATGTTCAGTTGGGACAGTGACAGCAAAAAAAAAAACTTAAGTTATTCTAAAGGTTGTAATCAGGCCCGGATTTCCCACAAGGCCACTGAGGCCAGGCCTTGGGGCGGCAGGGCGCCAAGGGGCGGCAGTGGCATGGATTCCTCCGACGCCCGTAACATACAGTTAAGGGCGGTAAGTTATGGGGGAATCCGCTCGCTCGTTAACAAGTGATTGCGGCGATGTCGCCGAAATCACTTGTAAAATGTGTGCTCCCGTCCATCCTCCCCACCCCCCCCCCACCCCACATACCTCTCTCTGCTGGCTCTGTCTTCGGAACTCCATCCTCCCCCTGGCCACCGAGCCTGTCTCCTGTTCCTGCTGCCGATGTACACAGTGAGAGGAGAGAGCTGTGCTCTTCCCATCTCAGCTGTGACAGGAGTTCTAGCACAGTGCTAGGACTACTGTTTCGGAGGTGACAGGGTCAATAAAGAGAACCTGTCACCTCCAATTGCTATCACACAGGGAATTGTTTTCTCCTGTATAATAGCAAAAAAGTTAAAAAAATTGATAAAAAAATAAAAAATAATAATTAAATTAGTAAAATAAAAAAATAATTAAGTAAAGAATAAGAAAAATAATAAGAAAATTATACAAAAATAAAAAAAAAAAGTAAGCGACAAGCTACAAATAAATTAAAAAAAAAAAAGTGATAAAAAAGTAAAAAATATTTGAACTAACCGTGCCGCCCCTGCCATCCGGTTGCCATTCTCCATTGATTTGGGGGGGGGGGGGGTAGTTTGGTTGGTGGGGAGGGTGTGCATTGCGGAACCTGGCCTTGGGGCGGCAGGGAGAGCAAATCCGGCCCTGGTTGTAATAATAAAAAAAAAAGTAATAACAAACATGTTATACTAACCTACTCTATGCAATGGTTTTAAACAGAGTAGCTCTGATCTTCTTGTTTTTGGGTTCCCCGCTGGCTGTCCTGGCTCCTCCCCCTGTTGTGTGCCCCCAATGGCTTCCATTGCTGGCTGTCCTGGCTCCTCCCCCCTGTTGTGTGCCCCCAATGGCAAGCCATTGGGGGCACATGGCAGGCATGGCTTTCCGCCGCCTCCTACTCTATCCTCATTGGTCCACTGGCTGTGATTGACAGCACCAGGAGCTAATGGCTCCCGCTGCTGTGTGAGCCAATGAGGAGAGACCGAATCGCTGCCTCATACACATTGCTGGATTGAGATCAGGCTCAGGTAAGTATGGGGGCTGGGGGGAGCTGCACCCAGAAGTGTTTTTTACCTCAATGCATAGAATGCCTACCTTTAGAACCACTTTAAATGCCTTTAGCTAACCAAAAAAAATTTTTTTTTAGATCTTCATATACTTTAAGAATACTGCAGAGTTTTTATATGGGTGTCTTTTTAAATATTTTTCTGCTCTGTACTCAGATGATCTGCATTCTTTGCTGGACCTGGCTAAAGTGGCCGATACCCTCCTTTTTGTTCTGGATCCTCAGGAAGGATGGGACAGTTATGGAGATTATTGCTTGTCCTGCTTGTTTGCCCAGGGCCTGCCTAGTTACGGTAAGCAACTGTAATAAAAACGTAGTCATTACGAGTTTAGTTTTGTTCTCAATTTTAACACTTTGTATTGTTAGTGGAGAAACCACAGTCATCTGCCATTATTGATTGACATTTTATGTTAAAGCAACCATTTACATGCAAGTCAAGTAACCCCCCCCCCCCCCCCCCCCCCCAATTTTAAGCAGAATTTACTTGAATTCCTTCACTCCCTCACTACTCTGTTAAGCCATACTCTGATTTTGGCACTGCTAGAATTATCTTTATTCCGTATTTGTTAGGCTCATAATAAAGAGGTATTGTATCTCTTTTATAATGAGGACAATTGAGTATGTGCACCATTTCTAATCAATTGTCTGTTTACTTTTTGCTTTAGTTGTTGCTGTGCAAGGTATGAATGATATTCCAATAAAAAAAAAGACAGATGTAAAGAAACAGCTGAGCAAAGTCATTGAAAAGAGATTCCCTGATGCCAAGCTCTTTAATTTGGACAATGCACAAGAGGCTGCCATACTCTTAAGACAGATGGGCACTCAAAAGCAGAGACATTTGGCATACCGTGACCGGCGATCATATATTTTGGCACACAAAGTTGATTTCCAGCCATCTGATGACACAGGCCTGGTGGGAACATTAAAAGTGTCTGGTTATGTGAGGGGACAGGAACTCCGTGTCAATGGACTGATTCACCTTGTTGGCTATGGTGATTTCCAGATGAGTCAGATTGATGCCCCTCCAGATCCTTACCGATTGAATAATCGTGTTCGCAAAGAAAAGGCAAAGAAAGGGCAAGATATGGAGATGGAGGTATGTTTTTGGTGTGACATATCTGTGGTTATCTTTTGAACTCTTCAAACTCTTAACAGAAAACATGTAAGAAACCCTGAAATTATTTGATTGAATTCTTTTGAATCCCTACTTCTGGTAGCCTCCTTTGGCCTTCATTTGTATCTGGTGACACCATATTTTTCTAGAGCTTAAAGTGATTGTAAAGGCAGAATTTTTTTTTTTTTTTTATCTTGTTGCATTAAGATAAAAAAAACCTCTGTGTGCTGGAGCCCTCCTAATACTTACCTGAGCCCATCTTTATCCAGTGATGTGCACGAGTGCCTTGGCTGTCCAGCACTCTCCCTCCTGCCATTGGCTCCAGCTGCAGTTAGCAAATTAGGAGAGAGAGGTGCAGGGCCGAACCGCAGCACCTTGTCTGACTGGACACAGAGCTGCGCCTCGGCTTCCGTGCCCCCATAGCAAACGGCTTGCTGTGGGGGCACTTGACAGGAGGGAGGGTCCTGAGAAGTGGAGAGGATCCAGGCTGCTGTGTGCAAAACCACTGCACACAGCAGGTAAGTATAACATGTTTTTTTATTTTTAAAGCAAAAAAAAAAAAAGACTTTAGTATCGCTTTAATACTTCATACTTCATAGTATTGGAACTCGAGGCCTCAATTTAACTGGGCTTTGTCCTAGAACAGCCTTCAGTCTTTCTGAGCCATTATTGCTCTAAGCCGGGGGTCAGCAACCTGTAGATCGAGAACTACCAGTAGATCGCAGACAGGTGATTGGTAGATCACAGTCTGGGCTTGCTGACACACCATTCCAGAGCTGTAGTAGGAAGCAAGTACTGACTCCTGTCCCATGTGGTGTGATCTTATCCAGGCTAGTAGTCTCCAGAGTGGTCCCAGCAGCAGGAAAAAGGAAATCTTCAGGTCAGTGTGAAGCAATACACTGGGCATAATAGTATAAGGCTGCTTTCACACTGATGTGCTGCTGTATATCCACACTGAATGTGCAGTGCAGTATACCTGAAGCTTTCCTGTGGGTTTGCCATAGGCTTCTAAATCCGCGGTGCAGGTAAACTGCTGCACATTTGTGTGAAAGCAGTCTTATAGGGGGCTCAGAACAGTACGGAGTTATACACCCTGTCATGGATAGTGGGTGTAGCACCTACCAAGCGTGACCCATTCAAGTGATTGAGGCCACTCAGCAAGTGCCCTGAAACCTTGTGCGGTACAGCAAACAAGGGGTTAAAGCAGGGAGTGTTATCGCACCACCCGCTTTAACCCCATAGTCCCCACAGAAGCATGCAGTTGCAGGGCACTTGCAGAGTGGTCCTATTTACTTGAATGGGTCGTGACTGGCACGTGGTAGCACCCACTAAAAGCAACAAGGGCCGTCAATTCCTGCTGTGGCATGTGTACAACTTTGGCTGCTGCCTCAGCAGATAAAGGGGGTAGGGATCAGCGGCTTAAAAACGCAACTCAACCGCAGGGTTTTACCACCCCCCCACCACCACCACATTACGTGTGAATAAGCCACAAGGGTGCCACTGGCGAATGCAACTAAGGGCTCATTCACAAGTGGAGCAGGCACTGCTGCTCCTCTGAAAAGCAATCAGAGTGTGTTTGACAGGTGGTGAGGAGGTGATATGTTGCCACCTCACCACCTGATTTAAATCCATGATTGCCATAGTAGTATGGCAATTAGAGGTTAAAAGTGATTATAAAGGCTCTTTTTTTTTTTTTTTAAATAACAAACATGTTATACTTGCCTCGTCTGTGCAGTTGGTTTTGCACAGAACAGCCCGAATCCTCTTCTTCTTGGGTCCCTCTTTGCTGCTCCTAGTCCCTCCCTCCTTTTGAGTGCCCCTCAGCCAGCCGTTTGCTACAGGGGTTACCCAAGCTGAGTCAGAGCTTCATGTATCCATTCAGACACAGAGCCCCGACTTGGCCCCGCCCCCTCTCTCCCCTGTTTGGCTGACTGAATTTGACAGCCATGGGAGCCAATAGCACTGCTGCTCTGTCTCAGCCAATCAGGAGGAGTGCACTGGATGGCTGAGGGGATCGTGGACATCGCTGGAGAGAGAAGGAGCTCGGGTAAGGTAATTAGGGGGTGCTGCTACACACAGGTTTTTTTTTTTTTTTTGCAAGGAATGCTTTAACATAAAAAAAAAAAAAACCTGCCTTTACAACTTCTTTAAATCAGATGTAAGGAGGCGACACTGTGCTTGGTGATCTTTGACTTCTCCCATGTTGTTCAGGTAGCTCTCCCCTTGCTCTAAGTTCATGGTTGAATACTGATTTATATTTTGGTACTACAACTCAGGATAGCAAAATACTTTTTATTTTTTGTCTACTTTGCTGATTAGAATTGAAAACTAGGATTTATTGTGTTCACAGTAAAATAATTTCCTTTTACCATTGAGATCTCTCCTTTGATGGTTCTCTCTCATTTTATTTGATTGCTTGTTAAAAAATAAGCAGGCATAATATGGGAGGGGATGGGATTCTATGGGCTGGCCTCCATTGTTATTGGCCAGGTGTCATTTTCTCCTCTAGTTGGCAACATAACCCTGGGTTGCTTAACCACTTCACGGATGCCGCTGACAGGCTACACTGTTGGGCAGCGCTGATAATCAGTGCCCTGATTATCAGTGTTAAGAATGTACTGAGAGCCCTGCTGGTTATCGGCTCTTCTCTCCTAGCACAAGCCCTGCATGCTTTCAGCCCTTACCTTCATACAGGCTGACTGTTTACAAGCTGCAGGGCGTGTGAATGAACTACGAGGCCGCACATCAGTGACTTTGCAGTCCATTCATAACTACAAGTCGTCAGCTGCAAAGGGTGACGGTAGTTGTAGTTCATGCATTTACAGGAAATTGTGAATAAATGATGCTGCCATGTGGGAGGAGCCTCGCACAGCCGAGTTATTCCACCCCCTCTTGCTGTCACAGGAAGGTGGGGAAATGGGGAGAGGCTGCAGCTGATGGAACATGTTACATGTTCCACCCTAGATACGGATGTAACATGTTCCAAAAGATTAACTTCTCCTTTAATGTGTGCAAAGTTTGTCACCATGTGTTTTTTTAACGGCTTCCATTATAGGATGACCCTAATAATACAGAGATGGAAGAGGATGTGAAGGTCCTAATGAAAGCTGATGCAACTGCACAAGAGTCTCTGCAGTCTGAGGTGGTCCCTGACCCTATGGAGGGGGAGCAGACATGGCCTACTGATGAGGAGCTGAGGGATGCAGAGGGTAAGTCTTAGGATAGCATTCTCTTAAAAAAAAAAAACATCATATATAGCGGCCAAAGGGGTGTACACATGCCGCAGCAGGAATTAAGCCCCTTGTTGATTTTTGTGCCCTACAGTGCCCTGCAACTGCATGCTTCTGTGGGGACCAAGGGCACTTGCTGAGTGGTCTCATTCACTTGAATGGGTCACGCTTGGCAGGTGCTACGCTCACCATCCATGACAGGGTCCTGCTGCGGCTGCGACATGTGTACACCCCTGACCACTGCAGCTAAAAGGGGTGGTAAAACATATCTTCACTATGGGGTTTTACCACCCCACAAACTGCAAGTGTAAATTAACCCTTAATGTTCTGAACCCCCTATAAGGCTGCTATCACACTGATGTGCTGCGGCTTACCTGCAGCGCAGGTGCAGCACAGTGCATCTGCAACTTTCCTGGGCTAGCTGAACTTTGCCATAGACGCAGTTCTTGAACTGTATTTGGCGCTTAAAGCGGGGGTTCACCCAAAAATCAACATTCTGCCATTAGATCCAGCATACTGCTGACATCTGCAATATGCTGTTGTGTTTTTTTTTTTGTACTTATCGTTTTATCAGCCGTTGTTATCCGGCTCCGAGTGGGGATTCCTTCCGGGTGTAGGCGTTCCTACACCCGGAAGTGACACTCGAGTGTTTACGGCACCTGCGCAGTCAGCTCTACATGACAGGCGCCGTAAACACCCGAGTGTCACCTCGGGTATTTTCGGAAGGCGTGACGCGCTTTAGCAGCCCGTCAATCAAATCTGCTTGGCTTAGGAACGCCTATTTCCTGCAGAAATCCCAGCTCAGAGCGGGATTACAACGGCTGATAAAACGATAAGTACAAAAAAAAAAAAAACGGCATACTGCAGATGTCAGCAGTATGCTGGATCTAATGGCAGAAAGTTGATTTTTGGGTGAACTTCCGCTTTAACAAATAATAGAATCAAATCAAATAGACTTCTGTTATATCTTGCAGGTGTGGTGCACTTTCTGAAAGCACACCAAAGCCGCAGGATGTAATAGATGTCTATGGCAAACCCACATGAAAGTTGTAGGTACACTTCACCCTTTGTGTGGGTATACAGCAGCACATCAGTGTGAAAGGTGCCTTTTATTATTATGCCCAGTGTATTGCTTCACATTGATTTAAAGATTTCCGCTTTCCTGCTGTTGGGACCACTCTGGAGACCACTAGCCTGGATAAGAGGTGTAGTCCAGTTGGTATCACTCCACATGGAACAGGAGCCAGCACTACAGAGGAGGCATCCCCCTTTATGTGGCTCTTGCTCCCTACTACAGCTCCAACTTTACAAGTAGATCCTCTGCATTGCACTCTGGTGCCCTGGAATGGCGGGTCAGCAAGCCCAGACCGCAATCTACCAGTCACCTGTTTACGATCTACTGGTTTCTGACCCCCGCCTTAGAGTAGTTTTGATCAGAAAAAGTGAATATTTGCTTTGTTTAAAAACTCTAGAAATGTAATGTGATTGTAAAGTCTATTATTTTTTTTATTTAAAAATAACAAACAAGTTATTCTTACCTGCCAGTTGCAGTGGTTTGGCACAGAGAAGCCCAGATTCACCTCTTCCCTGTGCCTCTTCTGTGCTCCTGGCCCCTGCCTCCTGTTGAGTGCCCACACAGCAAGCAGCTTGCTATGGGGGCACCCGAGCCGAGCTGCAGCTCTGTGTGTCTATTCAGAAACAGAGCTGTGGTTTGACCCACCCCTCTCCCTCCTGATTGGCTAACTGGCTTTGACTGCAGCGGAAGCCAATGATGCCACTGCTGTGTCTCTGCTGATCAAGGATGAGACTGACCAAGACGCTTGTGGACATCGCTGGACAAAGATGGGGCTCTGGTAAGTATGGGGGGGGGGGGGCAGGGGGCTGCTGAACACAGAGGGCTTTTTACCTTAATGCATATAATGCAATAAGATAAAAAAAAAACTTCTGACTTTACAACCCCTTTAATTGTCCCTAAACAGTGACCTTAAAACGTACCCTTTTGTCTCAAATTCCTCCTGAAAAATAGGCTACAGCCTCATGGCTGTATATCTGCAGTGTGGCATCTGAGGCACTCTGCTTGCTAGTCTGGGGAGATTTGGATATGTCACTACTGTGTTGTTTACAGTTGTTTTTGCTGGAGGCTTTTACATAAGGATTCAAAGCCGAGAAGAGTCAACCAGACTGCAAGTGGGGTGAGGCTATCGGAGTACAGTGTTGATTGCTGCTTCCTCATAGGTATTCCCACAAATTGGGCTTCATCTTGGGAGTAGAGCTACAGCCAACATTTAATAGAAAGAAAATCGGTTCTTGTAATTTACAACGGGGGCTACTGATCAGAATGAGACCCAGTGCCTGTGTATGCATTGGGTCCCCTGGGGCATTCAAAAATTAAGTTTTGTATGCTGTAGTGATACTTTATAAAAGTGGGATATTATTCTTTTTCCCCCACAGATTCTTTAAAAGGAAATGTGAAAGTCCAGAAAAAGGTTCCTAAAGGTACATCCAACTATCAGGCAGCCTGGTTTTTAGATGATGAAGAAAGTGACGGAAGAGGTGAAAGTGAAGATGATGATGATGATGATGATATTGACGACGATGATGATGATATGGATGATGAGCCGGAAGATGCTATGAATGAAGCAGTATCTGAGGTGCTGAGAAAAAGAAAATGAGCTTATATAATCCTATTGATAATTTAATATAAATTAACCACTTAAGGACCACCTAACGCCGATATACGTCGGCAGAATGGCACGGCTGGGCACAATCACGTACCTGTCCGTCCTCTTTAAGTGCCCAGCCATGGGTCGCGGACCCGATCGCTGCCGGAGTCCGGCGATCGGTCACAGGAGCTGAAGAACGGGGAGAGGTGTGTGTAAACACACCTTCCCCGTTCTTCAGAGTGGCACTGTCATTGATCGTCTGTTCCCTGATATAGGGAAAGGCGATCAATGACGTCACACGTCCAGCCCCGCCCCCCTACAGTTAGAAACACATATGTGGTCACACTTAACCCTTTCAGCGTCCCTAGTGGTTAACTCCCAAACTGCAATTGTCATTTTCACAGTAAACAATGCATTTTTATAGCACTTTTTGCTGTGAAAATGACAATGGTCCCAAAAATGTGTCAAAATTGTCCCATGTGTCCGCCATAATGTCGCAGTCACGAAAAAAATTGCTGATCCGCCGCCATTGGTAAAAAAAAAATATTAATAAAAATGCAATAAAACTATCCCCTATTTTGTAAACGCTATAAATTTTGCGCAAACCAATCGATAAACGCTTACTGCGTTTTTTTTTTTTTTTTTTTTTACCAAAAATTGGTAGAATACGTATCGGCCTAAACTGAGATTTTTTTTTTTAATATATATTTTTGGGGGATATTTATTATAGCAAAAAGTAAAACATATAGATTTTTTTTCAAAATTGTCGCTCTATTTTTGTTTACAGCGCAAAAAATAAAAACCGCAGAGGTGATCAAATACCACCAAAAGAAAGCTCTATTTGTGGGAAAAAAAGGACGCCAATTTTTGTTTGGGAGCCACGTCGCACAATTGTCAGTTAAAGCGACGCAGTGCCAAATCGTAAAAAGGGGCCTGGTCCTTTACCTTCATATTTGTCCGGGTCTTAAGTGGTTAAAAAGAAAAAGAAAATATATATATAATTTCTGTCAAACATGTTCCTTTTTAAAGCAGCTTTTATAGTACAGTTGTAAATCCGCCTATGATTTTTTTTTTTTATTATTTATTGATATTTTATACTCTTTATTTTACTAGCATGCTAAAGTTTTGGGCTCTGTAGTTTTGTTTATTGCAGAGCTGGTTTTAAGTCATTTGATATCTCAAAGTCTGAGTCCTTAATTGGACAAATGTAAATCATGTGTTCATTCTTTATCTCTTTTACTGCTGCTAGGAGGAGGAAGGCAGTGCAGAAGAAGCAGAGGAAGAAAGTGAGACCGTGACCATCCCAGACAGCACTCGGGATGACAAGTATGATGAGAACTTGGATGAGGCAGAGGAAGAACAGATGTTGGAGAGGTACAAGCAAGAAAGGACAGATGAGATGTTTCCAGATGAGGTGGACACTCCACGGAATCAGTTGGCTAGAACCAGGTATAGTTCAGTTTATGCTCTTTCAGAAAAAATGCTGAACAGTGCCTAGACTCATTGGTGTTTGACTTTGTAGGTTCCAGAAGTACCGGGGTTTGAAAAGCTTCCGTACATCACCGTGGGATTCAAAGGAAAATCTTCCAAGAGACTATGCTCGCATCTTCCAGTTTCATGACTTCTTCAGGACCAGAAAACGTGTTATTAGAGAATTGGAGGAGGAGCAGAATGAAGGCGTCATGGTAACTTATTATTCACATACATTGCTTGAAAAACAGTCTGGTTTCATAGACTTAAAAATAGAAGCTATTAAGGAAATTTGGTGGTTTCTATTCCTTCAACCCTTTTGCTGCCAGGTCTGTATCTTTTGCACACATTCCCAGTGGTTGCAGCCACCGGGATTGTGTAAATCTGACAAGCAGACTCTTGCCTGCCAGATAGAAGCATTCGGATGACTGCGCTGCTTGCTGCACGATTTGCTATTACACAACCCTGCGTACACGCCCAAACCATACATCCCAGGCTCCGCTTGCCCAGCTGGTGGGTTCTGCCAGGTAGAGGTGAGAGAGTAGAGCGGATGTGAGCCCTCCTTGTTGTTGACCCCGAAAGCGATGTGCTTGATGTCACTTTCAGGTCGGCCTCTGTGTCCTTGGCTAGAATGGCCAGGAAAGAATGTACCGCAATGCGATTGCATTGCATTACATTCAGTGGAGCACAGGGGAGACATCCAGCGTCTTTAAGACCCCTATGAGATGGGGGGGGGGGGAAAGTAAAATATTTTTTTAATAGTAAAAAAAAATTAAATTGCACCCAAGCACAAAATCCCACCCCCACATATACGCACATATCAATGTAAATGCATGCGTCCGAGTGTTTACGCATAAAAACTTTTGTAATACACGGGTTACATATCGCCGTGCATGTTTGAGTGAGATCAATATTTCTAGCACCAGACCTCCTCCGTAATGCTAAACTGGGGGCTTTTAAAGGCCTATGCAAAATATAGGGTACTGAAGTTTGTCACCATTTCATGGCGCACACACATTAAAGGTTTGACATGTTGGGTACATCATCCTTTAAAAAAAAATTTAAGCATGTGTGCAAAAAAAATACAACAAAGACTCTGGCAACAAAAGGGGTTAAAGTTGAACGCTAGGCAGATATGACATAATTTATAGTAGCTGTACATTAATTGACACTTTCTTAAAGCCTAGTACATATGGGATCGTATGTACGGCAGCCGGTCCGACAGAACTCTGCTTCTGTCAAAGAGGCATGACCAAAAATAACCTGCCGATCATCTCCCGATTAGCACTCTTAGCCAATGGCTGAGAGCGCTGACCAGAGTGTTCTGGCGGAGGTGGGCATCCCCCCCATCATAACACAATAGCACAACAGGGGAGATTGCATACCAACCAACATTGGATTGTTTGCACAGATTGGATTGTTAGTCGAGCAACTCTTCCGGAGCTGTCAGTTTTTTTTGGTTCAGCCCTGCTGGGTTGAACGGAAGAAAACTAGTAGTGTATCTATCGAAAGGCTCATGACTGAAAAAGGTCTCCCATTCAGCCCACCATTAGCTGAGATCGCTGAGCGGAGTGTTCTGTCAGAACACACCTGAGCTATGTACTAGGCTTAAAGGATAAGGTCTCTTTTTAAAAAATCAGAAGATGGCTTATACCATGCAGACTGTCAGTGTAAGCTGTCTGCCGTACATCACATAGGCAGGTAGTTTCACACTGACAGCAAAAACAATACACTACCAGAGCACTCAACAGTGCCATAATAGTTCATTGAGAACTACAAGCCGCCAGCCGCGAAGGATGACGGTACTTGTAGTTCATTCATTCACAGAACTCTGTGAATGAATGACGCGGCCGTGTGGGTGGAGCCACGCACGAACGTGCTCTTTTCAAAAAGTGAAAGCTGGTACAGGTCACTTCTGCCCGTACTGCTGTCACAGGGAGGCAGCGCTTTGCAAAACAGCTGCAGGAGAGGGAAAATGTTGTTATATCTTCCACCCTAAAAACAAGTGGGACATGTAACCTGTTCCTGAAAGTGAACTTATCCTTTTACATGTATTTTAAATGCAAGCAGTGTGGGGTCCCTGAACTGGGCTTGGCATTTGCCTATTGCAGTGCAGATAAAGGCAGGGCTTGGCTTCGGACAGAGGAGAAGCAGCAAAAGCAAATCACTGTACTGCAAGGAGAGAAGCGCAAAGTGACACGGAGCTTATCGATGTGTGGTTACTTTTTTCACTGTCCATGCACAGGATAAGAATGGGGGAAATATCGTTATTACTGAACTGCAGCTGAAAAAAGTTGAGTCTCTTCTCCTTCCAAACAGGGTTACGCTGTGTGGCAGAGCTGTGCAAATCTCAGGACTTGATAAGACATAAATACAAATCTTCTGGCTGCTAAAACCGCTCCCTCTGTGTAAATCAATTCTGCATTTAGCTGTTTAGCATGTTTCTATCTAGCTACCTCAGCTGTCTATTTGCTATATTGGTAATGGTAGATTTCTTTTTTTTAGGTTGGTTGGTATGTTACTGTACATGTAAGTGGAGTACCTGTCTCTGCTTCGGAACACTTTAAACAGGGGGCACCACTTGTCCTGTGTTCACTTCTTCCTCATGAACAAAAGGTGAGTGTTTTGAAATATACTCCAGGTGACTGAAGTGCATCTTTTGAACTTGATAAGTTTTAGTTGAAGTTCGGATCTATTTAGCTATATTCCATTGACAGATGTCGGTGGTAAACTTGCTGGTGAGAAGACATCCTGGGAACACTGAACCAGTAAAAGCCAAAGAAGAGATGATCTTTCATTGTGGATTCAGACGTTTCCGAGCATCCCCCCTGTACTCTCAGCACACATCTGGTAAAGGAACTGCTTGCTTGTCTCATGTTTTCATTTTGTCACACTTGTTATCCTGAAATTACCAGAAGCTGCTCATGTCCAAGGTTAAAAAATGATATGGCAAAGGCATTGTCTTTGAAAACCATGATGTTATCTGATAGCATCCTTAAATGAATATGTTCTTCTGCAACTTAGTATTAATTTACTTATATAATCTTCTCTCTAATTTACTTATATAATCTTCTCTCTAAATATAACCAAGTAACAGTTTGTTTATAAAATTAAGATTACTGATTGTATTTGGTTTAGCTGATGATTTGGGTCAGGCAGCAACATTTTTAAAATAACAAACATGTTATACATACCTGCCCTGTGAAATGGTTTTGCACATATCAGTGCTGAACCTCTTGGCTTCTCCTTTTCTTTCAGTGCCCCATAGTAGGCTGCTTCCTATTTTTGGCACCCATGTTTGCTTGATCCTGAGCCAGGCTGTGTGCATCTATAGACACACACATAGTCCAACTTTCGGGCCCCATGCCCTGCTCCCTCCTCACTTGATTTTACTGGTAGAAGCAGGAGCCAATGGCTCCCGCTGCTCTCAGCCAAGCTTGTGAGAGCACAGAATGGGGAGAGAAGACCTGAAGCCAGGCATAGTGCTGGATCCATAAAGGTAAGTGTTAGGGGGAGGGTGGCACTGCTTTTTTACCTTAATGCAGAGATCACATTAAGATATAAAAAAACTTTTACAACAACTACTTTGATTCAATAGAAGGCACATCACATTCAGGTATGAAAAAACAACCTTAATGTGTATTGCATGTAAAAGTGCCTACTTTTATGACATTAAAAACTCAGCTCACTATTTGACAATTACAAAAAAACATTAAAAACCAAAGTATGTAAACTAAACAATTAAAAAAACATTTAAAAAGTATGGGATTCGTGAAAAAAAAACAACAACGAAATTATAGTCACCCCATACTGAGAATTGAGCCATCAAACACCTCTGATTGCTCAGCTCTCGGTCTTCAAGCTGCAAAGAGCTGGTGACTGTCAGTCACTGGCTCTCTGCTTTGCCCCTCCAGCACTCACTGAAGAGCTGGGCTTGGGAGGGGAGGGAGCAGCCAGCTCATTTTCCCAGCAGCACAGCTGAGAGGCTGAGCTAGCTGCCAGGCATCTGGGTGGATCCCGACTGTAAAGTCAGGATCTTTCCCAAGCCTGAACCGTCTCTGTGATGTCTGCTGAAATGGGTCACAGGAGTGCAGAATGAACTGCAATCCTGTGATCAATAGGAGTAATACAGCCAAAAAAGCTTTATGGCTATACTTCTTTACAGCAAATTTTTCACGAGAGCCCATAAAAATTAACTCTTACATATCCCAATAAAAGTATGTGTATCAAAAAAATTACCCTCGTATACTGTATTACTAAATGTTCAAAGAAAAATTATAACGGCACCATTGTTGAAGTGTTTAGCTTTGGAACGTGTTTCATGTTCCACTGATTTTTTTTTTGGGGGGGTGGAACATGTAAACGTGTACCAGCATCTGCAGCCTCTTACAAGGTGCGAGCAGACAGCTATGCTGAGGGTCTGCAGGAACCTCAGGCCCCGTACACACAAGAGGATCTATCCGCTGGAATTGATCTGCGGATCAGTTCCAGCGCATAGATCTGCTGGTGTGTACAACCCAGCGGATCTTTTTCCGCGGATTTTTTTCGGGCCGACCGATTTCCAGCAGATAAAAATTTCTTAGCGTGCTAAGAAATCTATCCGCTGGAATCGGCTTCAGCGGATCGATCCGGTGGTCTGTACAGACTCACCGGATCGATCCGTCCGATTCCCTCCCTCGCATGCGTCGTAATGATTCGACGCATGCGTGGATATCCTTATATGACAGCGTCGCGCACGTCGCCGCGTCATCATTGCGGCGACGGCGCGACACGTCATCGCGATGGGATTTCGGAGCGGATTTCGATCCGATGGTGAGTACACTCCATCGGATCAAAATCCGCGGAAATCCTCGAGAGGATTTATCCGCGGATACGGTCCGGCGGACCGTATCCGCGGATCAATCCTCTCGTGTGTACCCGGCATAAGACTGCACCCAAGATGCTCTGCAGGCTCCTTGGGTATAGGAAAAAAAAAATACATATATGATTTACCTGCAAAAAAATTTACATTTTATGTATCTTTTTTAAAGGTGGACTTATCTGTTAAGTGAAATAATATGTCCTCCAAAGGTAAAGGTCTTGTGCAATATTTTGGACCACACCCAGTGATGCACAGCTTATCATAAAGCACAAAGTACAATGGAAAATGCACACATTACACTGAAACGTTACTGCATGTAAATGAGGTAATACTATTTAAAATATATCCAGAAATTTCTAACCTTTTTCTTTCTCCTCTCATTCCAGCGGACAAACACAAATCGGAACGTTTCCTGCGCTCTGATGCTGCTGTGGTTGCTACTGTATATTCTCCTATTACCTTTCCACCTGCCACAGTATTAATGTTTAAGCCGCGCAGTAATGGTAGGCACACTGGTGTTTATCACCTTCTTAGCTACTCAAAGTTAACCTAAAAGTCTACACTCTGGGGTAGGCAGGAAAATATGTATTTCTGGGTACCACCCCTCCCTGCTGCATTGTCAATGACCCTGCATTATTATTTTTAAGTGTCACTGTGTTGATAGCACTACTTAGCTACTACAGCCTTTTATGTCTTCCAATCATCGATGAAGCAACCCTATTTTTTGGGCTAGTATGGGATGTGTATACAGGGGTCATTGTAGATTTTGAAAGCCGATGACACGCGCACACCTATCATTGCCATATCTCTGCATTACTTTTAAACATTGTAGTGCAACTGGGCAGAAACATTGTCAAACGAACAAAAGAGGTGTGCATGGATGGCATATATTCCTTAAAGTGGATGTAAACCCTCTCCTATACCCAGTAAAGTGTATAGCCTCCGATGAAACAAATCTCCCTACATAAGTTTTACGTGTGTGTGTGTGTGTGTGTGTGTGTGTGTGTGTATATGTATGTATATATATATATATGTCTTCAACTCTGTAGACTGTTTAGAAAGTGCACATCTGTGGAGTCTTGGCATACACTGTGTGACAGCTGATTGGAGGAAAGACAGACACACACACCCCCCTTCACATAGGCAGAGGAAGACATAAATGTGCAGAGCTGTACTGTGAATAGACCAGCTGTCTGATAATCTATATCTATGCACCCACCCAACACAAATTTCAGGCTGGTTTTATCTCTGTTGTCAAAGAGCTTGTCAGAAGTTATCATGCTGATAACAGAAGACCCAAGCAGCAGAAAGACACGAGACTTAGGGCTTTGGAGAGAAATGAGTAAACACTACAAATACTTTCAGGGGACTAATGTTAAAAAATTCAGCACCAGTGTTAGGACACAATGCCTGGAGATTCAGTACTTAAAGTGGGACTGTGGCAAGGCTATGGTTATAGATGGTTATAGACTATAATAATATTATTTTTTAACGGAAAATAAATACACTTTAAAACAAGCCCTCGCTGACCTCTGTCAGCACAGCCACTCTGGTGTGATTTGATCTTTAAAGTTTATAGCAGAGACTTCTCAGTTTTACTTTTAATTTTCTCTCGGTAGCTCAGCTACCCCCTGCCAGTCATTAAATCTGCAATGTAATACAAAGCAAGTGCACAAGAAGTGTGGAAAGCAAGACTGCTAAGACCTGACTTGTACTTAACCATTTCTATTGCGAATTTGAGTGTTCCACAGTGACTTTAGCTACAGAAGGCTCAGAGGTTACTTTAAAGCTTATTTACTGCTTTGCTGTTTTGAATATCATTACCCTGCCTGAACCCAGTTCTACTTTGAGTGGGTGACCAGGTGATTGATTAATTACAAAGCATGTTTGCAGCTAGAGGCATGATCCGGTGCTTATTTGGGCACTAATCTTTCAGGCCATTTCACAGGAACCAGACACCATATATAGCGCCAAGGTTGTTGGGGAAGCTGCCGGTGCTGGCACTCGCCTTGTCCTTAGCGACCAGTGACATCACTCGACCCCATTTATTTACTGGCTGGGAATCCCTTTGTAAATGTCAGTTTACTTTTAGTAGGTTGTATACAAAGTGCAGATATGCTACTTCACAGGCAGGTTAGAGGCATCTCCCAGACATGATATTAAAAGGATCTCAGCAATTTAATGTTTCACTTTAAGTATCAATAAAATCACTGCCCCAGCCAACCTGAATTTATTTTTTTGATCCACAGGATGGTACCCAACCTCCCCATGTCATTTGTTTGACAATCCCTTCCTGTTACCTAGAAAATGGCCAGAATAGATTTTTAACATTCAGCTCCCATTGGCTTTAGATTTAGCACCTGAATTTCTGTGATATTCGCTGAACTAAACTCATCCCTACTGAAAACCACAGGGTTGTGTCCTGTTATTGCCCAATAGGATTGGACAATAATGCTGGCCATACACTATACGAAAAATCGGCCAAAAATGTGTTCGTTTTATCGGCCAGTTAATGGGCACAAAATCAAAAATCGTTGGGACGTTTTTGAGCTGAAAAAACGAAGGACAAGTTTGGACATTTTCTGTTGAACAAACGAGAAATTGAAAAGGTTAATGTGTTTGCATTAGGTAACTAACCAGGTAACTGGTAACTAACAAAAAATTTATAAATTTATTTCCACTGAACGATTTATCGGTCATTAAATGGCACTATCATTTGCTCTCACGGGCGAATGTTCATTTTTTGAAAATGGGTTCGGCCAAATTAATTTTTTTTTGTATAGTGTATGGCCAGCATACAGTAACTCTGCATGGAATAATTTTCCTGCAATAACACACAATATAATGTGCAGCACTTAATGATGACTTATGGGTATAGATAATTGGCATTGCAGTTTTGGCCGAAGTTTATTTAGGTAGGGCCGTTTTTCTGAAGTATGGGGGTCACACCATACCCTCCAAACTATTTGTATTTAAAATTCTGGGCCTACATACTATATCTTTTTATAATCAAACACTTAAGCAGGCCATATACGGAGCAAATTTATTTCCTGCAGCCACGTGTCTGTGTTTAACAGGGGAATCCCTCCTGCCGTTGTATTCTCCCAGCGGGGAGTGATTATTGCTAGTGGTTATACCAGCTGCTAGCAATATTCTCATGTAAAAACCAGCTGGCTGATTGATCAATTTGGTACATTCAGCCTGCCCATAGGTGGTTGGAATCTTGGCAGGTTCCTGCTTAGGCCTTTCCTTTTTGGATAATGATCTTTTAAAATGTTTGTAATGAATTTAGGAAGGATGGCACTGTTGACTGGTATTGATTGACAATATGGCAATTTAGTAATGTGTAAGGCTGTAAGTGGAATGTAAATGCACTTTGCATGGCAGAACTAAATTCGTAACCTTTCTGCATTGTAGGGATGCACGATTTGATTGCCACTGGATCCTTGCTGACTGTGAACCCTGACAGGACTATAATCAAGAGAATAGTTCTTAGTGGTCATCCATTTAAGATCCTGAAGAAAACGGCTGTAGTCCGCTACATGTTCTTCAACAGAGGTATAGTTGTAAATTTGATTTATTTTTTATGGAGGGGGTAGGGGATGTGGATGGGAGTGTACTGGTCTTGAGCTTTAGCTGCATGCTCTGCTCTGTAAAAATTTGTATACAAGACCTCTTGTATACAAAAGTAGTTCCAGCCTCCCACTATGTTAGCAGAAGTGATTGGTAGACTAACATCTAACTGTTCAGATGAAGTTTCTTTAAATGTACCACTGGGTTTAGCAAGAGATTTCTCTACCAGGTGCTGTGGACAAAAATCTTTAACTATAGCTTCTAACTTGGGTAAACCCTGTAGCTGTAGGAGATGTGACCATTGATGGGTCCAAATACCAATGCTTTCCCTTTCCCTGTAAAATAGATCTAGCACAAGTTTAAAGTTCTAAATCTTCCAAAAGCTGTCTTAACTTGCCACTGTCTATGTGCCTGGGAACCCAGAAATCCTATCGTATGTAGAATGTTAAATAGTTAAGATAAAACGTTGAGCTCCAGTTTTGGGGTACAGGTGAATTTTCTGTAAGATACTCACTATGGGAAATCGGTCTACGAGGAGTATAATAAAAGGCAAGAATGTCTCCAAGGGAGTCATAAATCTGTTATATTGAACAATTAACGTTTTCTCTTCTAACGCAAGTTATTGTATTTTTTGCAGAGGATATACTGTGGTTTAAACCAGTAGAGTTACGTACAAAGTGGGGACAAAGGGGACATATCAAGGAACCTCTAGGTGAGTACAGAGTGTATAAAATATATTACAAATGTATTTATTTTTTTATGAAGCTTTGTGTGCAATGTAGCAGCCGGTTCTTTTCCGTTGATAAGGGGAACAGTTGAACATAATTGTTCCCAACATACACTCCACACAGATGTACACAGACTTTTTTTGTAATTTTAGTCCTTTGTCATAGAAAGTGCATTTAACAATCATCACAGATGGCAGAGATCAGAAAAAAGGATCAAACATGGTCATGGAATGGGAGAAGCATATCGGATACTCCGGTAATGCACAGTGAGAAGGCACATGATTAACACAGAATAGAGATAGTATCAGTGTGCAAAACCAGGGACGTATCCTGGCAATTACTTGCACAACCTAAAACTAATTTTAATGCATACAGAGCTATCCAAACAGTAACAAATTGTAAATTATACAGTTGTTTGGGAGGCAAGGCAACCCAATGGTCAGATAGGCCCAAACATGGGACACATGAAAATTTAATGCACATCAGAATATTTACAGTATCTGCTCAAACAGCCCATGATTAGGTAAGAATTATGGGGAGGGATAAAGAATCAGAGGGTACACACACTTTTTTTATACTTTGGCTATTACCATTCATACACACACCAGTCTTTCATGCGTTGGATATTACTGTTCCCATGTCAACTCTCTGAATGCAAAATCCCATTCAATAAACTGTTTGCTAAAAGAATACCATAATAGGCTCATTTATTTTTGGGCTATTATTTAAAATCTCAAGGTAAGGTAAAAGTAGAGATATTAACTAAATCAGTCCGATGGGATGACTGTTTCGTTTTTCTAAACTGCACAGGAAAAGTTAGCACTGGAATCTGGTTGTACCAATATTCAATCAAGCGCAATCCAATGATATGTGAAACAAACCAAATATGTGCTAAATAAGTTGCTGGCCAACATCCATAAGTGATTCCAAACTTACTATACTAGATTAATACCAAAAAATGGTGCAATCACAACTGATGACATGGTAACTAGGAAGTGCCATTTTCCAGCTTTCCATCATTCGTGTTGATAAGGCATGGGTAGAGGAAAGCCAATCGGCAGCTCTCTTGGGGGGGGGGTCTGTGCTGATAATCGGCATATTGATTATCAGTGAAGACTAGGGATGTCCCGATTTCCTCCCCTCCCATGCTCCATGCAGTCCCCCCCCCCCCCCCCCCGTGCTCCGAGACGCTCTTCTCTCCCCCCCCCCCCCCGTCCCGCTCTTCAAATCGCTGTAAAAAAATAGTAAAAAAAAACGCCACTGTCACATGACATTAAAAAAAAAGTATCGGTATTGGCGAGTACTTGGGGGGGGGAAAAAAGGTATCGGTACTTGTACTCGGTCTCAAAAAAGTGGTACCGGGACAACCCTAGTGAAGACCCATCAGTGATGCCCACCTGTATGCCAATCAGTGCCCACCTTTACCCACATCACATGCCAGGCAGTGCCCATCAGTAATTCTTGTCATTGACTCCTCAGTGCTGCCCATCATTGCTGTATATTAGTGCCTCCTCATCAGTTCCTGTCAGTGAAGGAGAAAACGTACTTATTTACAAAATTTTATAACATAATTTTCTGTCTTTTTTTTTTTTTTATTGTAGCGCAAAAAATAAGCTAGCCAGTGGTGATTAAATACCACCAAAAGAAAGCTCGATTTGTGGGGGGAAAAAAGCTAAAAAATAATTATATGGGTACAGTGTCCCATGACTGTGCAATTGTCAAAGTGTGACAGTGCTGAAAATTGGCCTGGGCAGGAAGGGGGTGAAAGTGCCCTGTATTTAAGTGGTTAAAACAGACACAGACCTTCTTACAGTGATTTGTAAAGTTTATTATGCTAACCTGCCCTGTGTATTGCACAAAGCAGCCCTGAACCTCCTCTTCTTGGGTCCCCTGCTGACGCTCTCTACTTCTCTTCTACGTGAGCCACTTCCTATGGTGGCACACTTATGCAGGCTCTCTCCAAAGCCAGGTTATGTGTATCCATTGACACGCACAGCTCGGCTCGGCCTCCCACTGCTGTCAGCCAAGCATGAGAGAGAGGATAAAAGTCCTGCAGTTGAGCACAGCACTGGGTCAATGCAGAACTTGGGTAAAAACGTATTGGGGGGGGGGGGGGGGGTTGGGAAAAGTGCCTTAATGCATAAAAGGTTTCCTTTTAAAACTAGAACATTTTTGCTTGTTACACTCCACCTCTTATGTACCATACTATCTTGTATGAAAAAAAAAAAACATTTTAAAAGGGGGTTTCCACATTCAAACGCTTTCCGATCCTTTCTGATGTGGACTTATCTCTGAGTTAGCCAGTTTTTAAATCCTGGTAATCGTGTCTGGTGACATCACTGCAACACATAGGAGTTTCAACTTTAAGAAAGTGGAAAAACCTTTAAGAAAATAACACTTGTGTTAATTTACTGTCCAAACTAATCCCATGTTTTTTTTTTTTTTGTTTCTCATCTTTTAGGAACACATGGCCACATGAAGTGTCATTTTGATGGACAGTTGAAGTCACAGGACACCGTGTTAATGAATTTGTATAAGCGTGTTTATCCTAAATGGACTTATGACCCTTATGTACCTCTCCCAGTGACTTGGGTGAAGAATGAGGTCGAGATCGATCCTGCTGATATAGAGATGGATTAATTCTTTCAACACCCAAAAATGTTTGTGCTTCAGACAATATTCAGTTATGATTTGTATTTATTTTATGATAAGTGAATAACAAACTAAGAAAAGAAGTCAGCAGTTTTCTTATTTTAAGATGAGTGAATAAAAAAAGAAAAGTCCGTTTTTTTGTGGGTAGAGAAGTTAGATTTGATTGTGATCATTCAGTTGCTGTGTCTCGGAGGCTCCTTCACCCAGTCTATGCTGCTCATGTCCAGGTTGCCTCCACACAGAATAATACAAATGTTCTGTATATCTTGTGTTGTCTCTTGAAACCGTCTGGAAAGGACAGCAGCCAAACCAAGACCAGCTGTGGGTTCAATTAAGAGCTTCATTCTCTCCCACACCAACTGCGTAGCTTGCTGTGTAGAGACAAAGTTGAGGGAAAGCTAAAACGTATTATTTTACAGTGTTCTAAAGACAGTTTATTCAGTGGGACAACCTAAAGTGCAAACTATGATGTCCATAAAGGTAACAGATTATCAGAGAGCAGGAGTAGTGTGTTGCTTGCAAAAGAGGAAAGATATGGACAGCCGCATTCCAATTTCTTAAAAAGATGTGCCCTTTATTGGGTAAAGGAAAAATGCCTAAGCATTGATATCCAATGCGAAACGCGTCAGCTGTTTTTCCCACTGTGTGCTGATACCTGTAGTGCATTTTTCCTTTACCCAATAAAGGGCACATCTTTTTAAGAAATTGGAGTGCGGCTGTCCATATCTTTCCTCTTTTGCATATCCCGTGCATTGCCTGCACCCATTGGTTTCTGAGTGGACATTGATTGTTCTAGTGTGCTCACCTGGAGCGGCAGCCTTCCTACCAGTAGTGTGTTGCTTGCTGACAAATCTGTAACCTAACCATGCTTATTGTGTTGCTGGCCATAAAATCCTGTTCTCTGAGGCTCATTTCAGATTTGTGCGACCCATATTCTGCGTGTAGGGCAGCCCATTCATTTCATTGGGCTTCCATGCCTACAGAAAACGCAAAAAAAGGCCCTGGACTCTAAAAAAAAAAAATGTTGTGGTCATTTTGCCAGAATTAATGGCACCCACCATGCATCTTTTCTAAAGAAAAGTGTGCGTTTCTCTTGCATGTTGGGAACGCAGAAGATTGAGTGGCTTCCGACATCGCGGGCACCCTGGACAGGTAAGTGCCCATTTATTAAAAGTTGGCAGCTACATTATTTGTAGCTGCTGGCTTTAAATATTTTTTTTTTTTAGGTGGACCTCCGCTTAAAAGGCCTAACTACATGTTAAATAGTAATTGCGTGTCAACACAAAATTAAACATAGGCTAACTGCTTTGCTGAAATCCTTCTATGACAAACATGGCAGTTACAAAGAAACTGAAATAGAGAGCTGGTATGCTGCTGATGTATAAGCATGTAGGTTGTAGAATCGGTAACTGCTCTTTTATCATTTTGGCCTGCATGAAGCCATTGCAGCCATTTTACCCCGAGGGGTCTCAAAACTGTCAGCCCTCCAGCTGTTGCGAAACTACAAGTCCCATCATGCCTCTGCGAGTCCTGCTTTTAACTGTCAGCCTTGCAATGCCTCATGGAGCTTGTAGTTTCGCAGCAGCTTGGGCCCCGCCAGTTTTAGACCCCTTCTCTAGCAGTTCTCCAGTGGTTAAGACACATTCACACCAAGTCACTGCAGCATTGTACTGTATTGTGTGTTGGTGCACTGTGGTGCTACACTTAATAATCGTGTGCTGCAAACATATACGACCTGCACTAAATTTACGTGCAGTGCAACCCATTCATTTCAGTCCCTACTAAATGGCCAGCTTGACGCAGACCTTATTCTCCTGTCAATATGCATTTCTATCAATTGATTGTTCTTTAGGATTTGTTCCACAAATCTTTAAGGGCGAGTAGTTGTCACCTCTGTACTCCAGTTCATAAACAGAAATTATGCAAATATCTAACATGCTTGCATTAAAATTGTTCTGCATCAAATTATTGGTAATGGGAGTCTCTGCATTTGGTAACCCTCCTTTTAGACTAGGACAATAGAAGTACATTTCAAAAGTTCTAAACACAAAATGGCTAAATCTTGCTAATGCAAGTCGCTGATGTCACTGCAGTTTTCCTGAACTACTTGTACCAGCAGGGTTTAATTTAAACACAAGTGTTACATTCTGTCAAAAATTACCTTTATATTTACCAAAAGTGTGTGGTGTAAGGGCCACACCTAAATGGTCCACTGACATTTACAAGGAAATACACAACTTGAAGAATACATAACAAAAGTAGGTACAGCTTGTGGAAATTTCTTAATCTAACGATACAGGACCCAGGCAGAGTATTCGTGGGTGCATACCATCAGGAGATTGGGCAGTGGTAAATCTTTTCAAGGCCATGCTCCCTGGGTGCCTTCTCTATACCCCTACTCCACCCTGTGAGTCTTCAGTTTTTTGGTGTCTGTAGGTCATGGACCTCTTCTTCTTTTTATAGAGTAATTACTGTTATAAATTCTTCAGTCAACTCTGCCTTCTAATGTCACAAATAGAAGCAGTGCATCCAGATCGATGCAACCTCAGTAAACCTTGGGGAGCCTCACCCCATTCTGTGGGAATGGCCTGTAATGCTGCTTTGGCTCCTGCATTAGTGCTTGTCTTGGCAATATATCCAATCAGCCCCAGGGTGCTATACTATGCAACCCAGTCCCTGAAGACCCCTTTCAGGATATGCCCACTATGACTGGTAAAGCATGGCCTTTCTATACAGTCCAGCATCAAAGAGGGGATCAATCTGTATGAGTCTTACCATTCCGGTTAACCACTAGGGTGATGTTTCAATAGTATTCATTATAGTTAATCATTTCACATTTAGGCACCAAGAATGTTTAACCACTCAGAGTGTAGACTGAGGTGGATGCCCTGGTGTGTTACATCACACCCCATGTCGCCCATTTTACTGCCACTTCTGGTTCACTACAGGAAAGTTTACACCCAGGTTTCTGCCATTCTCCTTCTGGGCACACCTACCCTATATTTCGCTTCAAACTCATTTGTAGTTGAATCTGTCAGCTTATTTGTCACACTTACAGCCTTAAAGGAAAGGTTATACTATTCTCTGTAACTGATCATTCTACTCGGAGTGTTGGTGCTTTCTGCGCTATTTAACAGCTTCTGTTAAACTTTCTGTAGCTCAAGTTTGTAAGGCTGCTACCTGGTCCTCAATATTTTCTACAAAAGTAGATGAGTGAGTGAGAAACTTATATAGCGCAATACATGCAAACTGAATCGTCTCTGGGTGATGTTTGGGCCTCTGTGGACATGAATTTTGGTTGGAGGATCTTGCAGCCAGCTGTGTGAGGTTCTAACCTGTTGTGGTTTGGTTTTTTGAGTCTGTTTTGTCACCATGTTGCCCTCACCTCATATTCAATGCATTGGGATATCTATATCTTAATGGATGTGAAGATGTCCTGTAATGTACAATAGAAAAAATACAATTTTTGGTTTACCTGCAAAATCCTTTTCTTGGAGTACATCGTAGGACACAAGGATCCCTCCCCTCTTATGTTCATGGTTTGCTACAAAACAAGCTGTGCTTAGCTGGGAGGGGGTTATGCCTAGGCAGGGATGATTCTTCTTTTTTTTTTTGCCAGTGTCCAATTACCTGAAGGTGGCATCTACAGCTGCCACTTTTATTGGGGGCGGGAGAGGGCCGCCGGTCGTCTCCAGAGGTAGTGGCGAATACAATCAGGTCCTCTTCCCTCACAGCCTGGATGCCGCTTGGCTCCACACCATTGGATGGTGGAAGCAACGTCACTTCCGCCCAATGGTCTTAAATCGGAGGTTCACACAAAAAGTGAACCTCCGCTTTTTGGATCCCTCCGGTGTCACATTTGGCATCTTTCAGAGGGGAGGGGGGTGCAGATACCTGTCTAAGACAGGTATTTGCACCACTTCTGGGTTCTGGTTCTGACTCCCGTGGGCCTCGTCACGTCGCCCCCCCCCCCCGCTGTCTTCTGGGAAACACTGTTCCCAGGAGAGAGCAGGGACCAGTGACGGCGCACCATGATCTTGGCTCATACGCAGTAGGGAATCGGGCAGTGAAGCCGCAAGGCTTCACTTCCTGATTCCCTCACCGAGAATGGCTGCGGAAGCAGCCGAGGACTGAGCAATTGCTCAGCCTCGTCTGCTGACATCGCGGGCACGCTGGACAGTTAACTACTTGGTAACCGCCCTATAGCCGAAATACGGCTACAAGGCGGTTACCTAACTCTAGGAGGGCGTCAATATACGTCCTCCCAGAGAGTCACAATTGCGCGCCCGAGCGGGCGCGCACACGCGATCACCGGCGCTCGGCGGGTCCACGGGACCCGCAGCAACACGGATCGCGGTAAGGAGCCAATGGAAGCGGCTCCTTACCACGTGATCGCGCCGTCCAATGACGGCGCGATCACTTGTAAACAAACCGGCGTCATGTAATGACGCCGGTTCCTCCCTCTCCTCTCTGTACCGTTCGGTACAGTGTGAGAGGAGAGGGAGGGGGGGGGGGGGATCGGGCGGCAGCAGCAGCCGCCGCACTGTGGGCTGGATCTGTGACAATTGCAGTCACAGATCCAGCCATCCCTGCGCAATACTCTGCAAAATAAAAATAATGATGAGTGCAATACTCTGCAATACCCCACCCCATACTCTGCAATACCCCACCCCATACTCTGCAATACCCACCCTGGGGGGGTGGGTATTGCAGAGTATGGGGTGGGGTATTGCAGAGTATGGGGTGGGGTATTGCAGAGTATGGGGTGGGGTATTGCAGAGTATTGCACTCATCATTTTTTTTATTTTACTCTGCAATACCCACCCCCCCATACTCTGCAATACCCACCCACCCATACTCTGCAATACCCACCCCCCCATACTCTGCAATACCCACCCATACTCTGCAATACCCCCCCCCCATACTCTGCAATACCCCCCCCATACTCTGCAATACCCCCCCCCATACTCTGCAATACCCCCCCATACTCTGCAATACCCCCCCCCATACTCTGCAATACCCCCCCCCATACTCTGCAATACCCCCCCATACTCTGCAATACCCCCCCAATACTCCGCAATACCCTCAATACCTTGCAATACGTCGCCTATGGGGATTTTTAAGTAGCAACGTTTGGCGCAATTTCACGAGCGTGTGCAATTTTGAAGGGTGACATGTTGGGTATCTATTTACTCGGCGTAACTTCATCTTTCATATTATGCAAAAACATTGGGCTAACTTTACTGTTTTTTTTTTTTTTTAAGCACAAAACTGTTTTTTTTTTAAAAACACGCGTTCAAAAAATTGCTGCGAAAATACCGTGCAAGATAAAAAGTTGCAACAACCGCCATTGTATTCTCTAGGGTCTTTGAAAAAAAAGCATATATAATGTTTTGGGTTTCTATGTAATTTTTTTAGCAAATAAATGATGATTTTTACATGTAGGAGAGAAATGTCAGAATTGGCCTGGGTGCTCCAGAACGCCTGATGGTGCTCCCTGCATGTTGGGCCTCTCTATGTGGCCACGCTGTGTAAAAGTCGCACACATGTGGTATCGCCATACTCGGGAGGAATAGCAGAATGTGTTTTGGGGTGTAATTTGTAGTATGCATATGCTGTGTGTGAGAAATAACCTGCTAATATGACAGAAACTAGATTTTTTTTTTTTTTTTTTACAGAATTTTCAGTCTTTTTTCTTTTATAGCGCAAAAAATAAAAACCGCAGAGGTGATCAAATACCACCAAAAGAAAGCTCTATTTGTGGGAAAAAAAGGACAAAAATTTCAGATGGGTACAATGTTGTATGACTGAGTAATTGTCATTCAAATTGTGAGAGCACCGAAAGCTGAAAATTGGTCTGGTGATTAAGGGGGTTTTCGTGCCCAGTGGTCAAGTGGTTAAGTGGCCATTTTTTTAAAAGTCAGCAGCTGCAGTATTTGTAGCTGCTGGCTTTAAAAAAAAAAAAAAAAATCGGGTGGACCTCCGCTTTAAAGGGTATATTTTTATATATCTCGCATTTAAGAGGTCCTGTCATGCTTTTTTTTTTCCTATTACAAGGGATATTTACATTCCTTGTAATAGGCATAAAAGTGACCCAAATTTTTTTTTTAAATAAGGGAAAAAAATATAAGAAAGCGCCCCACCCTGCCGAGCTCACGCGCAGAATCCAATGCATATGTAAGTCACGTCCGCATATAAAAACTGTGTTTAAACCACACATGTGAGGTATCCCCACAATCATTAGAGCGAGAGCAATAATTCTAGCCATTCAGTGAGCGGGTGCAATTTTGAAGTGTAACATTAACTTTCACATTATTAGAAAAAAGTGTTTGAAAGACCGCTGCGCTAATACAGTGTGACATAAAGGTCTCTGCTAAAAATATATAAAAAAATGTTTGAGGGTTTTTTCTAGCACAATACTGATTTTAACTTTTAAGCAATAAGTGTCAGAAAAAGGTTTAGTCGTTAAACTGACCTCATTTACAGACCAATGTCATCCCTTTGATCCTAGAAAAAAATGTTACTTTGTTTATAGTTACCTTGTATATTGAGATAAAATTGGCAGGCTGCCTGGATTTTTTTTTTTTTACCAGCTGTTAGAAGTGAGCAGAGATCGCCCTTTGCTTGTTATATAGAATCGGGGAAATGCTTTTTTTTTTTTAAGATGGGAGGGTGGTTAGAATCGCGATTTTTGATTCCTTAACGGTTAATTGTGCAGCTCTAGTGGCATCATGACCTTATTGTAATGGATAAGAAATTGCTCTGCGATGTACTAGAAGAAGATCATTTTACAGGTTAACCAAAAATCCCATTATTTCTCTCAGTATAGGGTTACTTAAAAAAAAAAAATAATAGATCATTTTTTGAAGAGACAGCCATAGTTTTGAACTTTAGATTTTAGAGACGCTGTTGAAAAAACAAAACGCAACACTGTAGAAAATGCTTTTTTACCTTAATTTCTTCTTCAGTGACTACAAACACATCATCCACCAGGTCTCTTATAATGGGCCATGTGTTTGGACCAATGCTAGTCTTCACAGCATCTGCTATAGTGGTTGGAGGCTTGGGATTTGGGGTTAGAACACCATTCACCTTTGAGCGATAGCAGTCATCTGCATTAAGAGGTTCAGCTGCATATATCCTTACATCTGGTTTAATTGTCTACAGACAAGAACATGGAGCTTAAAAAACAAGGAATCTACTGTGCGATAATATGCTTGCTCTATAAAGTTTATATTTCTGACCAAAACATATCCTTTACAGCATACAAAAATACTTTAATGGATAAAATGTATCTTGCATCACTTATGACCAGAAACCAGCATTTGTGTTTTTAGAATGGTCTCCAATTTTATTCTCCGCTTTGCATCAAGTGGTAAATATTTAACATCCTCACTACATCCGCCTTATAAAGTGACAGAATCATTTTTTTATTTACTTGAACCTACCTCTTCTTTTAAAGCCCAATTGATGCCTGGCCAGTGCTGGTTATGTACTGTGCACATGTGAGGTTCCGCTACAAATGTCAGAGTGAGCGCAATCATTCACACCTATGCAGTTTGCATTTTTCAATATACGATTTTAATCCATTGAAGTCTATGGAACCAAAAAAAAAATGAAAAAATTCCCTGGCCCTTTCCATAAAATGCGCAGACGTGAACTACATCCATAGGAAACCATGTTAAATGCACGGAAGTGTGTTTCTGCAAAAAGAAATGTGCACAAAAAAAAATGCATAGGTGTGAACCAGGCCTTATGCCGCGTACACATGGCCGTTTTTCATGACGAGAAAAATGCCATTTTTTAAATTGGTCATTAAAAACGATTGTGTGGGCTCCAGAGCATTTTTCTCGACGTGCAAATTGAGCATTAAAAATTTAAAACATGCTCTATTTTTTCTCGTTGTGAAAAGCGGTCGTGTGTAGGCTTTAACTACGGGGAAAGAAACGCGTATGCTCAGAAGCAGGTTATGAGAAGGGAAATTTGCATAATCAGTCCAAAGGGTGTCGCCAATCGAATGGAACTTCCCCTTTATAGTTTTTTTTATCACGATCGTGTGTATGCAAGGCAGGCTTGACAAGAATCCCGTAGAGAAAAACTTCATTTTTGTCCATGACATGAAAAATGGCCATGTGTACGCGGCTTTAGGGTTATCTTTTAGATGCTTTTAAAGCGTCGCCTATGGGGAATTTTGGGTACTATAGTTTTCTGCAATTTCACAGGTGCGCACAATTTTAAGGCTTGACATGTTTGGTATCTATTACTAATAAAAAAAATACCATATTTTACCAAAACATTAGCTAGACTATTGTGTGTTTACATTAAAATCCATTTTAGTCAGATAATCTCCATTTGGTATCAAAGACTTGAATAGAAACCTTTCGCTCTCAAGGACTGTGGAACAAATATTCCTAGTGACAGTAGGTGATTGGGAGATAAAAAAAAGCAGACTTCTTTGCTGACCTAAACATTTGAAAGCATACAGCGGAGAGAGGAGGCTCTAAAATCCCAGCTTGTAACCTTGAGTCCCTATGTTGCGGACCCAATCATCTGCAATCGCTTTCGGCCAAATATAGTTGCAGGCCTGCACTGAGTGAGTGAGGGCGCCCCCTTTCATTGCAAGAAGGGCTTGTATGCTGGATTAGAGGGCTTTGGAGTCTATCCCTTCATGTGGAACAGGGAATGGAGCTTTGGCTTAGAGATGGAGGCTTGTGTTTGGTGAAAATAATGGTTTTTGTACTGCAGTCTCTGACTTCTTTTCAAGTGGTAACAGGGTACTCTTGCACAGTTATCTTTTGGATATAAAGAAGAGCTCCAGGCTCCCCACAAAAAAAAAAAAAATAAGTCAACAGATACAAATACTGTAGCTGTTGACTTAATATGAGGGCTTTTACCTGTCCAGGAATCCAGCGGTGTCCTCACCGAGCCAATTTTTCAATCGGCTATGGGGTGCAGGTGGTGCCATTTTGACTAAGCAAAACCGGCAGTGAAGGCTTGCAGCTTCACAGCCAGTTTCCCTAGCGTGCTGTGCTTTGTAAATCGGCCGGCTGCATTGAACTGAGATGGAAGTGGGAGCGGGTACCTGTCAAAACCAGGTACCCCCCCAAATGTGCCAGTGGAGAGGAGTTAGGAGGGAGACAAGCAGGGCTATCCCTTTTGGGTGGAGCTCCGCTTTAAAAAGTAAGTGTGCAACCTGCTTCTTACAAGCTAATGCTACTGTCCAACATGTTAGCCATAAAATCCTGCACATGTGCACAGACCAAACACCCAGACAACAGAGCTGTTAGATTGAGTCCAGACACCCCCCCCCCCCCCCCAGGGTCTTAAGGCGCAAGGAAAATTAATCAGGTATCCGCTAAAATTTATATCCTTGTAGTCAAGGGGCCAGATTCAGGTAGGAGATACGTGGGCGTATCTCTGAGTGTGCAGGGTCGTATCTATGTGCCTGATTCTTAGAATCAGTTACGCATAGATTTGACTAAGATCCGACCGGCGTAACTCTCTTACGCCGTCGTATCTTAGTTGCAATTTTACGCTGGCCGCTAGGTGGCCCTTCCGTATATATGCAAATTAGGTATTGCCCGTTTTTTACGTCGTTTAAGTTAGGCTTTTTCCGGCGTATAGTTACCCCTGCTATAGGAGGCGCAGCCAATGTTAAGTATGGACGTCGGGACAGCGTCAAATTTTTCACGTTTTACGTCGTTTGCGTGAGTCGTCCGTGAATGTGGCTGGGCGTAAGTTACGTTCACGTCTAAACCAATGAGTCTTTGCGGCGTCATTTGGAGCATGCGCACTGGGATACTTTCACGGTCGGCGCATGCGCCGTTCGGAAAAAGCGTAATTTACGTGGGGTCACAATAAATTTACATAAAACACGCCCACATCTTCCACATTTGAATTAGGCGGGCTTACGCCGGCCTATTTACGCTACACCGCCGCAACTTACGGAGCAAGTGCTTTGTGAATACTGCACTTGCCTGTCAAAGTTGCAGAGGCGTAGCGTAAATAGGATACGCTACGCCCGCACACAAATACAGGCTCCCTACCTGAATCTGGCCCAAGGTCTCTATCCCTTAGTATCTGACAAACCCAAACCTTGAGCTTTGGCACATGCTTACAGTCACAAATACAGATTGCAAAGCTGCCCTCACAAAAGGAAAAGAGGCTTAACCGCTTTGTCGCCACCGTACGTGTATATATATATATATATATATATATATATATATATACACACACACACACACACATCCTTGGTCGGGAGCAGTGATATCTCAGTCATCGATGCAGCTCATGTCTACATGGTATAGCTTATATGAGATTTTAGCGATTGTGTGTGTATATCGCTATCCAATCTGCTGACTGCCCACACTAGTACAGCAATTTTACATTAACACCATAGAAATAACTAGGAATATTCACTTACCTTCACAGCAACAGCTATTCCGGCCAACATGCCACCTCCTCCCACTGGTACAACTATGGCTTCCACAGCTGGCACCTGCCAGTACCAATAACATGTTAGCATTGAAATATTTTAACTGACCATGACAGAGCTGTACATTTTTCACCAATACCTGCTCTAAAACTTCAAGTCCAATGGTCCCTTGACCTGCAATGATAGTTGGATCCTGATTTGGATGAACCATAATACCTCCAGTCTTCTCTACAGTCTTAGCTGCCACTGCTGTTCGGGACTTGAAACAAACAGATAAATGTTAAAGTGCAGCATTTAAAAAAAAAAAAAAATTATGAAGCAGTAGGAGTATCCTTTTCTGAGCAGGTCATAATAATGCCATGTTAGGGACAGAAACAGCACACCTTATGCTATTTGAACTATTATTCCTAGGTAGGTTGACTTTTTTTTGGGTGGCCACAGTCCGTAAATATTGGTAAACTGTCAGATGTAAAAATGGTTGCGAAAGGCACCAATACTACCCAATTAAAAACACTGCAACTGTTAGGTAGAAATAACACAGCCAAACGGTATGTGTAGGAGGATATTGAGTGATAATTGGCTGCCCCAGATTTTGTCAATAGCATCAGCAAAAATTGGGCTGCTTTGTTAGGGGTCATGTAGGCTTAAAACCACCTGCTCCAAAAGCAGGCATTATATTTAATATAGTCAGTGGGCTGGGTAAACTGGGAGCTAAGAGGAGGTCACCACTTTGTATGCACTGTAGCTGCAGCTTTATTGTTTCTTTTAACTCATTATATAGCCACCAACTGTTTGTTTTTAAAGCGGTCCTCCACCCTAAAGTGGAGTCCCGCTGATCGGAACCCTCCCCCCCTCCGGTGTCACTTTTGACACCTTTCAGGGGGGAGGGGGGTGCAGACACCTGTCTCAAGACAGGTATTTGCACCCACTTCCGGCCACACGATACGGGCGAAAGACGGGCATTCCGTCACATCCCGTCTGTCGCCCGTTGTGTGCTGGGAACACTCGGCTCCCAGCACACAGCGTGTGAGCCAATCGGCGGGCGCAGCGCGACTCGCGCATGCGCCGTAGGGAACCGGGCAGTGAAGCCGCAGCGCTTCACTTCCTGGTTCCCTCAGCGTGGATGGCGGGGGGAGCAGCAGAGTGACGAGCGATCGCTCGTGCTCTGCTGCGATCGGCGCTGGACTCCAGGACAGGTAAGTGTCCTAATATTAAAAGTCAGCAGCTGCAGTATTTGTAGCTGCTGACTTTTAATATTTTGTTCCCGTGGCACATCCGCTTTAAGGCTGCATGCACACTGGGAATTTTTACAGCTGCTGTTTTGGGCATTAGCAGTTTTTCTTTTTAACTGCCTCTAAACTCCTCTGCATGTTATCCTATGTGTTCATGCACACATAGGCTTTTATCAGCATTTTGGGCAGGAGGGTTTAGTGGCAGAAAAATAACACTCTGGCAGCACATTCTGGCAGAAAAAAACGCTGCCGTCTCCTAAACTGTACACCTTCTAGCAGGTTTCTTTTTTTTTTGAAAAAGAGGCCGCCTGCAATCTTCACAACCAGTGAATAGCTGGTTGTAAAAGGAGCAGGCCAAAAAAGCCGCCTGCTGTGTCCTTAAAAACGGATAAGTCATCAACTTTTAGAGGGGTTCCCTGCAGACAGATGCCAGCTATAAAAAATAAAATAAATAAGTCCCCCCCCATCTATACCATGGCCTTTGGGTCAGGTATGGATTTTGATGGGAACCCCCACACCAAATAAATACAAAATATGGGGTCACCCCAAAATTAATACCAGACCCTTATTAAGGGGGCCACCAGATTCCCCTCCCCATGTGAATGAGCAGGGGTACATGGTACCCCTGCTCATTCACAAAAAAAGTGAATAAAAAGCACAAGTTTTTGGGAAGTCCTTTTTTTTTTAAACAAAGTCTCCCGATGTAAATCAATAGTCAATAATGACGCCACTAAATGTCTAAAATCCCCATCCTTAGGGGTCTCTACCTTCAGAGCTCTACCTAGGTTCAGCTGGTCTCAGTTAAGGCCAACATATGCTTTTCCTCCAGTGTGAATTTTGCCTTGCGTGCTTCGAAAAATAGCACAGAATAAGTGAAGAAACTGGTGATGCTCGTTCCACCAAACTGACCCCGAAGAACTAGGTACACAGACATACTCGGACTACATCAACCCTGGCCTTTTCCCCAACAGGCCAGACCTGCATTCTCATGGCCCCCCTATTTATCCTGCTTCTCAGTCACTGGCTTTAATGGCATGGCTGTTGAGGTCCAGATATTGAGGGACAGAGGGGTCTCTAAATCTGTAATTACTACTTTGTTAAATGCAAGAAAACACACTTCCAGAAAGATCTACTATCATACCTGGAAATCCTTCTTTGCCTGGTGTGAACATAGGCACTTTAACCACTTGCCGCCCGCCAATGACATATTGACGTCGGCAAAGTGGTTGTAGAATCCTGACTGGACGTCATATGACGTCCTCAGGATTCTGAGCCGCTGCGCGCCCCCGGGGGCACGCATCGCGGCGATCGTTGTTGCAGGGTGTCAGTCTGACACTCCGCAACACCGATCAAGGTAAAGAGTCTCTCACGGAGACTCTTTACCACGTGATCAGCCGTGTCCAATCACGGCTGATCTCGTTGTAAACAGGAAAAGCCGGTAATCGGCTTTTCCTCACTCGCGTCTGTCAGACGCGAGTAGAGGAGAGCCGATCGGCTGCTCCTGTGACAGGGGGGGGTTTGTGCTGATCGATTATCAGCACAGCCCCCCCGAGGATGCCCACTGGACCAACAGGGATTAAAAAAATAAAGGTATGCCACCCTAGACCACCAGGGATGAGGACACAAAAAATGGATGCCAATCAGTGCCGCAATGGATGCCAATCAGTGCCCACAATGGGCATCACTGATTGGCAGGCATTGTTTGGCACTGATTGGCATCCATTAGTACAACACATACAATAGTGCCCATCTATGCCCATCCGTGCCACCTATCAGTGCCCATCCATGCTGCCTATCAGTGCCCATCCGTGCCCATCTGTGCCGCCTATCCGTGCCCAGCCGTGCCGCCTATCTGTGCCCATCCGTGCGCCTATCCAAGCCCATCCATGCCGCCTATCCGTGCCGCCTATCATGCCCATCCGTGCCGCCCATCAGTGTCGCATATTAGTGCCTATCAATGCCTACACATCAGTGCCACCTCATCGGTGCCCATCAGTGCCGCCTTATCAGTGCCCGTCAGTGCAGTACCATCAGTGAAGGAGAAAACGTACTTATTTACAATGTTTTATAACAGAAACAAAAAAAATACTTTTTTTTTCTAAATTTTCGGTCATTTTTTTATTTTTTTTGCAGAAAATAAATATCCCAGAGGTGATCAAATACCACCAAAAGAAAGCTCTATTTGTGGGTACAAAATTATAAAAATTTAGTTTGGGTACATTGTAGCATGACCGCGCAATTGTCATTCAAAGTGCAACAGCGCTGAAAGCTAAAAATTAGTCTGGGCGGGAAGGTGTATAAGTGCCCTGTATGGAAGTGGTTAATCCCAGAGATTACTATATGCCTTGTATTGGCCTTCCTACAAACAGGACTTGAACAGGTATATCTTGGATAGTCCCATTATGCCTCTGCCGTCATGCTTGTAACTGTTAGCCTTGCAATGCATAATGGGACTTGTAGCACCGCAACAGCTGGAGGACCACCTGTGGGCTATAGGGTGCGTGTCCTCAAAAGCTTGCTAGTGTCCAATCACTTGAAGGTACCAGCCACCCAAAGTCTATGAATATTCAGTCTGTGTCCAGTACTATGTTTAAAGATATTACATTTACAGGTAAATCAAAATTCCTTTAATTTTTATACATGCATATACCAGAATGATAAAAAATGTGATGTGTCCTAAACCTCGTTAATCAGTCCTGACTGTATGAAAAAAAAAAAAAAAAAAAGACTTCTCACCTCATCTGTAGGATCACATTCCACTATTACAGCACCGTAACCAGAGATTGCAGCTTTCTTGCATGATGCAGCTGTCCGGGGCACCACCACATGTGCTGGAATTCCTAAGATACAACACACAGTAAATATACTGTAGGCCTTGAATTATTATCTTACTCTAAGGACTTACCCATCATTTTTGCTGCTAATGCCAATGCCTGTCCATGATTGCCACTGCTATGAGTCACAACTGCTTTACATGTGTCTGTTGGTAGACTCTGCACTGCATTTAATGCACCCCGAATCTGAAACATTACCATGTTTAGAAATAGAATTATAAAGACTTTTACTCACAGAAAAAAAATAAAAAAATAATCTGTATAATACTAATTGGTATTTCTTTGTTCTGTGAGATTTTAATGGCCCAGTACTGAAGAATAAAACTCCTGCGTGACCAGACACTGTACTGATAAGCACTGCTGAATATGGATGGGTTTACTTTTGTATCTATAGATTTGCAAACTTTGCAAAGTTCGTCAAAAGTAATACTTTTGATGCAGTTGGCCAGCTTAAACGTGTGTTGCAATATAGTACAAATCCCTATTTTTCATGGCAAAGGCTTGCTAGAAAGGGTATATAGCAAAGTGCTGAATTTCTACTTTTGTCTCTGGTCACATTCTGCAATGGCTCTGTGTCTATGACCATAAACAGAAATGAGTAAATCATATGCAGGCCTTTGAAGTTAAAGCAGGGTTTGACAAATTTGCTTGGAATCTAGGAGCCAGCTAAAAAAGTTAGGAGCCAGAAAACGCACCCCGTCCCGACGAGCTTGCGCGCAGAAGCGAACACATACGTGAGCAGCGCCCGCATATGTAAACGGTGTTCAAACCACACATGTGAGGTATCGCCGCGATTGGTAGAGCGAGAGCAATAATTCTAGCCCTAGACCTCCTCTGTAACTCAAAACATGCAACCTGTAGATTTTTTTAAACGTCGCCTATGAAGATTTTAAAGGGTAAAAGTTTGTCTGCATTCCACGAGCGGATGCAATTTTCGAAGCGTGACATGTTGAGTATGAATTTACTTCGGCGTAACATTATCTTTCATAATATAAAAAAAAAATGGGGATAACTTTACTGTTGTCTTATTTTTTTAATTTCCAAAAAAAGTGCGCTTGTAAGACCGCTGCGCAAATACGGCGTGACAGAAAGTATTGCAACGATCGCCATTTTATTCTCTAGGGTGTTAGGATAAAAAATATATATAATGTTTGGGGGTTCTAATTAGAGGGAAGAAGATGGCAGTGAAAATTTTGAAAAATGACATTAGAATTGCTGTTTAACTTGTAATGCTTAACTTGTAATACCAACGGCCACCACCAGATGGCGCCAGCTCACATCTGGTGGTAAAAACTTGTAATACCAACGGCTCACCACCAGATGGCGCCAGCTCACAATAAATAAATAAAACATTTCTAGTCGCCATGGCGACCGGGATTTGTCGAGCCCTGAGTTAAAGTAATATATAATTTGATGTGGATTATTACTTTACACCATAAAAATGCAGACAAATGGAATAAACAAAATATAGCTCATTACTGAACTTTTAGATGGACTATTTTTCAGTGATTGAAGTAGAACTATAGGCAAAACTTTTTCTTAATTTTGGATAGAGTAAGGGAGGGGTATAACCTGTGTCCCATTGCAGAGATTTCTCTTAACTTCCTGTCCCATTGCCAAAACAGGAAGTGAGAGGAAATCCCTGCAAAGGGAATTCCTTGGGCACTCCCAGGTGATCAGAACTAGTGTCCCTATTGGATGATAATGGTAAACAGGACAAATAGAGAGGTGGGGCACAGACATCAATGAAAACTGACAGGGGGGTTCTAATCCCTCTCCACTCTGTCCAAAACAAAAAAAAAAAAAAACGTTTTTGCATTTAGTTATACTTTAACTTCTGATTCCTACATTAATTTGTGCTTTTTTTTTTTTTTAAGCTGTTCATGCGGAAGGTAAATTGGTAAAGCGTATTTTAACCTAAAAATGTAATATTTTACAGTGTACTAGATAAGGTGCCTAAACTAGTTTTCTTTTTTCAGGCATTGTTTTACTTTATTTTTACCTGGTAATCCTGTAAATAACACATACTTTGTCTCTGGGTGTCAACGTTCACTTCTCTATTGCATCTATGGAAGGAGACCTAGTTGTCCCCAAAGGCTGGACTGGAGCTAAAAGTTGGGGAAACTGTGAATGTGGTGGCTGATAAACATTAGGCTTGGGCAGCCTGTTAGGTTTGCTGATGTATAGTAAAAGCAGAGACATGGCTAGGTTTTGTTTTCTTTAAAGTTTCACTTATTTTCCTTGGAAGCACTGTACACATACCTCCCAACTTTAAGATGGGAATGAGGGACACCCATTAACAAATGTAGGCATAGGACACACACTCTGCCATGCCCCCCTTTGAAGAAAAATTGTACAAAAACAAAAAACAAACAATTGGGTAAATTCATAAGTGCTTTTTTACCACTGCTGTTTTTTTTATATTGACCTTTTGAATTTACAAATGCAGCAACTTAGAATTTGATTAAAGATTTTAGCACTGGGAAACACTTTTTGATAGATATATAGTTGTAAATAAAAATACACTACTTAAGTCAAACTAAAAATGATGGACAAATGGGGGGGAAAGAAGGACTTTTTACCGAATGAGGGACAGTCTCTCAAAAATCATTGACAGTTGGGAGCTATACTGTACAGTATCTCTAAAAAGTGGGGGTGCACCAAATGGACAGACACAGAACTCTCTTGACAAAGTGGGTATTCAGCCTTCAACCAGGAGAGGACTAGGCAGAAAACAGGTTAAATGTTTAAACACATCAAAAAACTGTACAGTACTGCCCTGGGGCAGTGCATCTAGCAGTACAGTACTGCCCCTCTCCCTGCATCTAGCAGCTCAGTTCGTCAAAAAGCAGTACAAACATAAAAAGGAGGGGCGGGTGCTGTGTCTGTCTATGAACTCAGAGAAAAGGAATTTACGGTGAGTACAAAAATCCTATTTTCTCTTTCGTTCATGAACGGACACAGCACTCTTGACAAAGTGGGACGTCCCAAAGCAGTGTAAAAAAATAAATAAAATTAAAAAAAACGAGGGGTGGGAACAGCATTAAAAAACAAACTTCACCCCAACAAAAAACAGAGCTCCTCAACGGAGGAGTTGCAACTTTTACATTTAAAATTTTGTGAAAGTGTGAACGGACGACCAAGTCACCGCCTTAAACACCTGGGAAATGGACGCTTGGTGTTGGAAAGCCCAAGAGGCACCTATTGCCCTGGTCGAATGCGCCATGACAGGAAAGGGGGGCGCCTGTCCTTTTAGGGCATAAGCCTGGATCACGATCTGCCTGATCCACCTAGAAACGGTGGCAGACGAGACCGCCAGGCCCTTCTTAAGACCAGCTACCGAAACGAACAGTTAGTCAGACCTCCGGAACGGAGCAGTAGTAGACAGGTACACCCGCAGAGCCCGAACAACATCCAAGGAATGCAACGCAGTCTCTTTTGGAATGCGACGGACGAGGACACATGGAAGAACAATATCCTCATGGAGATAAAAGGCCGAAACGACCTTAGGAAGAAAGGAAGACTGCGGATGCAACACTACCTTATCCTTGTGGAAGACCAGAAGCGGAGCCTTGCAGGACAAGGCTGTCAGCTCAGAAACACGTCTGACTGACGTAATGGCCACCAAGAAGACCACCTTCTGAGAAAGTGTCAGCAAGGGGATCTCCCTAATGTTCTCAAACGGTGGTTTCTGAAGTGCCGAGAGAACCAGGTTCAAGTCCCACAGAGGGAGCGGAGGGCGGAACGGAGGGGCCACATGCCAAACCCCCTGCACAAACGTACTCCCTAGTGAGTGAGCTGTGAAGAGTCTCTGAAAAAAGACCGCTAAGGCAGAAATCTGCCCCTTAATTGTACTTATGACAAGCTTTTGGTCCACCCCACGCTGTAAGAACAGTAGGACCCTGGAAACCGAATAGGTACGCGGACACCACCCCATCTCCTCACACAGAGAGATGTAAGCCTTCTGCGATGGTAGATCTTCCTGGAAGCCGATTTTCGCCCCCTCAACATGGTAGAAATCACAGAATCCGACAGGCCACGGTCCCTCAACACCTGGCTTTCAACAGCCAGGCCGTTAAAACCAGCGACTGTAAAGCAAGAAGAAGTATGGAACCTTGCGACAGAAGGTCCTCTCGCAGCGGTAGATGCCAGGGAACGTCTGCCACCAGACGCACTAGGTCGGCGCACCAGGGACGCCAAGGACAATCCGGAGAAACTAGGATCATCGGGATTCCTTCGACCTCCACCCTGCGAAGCAGATGTGGAAGAAGTTTTAGGGGAGGAAAAGCATAGAGCAGCCGATACTGGCCCCATGGAGCCACCAACGCGTCTTTCGTGTCTGCCCAGGGGTCCCTTGATCTGGCCACGAATACCTTCCGATTGAGATGAGACACCATGAGATCCACGTCCGGGGTGCCCCACCTCTGACAGATGAGGTGAAACACATCCGGGTTTAAAGACCATTCTCCCTGGTCCAGCATCTGGCGACTCAGGTAGTCCGCCTGCCAGTTTTCCACGACCCAGAAAGATTGGCCCGCCGACCAACACTTTAGCCAGATCAGGCGGCGCAACACCACCGCGTAGACCGAGGCTCTGGACAGCAAGGGAATAGTATCCAGGTCAGACTCGCAGACAAACTTAAGGCCCTGCACTAACTGGTCGGCCAAAGCTACCTCATCTGGGAGGTGCCTGACAAGCTTTTAGCCCCTGGAGCAGTATCTTTGCCCATTCAGTCAGAGTTTGAGACACCAGAGCCCCAGCCACCGCTGGACGCACTGCCAAGCCCACCACTGTGTATAGGTAGCGGGCGATTGCCTCAGCCGTCTTGTCCGCAGGGTCCTTGAAAGCAGGAGCCCCTTCCACTGGAATCGTGGTTACTTTAAGTCTGGACACAGGGGGGTCCACTACCGGAGGAAAGGTCCATTTCTTCAGAAAGCTCTCCTCAAAGGGGTACCGGATTGCCAAATTTTTTGGGGCAGAAAAAAACCTTCTGTGGTTTTTCCCAATCCTTGTATAAGAGCTTATCAAAATAGGAAACACAAGGAAACACCTTGGCAGTGTGGACCGTCTTGCGGAACCCAAAGGGGACCGATGCCTCAGCAGCTTCCGCAGAATATTCCATCTTCAGTGTATCCCGTACCGCGGTGATAAGATCATTTACCAGCGCTTTCTGGTGTGCCGACCCGGCCCCGGAGTCATCCTCACTATCCGAATGGCCGTGGTCCGTGCCCTCTGACGCATCTGAATCCAGGCCCTGAGCCGTAGCCGGGACTGACTCTGTATCAGAATTGCCCCCGGAAGATGGCGGGGGAGGGGGCGTTTTTTAGCCCTTGAAGTTCCAGCGCGCCACTTCCACCCTGGCAACAAAGGCCTCAAGAACCGCCGACATAGCATCCACTGACACAGCAGGTGCAGGGGCACCAGTTGCCAACTCCGGTGTTTCTGGGGAGGAGGCCCCTGCTTCCGACGCCATGCTGACCCACGTGTGTGACACAGGGACTAAGGCCAAAGCACACTGTCCACCCGCCTAGCTGCCGCAGAGAACGAGGGATCCACCCAGAGGACTCACCACCCGAAGAAAAACGGACACCGCACAGCGTGCCGTCCATCTCCCGCTAGAGAAGCTCCTCAGTCCTGCAGCATGAGCACGCAGTTCCACTGTGGTGGGTCTGTCATTCGCGCAGTGATTTCAGGCACTAGAGGCCAAAAAACACTGCCAAAATGGCCTGCGAGAGGTCCTACTGTGGAAAGAGGCGCGCAGCCACAAGAAAATGGCCACGAGAAAGCACTAGAGGCCAAAATGGCCGCATGTAAAAGAAAGATATAACATAGTAGGCCGCAAACAAACACCCAGAGACCCCACACAGAGGCCTCCCCACATAGAACAGCCGAATTAACCCCCCAGGAGACGGACAGAGAAGCCCCCACAATCGGATGGAGGAACCCCAGTCCACACAGCTAGTCTGGCCCCGAGCACAGGGAGGAAGGAGGGGGAAGGAGAGGGGAGGGGGAAGGAGAGGGGAGAAGGAAGGTGGAAACCCCTAAACAACCTCCCCAGGAATGCCCAGCCACGTCCTCTCACCGAAGTAGGGAAACTGCTACTCACTCGTCCTGCGTGGACCCGCTTGGAGCATCCCTGACAGACCATCTTTCGCATGACAGAGGTGACTGTCGGCCAGGCACACTGTGACTCGAACATAGAGCCCGGTCATATGTGTACCCTGAAGCACATAGCTCATCGGCCACTCATGGAAGCACGGGGCATGTCATCAGCACACGCTCCATGGCCAAAACTGGGGAGACTTCAAGGATCTGGGATCCAGCCTGTCACCCAGTTGGCAGTTGCTAGTAGATCACAGGAACAAAAAAATAAAACAAAATAGAAAAAAACTCCAGAACCCATGGGCCTGAAGGGAGCCATGGCCAACTCCTACACTCGGCAGAAAAAAACTGAGCTGCTAGATGCAGGGAGAGGGGTTGTACCTAGAGGGACCGCCCCCGGGGCGGTGTTGTACAGTTTTCGATGTGTTTAAACATTTAACCTGTTTTCTGCCTAGTCCTCTCCTGGTTTAAGACTGAGAACCCACTTTGTCAAGAGAGTGCTATGTCCGACCATGAACGAAAGAGAAAAAAGGATTTTTGTACTCACCGTAAAATCCATTTCTCTGAGTTCATAGACGGACACAGCCTTCATTGACCTTAGGATTATGCTTCTTCCTACCAGGAGATTTAGGCAGAATTCTACAGCACTTAAGGTGTTAAAAACTTTCCTTCATGCCGCTCCTCCCAGGGGGCGTGGCTCCCCCAGGCATAACCCACACCCTGCTCTAGCAGCTTCAGTTCGTAACAAGCAGTACAAACCAAGGAGGGGTGGGTGCTGTGGCCGTCTATGAACTCAGAGAAATGGATTTTACGGTGAGTACAAAAATCCTTTTTTCTCTTTCGTTCATAGACGGACACAGCCTTCATTGACCTTAGGGACGTCCCCAAGCAGTGTCAAAAAAATTTGAGGGGTGGGAAAAACAACACAGCAAAAACAGGTTACACCCCAAACAAAACCGGAGTTACTCAACGGAGGAACTCCAACCTTAAACTGCCGCCTGTAACACCCTGCGGCCGAAGGAGGCATCAGAAGATGCACTCACATCCACCTTATAAAACTTTGAAAAAGTGTGGACCGACGACCAGGTCGCAGCCTTACACACCTGTAACACAGAGGCTTAATGTCGGAAAGCCCAGGAGGCCCCGATCGCCCTGGTCGAATGCGCCGTGACCCGAAAAGGAGGCACCCGCCCCTTCAGGCCTGAAGCACAACCTGTCGGATCCACCTCGAAATGGTGGCCGACGAGACTGCCAGGCCCTTACTGGGACCGGACACAGTCACGAACAGCGAGTCCGACTTCCGGAACGGAGCCGTCGCCGACAAGTAAACTCGAAGGGCCCTAACCACATCCAAAGAATGTAAAGTGGCCTCCTTCTGGTTTTTCGGCTGAGGACATAAGGATGGAAGAACAATGTCCTCGTTAATGTGAAAGGCCGAAACGACCTTCGGAAGAAAAGAGGGCTGCGGGCGCAGCACCGCCTTATCCTGATGGATGACCAAGTAGGGGGCCTTGCAAGACAAGGCCGCCAGTTCAGACACCCATCTGATAGAGGTAATAGCTACCAGAAAGACCACCTTCTGCGACAAAGTCAGCAAAGGGATCTCCCGAATGTCCTCAAAGGGGCCCGCTGAAGCGCCGAGAGGACCAAATTCAAATCCCATGAAGGCAGTGGAGGGCGCACCGGGGGGGGCCACATGTCGGACCCCCTGCACAAACGTGCGAACCAAAGAGTGCGCTGCTAAGGGACGCTGAAAATAAACAGCCAGAGCAGAAATCTGGCTCTTGATCGTGCTCAAGGCAAGAGCCTGGTCCACTCCCCGCTGTAGGAACAGCAGGATCCGGGACACCACGTAAGTACGGGGGTGCCACTTCATCTCCTCACACATAGAGATGTATGCTTTCCATGTACGATGGTAAATTTTTCGAGAAGTGGACTTCCGTGCACGCAGCATGGTAGAGATCACCGGGCCCAACAGGCCCCGGTCCTTCAGTACCTGGCTCTCAACAGCCACGCCGTTAAAGCCAGTGAACGTAAAGCAGGATGGAAGATCGAACCCTGAGACAAGAGATCTTCCCTCAGGGGCAAACGCCAGGGGGCGTCTGCCACCAGACGTACGAGGTCCGCGTACCAAGAGCGACGTGGCCAGTCTGGGGCGATCAGGATCGTTGGAATCCCTTCGGCTCCCACCCTGCGCAGCAGGCGAGGGAGGAGCCTTAGAGGAGGGAAGGCGTAAATCAGGTGATAGTGACCCCAGGGAGCCACCAACGAGTCTGACGCGTCAGCCCACGGGTCTTTTGACCTGGCCACGAACCGTGGCACCTTCCGATTGAGACCGGACGCCAGAAGGTCCACGTCTGGAGTGCCCCATTTTTGGCACAGGACCCGAAACACCTCCGGGTGGAGAGACCACTCCCCTTGATAAGGAGTCGTGCGACTTAGGAAGTCGGCTTGCCAATTCTGAACCCCCGGAATGTACACGGCCGACAGAGCCGGAATGGACCTTTCGGCCCACCGAAGTATGTGAGCGACCTCCGTCGCTGCAGCCGAGCTCCTTGTGCCGCCCTGATGATTGACGTACGCCACAGGCGTGACGTTGTCGGACTGGATCCTGACAGGACGGCCCTGCAGCTCCAGGGACCACCTGGCAAGGCACAGCTTGATTGCTCGGAGCTCCAGAATATTGATCGGCAGGCGGGACTCCTCCCGAGTCCAGCGCCCCTGGGCTGACCGGGTGCCACAGACGCCCCCCCAGCCGAAGAGGCTGGCATCCGTCGTGACCACTGTCCAGCGGCACGGAAGAAAAGACTTCCCGGACCGAAGCACCGGAGACGTCAGCCACCACGCCAGGGACGACTTGGCCAGATGGCTCAACCGAATCTGGTGATCCAGAGAAGATGGGACCCTGTTCCAACGTGACAGAATCACTTTCTGTAGTACCCTGGTGTGGAATTGGGCATACGGAACCGCCTCGAAGGAGGCCACCATCAGACCCAGAACCCTCATGGAGAAGCGAAGAGATGACCACTTCTGGGTCGACAACAGTCTCACTGCAGATTGCAGGGTCAGCAGTTTTTCCGATGGGAGGAACACTTTTGCCTCCCCCGAATCCAAAACCAGCCCCAGGTGTTCCAGTCTCTGGGACGGAACCAACACTGACTTTCTGAGATTCAGAATCCAGCCGAACTCTTGGAGAGTCCGACACGTGATGGACACGTCCTCCTCTAACTCTGAGCCTGAAGAAGCTCTCAGGAGAAGGTCGTCCAGGTATCCCACGATAGCGATCCCTCGCTGCCTTAGCAAGGCCAGGATAGGGGCGAGCACCTTGGTGAAAACCCGTAGCGCCGAAGCCAGACCGAACGGGAGGGCCACAAATTGATAGTGGTCCTCCCCGATCGCAAAGCGCAGATACCTTTGGTGTCTTGTGCAAATGGGAACATGCAGGTATGCGTCCATGATGTCCAAGGACGCCATGAAGTCCCCCTGGTGGAGGGCCGCTATGATCGATCGGACTGACTCAATCCTGAATCTTTGCACTTTGACAAAGGAGTTGAGGGCCTTTAGGTCCAGGATAGGGCGAACCCCTCCCTTCTTGGGGACCACGAACAGATTGGAGTAGAACCCCTGAAACCGTTCCTGCGAGGGAACCGGCACAACCACCCCCCTGTCCAGAAGATCCTGGACAGCCCCGGACAGGGCCAGCCGACGATCCGGAGGAAGCTGGAGGTTGGAGGGAAAAAATCTGTTTGCGGGACAAGAAAGAAACTCTATCTTGTACCCCGAGGCAACCACCTCGCAAACCCAACGGTCGGATAGAAGAGAATTCCACCGATCCGCGAATTCGTGAAGCCGTCCCCCCACCCGAGACCCGGGCGGGGGCAGACCTTCATGCGGAAGCAGGCTTGTCCGCAGGCTTGTTGGGTTTGTTGAACCAAGGCCGCTTATGCCCGGCAGCAGGGGCTTTAGCACCTTGCGGACCTATTCCCGCCGCGCTGGGCGCACGAAAAAAACGCTTAGGGGTAGTAAAAGTAGGACCTTGCGTGCGGCGAGGTTCCTTACCCTTCCCAGACTGTGGGAGCAACGTGCTCTTACCACCCGTGGCATCCTTAATGATGTCATCCAGGGACGCCCCAAAAAGCCGTTCGCCCTTAAAGGGCAAATCCACCAAGGCCTTTTTTGAGGACTGGTTAGCCGACCAGCATTTCAGCCACACAAGGCGGCGCAGAACCACTGCGTAGACGGAAGCCCTGGAAAGCAAAGGTATCGAATCCATGGCCGCCTCGCAGAGAAACTTTTGACCCTGAACCAACTGATCAGCCAGGTCCCTAGAGGACTCTGAAGCACCTTGGACTTCCAGCTCCTGCAGCAGGAGCTTCGCCCTTTCAGTCAGCGTCTGTGCCACCAGGGCTCCGGCCAGAGCCGGCCTCACCGCCGAACCCACTACCGAGAACAGGGAGCGGGCCACGGCCTCCACTCTCCTATCAGCGGGGTCCTTGAAAGCAGGAGCCCCCTCCACAGGCAACGTAGTAGCCTTGCTCAGTCTGGACACAGGAGGGTCCACTGACGGAGGAGAGACCCACCTTTTCAAGAAGTCCTCCTCAAGGGGGTAACGGGTAGCAAAGCTTTTAGGAACAGTAAAAACTGTTTGCGGTGTATCCCATTCCTTATACAACAGATTGTCCAAATAAGGAACACAGGGGAATACTTTAGCGGTACGCGGTGGTTTTGTGGAATCCAAAAGGGACTGACACCACCGGTGTCTCCGCCACATCCTCTAATTTTAGAGTCTCACGCACCGCAGTAATAAGAGCTCCAACAAATTCCTTGTCAGCCGACTCCGCAGCAGAGTCATCCACGCTGTCCATGTGGGTTAAGCCCGCATCCTCTGACATGACAGAACCAGAAGCAGCAATAGCATTGTCAGATTCTGCGTCAGAGATGTCCCCAGAAGCAGGATCAGGGGGGGGGCGCTTTTTACCCCCCAACCGAGCACTGGCTGCTTCAAACCTGGTGAGAAAGGACTCCAGGACAGCCGACACCGCCTCAACAGATGTGGCAGGGGAAGGGGCGTTAAGGGTCAACTCCGGCATCGTGAGGAACGAGGGGCCTGATTCAGGCTCCATAGTGTAGCTGCCGTGTCACCCCCACTGCCAAGGGCAGAAAAAAAGTCCCCCACAGGTCACCTCCCGGCCGCTAGAAATACAGTATGGGGCCACTGGGACTCACCACCCCCCTGGTACAGCGCGGTCTGTGAAGGACAAGTGTGTGCTGAGAAGAAGCTGCAGCGCTGCGTCTGTCCCCTCAGAGGATTGGCGGTCTATTTTCCTCGCAAAAACGGCCACCAGAGGCCGAACTAGAGCTGAAAACAGCAAGAAAATGGCCGCCGAACAATGCAATCGCGGCTCCGGCAAAATGGCCGCCGTGGCGCAGATTTAAAAAGACAGTGTACCCAACTGTCAGCACACAAAATACAGCACACAGAAAAATGTCCAGAATGTCCACCACAGTCCCCTGCAGTAACACAAAACAGCCCCCGCCATACCACGGACCAGTGAAAATGAGCCCCAGAAAAAAAAAAAAACCCTGTACAGCCGTCACCCAAAGGGGGAAGGAGGGAGAGGAATAAGGGAGAGAGGAAAGCAGGGAAAAACCCTCAGTCGACCTCCCAATGATGGGACTGGCCATGGGGTAATTTTTGGGGGGTTTCCATTGTCCTGGTGCTCCAGGTCCTTCAAAAGTGTAGTCTAGAAATTAGATGTGTCTAGAACACCTGATGGTGCTCCCTGCATGTTGGGCCTCTATATATAGCCAGGCTGTGTAAAAGTCTCACACACGTGGGTATCGCCATACTTTTAAAAGAAAAAAAAAATCTTTATTTTGCAAAGAATTGTGGGGGGAAAAAATAACAACTTAAAAAAAAACTCACCATGCCTCTTACTAAATACCTTGGAATGTCTACTTTCTAAAATGGGGTAATTTGGGGGGGAATTTGTAATGTCCTGGCTTGTTAGTGTCTCAAGAAATGGCTGTCAGTACATCAGGTGTGATCAATTGTCAATGATTGGCACCATAGCTTGTAGACGCTATAACTTTCACAAAGACCAAATAATTTACACTGATTTGGGTTATTTTCTACCAAAGATATGTAGCAGTATAAATTCGGCCCAAAATATATAAAGAAAATGTACTAATTTGCTTAATTTATTAACAGAAACAAAGAAATGCATTGTTTTTTTGTTACAAAATGTTCGTTCTTTTTTCATTTATAGCACAAAAAAATAAAAAACCCAGGAAGTGATCAAATACCAGCAAAAGAAAGTTCTATTTGTGTAGAATAAAAGGACAAAAATGTCATATGGGTGCAGTGTTGCATGACTGAGTAATTGTCATTCATAATGTGAGAGCGCCGAAAGCTGAAAATTGGTCTGTTTAGGAAGGGGGTTTAAGTGCCCAGGGGGCAAGGGGTTAAATTATCTGAAGATTACAATTTATGTGTTTTTTTCCCCATTTTTGGGTGGATTTAGGAAGCCTCTGTGAACCAACAAGCTTATATTCTTACTCACCTTAAAAGATCCGGTCTTCTGTAGCAGTTCACATTTAAAGAACAGCTTCCGTGCAGTGAGTGCATCAAGGCTGGAACAGACCATGACTGGCGTTACATGAATCAAATTCTGGATTATTTTGTAAGCTTCCTGCACATCTTCTAATGTAATACAGAATGTAGAACTCATTATTCTGAAACACAAAGCAAATACTGCTTAACCAATAAAAGGTGTATCTAATAAACATTAATTCTCCATGTAAAACAGTTATATGTCTGTATAATTACAGCAAAACCTTGAATTGCGAGCATAATTCGTTCCGGAAGCATGCTTGTAATCCAAAGCACTTGTATATCAAAGCAAATTTCCCCATAAGAAATAATGTAAACTCGGATGATTCGTTCCACAACCATTTATTCATAGGTATTTCAGTTTATAGTCCATATAAAAAGATTATAGCAATGTTGTGTAACCATAAAATGTCCATTCACAAATGGAAGCCTCCACAAGGGGATTAGAAGCAAAATCCATCAGGAGCTACAGAGTATAAAAGAGAAGAGAGGAGCCTCTAAGTGTAACAATATGGTTACATTTGATGAAGGTACAACATTTACTAACTCGCATGGTTGATAAATAAAAGAGGCACATCTAAGCATGCAGGAACCTGGGGGGGGGGGGGAGCAGTCCACATAGACCTCTCTTCTTTTATACTCAGTTGTGACATGACGCTACTCTTATAGCAAGACATCGCTCGTATATCAAGGCAATATGTATTTAAAAATGACCAGTTACACTTACCGGTAGCTGTATTTCTGGTAAGTCTTACAGGACGGCACCCTGAGAGATGACTGGCTTCTCCTGACAGGAAACACAATCAAAAAGAGGTTAAAAACCCCGCCCCTTCCCGTGCTCCTCAGTTTGAGATAAAGTATGAACCCACCAGTGCACGGAAAAAACACCACAAAAAATATAATACAAACCAATAATGTATCCCAAGGGTGGGAAGTAGGCCTGCCGTCCTGTAAGACTTACCAGAAATACAGCTACCGGTAAGTGTAACTGGTCATTTCTCTAGTCGTCTTCCAGGACGGCACCCTGAGAGAGAAGCAAGTAGCTTCAGGCCTACCTTAGGGCGGGACCACTGCTTGCAGGACCTTTCTCCCGAAAACCAAGTCCTGAGGTGACAGTAGGTCAACTCTATAATGTTTCAGAAACGTGTTCTGGCTTGACCACGTCGCTGCTCTGCAAATCTGCTCCACCGAAGCTCCGGCCCTTTCTGCCCAGGAGGTTGCTAGTGATCGTGTGGAGTGTGCTTTAACATTAGGAGCTACCTTACCGGCTTGTACATAAGCTAAGGAAATTGTCTGCCTAATCCATCTGGAAATAGAGGCTCTGGACGCTTGAAGGCCTCTTTTCTGACCCGAAAAACAAATTAATAGATGAGTAGAACGTCTAAAGACTGTAACTCTTTCTAAGTAAGCTAATAGACATCGTCTAACATCCAGACAATGAAAGGAAGCTTCTCCTTCATTCTGGGGATTTGAACAAAAAGAAGGGAGGATTACCTCCTGTGACCTGTGGAACTTTGTCACTACCTTAGGAAGGTAAAGGGGGTCCTGACTTAGAACGACCCTGTCCTCAAATAAGCGAAAAAATGGCTCTTTAATGGAGAGCGCCTGCATATCACCTATCCTCTTGGCCGTTGTGATTGCCAAGAGGAAGGCGAATTTAAAGGTGAGTAACCTGATGGGGATAGTGTCGATTGGCTCAAACGGAGCCTTGGTAAGTTGGTTTAACACTAACGAAAGATCCCAGGGTGGAACCCTAGAGATCTGAACTGGGGACAACCTGTCTCTGGCTATAAGAAACCTCTTAACCAGGGGGTCCAGGGATAAACGTCTATCCAAAAAATATGACAAGGCTGCTACCTGAACCCTTAGTGTTCTTGTGGCTAACCCTTTGTCTACTCCATCTTGGAGAAAATCTAAGATGACCGAGGTCTCCTGCTGAGAAACATGTCTCTCTGAGCACCAGCGAGAGAAGATACCCCAGGTTTTGGCATATATACGCCTAGTGACTACCTTCCTACTGGCTAGAAGCGTGTCAATAACTCTCTCTGAGCAGCCCTTCTCCCTCAGGCTCCGCCTCTCAAGCACCAGGCCGTCAGCTTGAAGAAGCCGGGTTCTGGGTGAAAAATCGGACCCTGACGAAGAAGGTCCGCCCGGACAGGGAGAAGAAGGGGAGGCAACACTGACCCTCGCTCTAGAGCGGGAAACCAGGCCCTCTTGGGCCACCAGGGTGTGACGAGAATGAACTTCCCTACTGCTAGATTTACCTTCTGTAGGACTCTCGGAATTAGGCTCAAAGGAGGGAAGGCATAGGCTAGCTGAAACCTCCATACCTGTGCCAGTGCATCCACCCCCTCCGAGCCGTGTTCTCGGGAGAGAGAGAAGAATCTCTTCACCTTCCGGTTTGCCCTGCGGGCGAAGAGATCTATCTCTGGGCTGCCAAAGTGCTGGCATATTAGACTGAAAATCTCTGTATTTAGTTCCCATTCCCCCTGGAGAATGGGATGGCGACTTAAATAGTCTGCCTCCAGATTGAGGGTCCCTTTCAGGTGTACCGCCGAGAGCGAGAGAATTCTCTGCTCGGCCCAGCCCAGGATCTCTAAGGACAAGTCTAGAAGGGTGCGAGATCTGGTGCCCCCCTGATGGTTGAGGAAGGCCACCGCGGTCGCATTGTCGGAAATGATCTGGACCTCCTGGTCCAAGACTCTGTCCTCGAATGCCTTCAGAGCCTCTCCGACCGCTAATAGCTCGCGGTAATTTGAAGAGGCCCCCTTCTGTCGTTGTCCCCAGGTACCCTGGGCACGGAGATCGTCCAGATGTGCGCCCCACCCCCATGAGCTGGCGTCCGTGGTGATCCTGACCGGATTGGTCTGGCCCCACGACAGACCTTGCTGTAGGTTCTGTGGGATGAGCCACCAACCCAGTGAGAGTTTCACTGGTTCTGGGAGACTGACACTGAGCTCTAGGGATTCCCTTTTTCCGTCCCAGGAGGAGAGAAGGAAAAATTGTAGGGGTCTGGAGTGGAGCTGAGCCCACGGGACTGCTGGAATACAGGAAGTCATTAGACCTAAGACTCTCATGATGTCCCTGAAGGAGGACTCTGCTCTTTCCAACGTTGATCTGACCACTGACATGAGACCTCGGATCTTGTCGCTGGGTAAAAGGAGCTTCCCTCCCAGGGAGTCTATCAGAAACCCTAGATAGAGTTTCTGCTGTTCTGGAAGGAGAGAGGACTTCTCCCTGTTGATGATCCACCCCAAGGACTCGAGGGTAGTCATTGCAGTGGCCAGATCCGCAAGAAGGAGATCCCGACTTTGATTGTATAGTATCAAGTCGTCGAGATAGGGAACTATCGCTATCCCTTGTAGGTGCAGGAAAGCGATCGCCTCCGCCAGGACCTTGGTAAAGACCCTTGGACTGGAGGCCAATCCGAAAGGAAGGGCAGCAAATTGCCAATGCTGCACTCCCTGGACGGAGGCGATCGCGAACCTGAGGAACCTCTGATGCCCCAAGAAAATCGGGACATGGAGGTATGCGTCTCGTAAATCGATGGTGACCATGAATACCTCCCTCAGTAGGAGCCTCCTGAGGCTGTAAATGCTCTCCATACGAAACTTCTTGTGGAGGAGGGAGGTATTCAGGGGCTTCAGATTTATTATCAGACGAAATTTCCCTGAAGGTTTGGGAACCATAAAGATGTGGGAGTACACACCCAACCCTCTCTGGTACACCGGGACTGGGACTATGACCCCCTGATGTGCCAGTTCTGCAACATTTTGTAGAAGGGCTGCTGATTTGAGAGGGTCCCTGGGTAAATGCGTCAAAATAAAGTTTTGAGGGGGAAGCTGACGGAACTCTAGCTTGTAACCTTCCCTTACAATCTGGAGAATATGTGGACTTTGAGTAATACTCTCCCATCTGGGAAGGAACTGGGAGAGTCTTCCCCCGACCTTCCCGTCATTTGGAGTCCTTGTCGCTGGGTTTGGGATTGGAAAAGAGGACACCTCCTTTTTGCTTTTCCTTCCCAGTACCCCAACGCCTGTTGTAAGGGGGCTTTTTCTCTGAGGGACGGTTCTTACCTCCAAATCCACCCTGGGGGCCTCGAAAAAACTTTTTCTTGCTTTGTCTAGGCTTAGCAGGAAAGCGAACCCCTTTCTCTGAGGATCTAGTCAGGGCCTGATCCAGGCCTGAACCAAAGAGCAGGGAGCCCTCAAAGGGAAGACCACAAAGGCGGTTTTTGGACGCAAGGTCCCCGTTCCACATTTTGACCCACACTGCCCTTCTGGCAGAATTGAGGAGGGCTCCTGTTTTTGCAGTAGAACGCACAGTCTCTACAGAGGCGTCTGCTAAATATGCTACTGCGCTCCCTAAGAGTTGAAGGGATTCTAAAATTTCCTTAGAATCTGACCCCTGGGACACATGTTCCTGCAATTTTGAGATCCAGGAATTGGCATTTCTTGCAACACAGGCCGAGGCTAGGGCGGGGCCCAAGGCAGCCGCGTTAGCCTCCCAGGCCCTACGCAAGGAGGTCTCTGCCCGCCGATCCATATGATCCCTCAAATTGCCTGTGTCCTCAAAAGAGAGATCCGATTGCTTGGAAACTTGCGCGAGCGGAGCGTCTAGTCTAGGAATCTTAAAAAAAGTTGATTCCTCCTCCTCCTTAAAGGGGCAACGTCGTTTCCAGGTCTTGTACCTTAAAAGCTTCTTCTCTGGCTCTGCCCATTCCCTGAGGATAATATCCTTTAGGGACTGGTGTACCGGAATAGCCTTGGCCTGAGGTTTTAGCAGGCCCTGGTATAGCCTATCCTGAGTGGAAATTACTTCCGCAGGTTGAGGGATCTCTTCAGAGGCATATACTGCCTCTAGGAGGCCTTCCATATCGTCCGCAGCAAAGACATACCTGCCTGCCCTAGTATCCTCGCTCTCTTCCTCTGCCTGACCAAGAGAGCCACCCTCCTGAGGGGGAATCTCTGAGTCCTCGGAGTCAGATACTAAGGAACCAAGGGATTCCTGGCGGACTCTAAAGATCTGTGAAGAGGAACTCTCCTGAGAAGAGGGCCCTGCGATGGGGGGTTCAGGCTCTTTGCTCTTTAAAGACACATGAAATTCCTTGAGCGTAGAGAGCATTTCTGACTGTACCTCAAGAAACCCCTTCAGAATCTCAGAGGTCTCCTTCCCTGCTAGCTTAACAATACACTTAGCACAAAAGGGTTTGAAATAATCTGAGGGTAATTTGCAACTACAGTAGCCACATTTCTTGGAACGACTAGTGCTGCTTGAACGACTAGCCCCCCCCTGGGCAGTGCAATCCTCCCCTAAAAAGGAAAAGGTACACAGGCATGTATGTAAATGCTGAGAAATCACATTGGATTTTAGCCCACCATACCTGTATTCAAGAAGACTCACCCCCTGTGGTCTCCTCTGCAGCCAGGGTCGAAGATGACCGGCCCTCTCGCTCCATCGCGGGAGGATGATGGCTCCGCTCTCTCTCAGCTGCTGCTGTCCTCTTTCCGGTAGGACGTACCGTGTGTCTCCGGTGTAGTGGTAAGCCGGGACTGGCGTGCTGGAGCTGCGCTGCGCCATCTTTACCAGGCCGACCCGGAAGTGACACACACGCGCGCGCTGTGTGTGTGACGTCCTTGCCCCGCGCCGCCGGCTCTGAGAGACGCCGGTTTGGCGCCAAAATTCGAACGGCAATGAACGCCCAGGGATCCAGGACGACCCGGCCGCAGCCCCAGAGCGCACAGAAGGCCCCCACCCCCGGAGAGAGCTCGACCCAAAAACCTCCAAGGTAAGGGGAAGGCTCAGGGAGAGAGAGGATCAGCCCCTGGAGCTCCAGAATAGACACCTATCCCCAGGAGACTCCAGCACTCAGGGGGGTTCTTCTGCTCACATAGTGAGGCCCCCCTGAGTAAGAAGGGACCCCCTAGGAGTGGAAGTATTCGCTGAACCCAAAGGCTACCCAGTGCCTGCGGTTCAGTTCCCAGGGGGGGGACCACCAGCCCCAGGCCTTAGGTCAGAAAAAAATAAACGTTTCGCTGTGGGGAAACACAATCAAGAACTGAGGAGCACGGGAAGGGGCGGGGTTTTTAACCTCTTTTTGATTGTGTTTCCTGTCAGGAGAAGCCAGTCATCTCTCAGGGTGCCGTCCTGGAAGACGACTAGAGAAATTTAGCTTGTCTTGCAAAATGCTCTCAAACCAAGGTTTTACTGTATTTGTAATGATCTTAACATCTAAAGACCTTAAACAGCACTTAATGCTGAACTCCGGTGAAATTAAAATGATACCCTTGCAGTGGGGGTCCATGCATTAAGGTGAAAAAACTTCTGACACTGACCCTCTCCCCCCCCCCCCCCCCCGTTTTACTCAACTGACCCTCTTTGATCCCTCGGCGAAGCACTATACCTATCTGTCCAGGGTTCTCGGCTCGATTGGATAGATTCATAGCAGCGCAGCCATTGGCTCCCGCTGCTGTCCATCAAATCCAATGACCCAGAGGGCGGGGCTGAGTCCTACATTCTGCATTTATGGATGCAAATGCTGAACTCCAGAGTGTGCCCGCAAGGTAACCACCACTGAAGAGCGCTTCTCCTAGGGGGTTATACAATGTGGTGAGGAGGTGATAGCGCCCCCAAGGCACCCCAGAAGAGGAGAATCGGGGGCCACTCTGTGCAAAACGAACTTTACGGTAGAGGTAAGTATGACATGTTTATTATTAAAAAACAAACAAACAAGCTTTACAATCACTTTAAAGTGGAAGTCCATGCAAAAACTAAAATCCCAGCATCTATAGACACCACTGATCTAACACTAACCTATATTGCCCTGTAAAGAAAAAAATTGTATACATATCTTTTTTTAAAGCCACTCCAACCCGATCCGACGCTGAGCTGTCAGCTGTGACTTTGCTGTATGGGTGGGTGCAGAGGACACGGGCGACAACAGAAGCCCCATAGTAAGTCTATGGGTGACACCACTTCCTATTCATTTCACAGCCGTTGTCGGCGGTGTCCTCTGCAGAGCTTCTGCCGCTGGAGATCAGGTTCAAAAAAGGTATGTATACTCCTGTTTTTTTTTACAAGGCTAGATAGGTTAGTTTTAGATTGGTGGTGTTTATAGATGCAGGGATTTTAGTTTTTGCATGGGACCCAAGCAGCTAACGCTCCCTTCTTCTCTGTGAAATGCGTTTCGTCACAAAGGGGACGTTCTCAATGAGAACGTCCCCTTTGTGACGAAACGCGTTTGGAAGGCTACGCCAGTGACGTCACCACGCTCGGGAGGAGGGCTCCTGTATGCCGGCCGGCATTTACATTTTAAAACACCTGTTGTTTTTATTTCATCCTGCTGTAAGTACATTACTTATTATTAAATTCTGTTACCCAACGGTATTACGCTATATGCGTCCTTTCTTTTATATAAATTCCTGCATTGGAGCGATTGATTTCATAACGGTCGTGACGCTGCTGGCTTTTTACCTGTGATCCCTGGGGAACCCAAAGGCCGTGGCTGGGCTATAGCCAACTGCTCTGGTTACTTGCCATCTGGTAAGAGGCTCAATTTCTCGGTGGAGGGACTTCACGATATGTATGCATGTCACCGGGTGATTGAAAGATCCACCTTTTCAGCACTAGCAACATCTTAAGGAACCAATGTCTTTGAATGTTTTGAAAATTACATCAGTAGCCTCTGCATATGAGCACAAGGACTTTTTTGGACTTCCTGCTAATCTCTGCTTTTTTTAAAGTAGGGGGTTTATTATTAATTTTATTTGGCACAGTTTTTTGTTTTTTACCAAATCATCAGCTGTGTCTAATCACAGCTGATCACGATGTAAACACAAGCCGGTTATCGGCATTCCTTGCCTCATGCTGATAGCATGAGGAGAGGTTAGCTGATAACCTGCTTATGTGAAAGGAAAATATACACGGATAATCAGGACACTGATTATCAGTGCAGCCCCAACAGTGCTGACAATCAGTGCCACCTATCAATGACTTGTCGGTGTCACCTGTCAGTGCCCATCACTGCTGCCCATCAGTGTCACCTATCAGTGCCTCATCATCAGTGTCACCTATCAGTGCCTCGTCAGTGTCACCGTCACCTATCAGTGCCTATCACTGCTGCCCATCAGTGTCACCTATCAGTGCCTCGTCATCAGCGCCACCTATCAGAGCCTCGTCAGTGTCACCTATCAGTGCTTTGTCAGTGTCGTCACCTATCAATGCGTCGTCAGTGTCCATTGTCACCTATCAGTGCCACCTAACAGTGACTCATCATCAGTGCCACCTATCAGTGCCTTGTCAGTGTCCATTGTCACCCATCAGTGCCACCTAACAGTGACTCATCATCAATGCCACCTATCAGTGCCTCGTCAGTGTCCATTGTCACCTATCAGTGCCACCTAACAGTGACTCATCATCAGTGCCACCTATCAGTGCCTCGTCAGTGTCCATTGTCACCTATCAGTGCCACCTAACAGTGACTCATCATCAGTGTCACCTATCAGTGCCTCATCATGAATGTCACCTATCAGTGTCACCTTATCAGTGGCCAACAGTGCAGCCTCATCAGTGAAAGAGAAAAATCACCTATTTGCAAAATGTTATAACAAACTATGAAAAGCTTTTTTTTTTACCTCAACATTTTGGGTATTTTTCCGCTTGTTTAGCAAAGAATAAAAAACCCAGTGGTGGTTAAATACCACCAAAAGAAAGCACTATTTGTGTGAAAAAAATGAAATTCATTTGGACACAGTGTTGCATGCCTGCGCAATTGTCATTCAAAGTGCGACCACGCTGAAAGGGGGCCTGGGCAGGAAGGGTTTAAATGCCCAGTACATACCTCCCAACTTTTTGACATGAGAATGAGGGACACCTATCAGCAAAGGTATGCAGGCATAGGACACCCCCCCCCCCACTCAGTGGCGTCACTAGGGTTGGTTTCATCCGGTGCGGTAAAACATGGTGTCACCCCCCTTCTGTCTAGGCTGCCCAGCACCAAGCAGGCAGCGCACGGGCATGGGGCGCTCCCCAAACCAGCCCCTGTAAATGATAGTATAGGGCAGTATAGTGGCAGGTTAGGATAGTATAGAGTGGTATAGTGGCAGGTTGGTGTAGTGGGGTGGTATAGGACAGGTTAAGGTGGTATAGGGCATGTTGGGGTGATATAGGGTAGTTTGGGGTGGTAAAGGGAAAGTTAGGGTTGCATAGGGCAGGTTGGGGTGGTATAGTGCAAGTTAGGGTGGCATAGGGCAAGTTGGGATGGCATGGGAGAGGTTGGGGTAGTACAGGAAAAGTTAGGGTGGCATTGGGCAGGTTGGGGTGGTATAGGGTGGCACAGGGCAAGTTGGGGTGGCATGGGAAAGTTTGGGGTGGTACAGGGCAGGCTGGGGTGGTACAGGGCAGGCTGTGGTGGCACATGGCAGGCTGGGTGGTACAGGGCAGGCTAGGGTGGTACAGGGCAGGCTGGGGTGGTATAGGGCAGGCTGGGGTGGTACAGGGCAGGCTGGGGTGGTACAGGGCAGGCTGGGGTGGTACAGGGCAGGCTGGGAGTGGCACAGAGCAGGCTGGGGTGGTACAGGGCAGGCTGGGATTGCACAGGGCAGGCTGGGCATGTCAGCTAAAAAAAAAAAAAACACGGGATGGTGTCAGCCCTCTAGCGGGTGTCACCCGGTGCGGACCGCACCCCCCTAGCAACGCCTCTGCCCCCACTACGCCCCTTACATGAGAATTGTACAAAAAAACAAGTGCTTTTGTTACCATTACTTTTCCTTTATATTGGCTTTTGGAATTTACAAATGCAGCAATTTAAAAATCAGATGAAAGGTTTAGCACTGGGAAACACTTTTTGATAGATAAAAAGTGCATTTTATATACAACTATATGGATCAGACCAAAATGAGGGACAAATGAGAAGGAATGATGGACATTGCTCCAAATCAGGGACAGTCATTCAAAAACAGTGACAGTTGGGAGCTATGGCAGTATTGAAGTGGTTGATATAACTAAGGAAGGACTTTGAACTCTGTGCAGAAATGTCTGACCACTAACACTACAAATAAAGTTTATTCTATGTACCTCGCCAGCCTGCTCCACAGACTTGTCATTGCTATATTTTGCACTCTCACCTTCAAGCTACATAGACAGCAGGTGCATATAGTAATAGCAGAAAGCACCAACTCCGCATGTACTGCAGTCTTTCCGTACAATCATATGACCACGCCCACATATCACCCCGTGCAAACTACACCGTCCGCCCACACAATAATGACTACGCCCACATGTCACGCGGCGCAACGACACCATCTATACAAGGACATGCCTACGCCCACAAGTCACGCCTTACTCCGTACAATAACATGGCTACGCCCACAAGTCACGCCTTAGTACTTACTCCGTACAATAACACGGCTACACCCACACGTCACGGTGAACAACCTTCACAAGTGTTCATGGGCAGGCCCACACGTCTACCTGTGCAACGCTACCACCCACACAAGCACATGGCCACGCCCACACGTCACGATTTGCCCTCATCCCGTCCGTACAATAACACAACTATGCCCGCACGTCACCCCTTGCAACTAAACCATTTGTTCTGTCACATTCTCCAACTTATTATATTTTCCAACATCGACTACTGCGTAGGACACCGTTTAAACAAGGACATGACCACGCCCCTCCACGTCACTCAGTGTCCCAGCGGGTAGCCAAATGTGATGGGTCGCCATATGTGACGAAACACCCATATCCATGCTTCCTTTCAAACGTGGAGCTCCACTCCGCAGCACAATAACATGGCTACGCCCACACGTCACTCCGTACAGTCACGTTGAACTGCACAGTGGCCATGTCTGTATAGCGTCAGGCATGCATTTTGGACCAGCGGGCTCGCCGTCTTCTCATACCTCACTTCTTGTTTTGATTCCTGGCGGTCGCTGGTAAGATGGCGGCGACGTTGGAGAGGGTTAGGATTTCTGCCTCTGAATTGCGGGACTTGCTGGCAGCTGGGGAAAGCGCGGGAAGCCGAGGTGAGTGGAGAAGGAGAGCTCGAGTCCCGCCGGGGTCCCGCCTGCCTGGAGGGGCCCTCAGCGGTATGAGGCACACACCCCCCTCACAGAACAACTTACTCTTTGCTAGGCAGGGTATGAGGAGGGGGGACACAGTGTACACACTTCTTCTCTCCGAGGAGATGGGGGCTGCCATGACACCTTCATACAAATAATAAAGAGTAAGAGAACCCTTGTCAGGTCTTTTTCCTCATCTCTGTCCCATTGGAGAGATCTCTCTTTACTTCCTGTCCCAAAACCACAGCAGGAAGTGAGAGCAAATCACTCTGAGAGTGTCCTAGAAGTAGTGTCCACATTGGAAGACTTTTCCTCTATTCCTGTTCTGGTGACAACCCAAAATTGGGGATATCTTTTCACTCTTGGTAATAGAGTTCACCAGGACAGATTGAGAGGATGAATCTCCCTAAGGCAGGGCTCGACAAATATGTATACAAATTCTATCTGCGCTCCAGGTTAAAAAAATTAAATATCAGCCGCCGAACACTAGATATTGGGCACAAAAGCGCAGCGCTAAATTGAAAATATGAACAACACAATGCCTACCAGCATGTGAAAATAAAAGTGCAATATCACTATAGATAATATTCAGTATTGAATAATGGTGATCTTAATAAAATCTACAGACAACTAACCTAATACAACACAGAAAATAACATACTATAATGTGCAATAAACAAATGTTCACTATTGAATGACAAAGTAAACAAAGGTCATGTGTGACTGATAGACAAATGTAACAAATCTGATGAGAAAAAGAGAAGTTCTTGCAAGAAGTGGTGTTGGACGTCCGCTGTCCGCTTCTTGTGGGATTTCCTTCACTGAATACTAGTTTAGGCCCCTTAAACACTTGTGCTACTCCAAAGTCGTGAGATTTTTGACAAGACAGTCATACGACTGTGGATCCGACTTTGCCCTACGACTTGAAGTACGACTTTAATGAGCGGAGGCGTGACTTCGATCCCCCAATAATTAGCGGGAACTTCACGCCAATTTTTTTGTTAATAAATAAAAGTCGGCATGGGTTCCCCCTTCATGAGGATAACAGGCCCTTCGTTCTAGTATGGATTTTAAGGAGAACCCTCACGCCAAAAAAAGGCATGTGGTCCCCCCACAAGATTCATACGAGACCCTTATCGGAGCACGCAACCTGGCTGGTCAGGAAAGGGGGTGGGGACGAACAAATAAGCAAAAGCCCCTCCTGAACCATACCAGGCCACACGCCCTCAACATAGGGGGTGGGTGCTTTGGGGTAGGGGGCGGGGGGCTCTGCGCCCCCCCCAAAACACCTTGTCCCCATGTTGATAAGGACAATGGCCCCTTCCCGACAAGGTAATAATAATCCCGGCCCCCCCACCCTATGTGATTGAGTATGGGGTACATCGTACCCCTAGCCATTCACCTGGGGGGAAAAAAAGTGTCAATAAAAAAACACATTACACTGGTTTTTAAAGTAATTTATTAGGCAGCTCCGGGGTCTCTTCCGCCTTCTTCTCCCCTCTCCGGCCTCTTCTCCACGCTCTCCGGTTCTCCTCCCGCTGTCCAGTCATCTTCTGCCAGGTTCTTTTGCTCTTTTGCCAGCCCGGTCTTCTCTGTCACCTTCTTCCCTCTTCTCGTCTTCCAATGTTGACACAACACTCTCTTCTGCCTGCTGTAATGCTGTGTGCGTGGTGCGCGACGACTTATATAGGCATGAGTCGGGGTCACCGGGTGATGTGACCCTGCCCCCTTATGACATCATCGTTCCATCATGCCCCGGACGGTGACGTCATAAGAGGGCAGGTGAATGACCCCCACACCATTGCTATATAAGTCGTTGCGCACACGGCATTACAGCTGGAGAGAGCGTCGTGCCAACATCGGGAGAAGAGGGAAGAAGACAACGGAGAAGACTGGGCAAGAGCTGGCAAAAGAAAAGAAGATGACCGGACAGCAGGAAGATAGCGCGGAGAAGGCGGCGGAAGAGACCCCCGGAGCTGCCTAATAAATTACTTTAATAACCGGTGTGTGTGTGTTTTTTATTTTTTTTATTTTTTTATTGAAACTTTTTTCCCAGGTGAATGGGTAGGGATACAATGTACCCCATACTCATTCACATAGGGTGGGGGTCCCCTTATTAAAGGGGGCTCCCAGATTCCGATAAGCCCCACCCGCACGCAGATCCTGACAACCCACAGCCAGGGTTGTCGAGAAGGGGCCCTTGTCCTCATCAACATGGGCACAAGGTGCTTTTGGGTGGGTGCAGCCCCCCCTGCCTCAAAGCACCCACCCCCTTATGTTGAGGGCATGCGGCCTGGTACAGTTCAGGAGGGGGTGGGGTGCTCGCTTGTCCCCACCCCCTTTCCTCACCGGAAATCATATTTTTTTTTTAAAATAACAAACATGTTATACTTACCTCCACTGTGCAGCAAAAGCTTTCTACCTTCATGCGAGCGAGCTCACATGTTGGAAAGCTTTTGCGAGCGCGCTCCCGTGATACAGCAGCGGGCATAGCCGCCAACTGTATCACTCGGCCCCGCCCCCCGGCGCGCTGCGTCATCCGCTGTGATTGACAGCAGCGCCAGCCAATGGCTGCGCTGCTATCAATCCGTCCAGCCTAGCCAATCAATGGCCAGGCTGGGAACCGAAGGCCATCACATGGACACGCGCGGGACTTTCGAGGGGTCAGGTAAGTAAAACGGGGGTTCGGGGGGGGGGGGCGCGCGGTACCATTGGATGTTTTTTCACCTTAATGCATAGGATGCATTAAGGTGAAAAAACATTTTCCTTTACAACCCCTTTAAGTGTGAAAAGGGCCTTACAATAACTTTTCTCTTTTTCTCATCAGATTTGTCACACATGAACTTTTTTTGTTTACTTTGTCATTCAATATTGCACATTTGTTTATTGTATGTTTTATGCTATATTGTATTATGCTGTATGTAGATTTTATTTCACCATTATTCAAGCAGAAAGAGATGAAAAAGCCCCTTCCTCCCCCTCGTCTTTAGTTGCTTTGTGTTTCCAATCATGCAGGAGTACATTTCGTCATGTTTTTATTTCCTCTGGCTCTTATAATTGTGGTTGATGGACCCCTCCTCTGGTGACTAGGTCCTGTGTTCCTGGTTGGGATGTTTACCTGAGGTTTTTTTTTCCAAAAGACATATACTGGACCTTGCTGATTGACTGACTGGTGCAGGGAACTCCAGCAGCCTGCTGATTTTTTTATTTATTTTTTGGCCTGTTTTTTCGGATGCGGTAGTGGCACTGGTGGTCATCGGTCCCCCTGTGGGGTTTGTTCCCACATTTCTCCAGCAATGGTTTTTCTGCCTGGGCAGGTCCCCTGTGTGGTAGCCTGAGGAGGACCAAGATGATGCCAGCCCTGTTCCTGAAAACCAGGTCATGACACTTTCTGGTCTGCAGGATGGTCAGTTCCTCCCTGACACTTTAAAGTATGGGCATCCACACTCTGGTGCCTTTCTATTCTAGGCTCTGATTGCCGAGAGGGGCTGTCATCAGGGTGGCATTGGTGATGGAATGCCTAAAATGTTGAGTTTTTATCAGAACAGAAATAAAGGAGAAACCTTCCATTGGGGACACTTGTGACTTTTTTCTACTTTTGGAGAGCCTGCTTTCATATAATTTTTATAGCTATGATAGAAAGTAAAGTAAACCTTTTCAGCGTGTTGTGTGTGTGTGTGTGTGTGTGTATATATATAATATATATATACAAGCGAAAATTAAAACCACACATTTTTTCCCTACTTTTGGATAGAGCGAGGAGAATATATATATTTATTCTCCTCGCTCTATCCAAAAGTAGGGAAAAAATGCGTGGTTTTAATTTTCGCTTGTGTATAATTGTAAGAATTTTAAATATATAAGCTTATTACTATCGACTTTTTCCCTTTTTCTCCTTGCGCACCACCCCAGGGACAGTGGATCTGATGGGAAATACTTTTGTTCAGAATGCAACAAAATGACGTTGAATTAGGGAAACAGTTGGAACTGCCTTTTCTATTGCGGACCCCCCTATTTCTTGTCTCTGCATCATCAGGATTAAAAAAAAAAAAAAGCCTGGTGACTTGTAATTCTTAATAAAACGAGGATCAAAAGGTGCCAGGTCATTTTTTTTATTTAAAACTATTTTTGCTGTAGAGCAGAGCTCTAGTGGTTTGCTGCAAATTTTGTTTGACAGATAAACCCTACAAAAACCCAGGCAGTCGGTCACCAGCACTGAGCTCAGGGAGCAAATAAGGCAGTCCCCATGGGGCCTTACATCCTGACTCTGGGCTGACAATTTTTGCTTTGACAGGGAGAGCATCAAGTGAAAATTTATGTAAACTTAATGTTATAAACTAAGTGTTTAATTTACCCAAGGATTTTTTTTTTTTTCCCCCTTTACAGAAGTTGTATTTTCGAAATTGTGTTGGTTCTTCATGACTGTATGTGGTGATGTTAGATTTATCTAAGCCCCAAGAGGTATTAAAATGTTGCTGTTTCCTTTAGGAACTGTAAAGGAGATGAAGGAACCCCGACAGAGGAAGGACAACAGGCGTCCAGACATTGAGATTTACAAACCTGGCCTATCCAGATTGCGAAATAAGCCTAAACTGGATTTTTCTGAAAATGGGATCAATCACACTGAGGGTCTTCAAAGCGAGAAAACAAATGACAGTGAATCTGTTGTTAATGGGATAAACTCGTCTGCTGCATCTAGAGATCACAATCAGGAGGAGAATGATATGGAGCATGATGGACCAGAGACTCCGGATCGAAAAAGTGCCAAGAGAGCCAAAAAGCCAGATCGGTTGATTTACCAGCCAGGAAGACGTCTTCAGACCCCTGTAAGGGAATCCCTAAGTGACGCGACAGAAGATATAATAGGAAAAACCGAACAGCTGAAAATTGTAAATGAGGAAGGCCTTGTCAAAGCAATCAAAAGTCACAAGCCTCCTCTAGAAGATGGCAATAAAGCTACCAAGAATGACAAATACAAGAGATCAGAAAGAGAGAAAAATAACAGAACTAGTGAAGAAACCTATTTATCAAGACAAGGAAAGGAGGAGAATAAGTCTGGCCAGACTAAACGGTATTCCCATTCAGACAAGCGAAGAACTCGCACACGTACTTGTAGCACCAGTTCTGCTGGAAGCAACAATAGCAGCGAAGAAGGAGTTTTGGCAGAGGTGAGTAAGAAATGTCAAGAAAGAGAGAAGTCTACTGGGGATCGGAAAGAAAAGGTACTTTCAAAGAAGCAGAAATCTCTGTCTTCTACAGATTCATTTGAAGAAGATTACGAGTGGTTGAATGGAGCGAAGGCAAGTAGGAACAAAGATAAAAAGAGACAGGGATTCACTGATAATGGCTGCCCAAGTAAAGCGGATAGCCCCAAGAGCCGAGACAATTATGAATTGAAAAAAGAATCCATACATCGCCATAATAATGAAGAGAACAGGTCCAGGAGATTTGGTGAGAGATCTACTTACAAATGCAACACTGATATAGAGAAGAAGGAACAGAGAGAAAAGTCAGCTGAACCAAAGGGCAAAGGAAGAGGCATTCTTATTCTTCCAGCCAACACAGACTTTTCCAACACTACTGGAACACCAGAACTAAGCTGCACCAAGCCACTTCCCATCCTTTCCACCAAAGGTGTCCGTGGTAGAGGGCGTGGTGGAGCTAACCGGCGTCTATGGGACCCGAACAACCCTGAGCAGAAGCCTGCTCTTAAAAATCAAAGCCCTCAACTTCATTTTCTGGACACGGATGATGAGTCTGCTCCTTCTTCTCAGAGTGACAGTTACCCCTCTGTTCCTCCGACATCTTACTACAAATTTCAGAATTCTGATAATCCATACTACTGTGGCCGTTCACCATATGGCTATGGTAATTATTCTGTGCCATATTCGATGAGCCCAAACAATGGCATCTATCCTGGGATATATTACCCAGGATACTCGGCTCAGTCAGGGCAATATGGCCATAGCTCATACACTGGGAGCCCGATAATAGCTGAGGAAATTGAACAGCAAATGAGAACAATGCAGCAGCAGGAACTTGGTCATCTTTTGCGAATGGCAGATAACCAGGAGTTACAACTCAGTAATCTTCTCTCCCGTGATGGCATCAGCTCAGACGGACTGAATAAAATGTCTTTGCTTAGGTGAGGTATATTCATATGTTCTGCATTTAAAGATCTTTTTTCACATATTTTCACTTTTTATTAAAGCAGTGTGTTCATTAAGCTTTTGCCAAGCATTTGTAGTGCTTTAGGAAACCTTTAAGCAGCTATGTTGAAGCCTTTAACCACTTCCGGGACCACCTGTTGTCGTTTTACATTGGCACTTTGAAGAGGAACATCGTTGTTATGGCAGCAGCTAGCTATCATAACCCCGTTATCCTCTTATTCAGCGGCGTTCCGCTTTCTGATAAAAGTGGTCTCTGCGGCAGATTCGCCCTCCGCTGCTTACTGGAGCCATCGGTAGCGGCGGAGGCAATCGCGTCCTCTTGCTGGCTTGGTATGGAGACAAGTGAGGGGAAGAGGGCTCCCACCCGTCTCCATATCATTACAGTGAGGAAGCAACATCAAAACGTCACTTCCGCCCAATGCTTTTAGGCCTGGTTCACATTGGTACTATTTGACATGTCAAATCGGCGGCATTTGCCGGCAATGGCACCGTCCTAATAAGTGTGACGCCGCATCCGCAGCGCTGCACTGATTTCAAAAAGTAGTTTCTGTACTATTTTTTTATTTATTTTTTGCATTTTTGGGCTGCGATTTACATTGACATCTGGAAATCGTGGCTGAAATCGGGACTGACAAGTGATAGTGAAATCGTGGGCTTAAAGAGACTTTTTTTTTTCAAATGGCATTTTAAATTATTTTATTGCATTTTAGTGTAAATATTAGATCTGAGGTCTCTTTTACCCCAGATTTCATTCAAGAGATCCTGTCATGATTCTTTTTTTAGTATGGTTACATGTAATAAGAATAAAAGGGACACAATTTTTTTTTTTTTTTAATAAAGAACAGTGTAAAAAATAAAACGTAAAATAAATAAGATAAAAAATTTAAACCCCCATAATTGAAATCCCCAATTATAATAACATTGCCCTGCCTCAACACCATTCTTAACCACTTAAAGTGTAGGTTCACCCTAAAAAAAAATTCTAACAATACATTGAGAAGACTGATTACACTGCGGGTATGCTGTTTTTTTTTTTTTTTTTTTCCGTACATAACTCGTTATCGCCGTTTCATCCCTCGGCTTCCGGGTATGATTCTTGCCAGACTGGGCGTTCCTAGTTGATTGACGTTCCTCCGACCGGCACATACTGCGCGTCACGACTTTCCGACAGAAGCCGAACGTCAATGCGCAGGCGCCGTATAGAGTCGGCTCTATACGGCGCCTGCGCAGCGACGTTCGGCTTCTTTCGGAAATTCGTGACGCGCGGTATGCGTCGGTCAGAGGAACGTCAATCAACTAGGAACGCCCCAGACCCGCAAGAATCATACCCGGAAGCCGAGGGATGAAACGGCGATAACGAGGTATGTACGAAAAAAAAAAAAAACCCCAGCATACCCGTAGTGTAATCAGTCTTCTCAATGTATTGTTAGAATTTTTTTTTAGGGTGAACCTCCACTTTAAGGAATGTGCTTTTTTTCACACTTGGTGTTTACAAGTTAAAATCATATTATTTTTATTTATTTTTGCTAGAAAATTACTTGGAACCCCCAAACATTTAAAGAAATATAAATAATATCTATTTTTTTCTAACGCCCTAGAGAATAAAATGATGGTCGTTGCAATACTTAATGTCACACTGAATTTGCGCAACGGTCTTACATGCGCCCTTTTTTTAATTAACAAAATAAGATGACACTAAAGTTGGCCAAGTAAATTGATACCCAACATATCCAATTTTTTTTTTATAAAATTTTATTTTTAAACTGTTCTTTAAAAAAATAAATAAAAATGTGTGACTTTTATTCCTATTACAAGGAATGTAAACATCCCTTGTAATAAAAAAGCATGACAGGTCCTCTTAAATATGAGATCAGGGGTAAAGAGACCTAAAGTCTCATATTTACAAAAAAATAAATAAAAATTTAGTTTAAAAAAAAAGTCCCTTTTTTTTTTAGGAGCTGTGGGCGGAAGTGACATTTTCATGTCGCTTCCGCCCTGCAATGTTGTGGAGGCGGGTGGGGGTCATCTTCCCCTCACTCGGCTCTCCATGCCAAGCAGGGGACCGGACCCGATCAGCTCTACCGCTGCCAGCAGCTCGGAGTAAGCATCGGAGAGCGGCGGTAGGGGGGCCCTCTCCCGCCACCAATAAAAGTGATCTCCCAGCGAATTTGCCGATGAGACAACTTTTATCTTAAAGTGGACTGCCCGCTGAAGAAGTGGTTACTGGGGTTATGGCCGCTAGCTGCTGCCATAACAACGATATTCCACTTCAAAGACCCACCGTGTAAAGACAGATGGTGGTCCGTAAGTGGTTAATTGATAGATCAGATGACACCTCACCCTTAGGCTGCATTCACACCTGAGCGTTTTGTTTTCAGGCAGAAAGTTGTGCGTTTTTTATTGCGATTTTGATGCACATTTTTACTGTGTTTTTACAGTTTTTGCCGTGTTTTTCTGCGATTTTGCACATGTCAAAGGGTCACTAATGTAAAAATCAGAAAAACGCCTGTAATCTGCCCAAAAAGAAGCTCATGTACTTTTTTGAGCTTCAGGTGGTTTTTCTTCAGGTTACAAAACGCTCATATGTGAACAGGGGCCAATTAAATGAATAGGATTTTGCTATGTTTTTCGGGCGCTTTTAATTTTTCCTGGTGTTTTACGAGCTGCGAACGCTCATGTGTGAATGCAGCCTCAAGGTTAGGGGGCATGTAGCATACTCGCACTGTTCATTTCCCATTTGTTTCTTCCCTTTGAAGCTCTAGCCACAGGGATTTCACCTCCTCTCTTGCCCTATTAGCAATGTCGTCCCACGTGTTCACTTGTAGAGGTCGACCGATATGGGTTTTTCTCTGGCCGATGCCGATATTTAGAAATCGTGGCGGCCGATAGCCGATTTATGATGCCGATTTTTTTGGGCCGATATGTTAAGCCGATTTTTTCAGGCGCTTTTGGGCTAAACAGTAAAGTTAGCCCATATTTTTATATTTTCGTCCAAAAGTTTTCATTACCTGTTTTTGTGTATTACATTTTATATATATATATATATATATATATATATATATATATATATATATATATATATATATATATATATATATATATATATATATATATATATATATATATATATATATATATATATATATATATATATATATATATATATATATATATATATATGGCTGTGCGTTAAACGCGATATTAACGGCGTTAACGCCGTCAATATTTTTATCGCGCGATTAACGCAGGAGCCCTCGGGGTGGACGTGCAGAGTGTGCAGTGGCGCGGCTTACCTTCTCGCTGGATTCACAGGCAAGTTACTCACCTTGTCCCTGGATCCAGCGATGCCACCCCGCTGTGTGATCGAGCGGGTCCTCCTTGCTTGGCGGGTCCTCCTCGCTCGATTCACAGTGCCTCTGTGCCGCCGAGCTCCGTTCCCTGCGACGTTACGACGCACGGGAGCGGAGAACGGTGCCAAATTCAAAAAAGTAAACAAACACAATACACACAGTATACTGTAATCTTATAGATTACAGTACTGTATGTAAAAAATACATACCCCCCCTTGTCCCTAGTGGTCTGCCCAGTGTCCTACATGTACTTTTATAAAATAAAAACTATTCTTTCTGCCTGAAAAACTGTAGATTGTCCAAAAGTGTCCCTTTATGTCAAAAATGGTTTTAGATCAGCTAGAAAACAGCGATCATAAATTATAATCACTTGCAGAATTGTGCGATATTTGTGGGGAAATTCGTCATAAATTAGATAGATTAATCGTGAGTTAACTATGACATTAATGTATGTGTGTGTGTATATATATGTATATATATATATATGTATATATATATATATATATATATATATATATATATATATATATATATATATATATATATATATATATATATATATATATATATATATATATATATATATATATATATATATATATATATATATATATATATATATATATATATATATATATATATATATATATAATTATATTTTACACAAAAACAGGTAATGAAAACTTTTGGATGAAAAAAAAAATATGGGCTAACTTTACTGTTTATTTATTTTTTGTTAAAGTATATTTTTTTCCCAAAAAAATGTGTTTGAAAAACCGCTGCGCAAATACCGTGTAACATTAAATATTGCAGCAATCGATATTTTATTTCCTAGGGTCTCTGCTAAAAAAAAATACATAATGTTTGGGGGTTCCAAGTAATTTTCTAGCAGAAAATTCAGGATTTTTACTTGTAAGCATCAAGTGTCAAAAAAGATTTAGCCTTTAAATGGTTAAACTGAGAATTCTCCTACACGGAGTTCAGTTAATTGATAAGTAGCAACATTGTATATCTTTTCTCAAAACTTGGCAGGCTGCCCAGGAGAGAGAAGGTCTTCTACGGGAAGCTTCAGGCAACTTGCATTGACTTCTATTACAGAAGCTTTTTGCAAGTCGCGGTGCTGAAGTTTAAATCGGCATTTTTAAAGCACAAATCGGCCGATGCCGATTAATTTAAAAACGCCAAATATCGGCCGATATATCGGCCAACCGATATATCGGTCGACCTCTATTCACTTGCAAATCATTCTTGACACACGGGTATCCCCCCCCCCCCCCATCTTCCTTGCCTGTCCCTCTGATACAATGGGTGGAGGATTTTTGTCTACACAGGCAAAGGTGCATTATTCTGCCATCTTGAATTAAAATATATGGAGGTCCAGTCAATAAAATGTTCTTCCTGCAGAGGTCCAAATCTCTTTTTTATTTTTTTGGTGTGCTATAACGCATCACTGCCCCCCTTTACGTCGGTTTACCCTGTACATCCATGTCTTCAGCCTACCCTTCATATCTCAGTCCCTTCTTTTTACATTAGTGTCCTCCGCCCCCCTTTACATTGCAGTCACTGTCACATCGCTGTGCCCCTTTTAATGGAAGCCTCCTATGCACAGTTCTACCTTTTTGGTAGGGCAGAGGCAGTTATCAGCCTGGGTGTCCTTTCCTGGGTCTTCTGCCCAACTGCCACTGTCGTCCGCATGGCAGGGCACAGAGAGTGAGGTGCTGCAGATCTGGACAGAGAGCAGGAGCTGCCCAACTTATTATATTAACAAGTGGATGATTACCGCTTGTTAATTTGAAGACTTCCGCTGTCTACCCCCATCTGCAGCACCTCTCTGCTATGCTGTGAAGATGATGGTGGTGGCTGGGCATGAGATTGGGGGAGGGCAACCAGCTATTAAGTTGTGGTCCAGACAAGGCTGTCACTCAGTCCCGGTCCAGACTGCGATCCACCATTTAGTGATTGTTGGAATGTTAAAGGGAGGCGACACAAAGAATAGACGGGGACCCCTGCAACACCTCAAGATACACCCCTGGGCATGTCAAAAAAAAAAAAAAAAAACACCAAGTTTGATTTCTTGCCCTTAGGAACACAAATGCTAATACAAACCAGCTGATTGTTTACAAGCATATAAGAAGTGGTGAATGTACACAATTTATTAATTTTGCCTAGATTTATTTGCACAGGCTAGAACTACTTCATATGTATGAGCACTGCCTCCTCACTGACATTGAGTTCTGTGACCATCACAATGTGGATCAGCTCCTATGGAAAAATGTCTTCTATCAGGTTATCGAAAAGTTTCGACATTTGTTGAAGGAACCATCATCTGAAAGTGAGGAATTTCGCAAGAAGCTGCTGCAGGTCTTAGATGAGGTGAGCATATCGCAGTGGTATGTTATGCTGAAAGGCTTGTTGTTCCTGAAATAGACAGCATATGACCCAAATCTTTTCTTGCATGTCAAGAGAGTTTTAGTAATAAATATGTCTGCTGCATGGAATAACTAGATACCTTTTTAATGTTTACCATTTATTACAGTAGACCTCTTGATTGATTTACCTGAATTCTTAGTTTTCTAGAAGTTTACTGTGTGGTACTCGTGCTATCTGGTTTGTCATTCCAGGCCAATTGGTTTTGGTTTACTTCAAATCATTGCTATTGTATCATATAAGAAATCCTTAAAGAGGGAGGGGGGTTATTTTTTTTTCAGATAAAAATGATCCCTTCTTTTAATTCAACAGAAGTCTGATCATGTGATACTGGTGGCCCAAGTCCCCAGGTTTTCTCCCCTTTTGTTTACTCTCTGGAAGGGTCCTTCTTCTAATGTCCATGTCCCTGCCTTTGAGACATGAACACTTCCTATGTGGTGGCTACTGGTGGAGTCCTCTCAGGAGTGAGAAGAGGATGACAACATCACAGGGGGATGGCAGGGGACCGGTGCTCATGGGGTTGCCATTGCAGCTCTGGATCAGCGGTCCCCTACACCAAAACCAGTAGAGAAACTTGGATCGGAGACTTAGGCCCCTTTCACATTGAGGCGTTTTTCATGCGGTACAGCGCTAAAAATAGCGCTGCTATACCGCATGAAAAAATCATGCCCTGCAGGCTTCAATGTGAAAGCCTGAAGGCTTTCACACTGAAGCAGTGCGCTAGCAGGACCGCTCCAAAAGTCCTGCTAGCCGCATCTTTGGAGCGGTATAGGAGCGGGGTGTTTACCGCTCCTATACCACGCCTTCTCATTGAAATCAATGGGAAACTGTGGTAATACCGCCCGCAATACGCCTCTGCAGAGGCGCATTGCGGGGGGTATTAACCCTTTTCGGCCGAATATCGCGGTAAATACGACAGTATAGCGGCGCTAAAAATAGCGCTGCTATTCCGTCAACGCACCTCCACTGCCCAATGTGAAAGGGGCCTTAATTGAGTAAATCTGCCTTCACCAGGTGAGAAGGGAAGAGAGCGATGTTAAGAGGGTGGTTAGCTCCTCTTCTTTGCTTCCTCCTCCCCGCTGCCTAATTAGTCACCTTTTGAGGGGATAGGGGGTAGCGAGTACCTGGCTTTGAATGGGTAGGAGAGTTACAGGAGGTAGTGGACACACCATACTTATTCACATGGGGGGGATCTGGGGGCTGTGTTTTTTTGTATTTTTACATTTTTCAATTTTGGTGTTCAAGATCCTCAGAGCACAATTCACATGCCACAAGTCGGATCATGATGATCCAACTTGGATGCGACTTCTATTCAAAACAATGGGCTGAAAGTTGGATCCGTTAAAACGGCTCCCATAGGGAACCATTGATTTTGACATGTAAAAATAAAATGCTTAACGCTGTGTTTAGCAACGTCAGACATTTACAGCTGTAATGCTGGTCTTCAGAACATGATGGCCCTGTTTTTTATATATATATATATATATCTTAAAAATGCCCTATGCCAGTGTTCGAAAAATTCCGGTCGCCGTTGCGCCTAGAATTTTTGACCTGGCGCCCATGGCAGCAGAGCTGGGGTATCCTGAGAGCGTCGCCGCGCATCCCCCCCACAACCGCGCGATCGGGTCATGCCGCTAATTGAGGCCGCGGCTTTGCGGCCTATGCATCGGGCGGTATGGATAATGAAGCCGATGATACAAGCAGCGGTTGCGGGCGCTCCGCCTCCGGCCGCCTCTCGCCCCGGGGATTGGGGAATTTCTCAGAGGGGGCGGTGCCACGGCTAGTCAATGTGTATCATGCAGCCGATGCTACAAGCAGAGGCTGCGGGCGCTCCGCCTCCGGCCGCCTCTCGTCCCGGGGATTGGGGAATTTTCTCTGAGGGGGCGGTGCCACGGGGAGTCACAGGAACGGAGCTGCCCACGCTGTTCGCGCTCTGTGAGAACAAGGTTAAAGGTAAGAAAAAAAAAAAAAGAAGACAATACTTTTAAAACCGGAACAGTTATTAGTGTTGCTAGTGTGAACTCAGTGTTGCTAGTGTGAACTCAGTGTTGCTAGTGTGAACTCAGTGTTGCTAGTGTGAACTCAGTGTTGCTAGTGTGAACCACACAAAAATCCTATATAGTTATGGCATAACTATATAGGATTTTTGCACTTATGGTTCACACTAGCAAAGTTAGGGCACAGCACAGGCATGTTAATATTGTTCACTTTGAAGCCACTGTGCCATCAATTGTCACCACTGTGCCATGCCAAACGCAGCCACTGTGCCCATCAATTGTCACCACTGTGCCATGCCATCAAACGTAGCCACTGTGCAATGCCATCAAACGCAGCCACTGTGCCATCAATTGTCACCACTGTGCCATGCCATCAAACGCAGCCACTGTGCCATGCCATCAAACGCAGCCACTGTGCCCATCAATTGTCACCACTGTGCCATGCCATCAAACGCAGCCACTGTGCAATGCCATCAAACGCAGCCACTGTGCAATGCCATCAAACGCAGCCACTGTGCCATCAATTGTCACCACTGTGCCATGCCATCAAACGCAGCCACTGTGCCATGCCATCAAACGTAGCCACTGTGCCATCAATTGTCACCACTGTGCAATGCCATCAAACGCAGCCACTGTGCCATGCCATCAAACGTAGCCACTGTGCCATCAATTGTCACCACTGTGCCATGCCATCAAACGCAGCCACTGTGCCATCAATTGTCACCACTGTGCCATGCCATCAAACGCAGCCACTGTGCCATGCCATCAAACGCAGCCACTGTGCCATCAATTGTCACCACTGTGCCATGCCATCAATTGTCACCACTGTTCCATGCCATCAAACGCAGTCACTGTGCCATGCCATCAAATGCAGCCACTGTGCCATGCCATCAAACGCAGCCACTGTGCCATCAATTGTCACCACTGTGCCATGCCATCAAACGTAGCCACTGTGCCATCAATTGTCACCACTGTGCCATGCCAAACGCAGCCACTGTGCCCATCAATTGTCACCACTGTGCCATGCCATCAAATGCAGCCACTGTGCCATGCCATCAAATGCAGCCACTGTGCCATGCCATCAAACGCAGCCACTGTGCAATCAATTGTCACCACTGTGCCATGCCATCAAACGCAGCCACTGTGCCATGCCATCAAACGCAGCCACTGTGCCATGCCATCAAACGCAGCCACTGTGCCATGCCATCAAACGCAGCCACTGTGCCATGCCAAACGCAGCCACTGTGCCATCAATTGTCACCACTGTGCCATGCCATCAAACGCAGTCACTGTGCCATGCCATCAAACGCAGCCACTGTGCCATGCCATCAAACACAGCCACTGTGCCATCAATTGTCATCACTGTGCCATGCCATAAATTTTTATATTGAAAATAAAGCTTTGTCGTTAAAAAAAAAAAAAAAAAACCTGGCTCCTAACTTTTTTAGCTGGCTCCTAGATTCCAAGCAAATTTGTCAAGCCCTGCCCTATGCCACTTGCAGCTCCTAAAACCCTATGTGTACATGGACACACAGACTAACATGGAGAGGCGTTTTTAAGCTGGGGGAAAAAAAACCTCTGATGCAGGTAAAGCAGCTGGAAAAACACTGTGTGTACATGAGGCCTTAGGAGTTTTGTACTATAATTTGGAGGTAATTTCCTTGTACGTTACTTTAGGGGGCCTGTACACCAGGCTTTTTCTGCCATGTTTAAAGTGGATTTAATGGCTAAATGGTATACTACAATACCAGGGAACTGAACACCAGTTCTGTTTGTTAATAATTTAGAAAATAAAAAAAACTTTCAAAATGAAACAAGCCTGCTGAACTGCTACCAGATAAGGAGGCTATATCACACGTGGCATTGTCCTGTTTATAAATGTGGTATATTTAAAAAAAAAAAAAAAAGACAAAAAGGTTTACAAAAAATAACACTGGCAAATGGAAAATCACCAAAATTATTGGTCAGGATTTTTTAAAATAAATAATAAAAAAAAAAAGCTGTAACAGAACAGTGTACATTAAATATTTATTAGTCCCCAGTAGGTTCAGCCTGACTTTTTAGGCTTTGTTGTATAAACAGAAGCAGCTATGTATTTTGTAACACTTGCGTGCCAGATGAAGGACCATTGCAGGCCAGGAATGTTGATTTGATTTTCAGTGATTTTTTTATTTTTTATTTGTGGGTATGTTCTTGTTTTTGTGTTTTCTTTTTTTTTTTTTATCAGCAAGCACAATTTTCTCTTTTCTGTAGGGTACAATGTTTTTTGATGGTTTGCTTCAGAAGTTGCAGACAACATACCAGTTTAAATTGGAGGATTATATGGATGGAATGGCAATTCGTAGCAAGCCCCTTCGCAAAACGGTATGTTGTGTGGCGATTTTTTTTTTTTTTTTTTTTTTTTGCATTCTGCTATGATTTTTAGTTTGTAAGAAATGCTTTCCATTTTGCTCAGGTGAAGTTTGCTTTGATCAGTGCACAGCGATCCATGATTTGCCAAGGTGACATTGCTCGTTACAGAGAGCAGACTGCAGACACATGTAACTATGGAAAAGCTCGCAGGTAACGATCTCCATTTATATAATTTTTATACTACTTTAACCACTTGCTTACTGGGCACATAAACCCCCTTCGTTCCCAGGCGAAATCTCAGCGTCCGGCACTGCGTCGCTTTAACTGAAAATTGCGCGGTCGTGCGACGTGGCTCCCAAACAAAATTGGCGTCCTTTTTTCCCCACAAATAGAGCTTTCTTTTGGTGGTATTTGATCACCTCTGCGGTTTTTATTTTTTGCGCTATAAACAAAAAAAGAGCGACAATTAAAAAAAAAAAATATATATATTTTTTGTACTTGTTGCTATAATAAATATCCCAATTTTTTTTTTAAAAAACTCTTTTTTTTCTCAGTTAAGGCCGATACGTATTTTTCGATGTATTTTTGTAAAAAAAAAAAAAAAATCGCAATAAGTGACTGGTTTGCGCAAAAGTTATAGCGCCTACAAAATGGGGAACAGAATTATGATTTTTTTTATTATTTTTTTTTTTACTAGTAATGGCGGCGATCTGCGATTTTTATTGGGACTGGGATATTGCGGCGGACGTATCGGACACTTTTGACACAAATTTGGCGCCATTCACATTTATACAGCGATCAGTGCTATAAAAATGCACGAATTACTGTATAAATGTGACTGGCAGTGAAGGGGTTAACACTAGGGGGTGAGGAAGGGGTTAACTGTGTAGCCTGGGTGTGTTATAACTGTGTGGGGGGAGGGGGGTGACTGGGGGAGGTGACCGATGCTGTGTCTCTATGTACAAGGGACACAGATCGGTCTCCTCTCCTCTGACAGGACGTGGAGCTCTGTGTTTACACACAGAGCTCCACGTCCCTGCTGTCACCTGCCGTGTCACCGACGATTGCGTGTACCCGGCGGACATCGCGGCCGCCAGGTACACGCATCGGGTCTTCGGCGATGCGCCGGGACAGTTTTTACCCGCCGCGCGCCACCCAGTGGCGCGCGCGGGTAATGCACATAAAAGGCCGTGTTTAAACGGCCACTTGGCACTTGAGAGCCGCGCTGCAGACGTATTTTGTCTATAGCGCGGATCTCAAGTGGTTAAAGCAGACTCCCTCCCCCCCCCCCCCCTTTAAAAAAAACAAAACAAAAAATAACAGCCAGCAATAATTAAATCGATTATAAGAAGCATAATAAGCATATTTATTCCGTTTAACACTTGCTTCATAAATGTTCATCTAATTTCGTTATTTGGTTATTGGTGGCCAGTATCTTTCTAGATCTTAGAAATGGCCCACCAATAACCACTACTCCAGATGTCTCTCTCGCTGACATCTCAAGAGTTTTTCAAGAATATATGAGCTTTCTAGAAGACACCAAACGTGTAGCTTTCCTGGGAGGCACGTTTTTTTTTTTTTTTTTACCAGTTTTTCAGAAGCCGTGTTAATTTTGTCGACTAAACTAATACCATTTTAGTTAACTAAAATTTGCCTTAAACATTTGAGATGTTTAAAATACGACTAAAACTAAAATGGCATTTTATTCAAAAGTGTATGACTACAATTAAATTAAAATTTGACATCAAAATTAACAGTGGTCTGTAGTGCATGTTCAAACCTTAATACCATAAAAAACAAAATAGATTTTTCACTCCAGCAGTATACGAGTTTGGAAATTGTACTGAAATGCTTAAATAATGCAATGCAATTTAACTAGCCCCATTACATTTTAGACGACTAAAATGTACTGGAGATTTTAGTCGACTAAAACAATTGCAGAAGACTAAAATGTGACAAACTATAAAATGACATTTTAGTCAAAAGACCAAAACCAAATAGAAATTTGCTGCCAAAATAATCACTGCTCAGAAGAGGGATAAGTAAAGATAAAGAAATGGGTTACAGAAATTACAACCTTGTGCAATATACAAGTTTAATGTGCAGCAGAGTTGCGTGTAAATGTGCTTCTAATGTTTAGGGGGAGGAGGAATGTCTGATTTAATTTTTATAAGAAACCTGATCTGCATGGTGAACATTCTCAATGTCTTTGCAGCTGGTACCTAAAAGCACAACACATTGCTCCAAAGAATGGACGACCTTATAACCAGCTGGCACTTCTAGCCATATACACGGTAAGCTGAGAATATTTACAGCCACAAATCTGTAATGGGGTGTGTGAGAGAAAAGGCAAGGGAACTCATTTAGCCAATCTGTGCCTCTGCCTCTTCCTCTGGGTTGTTTTTTAATCAAATCATTTTATATTTAAAGTTTTTAGCATGTTTGAAAAAAACTATTGGCTCTAACAAAAAGCATCCCAACATTGGTGTTAACCTTACAGAAAATATCTAATAAAACAAATACAAACGGTTAATAAACTCAAAATGGTGTACATAAGACAGTCTATTTACTTGTGAGTATTGTGAACCAGATGAGCAAGTACCCTGATGAATGCACATTTCTACAATTAATGCTGGTTTCACAGTGGTGCGCTGTGGTTTGACCGCAGTGTGGGTACATCTGCGATTTTCATATGCTTTAACTGCGGCTCCATAGACTCTCCAATAGGTTGCACATTTTGCTGTGGTATCCTAAAGATGCAGCATACAGGGCTAAAAACTGAGGCTGAAACCAACTGGCCTAAGAGAGCTTGTGGTGTTTCACTGGAAATATTAAAGCGATCTAAACCAATGTTTATTGGTTAACCACACTGCATCCGGAAGGAAACGTTAGTGTTTCGTCACACCTTGGGTATCAGTAAAGAGGAGTAAGCATCACAAGACTACCATTGCCCCTTTTTGTAGCAGAAAGATGGTAAGCATTTTCACTCAGGCTTTTTTACCTTATTCAGCACCATGTAAAATGTGTGATGTAGGTGCTTTGCCTGACATGTCAAGGCACTCCCCCCCCCCCCCCCCCAAATATGGATCTGAAGTGCCCACAGCGCTGTTCTTGGCCCTATCCCTGGCTCATCCATCTACATTCCTGGCTCATCTATCTACATTCCTGGCTCATCCCCCATGCTCCATCCCTGGCTCATCCCCCATGCTCCATCCCTGGCTCATCCCCCATGCTCCATCCCTGGCTCATCCCCCCATGCTCCATCCCTGGCTCATCCCCCCATGCTCCATCCCTGGCTCATCCCCCATGCTCCATCCCTGGCTCATCCCCCATGCTCCATCCCTGGCTCATCCCCCCCATGCTCCATCCCTGGCTCATCCCCCCATGCTCCATCCCTGGCTCATCCCCCCATGCTCCATCCCTGGCTCATCCCCCCATGCTCCATCCCTGGCTTCGTTCTAAGTTAAGTATTTCATAATGAAATACTTGAAAAAAAAAAAAATTTGTCCAGGGCATACAACCGCTTTGAGAATTCTTAACTTGCCTGAAAAATTCCATATCTTTGAGTACAGGACACAGGCCATTCTGGCTTCTTCCGTATTCCTTGTTTAAGCTACATTGAATTGATGAATAGCAGGGCAAAACTTTGTGAAGATTTTGACAGAAATCTGGAATCGGTATACAGCCTGTTGGAATTCTGGTCCTCCAGGGATTGCCCGGCCAGTCACAGTGCGCGACTCGTGCATTTGCAGTGCATGGCAGGCTGTGAAGCCACAGCCGGGCATCCACAGTAGTGATGCCAGCGCCGCAGAGAGGAGTGGGGCTTCGTTCCCCCGCATCGCTGGACCCTGGGACAGGTAAGCGTCCGATTTATTAAAAGTCAGCAGCTGCAGTATTTATAGCTGCTGACTTAAATTATAATTTTTTTAAGTCGGAACTCCACTTTAAGCATTTTTTTTAATTCAACCACGTAAGGACAGCCTAACACCGATATACGTCGGCAGATCGGCACGGCTGGGCATAAACATGTACAGGTCTGTTGCCTTTAAGAGCCCAGCCGTGGGTCGCGCACCGGCACGCTCGCAACCCGGCCCTGAGCTCCGTGACCGCACCTGCAGACCTGATTGCTGCCGGTGTCCCGCGATCGGGTCACAGAGCTGAATGGGGAGAGGTAAGTGTAAACAAACCTTTCTCCGTTCTTCCTAGTGGCAGTGATCGTCTGTTCCCTGTTATAGGGAACAACGATCAGTGACGTGTCACGCCAGGCCACGCCCCCTACAGTAAGAATCGCTCACTTGGGCACACTTAACCCCTACAACGCCACCTAGCGGTTAACCCCTTCACTACCAAGTGTCATTTTCACAGTAATCGGTGCATTTTTATAGCACTGATCGCTGTTAAAATGACAATGGTCCCAAAAATGTGTCAAAAGTGTCCGATGTGTCCGCCATAATGTCGCAGTCACGATAAAAATCGCTGATCGCCACCATTACTAGTGAAAAATAAAATTATTAATAAAAATGCCATAAACCTATCCCCTATTTTGTAGACGCTATAACTTTTGCCAAACCGATCAATAAACACTTATTGCGTTTTTTTTTTTTTTTTTTTTTACCAAAAATATGTAGAAGAATTCCTAAACGGAGGAATTTTTTTTTCTTCTTTTAGTGATATTTATTATAGCAAAAAGTGTCGCTCTAATTTTGTTTATAGGGCAAACAATAAAAACCGCAGAAGTGATCAAATACCACCAAATGAAAGCTCTATTTGTGGGGGGGGAAAAAAGGACGCCAATTTTGTTTGGGTCGCACGACCGCGCAATTGTGAGTTAAATCGATGCAGTGCCGAATCTCAAAAAGTGGCCTGGTCATTGTAGCTACAAAATGGTCCGGGGTTGAAGCGGTTAAGATGTAGTCATTTGTATGAATTTCTCTTAGTTACTTATCTTTGAGGGACACTTAAGAGTGATAAAACTGCAAAATGTCTGTCTTTATCTTAATTCATAGTGTTTGTCTAATGTTCTTCTTAAAAACACATTGCACAGTGAATGTTGTTGAATAAGGTGAACCTGTATGGACTTTGAATAGCCAATTATGTGCATGGTAAATAAAAGTGAGACTAAAGCCTCGTACATACGGTCGGACATCCGACAAACTTTCCCTTGTATTTTTGTCCAAAGTGAGTTGTCTGATCACACCCATAGCATACACACGCTCGGACTTTTCTGCAAACTTTTCTAAAACTTTCCCAACATCACATGGTTTTTCTGCTCTTTTCTGCTCTTTTCTGCTCTTTACCGCCACACTTTGGTTAACTTCTGCTATTGTTGGTTGATTTTAACATTGGTTCCGAGCATAAGTATTTGCACTTTGTACAAAAGTCCGATGGCTTGCTGTCCACACGGTCGGACTAGGCACCATCAGACTTTTGTTGTCAAAGTTTGTCAGTTTTAGACCGAACTTTTTGTCCGATGAAACCCGAAAAAGTTGGTCCGATGGAGGGTACACACGATCGGACAAATTTTTAAGTTTGTTGGCCGAAAGTCCGACCGTGTGTACGGGCCTTTATACTAGTACACAATTGGGTTCTCAAAGTAAACAGAGCTTCACCTTTATTCATTAACCTTCCCTTTTCAAAGTGAACATTTTTTTTTTTGTAAATCGGCACCAATGTGTAACCAACACATGCATTTGTGTGTGAAGTATTTGGGGGTAGGGAGGTGTCTAATTGGAACTTATTCTTGTTCTGCCTGAAATTTTGGATTTGCTTAGTTTTTATATGTAAAATGTAAATTGAACTGTTTGCCTGTGCTACAGAGGAGGAAACTGGATGCTGTTTATTACTACATGCGTAGTCTGGCTGCCAGCAACCCGATCCTGACTGCCAAGGAGAGTCTAATAAACTTGTTTGAAGAAACTAAACGCAAGGTAAGATGCTTCATTTTATTGGTGTTGAAGGCACTGTAAATCTATTCTAAGGAAGTGAATGATCTATAATCTTTACATGTATGTAGATCTTTTAAGGTTTGATTCAGTAACTGGAGCTGTCAGAAAATGCTTACTTGCTTTAGCTGGCTTAAAGAAACATTATTTGATACTAGAAAAATTGCAGAAACTTTTAGAGGCAAAAGTCTTGCTGGAACATAAAAGCAATAAAATAATTTTTGATTTTTTTTTTTTTTTTTTTAAATAAAATTCATGGGAAGTTAAACAAAAGTTCCTCATCTTCAGTACCTAAGGGACATTTATTCATTTGCAGAACATAGGCCTCATGTATGAGCGTGGGTGGTTCTTGTAAACAGGACTTTCTTTACTCGAGGCAATTCTAAGACTACAACTTAATGCAAAACTAAATGTGTGTCTTCAGACCACACATCGACCTCTGCCCTAATGGAGCTATGCTAATAATATTTTTAATATAAGGTGGCCATTTAATAACGTTTTTACATAGTTTACATTGGTTTAGCTTGGACCAATGTAAATAGAGATGGATATATAGATATATCTGAGCCCCTGGGGGCTGGAAATCGCTGAAGTAGACACCACTACTCCAGCAATCTCAACTTGCTTCTGGGTCCCATGCTGAGCAGTCAGTCTGATGTATTCTAAACGCAGGAGTTTGGTCGCTTATCACGGGTGCTGATTAGTTAATGCTTTTAATTTTCTGAATGAATAAAAAGTGTTACCTGTTTGGCCTGGGTGGCAAATTAATGCAAATCTTTCTCTGGCTTAGTTGGAGGGGTAGGCTGATGGCGTCATGCTCTCCTTCTCAGGCAAGTCTGTCTCACAGCTGGAACCCAGCACTGTGTACTTTGTGTAGCTGAAGCTACATTCAGTTAATACAGTACTTGGAGCCAGTGTAGCACTTGGTGAAGGAATTTGGTTCATTTGGACTAGCTTGGTCCAAACAAACTAAAGTCGCAGGAAACTTAGAAATCTGCTTCCTGCCAGAATGGTTGTATTTACAGGCCTTTGCATTTTATTGAAGAACCCCATTTAGTTATTCTTCCAGACAAGGTAATCTACAACATATCTGCCTAAAGTAGCCAGAGTATTTCATAGGGCCCACAAGATTGTACTGCCCTCTCTTTTTGAATTGATCCAAAAGTTCAAAAGGAAGAGCACTTCAATTCTCTTGATGGGTGACCATGTCTTCTGAGATATTTAGAGATTACCAGGGCATTCAGAAGATTTAGCCCTGTTTTTTGCTATTGTTTAGCAGTTTGAAAAGTTTTTGAAAGCTTAAAGAGCCACTATTGCCAGTTTGGATTATACTGGCTATATTCTTTGCTTGTAAAGAGCGTGGTTCAGTTTCTTTTTTTTTTTTTTAGCCCCATTTTGACAGATCCCTATAAACCTCATGGGTGGCTTCGATGGAACAGATCTGCAGAGCCGCTACTTGGTCTAGTCAAGATACCTTTTTGTTAAGCACTACAGAGTTGGAGTTACCCTCTCTGCATGACATACGTGGTGTATGGCAGAAAGTTCTACAAGAGCCCAGAACCCCCCCCCCCCCCCCCCCCCACAGAGGAGAGATGTTTGTTGGTCTCTTGTTTTTTCCCTCTACAGGATACAGGAAAGATCTCTCATCTCTGCTGTCCTGGAAGATTCCTAAAAACATGGCTACCGATTTATAATGGAGAACCTTCTCTTTTTTTTTATTTATTTATATATATATATATATATATATATATATATATATATATATATATATATATATATATATATATATATATATATATATATATATATATATATATATATATATATATATATACTTATATACTGTCTTTGGAGGAAATTTTAATATGTGGAGATTGACCTCCTTTTCTATGGTGGAAAAAACATTCATTCATTCATTCATATCGTTAGAACAAATAATGAGCATTTCTGACCTTGGTATCTCTCTTGGTTGCCTGCCCCTGCCCCATGTAGTACTTGAATCAGTCAAAATGCCATAACAAAATTTAAAATTAACACCAAAAACATTCTGGAGATTTTTAGGATGTCAATTTGTTATTATAAACTTGCTGGAAATTTAGCAAGTCCTTCTTCATAATTGCTCTATTGTTTCACTTTAGGCTGAGCAGATGGCACTAAAGCAACAGAAGAATGTGGATGCAGCTTTAAACCATCAAGGACCGAGTACCACGTTTTGGCACACTACGGAGTATGCCACTCGAGTTGAGATATGGATTCATCCAATTCCATCAGGCTGCCAGAGCAGGGACAGCCAGAAGTGTAATGGCCTGGACAATCTAAGCCCAAGTGATGTAAGTCATTCTGGTTTGGGTTACATGGGTGTGTGTGTGTGTGTGTGTGTCCCCCCCCCCCCCCCCCCCAAATGTTTTAGCATCTTTTGACATTTTGAAAGCCGTTTATCAGATTGGTGAAGTCCATAAGTTCAGTTTGCTAAAACAGAATATGTTTAGTATTTTTATTGGCATGATTTATTTGCTCTTTTACAATACAGATGGTGTTTTCAGGTTTTATCACACAGATCGTCAATTTTTATAATATTTTAAATATAAAAGTAAAATCTTAAAGAATCTAATGGGCTGTGGTATCTTAAAGAAAATCTTTTACTTTGGGCATTCAAGGCACAGTGATCGTCCACTGCCTGACCTAATCTCCTTTGTGCTGCATCCGCACTCCTTTTGTCGCTGTTGCAAGTACTTTTTGGTTCTGGGCAGGGCAAAGGTGGGGGTTACATGGTGCTCAACAAGGTTTTACCTTGTGGAGGAATAGATATGGCGAAAGTATGATTATACTTGTTTAAAGAAGGTGGCTAGCTCCACACACCTGCCTAGGTATCCAACAACACCAATCAACCAAGACGGCTTAGGAAGAGAGGGGGTGTTAAAGGCGGAGCCTGTCAGAACACCTGTTAGTCTGTTGCTGCCTGTGCCCCCAGAGAGATTCACACTCTTTATTTTTCCGTTTACCATTCTCATAGAAAGTGAAAGTAAAAAAAAAAATCAAATTTTGGGTTGGCACCATCACAGTATGATTGGAGATCTTAAAAGGGGGGCACTATTTCTGCTGAGATGCTGGGATTCCCCGATTTTGGAGAGATTTCTTCTCACTTTCTTTTGACTAGGGGACAGGAAGTGAAGGTATATCTTCCCTATAGGACACAGATTGTGATTAAAACATTTTGCCTTTTAGTTGCACTTTAATGGGAACAAGTGCTATGTGGGGATTTTTTTATTTTTATTTTTTCTTCTGGTGATAGATCATCTTTAGGCTTGGGGGTTAAGTTGGTAGTATCAGGTTGGTGGTAACTTTAAAACCTAAAATTGCAGTGGTAGGGTATTGTACTATGTTGGCCACCAATTTAATGAATAACATTTTTTAAAGATTACCGGATACCCCATAGTGGCTAACCTGAGTTATTAACGATACAAGCTCGCCCAGGGTATACCTTCAGGAAGTGTATAAAGCCTGACAAAAGGATCTACGTTATCCTAAAAGTTTACATCTTTAATAACTTAAGTTGGCCAATCAAGGGTAAATGTCCATTTCTTTATCATTTGTCCCAGGACACAGGATATCTTTTATATCCATTATGGGGTTATGCTGCCACCTTCAGGCGATTGATCACTGGCAAAAAGTCAGGAAGTCTTTCTCTCAGGCATAAGCCCTTCCAACCTCAGTTTTATGCTGGTGATAGTTTTTTTTTCTGGTTAGTCTCTGCCCAAAAATTGTTTGTTTTTCTCATGTTCCATTTGGGATCTACAGTAGTCCAAGAGGAAGGGTATCGGATTACATACTGAACATGCAGGGGACTGCCTTTAACATTGCCATTTGGCACTGAACTTGGTGTAATCGGACCTTGTGCAGAGCTATATTGCCCTATGGAGTGGCAGGATTCTCTACAGGTCCAGGATGAGAACCCCCTGCCCCTGTGGCAACAGCCCACCACTACGGGTGAAGTTTGGACCCCTCCGGGGATCCCTGCAGCAGGGATTGGGGAGTGTCTTGGCGATGGTCCTTAAAATGCCGGTACCCAGTGAGGGGGTGGGGAGAAAGGGACATGTTCCACATGTCTTCTGGCTCCCTAGTTTTTATGTCATTAGCTCCTTGTTCCCTTGACTGCAGTGTTTCCATATTGTGTAATTGCTTTTAAACAGTTTCTCCTGGCCACCCCAAGCACTATATAGCAGTGGCAGAGCTTAGGGGCGGTCCTAGAGACTCTTGGCACCAATGCAGGAGTGCTTCTCACTACCCGTACCTGCCTTTGTACAAGGATATGCGCTGCGCAGTATGGGTCAATGAGATCACAGGAGCAGCAGAGTTGGCCGCCATATTGAAGCTTTCACATGAGAATTCAGACCGGTAACAGGAATAGTGTTCTCTGAAAGCTGTTTATTACTACTGAAGACTGATGAGTACTGCAATATTGATATTTAAAAATACTATATACAGTATATTCTAAAGGGATGTGAACCACTGGTAAACAAAGACAGGACTTAGTCATTGTAAAGTCGTGTGTGTGTGTGTGTGTGTGTGTGTGTGTGTGTGTGTGTTTTTAAACAAAGTTCTTACCTGCTCTGTGCAGAGTTGGTTTTGCACAGAGCAGCCTGGATCTTCCTCTTCTTGGGTGCCTCTTTGCTGCTCCTGGCTCCTCCCTCCTGTCCAGTGTCCCCACAGCAAGCAGCTTGCTATGGAGGCAGCCGAGCATTTAGACACGGAACTGCAGTTTTGCCCCATCGCCTCTCTCTCCTGATTGGCTAACTGAATTCGACCCTTGCGGGAGCCAATGGCGCAGCTGCTGTGTCTCAGCCAATCAGGAGGGAGAGTCCTGGGTGGCCGAGGGATTCGTGGACATCGCTAGACAGAGAAGGGGGCTCGTGTAAGTATTAGGGGGTGCTGGGGAGGCTGCTACACACTGAAGGCTTTTTATCTTCATGCATTAAGATAAAAAACCTTTTGCCTTTACAACTCCTTTAACTGGGACACAGTGGGGGTTGTTTACGAAAGGCAAATCCACCTTGCACTTATAGTGCAAACTACAATTGCAAAGTGCACTTGAAATTGCACTGAAAGTGCACTTGGAATTGCAGTCGCTGTAAATCCCATGCCGCGTACACACGATCGATTTTCAGCATGTAGAAAAAACATTTTTTTTTCCCCACTTCATCATTAAAACGACGTTGCCCACACACGGTCGTTTTAAAAAAACATGTACAACGGCACTATAAAGGGGCAGTTCCATGCGGATGACGCCACCCTTGGGGCTGCTTTTGCTGATTTAGTGTTGGTAAAAGACGATTCGCGCTTTTCATTCTGTTACAGCGTCATGAATGTGCATCTCCATTCCGAGCGCTAGTTTTACCAGAACGAGCGCTCCCGTCTCATAACTTGCTTCTGAGCATGCGCAGGTTTTTCACATCGTTTAAGCCCACACACGATAATTTTTTACAACCCAAAAAACGACATTGTTTAAAACGTTGTTAAAAAATGCAGCATGTTCAATTTTTTTTTTTGGTCGTTTTTCAGAACCCCAAAACGATGTGTAGCCCACACACGATCTTTTAAATGACATTTGTAATGGAAAGTCCCACACTCCGATTTGAATGCTTTCATCATATACTGCTTCCTATCAGTCTGGATATAGATATCAGTTATTCCAGCTGTCCTCGACACACAACGAGACTTGTCTGTGTGCTAAACATGGAGTGTTTAATAGAACCAAGAATACAGCCTTGTATACAGTTTAAAGAGGTAACCAGAACATAAATTAACACGAGCTAATTAATCATTTACCCAGACGAGGTGACTCCGAGATATGACCTTTCAAGGTAGACATCCCGTCTCCTCTCACCTGCTATACAATACACATTAACATAAGTGTAAACACAGGACATCTTCACACAATAGCATGGTCAATTAGCACAGAGAACAGAGATGTTTTTTTTAATGCCGAAAAACGATTGTGTGTACGCGGCATCAGGGGTAGATCTGAAATGAGGGGAAGCTCTGCTGATTTTATCATTCGATCATGTGCAAGCTAAAATGCTGTTTTATTTTCCTTGTATGTCCCCCTTGGATCTACAGCGACTGCACTTCCAAGTGCAATTTCTAATGCACTTTGTATACTTTTTGTCACACCGTATTTGCGCAGCGGTCATGCAAGCACACTTTTTTTGGAAAAAAAAATCACTTTTTTGAATTAAAATAATACAATAGTAAAGTTAGCCCATTTTTTTTTTATACTGTGTTACGTCGAGTAAATTGATACCCAACATGTCACACTTCAAAATTGCGCCCGTTCGTGGAATGGTGTCAAACTTAAAAATCTCCATAGGCAACGTTTAAAAAAAAATCTACAGGTTGCAAGTTTTGAGTTACAAAGGAGGTCTAGGGCTAGAATTATTGCTCCAACGATCGAGGTGATGCCTCACATGTGTGGTTTGAACACAGTTTTCGTATGTGTTTTTCTTCTGCACGTGAGCTTGACGGGATGGGGTGCTTACTAACCTTTACTAACCCTTTAAGGCCCCGCTCATGTATATATACGTCGGTACCTTAAAGATGGATATCTCGGTAACGGTAGCAGCTGCTGCCACAACCGAGATATCCAACTTTTCTGTGAGTGGTCCTTTAAACGATAACAGTGGTCTCCGCGGCGGATTCGCCTCAAGATCACCGTTCTCAGCGGCGGGAGAGGGGTCCCCCCTCCAGCCACTCTTCTGCGCCCTCCGCCGCTTACCGGAGCCGTCGGCAGTGGCAGCTGCTAGGCTGGGATACGAGTGAGGGCAAGAGGGCCCCCACCCGTCTCCATAGCATAACAGGGCGGAAGCAATGTCAAAACGTGCTTCTTAAAGAGACATTGTTCTGTTATTTTTTCAAATGACAATTTTTTTTTTTTTTTTTGCATTTTAGTCTAAATATGAGATCTGAGGTCTTTTTGACCCCAGATCTCATATTTAAGAGGACCTGTCATGCTTTTTTCTATTACAAGGGATGTTTACATTCCTTGTAATAGGAATAAAAGTGACCCATATTTTTTTTTATTTTTTTTAAAACAGTGTCAAAATTAATAAAATAAATAAGAAAACAAAAAATAAGTGTTTTTAAGCACCCCGTCCCGACGAGCTCGCGCGCAGAAGCCAACACATACGCGAGTAGCGCCTGCATATGAAAACAGTATTCGAACCGCACAAGTGAGGTATGGCCGCAATCGTTAGAGCGAGAGCAATAATTATAATCCTAGACCTCCTCTAACGCAAAAGATGCAACCTATAGAATTTTTTAAACGTCACCAATGGAGATTTTTAAGAGTAAAGGTTTGACACCATACCACGAGCGGGCGCAATTTTGAAGCGTGACATGTTGGGTATCATTTTACTCGGCGTAACATTATCTTTCACAATATAAAAAAAAAATAGGGCTAACTTTACTGTTGTCTTATTTTTTAATTCAAAAAAGTTAATTTTTTCCAAAAAAAGTGCGCTTGTAAGACCGCTTTGCTATACTTTTTGTCACACTGTATTTGCTCAAGTATTATTCACTAGGGTGTTAGAACCCCCCAAACATATATATATTTTTTTTTTCCTAAGTAATTTTCTAGCAAAAAAAACGGTTTTAATCTTGTAAACAGAGTCTGAAAAACAATCAAGGTCCTTAAGTGGACTTAAATGCAATAAAAAAAAAAAATGTTTAAGATAAATGGCAAAAAAAAGTTGGCCCTTTTAAGAGGTATGGGCGGAAGTGAAGTTTTGACGTCGCTTTTGCCCTGCTATGGTATGGAGACGGGTGGGGGGCCGAGCGGCGGGGGGGGGGGGGCGGTCGTGCGCTCTCTTCCGTCCCTGATAACTGATCTTGCGGCAAATCTGCCACAGAGAATCACCATTACCGTAAACAGGACTGCCCACTGAAAAGATGGACACCTCGGTTGTGGCAGACGAGTGTGTGTACACACACACACACACACACACACACACACACACACACACACACACACACAGTGGGCGGTCGTCAAGTGGTTAAGGGATGTTCTACATGGACTGGGCGCACCCTAAAATGTTGTTTGTTCCACCAAAACAATTTGCTCGGCAATGCCCCATAGAAAGGGAGAGGTCACAAAGAAATTTAGTATGCCTGAGGTGGATCCTAATGGCTTCCTAGATGAATAAAATCGTCATGGATTCAATAGACAAGGTCCTGTTTTTTTAAGGATGCTTCAGACAAATGTCTTGAGGCTTTATTCGGAACCTTTTTGCCCCTGTGGGGGTGGCCTTACAACCTGTGATTGCAGCTGTGGAGTTGTTCCAAAGCCTCCCAACCTGTGATTGAGGCTTTGGAACAACTCCACAGCTGCAAAGTTTGGGCTTGCTGGATGTCAAGGGATTGGAACAGGACTGCGGGGAATACAGAGTTGGGGAAATACCTGTAGGTTTTCCTTATGCTATTGTTTTTTTGGGGCTGCCTTAACGGACTACTCAGGTGTGCAATCTTGGAAGGTTTGTAGAAATACCGTTACCAGTAAGTCTAACGTAGTTTTTTTTTTTTTTTTTTGCGCACCTGATCGCCTGCTATATAAGGGAGTGCTCATACCAGTCCCAGAAAGCTAGAGGTTTCAGTTTCTACAGGGTGCCAAAATCGAACAGCAATGTTCCTGGATCTCAAGAGACTAAACAAGTTTCTCGGCGTGCCAAAGTTCCTGAATAAAAATCAATGCTATCAATATTTGCTTCCCTCTAGCAGGAAGATTTTTTAGCATCCGTGGACATTAGGGATGCTAATCTGCACTTGCCAACTGTTCCTGAGGTTTGCAGTGGAACTGAAAGTTGTGACCCTGCAGTTTGGCTTGTCCACGGCTGCCAGAGCCTTTACCACGGTGCTCAATTTTGATTTGCATGAGAGTCCTGGGAAAGATTGGAACCTTCTTTTGAGGCATCTCTCTATGCACAATTTCATTCTAGGCCCCTCCAACTGAATTTCTGTGTCTTCCAGTCCCTTGAGGATAAACGTTGTATTGCTTGATGCAGTTACACCCCAGAACAAGACGTGTTTTGATTTGAATCGCTTTGTTGGATAACGGAGAATCATTTCTCTTGCTGTCCTTGGAGGGTCCTGGGTCCTGAAAGTGGGCTTTGGTGGAGTTATGGGCAAGCTCTTTGTCCAGGAGAAAAAAAAACAGTCAGCACTCAAGAAATAATCTCCAGGTTCTAGCAATGCACTCATACCCTATAACTCCGATAAATATAGGAATTGCAGCGCTACATATGAAACATGCAAATAACGTGCAATAGTGACAAAAAACAAAACAAAGGGTCTGTAACAATTTCAGTGTGCAAAAATGTTGGTATTCACTGACAGAATAGTCCATCTTCCTTCTCACCACTGTGATTTTAAAACGCAAGAATGTTGTTAATCTCCTCCACCAAGCAAGCAAATATTGCACTCACCAGATGGATAGGCTGCCAGGTTATAAGCAGCAGAAAAAAGCGCAAATCCTCCCAACAGGGTATCCACCACTTCTCAGACTGCACTCTGGTGGTCTGGGAACACCCTTGTTAATTCTCCTTCTATTCAGGGCTTTCATTCTCTCATGTGCTCATGAAGTCACACCATACACCGTGAATACAGTTAAAAGCTTGGGGGGTATGGACTCTTCACCCAGAAGTGTTTGAGGTGCTCTGCAGAAGGTGGGGACCCAGGATGTTTATCTGGTGTCTAGGCTCAGTGTTAAACTGGGCAGATTAATATCGAGGGTCTGGGACCCCTGAGTGTTCTTGGTGGATGCTCTGCTGATGCTGTGGGATCAGTTTTCCCTAATTTTATACCATCCCACTGTTGGCTTCTCCCTCACCTGCTTCATGGGATTTGAGAGAAAAGCATTCCGGTTATTCTGATTGGCCTGGCCCAGGAGAATGTGGAAACCCTGACATTGTCCTAATCTCAAGTTTTTGCTATGAAAGATTGTAATCATTGTATGTGTATCAAAAAATGAGATGTGCAATTTCCATAGCATTTTATTGAGAGAGAGAGAGAGAGACCACTGCTTCAACACAGAGCATTAGAGTAGAACAAATTATATCAAATGGCCCATTAAAATATAATACTACAAAACCTGATTTTGCGGCAATATACAGACCTACAGTCGCACCACTTTTTCTGCTGGTAGATGTCCTCAGTCTGATGGCCAGTATTATTTAACCCAGTTCTTCTGAGCTTTGTTGTCCTCTGCTGAGAAGCACAGTGGTAAGCTCATCACTCTCGTCCTATCATCATGCTTCTTGTCAGCATATGAACCGATTTTTCTCCTTGTTTGTTCCTCTCACACTTCAGTCCTGCTATACAGGGACTTGCAGGAACACAATACCCAATACAAAATTACAATACTTAAGCCTGCCAAAGACTGTTTCATATTCAGCTGGTTCAGCAGAAACTGTCTGCATTTCAATCTGTCTATGGGCAGGCTGGTTGTACTGAAGTTGATCCATCAATCTACTACTGTACAACCAGCCTGTTTGTTTTTTCCCACCCAGTCATTGCCGGCGGCTATATCTGCCAGCAGTGATCATTGTATTCTGCCAGTGGGGAATGCTCCCTTCGCTTCCCACAGGCAGAACACAATACTGCTGCAGGAGGAATTCTCTCATCAAATGGAGGAATCCAGCAATTTCCTTTCCTATCATCCCATGGTTGAAGGAAATATAAAATTGGATAATATATGGCCTATTTTACTGCTTGTGTTTATCAAACACATTTTATAGTGTATCAGTGGATAAAGAGCTTGATTGATGTCTCTAAAATAACTTGCATTTTAGTAATTTGAACTTAATTCAGCCGAGCTTTGTATGGATTTCTTCCCGGAGAAATAGGGGAAAGAACAAGCAATATGTTTGTGTGGGAGACAAGGGGGTAGGCAGGTGTAAGCGGACACGAGTCTGTTTTCATCAGCTTGCTCATAGAGCTGCATTGATCAGGTGGACCTGATTGAAAAGCCTGTGTGAAAGAGCCCTTAAGCCCCTTTCACACTTGTGCGACTCCAAAGTCGTGCAATTTTGCTGCGATTTTGCGGCCTCTATTTTGCTGCGATTTCAGGGTATGCCTCTGTAAGTGTCCCCAAAATCGGACCAAAGTAGTGCAGGGACTACTTTGAAGTCGGCACAACTTAGTCGTGCCAATATGAATGGTAGTCATTGAAAATCATGGAGAATGACTTGTCATGTAATTTTGCAGTACAAAATCGTGGGACAAGTCGTATAAGTGTGAAAGGGGACTTGGGCAAAGAGACTAGCAGTTTGCACAAAAATCCCTATGTTTCCAATGTATGTTAGGTGTTTCTCTGTTCAGTTCTTGTAAGTGGCCTCTAGATGGTGATATTTCTCTTTAACAGCCTGGAACTAAGTGTTTGTCTCGGAGGCAAAACCCAGTTCTCTGGAAGTCATACGCTGTACGATCTCTTATCTCATTCAGCACTTTGGTTCACTTAGTCCAACTAATTATTGAAATATGCATATCATTTTTAGTTAAAATTTCCATTTTGAAGACCAATCTACTGCAGATGTCTATCTGACGTGTTTGTGTGTGTGTGTGTGTGTGTGTTTTTTTTTTCTTCTGTTTGATAATGTAAGATAAGAAAACACAGTTTGTATATAGCATTGGTTTACTAGTGTCTTACAAATTGAGTTGTGGACAGTTGCCAGACCATTAGAAACCCTTTGCGTGCGTACTGGTTTGCTTTCAGAGGAACTGCTGAAATGGAGGAAGTAAGGTGCCATGTTGCACTGAGCTTGGTTAAACACGAAAACCACTTTCCCATCGTCTCAGGAGCTGCGACGTGACTTCCACCATGCATACTGCTTGATGTGACTCACCAGTGCGTACCCACTTCCTCCACAGCCACCATGCCATGTCTATCCCCCTACACATTGACCTTAATGTGAACTGCTACTTTTGCCTTTGACCTGACCATAACAGGGCTGTTGAACTGATAGAACGCAGATAATCTGGGCTGACTATTTTCTAAAGCGTCACAAGGCATCCATTTTTTTTGCACATGTAAGGTGGTATAAACGTTGCATTCTGTCATGAGAGGGAGTGATATTTGTCTGTTGTGTTATGTACGATGCTGGGAAAATTGGGGCCCGATTGGGTCCTGCATCACATGATATTTTAGTATGTAGTTTGTGACGTTTTAAAGCCGGGGTTCACCCTAAAAAAAAAAAATTCTAACATTACAATGAGCTGACCTGTGACACGGACATTATGCTGGTCTTTTTTTTTTTTTCGTACATACCGTTTTATCTATTTTCTCCCCGGATTCCCCGCGGGAGTGGGCGTTCCTATTCACAGGGAAAATGACGTTCTTCCGACCGGCGCATACAGCGCGTCACAAGTTGCCGAAAGAAGCCGAATTTTGGTGCACAGGCCCCATATAGCGCCGACCCGACGTTCGGTTTCTTTCGGCAACTCGTGACGTGCTGTATGCGCCGTTCAGAACGTCAATCGCTTACCCTGTGAATAGGAACGCCCACTCCCGCGGGAAATCCGGGGAGAAAATACAGATAAAATGGTATGTACGAAAAAAAAAAAAAAAAAAGACCAGCTTAATGTCCGTGTCACAGGCCAGCTCATTGTAATGTTAGAATTTTTTTTTAGGGTGAACCCCCGCTTTAACTAGAAACATTTTTCGATAACTATAAGGCTTCATTTCCATGGACGTTTTTACAGCCACTTTTCTGAGTGTATTTTGCAGCTTAAAAACGGCTCTCCATGTTAGTCTATGGCCTCATGCCCACCATGACGTTTTTGAGCTGTAGATGGCTGAGCCGTTTTTAAGCTGCAAAAAACCCCCAGGACCAGTGCGTTCTGAAGCTCCAGCGTTAGAGCTGTAAAAACGCCAGATGTTCAAAAACGCGCTAAAACGCTACCGCTGCGTTTTTGAGGCCCAGCTCAAAAAAAAAAAGAACAAACATGGACAGGCGTTTTTAAGCTGTAAAAAAGGCTAAACAAAGTGGCTGTAAAAACGTCCATGGAAATGAAGCCTAAAGGTAAAATATACGGTGTGCTGCTCTGAAAACATTACCTTGCATGAAGGTAACATCTCATGGCTAAACGAGTCCCAGAATCCAGTAACAAATTGGGCTTAATAAAACGAAAGTCTACAGTTTTCATTTTTATTGAGTTTTTTTTTATTGCTGGTTCTTTGACAGTCTCTATATACTCTAAGGCCCCATTCACACCTGTGCGTTCCAGGAATGGGCCAAAACACGCATCACAGTTGCGGTGCCATTATTTCTTAATGACAATAAAAACACAGCTAGCAGACACGCATGAAGCTTACTGCCAAAAAAGGTGCAGGAGCTACTTTGTTGTTTTTATCGCGTGTAAGGCAGCCCATTCAATTGAATGGGCTGACCTATGCTGCTGAGAGACAAATGCACAAAAAAATTAAGAAAAATGTGCCTTGCGTAGTTGTGAATGCGGACCAATTTTTTTCCCCATTATTTATTTATTTATTTATTTATTTATTTATTTATTTGTCTCCTGCTCTGTACATATCCAGTAGCTCTAATGCTTTTATGCATTGCACTCTAGAACGGTCTTGGTGGAAAAGGTTTAAGAAAAGGCTTATGTGTATTTAGGTATCTAGTTTGGTAAAATGATGCTCTTGGGAGTATTTTATGCTCTGACACAGCCATTGCTATACATATATACGCTATAATATAATATAGCATTCAGTTTTCTTTGTGGCTTGTTTTAATAATTGCTAATAGGATATAATGTTCTCTAGTTCCTGTGGAGGACTGACTGTTTCCTGAAATTGGAGTGTATTTGTCTACTTTTACACCTCACAACTGACACTGTGATTGATTTATTACTGCATATTTTTATGTAGGCTGATAATGGCAGACTTTCTACCTTTTCTTGGGTTGTTTAGGTGAGACTTAGGCCTAGTACACACCAGTAGTTTTCGTTCGGCCAACCCAGCATCCCCCTTTTAATAAATTAAGTTGTCAATTAAAAAAAGGCATTTTGTATGTATGCTTTTGTGTAATAACATTTTTTGATCTGAATCATTTGTGTGACAATGTAAATACCTTTTTGTGTAGTGTTGACCATGTATGCAGCACTTTACATTCTAAGGCCTATATAGACAGAGGCCAAAAAACCTCCCAGCATGACTTTGGAGTATGGGAGGAAACCAGAATACTCTGAGGAAAGTCATCCAAGCACAGGGAACATGCAAATTCAGCACAGGTAGTGTCATGACTGGAATTCAACCTGATGACCCTAGTGCTGTAAGGCCACCAAGCCGTGTGCTACTCCTAAATGTATCTGTAGATTACTTTGCGGGACCTATTTATTTATGATTGTCCATTTTATTGCAGCAAAAGTCCTGCATTGTGCTGCATGAAATTCTTTTCAAATAGAAATCCCTTTTTTTCTTATTTGGCTGGTATACATCGATACATTTCAGTTGGGTGTGAGAAATAAACTTTATGGATCCATTAACAGCTATGCATGCGCATTGTACCGCATGCAAATGCAACAGTGCAAATCCAGCCTAAGGCCTCATATACACTGCTGCTGGTAGACATTAAGGCCCCTTTCACACTGGGGTGTCTTTCGAGTGTTTTTCGAGCAAAGCCTCATCTGCAATCCCAATGTGCTGGTAAAGCACCGCTAAGACCCTAACATTTTAGGGCGTTTTTGCAGTGCCTCAGTTTTTTTTTTTTTTTTAGCGCCCAAAAGCTGCTCCAAAGATGCTGCTTGCAGGACTGTTCTCAACTCCCCGCCAGTGCAGTGCCTCAGTGTGAAAGGGTAAGGCGTTTTTACAGCGCTTTCAATTCATTTCAATGGAGAGGGGCGTTTTTGGAGCGTTTTTTTTTCAGCGTCCAAAAGCTGCTCCAAAGATGCTGCTTGCAGGACTCAGCGTGAAAAGGGTCCGTTGAGATGCATGAAGAGCGTTTCATGAGCATTTTAATAGCGCTATTTGTAACGCTAAAACGCTGTAAAAACGCTTCAGTATGAAAGGGGTCTTAGGAGCAGTTGAACATTTTTTTTTTTTCAGCTGCCCCTAAACTCTCCTCTGTTATCTTATCAGTACATGTACACAGGGTCATTTATAGTCGTTTCTAGGCAGTTGAGTTTAGAAGCATTTTTTTGGAGCGCAACAAAAATGCGTTCGGAGGCAATTGAAACGCCAATTACCTGTAGCAGCTTGTAAATGCGGTAACTCGCGTTTAGCAGCTTTTTGTTTAGACGTTTTTCATTTCTAACAAAAAATAAAAAAAACGCTCCTAAACGATAACGTGTCAGCTAAACATGGCTGAACTGAAGTTTTTAAATGTCGGATTCTAGCTGTCACGTTAAGTTCAGGAGAGGTTAAACATCCCGTGTACATGAAACCTAAATGTTTGTAGAGTTTGGTTGTTTTACGGTAAACCTTTTTTTAGTAATGAAGTGAAATACCAAGTCCTAGGATGCCCATCTCTGGGATAACGTTAGGCGAGTGGAAGTTGCAGACCCAGAGCCTGCTCTTCAACCGATGGATTGTATTTATTGTATACACCGCATTTTGGTGTTCGGTGTGCCAGTGAAAGTTAACCCCCCCCTGCTTTGGTGGCTACTGTACTCCCCAACTTGTTTAGTGTGATACGCTGCTGAAAATGTCGCATCCCCGCTGTAAGGACAGAGCTGTGACTTGTTTACATAGGTAGAGCTCTGTCCAGCCTCTCTCCTCAACGATCAGTGGGTGTCAGCGGACATCTATTGCCCGATACCTCTTCATATCGGCTTTTGCTGTGACCAACAGCAGAAGTGGTGTGCCACTACATCTATCGATTGATCGATGAAGACAAAAAAAAAAATGATATATATATATATATTTTATTTCTTTCTCTGTCTCTTCCTGTGAGCTAAAAAATAGCGCAAACCTCTGTATCTTTGCTGTGTAAACCACTACAAGGGTTCTTGATAAATCGCCTCACGTAGAGCCTGGTAACTGATGAGATCAGAGAAAAGGTGCAAATTCAACTATCTATAAATCTATATGATTTATTTTAATGTGACACTTCATTGATAATTTTATATTATTGTCTGCGTTTAAAAAAAAAAAAATATATATATATATATTCAAGGGCAGATTTTTAGCAGAAAGGAAAGCTAACACTCCATGCCATTGTGCACGTAATTCTATTTACCAAGTTAACCAAATGTAAGTGGTAGAGACATTTCCTTATTTATTTTTTTCCCTTTATGGTCTGAGGCTAAGGGCCTATTTCTGCTGTTGTGGTTTCAAAAACATGTGATATTTTTTTTTTTTTTTTTTACTTGGTTTACATAGATATTGCTTCTGGTTTGTTTGAAGTCTAGTCTTTTTCAATGAGTGCTTACTCTGAATACCCAAATTCTCTACTGCAGCCTACAGAAACCTAAATGCAACTGGATAATAGCCATCTACACTGGTTCTTCCAGCTCTAGTTTTAAATTGATATTAAAGGCAGTTTTGTTTAAAATGACAAATTTGAGGTTTTACTTATCTGTTCTATTCAGTGGTATTGCACAGAAAGGTGACTTTCCTCCTTTAATTCTATGCCAATAACTCCCGCTGCTGTCAATCAAATTCAGTGAGGAGGGAGCAGGGGCGAGGCCAAGCCGTGTGTCCATAGACATGCACAGATATGTGGTATGTTATCGGCGCAAACATTTTTTTTTAATTTGTTATGTGCCAAAGATCTGCTGCAGTACTGTGTGTGCCTCAAAATGAAGTGTAGAAGACACACACACAGACTGGCTTGGGAGCGCGCCTCCACATCTGCCCACATTACAAGATTGCTATGGGGCAGACACAGAAGAGGAGGGGATGAGAGCACTGGTTGGGGACCCCAGAAGACGAGTTTGGTGTTCACATGAAAGGGCAGCAGGCAATGCAGTCTAGAGTCCCTTACATATGTGGTATCTCCACGATCATTGGGGGTAGGAGAAGTTATTTGGTGGGTTTTTTGGTGGTGGGCATCAAAAATATACGGTAGCTAAAGTTTAAAAAATATTGTTTTACTCTTTTGGAATAGTTTTTTCTCTTGTAGTAAAACAAAATCGGGAGATACTGTGGGTATAGAAAAGGATCACCCCTTTTTAAAATCACTTATTGTTGCTTTTGCTTTGAAATAAAGACACACCGTTTTTGTTTTATCCAGCTTGGTTTACTCTGCAACTTATAACAGCTAAGTGAAAGATAAAACGGCATCATGTCAGAAAATTCTAAAACAGAATCACTGATTTCATCCAGATATCTTTTTCAGCTGGCGATTCTGTGCACCATAAGAACAATCATAGCGGCACTTCAGCCACTTAATCGTTCTTACAGGCTGCGGGACGGGACATTCTTATAGACCCTACATCTCTCCATAAAGAGGACCTGTCGCACACTATTCCTATTAAGGAATGTGATAAAGTAAAATGAAAGAATAGATATATATATAATATTGTAAAGTGCCCCTGTCCCTGCATGCTTGCGCACAGAAGCAAATGTATACGCAACTCACGCTCACATATGTAAACGGCCGTCAAATCACGCATGTGAGGTATCGCCGCGTGCATAAGAGCAACAATTCTAGTCTAAGACTTCCTCTTTAACTCTAAACCTGTAACCTGGAAAAATGTTTAAAACATCGCCTATGGAGATTAAGTACCAAAGTTTGGCGCCATTTCACGAGTGTGTGTCATTTTAAAGCATAGCATGTTGGGCATCTCTATGTACTCGGCGTAACATCATCTTTCACATTATATAAAAAAAAAAAAAAATGGGTTTACTTTTCCTTTTTTTTTTATTCATGAAAAAAAGGGGTTTGAAATATCGCTGCGCAAATATCGTGTGACATAAAAAGTTGCAATTGTATTCCTTAAGGACTCCGCCAGAAATATTTTAAAGCGGGGGTTTACCCTAAAAAAAAAAATTCTAACATTACATTGAGCTTACTTCTGACACTGATAGTATGCTGATCATCATCTTTTTTTTTTTTTTTGTACATACCGTTTTATCACCATTTTCCACCCCGGCTTCCAGGTAGTGAATCCCGCGGGAGTGGGCGTTCCTATTCACAGGCTAAGTGATTGACGTGATGAGAAAAGCTTCCCACCGGCGCATACGGCCACGTCACGAGTTGCCGAAAGAAGCCAGACTGCGAGTCGGCTCTATACGGCGCCTGCGCACCGACGTTTGGCTTCTTTCGGCAACTCGCGACGCGGCCGTATGCGCCGGTGGGAAGCTTTTATCATCACGTCAATCACTTAGCCTGTGAATAGGAACGCCCACTCCCGCGGGATTCACTACCCGGAAGCCGGGGGTGGAAAAATAGCGATAAAATGGTATGTACAAAAAGAAAAAAATCGGCATACTATCAGAAGTCAGCTCAATGTAATGTTAGAATTTTTTTTTAGGGTGAACCCCCGCTTTAAAAATGTGTGTGGGTTTTTTTTTTTTTTTTTTATTTTTTTTTAGCAGAGTTGGTCAGATTGGAAGTGGTTAAATTTGATGGTGACCGTTTGTGTACTGCAGTCTTCAAGTCATTTCACAGGTTTTCAATGGGGTTTAAAGCGGGGGTTCACCCTTAGAGGGCACTTTTTCCCCTTAGATGAATGCTCGTTTTCTCTAGGGGAATCGGCTATTTGTTTTAAAATATGTGCAGTACTTACCCGTTTACGAGATGCATCCTCTCCGTCGCTTCCGGGTATGGGCTGCGGGAATGGGCGTTCCTTCTTGATTGACAGTCTTCCGAGAGGCTTCCGACGGTCGCATCCATCGCGTCACGATTTTCCGAAAGAAGCCGAACGTCGGTGCGCAGGCGCAGTATAGAGCCGCACCGACGTTCGGCTTCTTTCGGCTACGAGTGACGCGATGGATGCGACCGTCAGAAGCCTCTCGGAAGACTGTCAATCAAGAAGGAACGCCCGCTCCCGAAGACCCATACCCGGAAGCGACGGAAGAAGATGCAGCTCGAAAACGGGTAAGTACTGCTCATATTTTAATACAAATAGCCGATTCCCCTAGACCGAACGAGCATGAAGCTAAGGGGAGAAAAAAAAAATTTAATAAATGGGTGAACTCCCGCTTTAAGTTTGGCCTCTGACTAGGCCATGCAAGGACATTCACCTTTTTTCTTAAACCACTGTGTGGTAATTTTTTTCTGTGTGCTTTGGGTCATTGTCATGTTGGAAGGTAAACCTTTTTCCCATTGACAACTTTCTGGCAGAGGGCAGCAGATTTTTCTCAATATTCTTAGTGTTTGCCTCATCCATTTATTATTTTTCTCGTATCCTGACAAGTGCTCCTGTCCCTGGTGCAGTGAAACCCCCTGGATATTACCACCTCCATGCTTTAACATAGGAATGGTGTTTAGATCGATTTCTACCAGACATATCGTTTGGTGTTGAGGCCATATAATTCAATTTTAGTCTTGTCTGACCAGTTTCCTCCTGGCTCTTTCACCCAGTTTGGAGCGACTTCCTGATCCAGGGAAGGGTTTTTGTTGTACCAAGTACCTTTCACTTCTTAACCACTTCCAAACCAGGCACTTGCGCACCTTCCCGCCCAAGCCAATTTTCAGCTTTCAGCGCTGTCGCATTTTGAATGACAATTGCACGGTCATGTTACACTGTACCCAAACAAAATTGGCGTCCTTTTTTCCCCATAAATAGAGCTTTTTTTTGGTGGTATTTGATCACCTCTGCGATTTTTTTTTTTATTTTATTTTTTGCGCAACAACTAAAAAAAGACTGAAAATTTTGGAAAACAATGTTTTTTCTGTAAATAAGTACGTTTTCTCTTTCAATTACGGGCACTGATGAGGTGGCACTGATGGACATCGATGAGGTGGCACTCATGGGCGGGACTGATGGGCACTCATGGGCGGGACTGATGGGCACTCATGGGCGGGACTGATGGGCACTCATGGGCGGGACTGATGGGCACTCATGGGCGGCACTGATGGGCACTCATGGGCGGCACTGATGGGTACTCGTGGGTGGCACAGATGGGCACTGATAGGTGGGCACTGGGCACTGATGGACACTGAGGGGTGGCACTGATAGATCCATGTTGCCAGCCAGTGCCCATTTGTGGGCACTGATTGGCATCTTTTATTGCCCTTCTTTTTTTTTTTTTACTGACTTATTTTTATTGCCCTTCCCTGGTGGTCCAGTGTGGGCATCTGGACAAGTCAGACGCGAGTGAGGAGGAGCCATCAATGGTTCTTTCTGTTTACATTGTGATCAGCCGTGATTGGACACGGCTGATCACGTGGTAAAGAGTCTCCGCCGGAGGCTCTTTACCGAGATCGGAGACGCAGGGTGTCAGACTGACACCCCGCACCACCGATCGCTGCGCGCCCCGGCGTGAAATCCTGCAGGACGTCAATAGACGTCCAGTCAGAATTTCAGAACCACTTCCCGGACGTTAATCTGCTATTGACCGGGCGGGAAGTGGTTAATAATGGACTTCACTGTGCTTCTAGGCATTTATAAACTATTTTAAATTGTATCTATCTTCTGACTTGTGCCTGTCCACAACTTTATCTTGATCTTTTGACTGTGCCTTGTCTCCCCTTGTTTGTTTGCTTCAGTTGTACTACTAGGGACTGAAATGCTCCAGGAAAGCTTTTTATGCTGAGCTAATCAAAACGACCACAGCTTATTAGTTATTAATAATAATACTATTTTACAGAATTTATGTAGTGCCAACAGTTCACGCAGCACTTTACAATATAAAAGGGAGACATTACAGTTACAATAAGATGATTAAAAGGGCCCTGCTCAGAAGAGCTTACAGTCTGATAAGATGGAGCAGGTGGTACAAAAGGTTTTGACTGTGATGAAATGAGCTAATGCATGTAGTAAAAGATTAGTTGGAGGTGCGATAGGATTCCCTGTAAAGATGAGTTTTCGGGGATCGCCTGAAGGCAGCTAGAGTAGCAGATAGCCGGACAGGTTGAGGTAGAGAGTTCCAGATGATGGAAGACGCTCTATAGAAATCCTGGAGACTAGCATGGGAGGAGCAGACAAGGGAGCTTGAGAGCAGGAGGTCTTGAGAAGAGCGCAGAGGATGGTTTGGGTAATATTTGGAGAAAAGATTGGTGATGTAGCTCGGGTTCAGAGTTGTGAATGGCTTTGTAAGTTGTGGTTAATATTTTGATTTTAATTTGCTGGGCGATAGGGAGCCAGTGTAGGGATTGGTGGAGAGGGGAGGCAGAAACTGAACAGTTGGTAAGGTGGATAAGTCTGGCAGCAGCATTCATGATAGACTGAAGAGGAGATGGAGAGGTAAGCCAATGAGAAGAGTTGCAATAGTCAAGGCGAGAGATAACGAGGGAGTGAAAGTCAATGTGCCATTGAGAAGGTGATTAGCTACACCCAAATGAGTTTACAAGTCATTTTTAGGAGGTTGGGTGATCCTTTTTCTAACTGATTGTTTTAGAATTTTTTTTTTTTCTGACATGTTGTTGGTGTTCGATCTTTCACTTGGATAAGTTGAGTAAATACAGCTGGGTAAAGCAAAAACCGTGTCCTCACTTCAGGCTGCAAAGAAACAAAATGTGATTTTCTTTCTCGTACATCACGGGACACAGAGCAGCATATTCATTACTATGTGGGTTATATGGAGTACCTTCAGGTGATGGACACTGGCAATCTCAAACAGGAAGTGCCCCTCCCTATATAACCCCCTCCCATAGGAGGAGTACCTCAGTTTTTTCGCCAGTGTCTTAGGTGTTGGTCATGGAATAGCTTGTCTCCTACATCCTTGGGATCAAGGCAGGCTAACCGGATCTGTCCAAGGTGCCTCAGAGCCAAAGTGGACAGTACCCGGGCCCCAAACCGTGGGGTTTTGCCCATAATGCTTCTCTTTTTAGAGAGCTGGACCCTGGGCCCAGGACTTAGAACCTCTGCGGTACCTAAGGTAACCTGTTTGCCAGGGTGCTATATGGGCCCAGGACAGTGGGTTCCTTTTTAGGACCCCAGGGCCTGAAGGTCTAGTACGCCACCCACGGAGATGGGGGAAGATTGGACCGCTTGCTATGCAAAGTCCTGCGGCATGGAGCAGGTAAGAAAGGGGGGGCCTGCGGGACTTGGTTCGTCGGCAGGCTCTCTAGGGAGATCTTTGGGGGATGTGCCTGAGTATGCTCTTGCATTGGCAGTTTTGGGCCACTATGTCTATCAAAGAGACAGGATGGTCTGTGTATGGGCTCCCATGTGTGATCTTCCTAAAGATATGTGTTGCATTGTAAATTGTCTGCTGGGCGCTGGGTTGGGAAAGGAGCTGTGTGTTAGCTATGCTTTCCCAGGACTGGGGGGTCAGTGACTCACCTGAGGCCTTACCTGTCTGGGTGCCGTGCGGTGTCCTCCTCCAGCATGTCAGACGCTTCCGGCGTGGCCCCATCCTCCGCAACAGGGGCGCGCGCGCGGGCGCGCGCCCTGTAATATAGGCGCAGGGTGATGATTCGCGCCGTTGTGGAGAAAGAGGGGCGGGACATCCGGTCTCATAAAAGGAAGGGGCGGCCCTTCCTCTATGCTGTGTAGCTCAGTTGCTTGCTGAGCTTGAAGGAGGAGGACGCAGAGCGGTTGCAGTGCGGCTGAGGGCACCCAGTGGCGCAAGGAAGTATTGCAGTTCTGGTGAACAGAACTAGCTGTGTGGTTACTAGCCTAAAAAATTCCTTATACAGCAGATGGATACTTGCAATTTTTTGAGGGAAGATAGCATGTTTTCATAAAAAAAAAAAAAAAAAAAAGGTTTTTGAAAAAAAAAAAAAAAAAAATATATAGGAAACATACTGGTCTTCCCGTTTTGGTTTTTGGACGTTAATTGTTAATACCGTTCCCTAAAACCGTACTATTATTTTCTCCTAGCTACAACCATCAAGGGTTGTAAGCAGGGGTACCTCGGTATTGTACCATGGCTTCCAAGGGTTCAGGATCAGGGGGTACAAAAGAAAGGGGCCCCCCCTCAGATTCTGACGGTTCAGATCGGCCTATGCCGGTACTTTCCCCACAGGTTATTACACCATTGGGCACCTTGGTTAAGCCATTAGGGAGATCTGGTGCTGAGGCTACATCAGATCCACCCAACCCTGTGTTTATCACAGAGAGTATGCTAGCCGCCTCCTTGGAGGGGCTAGAGAAAAGATTGGCGGCTATGATAGCCAAATCTACACCGGGTAAAAAGCGGACTAGGTCTCCGTCGCCTGAGTGTGGACCCTCAGATGCTGAGGTTCTCTCCCCGGGGGGATTTGAGTTGCAGGAGGATCATTTGGACCGGGACCAAATTGGTTCAGAGGTTGAGGGTTCGGCTAATGAAGAGCCTTGCTCGGCCTCCCAAGCGGAAAGCTTCTGGGTTCATTCTCTGACAGACATGGTCCACTTGGCGTTTAATTTGCCTTTACCGGAACCTCAGGGTCCGGCCGTATCATCTTTAGGCTCTTTGAAAACGCCTCGCAGTAGCGCTGTTTTTCCAGTCCATCCTCTTTTAGAGGAAGTAATCTTCCAGGATTGGGCACGACCAGACAGAATCTTTTTACCACCTAAAAAATTTTCCGTCGTCTATCCTATGGAAGAAAAATTTGCCAAAAGGTGGACTCTCCCAGTGGTGGATGCCGCCATCTCCTGTGTAAATAAGTCCTTGACTTGCCCGGTAGAAAACATACAGGTGTTTAAAGAACCGGTTGATAAGCGTTTGGAGACGCTTTTAAAAGCATCCTTTACTACGGCGGGTGCAGTAATACAGCCAGCGGTGGCTGCTATTGGAGTTTGTCAGGCACTAACAGACCAGACAAGACAAATGCTTAAGGTTATTCCGGCCCAACAGGCGGAAGAATTATCTGATATTCCTAGAGCCATGTGCTTCGCGGTGGATGCTATAAGGGATTCCATCGTCTCGTCTGTCACTATTTTTAGTACATATGAGAAGGCTCTTATGGTTAAAGAACTGGGAGGCTGAGCCCCCATGCAAAAAGCTCCTGGCAGGGTTTCCCTTCCATGGAGAACGACTCTTCGGAGAAGATCTGGATAAATACATTCAGACTATTTCAAGTGGCAAAAGTACACTTCTACCAGTAAAAAAGAAGGTCCGGGGACCTGCGTTCAAACGGCAGCTTCCCCCTGCTCAAGGGCCCGCCAATTCCAGGCAGTATCGACGGCCTCCTGCGAGATCATACTTTAACAATAAGCCACCAGGACAAGCCTTTGGAGGCAAGAAGCAGTGGTATCGTAAACCAGCAAAGACAGCCCCTAAGTCTGCCTCATGAAGGGACGCCCCCACCCACGAAGGTGGGGGGAAGGCTGCGTTTTTTTTCAGAAATTTGGGAGACCGACATTCCCGACAAGTGGGTCCGGTCTTCCGTGGCCACAGGCTACAAATTAGAATTTCTAAAAATCCCTCCACCTCATTATCAGGAGTCGAGAGTGCCAGTCGAGCCGACAAAAAAGGCCGCCTTAATGGCGGCATTAAATCATTTGCTTTACCAAGGCGTGATAGTAGAGGTACCAGCCCAGGAACAGGGGCTAGGGTTCTACTCCAATCTGTTCATCATCCCAAAGCCCAACGGCGATGTCAGGCCAATCTTGGACTTAAAGGGATTAAATGCATACTTAAAAGGTACGCTCGTTCCGGATGGAATCCGTGCGATCGGCAGCCGCCGCACTTCAGAAAGACGACTTTCTGGCCTCCATAGACATAAAGGATGCTTACCTTCATGTGCCAATTTTTCAGCCACATCAAAGGTTTCTACGCTTCACAGTGGCTCGGCGTCATTTTCAATTTGTGGCACTCCCTTTCGGGTTGGCTACGGCTCCTCGAGTATTCACCAAGGTCCTAGCTCCAATTCTAGCCAACCTAAGAATCCAGGGGATCATTGTCCTAGCATACCTGGACGACCTTCTAATCATAGATCATTCATCTCCTGGCCTGGAGCGAGCAGTAGCTCTCACGGTTCGATACCTAGAGAGGTTCGGTTGGGTCCTAAACCGAGAAAAATCAGCTTTCCAACCCACAAAGAGGTTGGAATATCTCGGCATGTCATTAGACACGGAACAACAAAGGGTGTTCCTGCCTCGAATAAAGGTCGAGGCTATCAAAGAATTGATACATCTGGTTCTAAGCAAGAGAGAACCAACGATTCGCCTATGCATGCGATTACTAGGCAAGCTAGTGGCCACCTTCGAAGCGGTGCCATACGCTCAAAGTCACACTCGTGTCCTGCAGGCAGCCATTCTGTCAGCATGGAGCAAGAGGCCACAGGCCTTGGAATTTCCGTTGCCACTCTCATCAAGAGTCCGGCAGAGTCTGTGTTGGTGGTTAGACCCTCAGAATCTACTGAAGGGAAAATCTTTCAGCCCCGTGACATGGAAGATAGTGACCACAGATGCCAGCCTGAAGGGCTGGGGAGCGATCTTGGATGGGTGCACTCACCAAGGTACGTGGGCACAGGAGGAGAGTCAATTGCCCATCAATATCTTGGAGCTCAGAGCTGCTCGGCTAGCCCTCAGGGCTTGGACCTCCAAATTACAGGGGTTCCCGGTGAGGATACAGTCAGACAATGCCACGGCTGTGGCATATATAAATCACCAAGGGGGAACCAAGAGTCAAGCAGCTCAGAGAGAAGTGAGCTTAATTTTCCTATGGGCAGAGAATCATGTGCCCTGCATATCGGCAATATTCATTCCCGGGGTGGACAACCTGCAGGCGGACTTCTTGAGTCGTCAGACTCTGTCGCCAGGGGAATGGTCTCTGCATCCGCAAATATTTCAGATAATTTGCCAGAAGTGGGGAATGCCGGACGTGGATATCATGGCATCAAGGCTCAACAAGAAACTAGACAGGTTCATGTCCCGGACTCGGGACCCTATGGCCTGCGGGACCGATGCGTTAGTTTACCCTTGGCATCAGTTCAATCTTCTATATGCCTTCCCTCCGCTCCAGTTACTACCCCGCCTGTTGCGCAGGATCAGGGTGGAGCACAAGCCAGTCATTCTGATAGCTCCAGCATGGCCCAAAAGGGCATGGTACTCACTAATCCTAAAGATGTCAGTGGGAGACCCTTGGACGCTTCCTCTACGACCAGACCTACTTTCACAAGGCCCGATCCTCCACCCTGCATTACGGCGTCTAAATTTGACGGCCTGGCGGCTGAATCCCTGATTCTTAGGGGTAGAGGTCTATCTAGACAAGTAATCTCTACCCTGATTAAGGCTAGAAAGCCAGTCTCCAGAGTAATTTATTACAGGGTTTGGAGGGCCTATGTAGGCTGGTGCGAGTCCAAGAAATGGCTTTCCCGCAAATATACCATTGATAGAGTATTAAGTTTTCTCCAGCTAGGAGTGGATAAAGGATTGGCATTAAGCACAATCAAGGGACAGATTTCAGCTTTGTCAGTGTGGTTTCAGAGGCCGCTGGCCACCCACTCGCTGGTTAAGACCTTCATTCAGGGGGTCTTGCGTATTAATCCTCCGGTTAAGTCACCACTTTGTCCGTGGGACTTGAATCTTGTTCTGTCAACTCTACAGAAACAACCCTTTGAGCCGTTGGCTGAAGTTCCTTTGGTTTTACTAACAAGGAAGTTGGTATTTCTGGTCGCCATAGTTTCCGCCAGAAGAGTATCAGAGTTGGCAGCCTTATCTTGTAAGGAGCCATATCTTATTCTGCATAAGGACAAGGTGGTTCTCCGTCCTCATCCTTCCCTTTTACCAAAGGTTATATCCAGTTTTCACCTGAACCAGGATTTGGTATTACCATCCTTTTTTCCAAAGCCCACTTCCAGAAAGGAAGGGTTGCTGCATACCTTGGATATTGTCAGGGCCATGAAGGCCTATCTTAAAGCTACAGAGAAGATGCGGAAAACAGATGTGTTATTCATTTTGCCAGATGGGCCCAAGAAGGGGCAGGCAGCTGCAAAATCCACCATTTCGAGATGGATTAAACAGTTAATTATTCAGGCCTACGGCTTGAAGAGGTTGCCTCCTCCGTTGTCAGTAAAGGCCCATTCTACCAGGGCCATGGGCGCCTCCTGGGCAGCACACCATCAGATCTCTATGGCTCAAGTATGCAAGGCGGCAACCTGGTCTTCAGTCCACACGTTTACAAAATTTTACCAGGTGGATGTAAGAAGGAATACAGATACAGCCTTTGGGCAGGCAGTGCTGCGGGCTGCGATTTAAGACCCTCAGAATCGGGGGGCACCCTTGAGTTAAAATTTAAGTTTAAATTTAATTTTCTCAACTAAGTTGGATTTATTATTATTTGAGAGTATCTCTGAATTAAATCCTTGTGTCTTGGGAAGATTTCTCCCTCCCCTCAGTAAAGCATTGCTTTAGGACATCCCACATAGTAATGAATATGCTGCTCTGTGTCCCGTGATGTACGAGAAAGAAAAAGGGATTTTTAATACAGCTTACCTGTAAAATCCTTTTCTTGGAGTACATCACGGGACACAGAGCTCCCACCCCTCTTGTGGGGACCATTTTGGGAGGCATACTGCTTGCTACAAAACTGAGGTACTCCTCCTATGGGAGGGGGTTATATAGGGAGGGGCACTTCCTGTTTGAGATTGCCAGTGTCCATCACCTGAAGGTACTCCATATAACCCACATAGTAATGAATATGCTGCTCTGTGTCCCGTGATGTACTCCAAGAAAAGGATTTTACAGGTAAGCTGTATTAAAAATCCCTTTATTTTAAAGGGGATAATTATTTTCTATACCCATTGTATATATCATATATTTAGCATGTATAACATTTCCCATCAGGTGAAACCTTCAGAAAACCAGGTGTGATTCGCCTGGATTGATCAAGTAGGTTTGATGATGTGTGCAGTTATATTAAGGCTCCATTCAAACCTGAGCGTGCTGGAATCGCATAAAAACACGAAACATGTTTGCGATGCCTTTATTAATGGGACCCCAAATGTGGTGCTATTTTGCGGCGATTGTCAAGCGACAAAACACGCGTTAATTGTATCCCCCAAACAACCCTGGCTGTGTGCCAAAATTTGATACATGAGCTTCTTTGGTGCGTTTTTGGAGCGCAGGGAGGCCCATTCAATTGATCTGCCACAGAAACACAAAAAGCTATACAAAAAACATGATGCAGCAGGTTTCGCTGCTGTATGCTTCGGTGCGAATGGAGCCTAACACCACATGTCAAGTTGTAAAATTGGGTTTGGGTATTAAGGTGTCTGTTTTTTTTTTTTTTTTCCCTTAGTCGTGAAGACCCGAAATTATTACTTTAATTTTTTGTTTAACAATTTTTGTCTACTGTAATTTTTTGCATCTTTGCTTTAGTTTACTCTTATTCTGGCTTATTCCTACCTTTTTTTTTAAATCTGCTTTTGCTGCCTTTACTGTAGACCTAGCAACCCCTGTGATGCGTTGATGACTGCAGGAGACCATAACCGCTTGGCTTCCAGTTATGCAAGGTTTAAATCGTTTAGGTTAAAAAAAATAAACTCAGACTTGCTTTACCTAAATTCACCTTAATATGTAAAATGTGTTGCACCTGTTTGCACACATTTTTATTGCACTGACCATGGTTCAGGGGTGCCTTACAGGACTTTTAGGGATAAAGTATCCCTTGATATGAATGTGACTATGCTGTCTGCTCTGTGGCCATACAGCAGACGGAAGTCACTGTTGAGGTTTTTATTAATCTTTGTAAATGGTGATGACAGGATCACCATCAATGAGGGCTGTTCTTGGTCAGCCATGTAGTAATCATTAGTTGGGTTGGGAAGCTGCGCATACAAGGTTTTTACCTTCAAGCGTAAAATTCATGGAAGTAAAAAACCTTCAGTCATTTAAATAGCTGCATTTAGAAGTGGTGGTGTACAACACCGATATTTTATGCGTGTGAGATGTGTGTGTGTATGTGTGTGTATGTGTGTGTGTGTGTGTGTGTGTGTGTGTGTGTGTATATATATATATATATATATATATATATATATATATATATATATATATATATATATATATATATATATATATATATAATATATATACACATTGTACACACGATATAGCACTGCGTAAATTTATGTGATTTATAAGTACCTGTGTTATATAATTTACACGCGTTCATATATTGGTCAGAAACTAATTAACCTGGTGTGGGAAGAAACTGTAGTAACTGGAGGAAACAAGCACACACAGATCAAGGTAACTCCATGCAGTTACATAGTAGGCGAGGTTGGGGAAAAAGACACGCGTCCAACCTATGTGTGTGATTATATGTCAGTATGTTGCCGTCGTTCAGGTGCTTATCTAATACTTTTTTGAAGCTATCGATGCTCCCCACTGAAACCACCACCTGTGAAAGGGAATTCCACATCCTTGCCGCTCTTTTATAGTAAAGATCCCTCTACGCAGTTTAAGGTTCAACCTCTTTTCTTCTAATTTGGGCAATTTCATTTGCTTGACATGGTTGCTTTTAAAGTAGAGCTAAACCCATGTTGTGTCTACATGCACTCGCTCCAGTATCATGCACTCGCTCCAGTATCATGCACTCTCTCCAGTATCATGCACTCTCTCCAGTATCATGCACTCTCTCCAGTATCATGCACTCTCTCCAGTATCATGCACTCTCTCCAGTATCATGCACTCTCTCCAGTATCATGCACTCTCTCCAGTATCATGCACTCTCTCCAGTATCATGCACTCTCTCCAGTATCATGCACTCTCTCCAGTATCATGCACTCTCTCCAGTATCATGCACTCTCTCCAGTATCATGCACTCTCTCCAGTATCATGCACTCTCTCCAGTATCATGCACTCTCTCCAGTATCATGCACTCTCTCCAGTATCATGCACTCTCTCCAGTATCATGCACTCTCTCCAGTATCATGCACTCTCTCCAGTATCATGCACTCTCTCCAGTATCATGCACTCGCTCCAGTATCATGCACTCGCTCCAGTATCATGCACTCGCTCCAGTATCATGCACCCGCTTCAGTATCATGCACTCGCTCCAGTATCATACACTCTCTATACTGGGTGCCTGATAGATGTAACCATGACTGCCTTTGCAATGTTTTTATTCTTCTTTTAGTCTCCTTCAGGGAGCAACTTTTAGATTGTAAGCTCTAACAAGCAGGGCCCTCGGATTCCTTCTCTTGAATTGAATTGTATTGTATCTGTACTGTTTGCCCTTACGTTGTAGAGCACTGCACAGGCTGATGGCGTTATCTAAATCCTGTAAAATAATGAGTGAGAATGCAAGAAGCCCAGTTAGGGAGACCGTTGTCATCCAGGAAAGGCCTAAACAAGAACCTCTTGAAAGGATCACCAGCAATAAAAATAGTGAAAGCAGCAGATCGGAAGAGATTCAGAACACCTTTTTTGAAATCCAATTAAAAAGTGAAGGATTACAAAAAAACAAACCTAAAATACTAACCTATGTGGATGCATTGGTCCGATGCTGAAGCTAATCCCCTGCCGGTTCTGAGACCAAGAACTGAGCAATCACATGACTGCAAATCGATTGGTTATCGGTCTTCACTGAACAGAGAGTGGTGACTGTCAGTTACTTGCTTTTTGCTCTGCCCCTCCAGTGCTCAATGGAGCGCTGGACTGTGGAGGGGGCCCAGGTTTTTAGCAGTGTGCTAGCTGCCGGTCAGACATTTGGGAGGATTCAGACAATATGATTGGGATCCTTTCAAAGCCTGGACCGGCTCTGTGACAGACGGTGGACTTTAACCTGCAATCGGCTGAATCTGAGCCAAAAGTACTAAGTGCACGTTTGTAAACCACGTGAGAAGTATGGCCAAAAATTCAACATTTGTGGGATCATAGTTATTGGGTTTGTGTGTATATATTTCTCTACCTACTTTTTGAAGCATATTGTTTTCTACATCACTACAAATGCTCAATAAAGAAAATAAAAATGAATGTCCCCAATGTGGTCCCACACCTCCCTCCCTCCTGTCCACTGTTATGTCTGTCTCTGCTGGCTGTATCCTGGATTCCCAGGGATTCTCACATCTCGGCTGCTTCTCTTCCTTTTTACTCTCCGTGCTTGAGGCTTAGAACAGACTCAGGTTTGAGAAAGAGCAGATGCTGAAATTTACGTCCAAAACTCAAGTATTGAAATTTCATCTTAAGACACAATTTCTTCCTGGGGCCGCTACGTGCGATCCTTCCCTTATTTGGTGCCTTCAGCGCACATTCAGGATTGTGCAGGTGTCACAATGCAGGCGTGGCTGGGGAATAGCTGTCATCTTCTATGGTACCCAGAATGTGCGTCATGGCATTGGCAAATTTGATTTCTGTTTTTAATCCCCCCCCCCCCCCCCTCGTCCTTCCAGTGCACTGTTTCTCTTGTAAATGCTTTGCTAGCTTAGGTCTGAGAAGTTATTGCAAAATATTCTTTACCGCATTTATATCTGTTTTTATTTGCAATACATTATATAGGTTGACCCTGTCCACATTTGTCAGGGGGTGTAAAAGAACACTATCCAAATATATCAACTGTAACGTATGCCTAGTAGCGCCATCATATTTATATACTTTTTTGTTTGCATTTTATTAAATGCCCATACTGGTCTATATGTTGGGACACAGTGCCTGCTTAGATCTGTCACCCCATTCTGCCCCTTTTGGGCCCTCGCTGTCCTTTAGATTAACATTGATTGCAACACACTACCTACACATTCAGTCCTTAACCACTGAGATTAGTGATGATGGCTGGAACGGTGTGTATCCAGTTTGTTGGATAAATATTCACTATAGCCCCTTGTTATCTAGATATGCTAACAGTGCAAAATAATCTTTAGAGCACAGGACAGTTACTGTTTAACCACTTAAGCCCCGTACCTTTAGGCAGCTAAATGCCCAGGCCAGGTTTTGCGATCCGGCACTGCGTCGCTTTAACAGACAATTGCGCGGTCGTGCGACGTGGCTCCCAAACAAAATTGGCGTCCTTTTTTCCCCACAAATAGAGCTTTCTTTTGGTGGTATTTGATCACCTCTGCGGTTTTTATTTTTTGCGCTATAAAACAAAAATAGAGCGACAATTTTGAAAAAAATGCAATATTTTTTACTTTTTGCTATAATAAATATCCCCCAAAAACATATATATAAATTTCGGACAATTTTTACACATTTTTGGGACCATTGTCTTTTTCACAGCAAAAAATGCATTTAAATTGCATTGTTTGTTGTGAAAATGACAGTTGCAGTTTGGGAGTTAACCACAGGGGGCGCTGTAGGAGTTAGGGTTCACCTGGTGTGTGTTTACAACTGTAGGGGGGTGTGGCTGTGGGACTGACGTCATCGATCGAGTCTCCCTATAAAAGGGATGAAACGATCGATGCAGCCGCCACAGTGAAGCACGGGGAAGCCGTGTTTACATACGGCTCTCCCCGTTCTTCAGCTCCGGGGATCGATCGGGACGGAGCGGCTATAAACAAATGGCCGCGCCGTCGTCCCGGATCGCTCCCCGAGGGAAGCCGCACGCAGCGGAGGGGGTCCCGATCGGACCCCCCACCCGCTAGAAGGCAGGGACGTATATTAACGCCCATCTTCCTGTACATGCCATTCTGTGGACGTAAATAGGCGTGCAGCGGGCGTTAAGTGGTTAAATAATTACACGTAGCGCACAAGTGTCATGCGAGTCCTACAATGAACTTGAAAAATATTTGATTTATAATATTACATTTTACATATTTTTTTTTTTTTGACAAAGTGGTGAAGGGTTAATAAACCATTGTCAGGCTTTTATTGCTGACTATTCTCCAAATGGGGATATTTCCATCTGAGGGCAGTGTGTCACTTTTATGTCCTGACACCCATTCCCCCCTCTTTCTATTCTTCGTGTCACAAGATGTTTTGTGAGAGAATATCTACCATGAGGATGACAATCCAACCCAATGGTGACTCTCAACCTTTCCCACTCTATCCAGCACAATTTCCAGTTGGAGGTGGTCTTTAACTCACTGCAGTATTACTGTATTATTTAAAATGAAACAATAGGGAGGTGGATGTCTATTTCTAGTGTGCCTTTCATAAGACAGCACTTCAGAAAACACACTTGGGTAGCTAGTATAATTGGAGGTCTGAAAAAACCAAATTATTTGGGTGCCGTTTTGCATGGTGGAGTAATTTACAATATCGCAGCACTGAAACATTTAGAAATGAAGGGGTCTAGACAAGAGGTTAATGTTTGGTTTACTATTTCAGTGCTCTAATCACATTATCATACTTGTAGATTCCTTTTTGGCTTATTAGTTGTGTTTGCCCAGTTTTCACACATTGCTAGTCACATATTTAATTACTAAATTAAAAGACTAGCACGACTAATAAGCCAAAATAAAATGCTTTCATACTTTGTCCTATTTTCGCCATTCTATAGATTGCCTCTTTTTCACACATTAATTGTAACATATTTAACCAATTACTAAATAAAAAGACAATCTGGAGAATGGCGAAAATGGGACGTCAAAGTATGAAAGCCTATTTAACGTTTTCTAGACATTCCACTAGGCATTCTGCCTAAATAGTTCTTGTTCTGTATAATACTTTGCTATGTACAGTGCCTAGGGAAAAAAATATATTAAATATTAAAATAAGACATTTCATGCTTTGTCTAAAATCTTTCTATACAATGCCTAATTTTACACATGGATGGAAACCTATACTGTATTTCTTAAATCTGCACCGGGGATGGTACTTGGATTGAATTACCGTATTTGCCGATGTATAAGGCGTTGACCGGGCGTATAAGACGACCCCCTAATTTTTATATTTTTTGCCTGTACTCACCGTATAAGACGACCCCCCTTCTGAGGCTTCCGACGCTTCATATTTATTTTTTCTGGAGCCATGTTCTTCTTCATTCTTGCTGGAGCCAATCACGACGAGCAATGTATTCTATTAATGAATACAAAGCATGCTTAGATTGGCAGAGGCTGTAACATCATCAGCCCACGCCTCTCTGACTCTCAAAGCCAATCAGAGCAGGCTACTGTATGTAGCCTGCTCGGATTGGCAGAGGTTGTTACTCCAATCCGAGCAGGCTCTGTATTCATTTGAATACATCGCTCACCAGGATTGGCTAAGCAGTATATACTGTATGTAGCCGAAGCTACATACAGTATTACCGCACATCCAGCAGGCATCCGAGCAGCTGACCCGGCGTATAAGACGACCCTTGCTTTTTTGCCAGTTTTTTTTTAAGTGTAAAAGGTAGTCTTATACGCCAGCAAATGTGCTCCTTGTGCCAGTGACTGCTTTCTATGTTGTAATCTTCATTACTCTTCTGCTCCATTCATAAGCTGCACTATCCCTTTCCACAATAAAAAGCGCTGTGTAAATAAGAGGTGGACCATTTAAAAAATTTCTGCTTGCTTTCCATAGAGCGCATTTCATTGCTCTATATGAAAATCAAAAGTGCTCTATGATTGGAGGACTGACAAATGAATGAAAGGTCCACCTCTCTCCTTCATAGTGCTTTTTTTATTGGAAGCAATAGTGCAGCTTGTATGAATAGAGCAGGGAAGTCGATTGGCTTGGCATAGTCGGCACTTTTGAAGGTACCCTGTGACAGGTCCAGTGGCTCGTATTAACCCCTGCAGCACCGGAAAATAACAGAAGTGGAGTTGTCGAGGGGGCAGAGGTATGAAGATTTTAATGAAGACCCCAGCACACGGGACACTTTTCAATGGAACTACTATCCCTGATGCTGATTTAAAAAAAAAAGAAGAGGATTTTTTCATTTGTCTTGGTGGGAGGTGGACCCTGGTCCATTTGTGGAGGACCAGTGGGAGGAAGCTCTCCAAGCAATACCCCAAAAGCTCCCTTAATGTGGCACAAAGTGGTATGCAATTATATATTCTCCTAAGAGTATATTTTACCCTGGCTAAGCTCTACAAAATGCATGTATAAGACACCCTTACGTGTAGTAAGTGCTCTAGAGACTACGAATACTTGATCCATTTAATTTGGCGAAGTCCCATATTGCATTTATACTGGGTAGGGGATAATGAACACACCATGAATGTCGTGTTTCAGACTTATGTCCCAATTGTCCCTAAACCCTGCTATTTCCAATTACCGGCTCTTGCTAGAGAAGCTCTTTTTGAAGCCCAGAGAGTTATACTATGGCATTAGAAATCTGCTGACTCTCCCTCCCACAAGGAGTGGGCGCAATGCAGGGGTGAAGCTCTCTGGCTGGAGAGGTACACATATCAGCATAGGGGATGCCCCTGTAAATAGGATTTTTTTGTGCCCATGGTTGGATACCCCGGGTCTGAGCCTGCTTGACTTAAACGTGGGAACATTAATTTTTTTTTTTTTTTTTTTTTTTCTTAAAAACTTAATTTGTCAAGGCAGAGTTGGGGATTACAGCTCTGATGTTTGTGGTGAAAGGACACCCCTTGCTTTCTGGGTATTAAAAGTTCAATGTTTCCATTTGGGTAAAGTGGATATGCCAAAGCTTGTACAGTAAAAAAAAAAATCATCATCGATTAGTTGCCCGATTTATTGTTTCGATTAATCAATTCATCGGATAATAGCCTTAAAAAAAAAAAAAATAAAAAAAAAAATTGAATTTTTGGGGGAAAACTTGTTGGGCAGATTACAAAACACAAATTGCTGCAAAAACACATTACATGCTTTTCTGTAGTTTCTCCATTGAAGTATTTTGAACCAAAAATAAATAAAAAATACCACCGTTTTGCGTTTAAAAGTCCTTGCCCTTTCCAAATACGCAGCAGCTGAAAAAAAATCATGGATGTGAACGTGTCCCATAGGAAAACATTTAACTGAACTGTAGTGTGTTTCTGTAAAAAGCACCAAAAAACAGAGGTGTGACCCAGGCCTGAGATGTTTAGTAACATAATGGTGGGTAAAAAAAACAAAAATAAGTACAAAAAGAGCAAATAATCGCTACTGTAAGGGGTAATTTTTTTTACTGTGGGACAGTGAAAGTAATATTTACAGTAGCGATTTGCTTTTTTGTACTATAAAGGGCTAATTTTTTATTTTTTTTTAACCCCATTATGTTACTGGCCGATTAATCGATTATGAAAATTGTAATCGATTAATTTCAAAATCGTTTAGTTGTCGATTAATCGATTAGTTGTTTCGGCCCTAGTTCTATGCATCAAGGTAAAATAACCCAACCTTTGTCGCACGCTCCCCTCACAACCCTTATACTTGCCTGAACCCTATATTGATCCAGCACTGTGCATGAGAGCTGTGGCTCTTCTGGCTTTGTCCCTCCTCCCTGGGCAGATCGATAGCAGAGGGAGCCATTTGCGAGTCCCGCTGTATGTGTCAATAGATGCAGCAGCTGGGCTCGGGAGCAAGCCCGCACGAGTGCCCCCATGGGAATCCGCTTCCGACTTAGGGGGGCACCAGCAAGACGGCAAGAGTGAGGAGTGCCTGTGGGGGACCTGAGAAGAGGAGGATCTTGGCCCCTCTGCGATTCTATAGGTGTTAAAAAATAAATAAAAATAAATTCCTTTACAACTACATTTGCAAAAAGTGTAATTTGCTGCCCTGCTTTCTGTCTATTATCAGAAAACTTGATGTATTCATTTCAGTGGAAATATGCATTTAGGACAGTTTTATAACAATAAGTTGTAAGTTGTCTTATCTGATGTAATGGTTTATTTTCCTGCCACAGAATTACAAATGCGTCATAGACGATAAATGCAAATATGTTTCTTTGAAAGACATCTCTATGAAGAATCTGATTAAATTGAAGATGCTTCTTTTTTCCAATATTATTATTACCTTTGTCACGTATTTGATGAAACTAGTTAATGTGTATTCAGTGCCTCACTTATATGTGGACAGAACAAGCAGCTGGTCTGCCTTTTTTAAATCCTGATAGTTGCATGTTCTGTATTTTATGAATGATTGTCACTAACTTTTCTGTTCACAAAACATCCAGCAGAGGGCTTGTTTCAGAATCAGCCTGAGCTCTGCTCCTTAGAATGGCATGTGCCCATCCCAGCATGTGTGTGAGATTTAGGGCATGTCATTCATTTCCCATCTCCAGCAATTCGCCCCCACATCCCCAGGCCAGGTTATTTCAGCACCCGGGACTCCACTCCTTTCCCAGAATGTCGAAGGTTTTATTGTTTCTCTTTTCTAATTTTTTTTTTTTTTTTTTTTCCCATGCAGCTGAACAAACGCTTCCTGCTCAGCTTCCTGCATGCCCAGGGGAAGCTCTTCACCAGGATTGGGTAAGTGTGCTGGATCTGTCTTTTATTTTCCGACATTATGCATCTCTCTGGAATGTGAACTTCTCAGCCAAGCTGTGTTTATGGCTGAGGGCGCAGTGGGTGAAGTGCCCTCACTACTCCCTTGACATCCTCGCTGAATGATGTTCTCAGCTGGGCCTGGGGATCTTGTGTTGTAGATCCTCAAATCCCCACCCCTATTAAAAATGACTTGAGTATTTCCATGAACATACAGATCTAATTCATAGCACATGGTTCTCTGTCCCATTTAGAGGGCTATGGCACAAGACACTGCTTTTTAAAAAGCAATTATATGCAAGTCTGTCATGCAAGGATAACTGGTGTGTGGGTTTATTGTAGGAAAATCTATGTTCTCACAAGTTATCACCTGGAAGTACTGCCCCAACTGATGCCTGTGAGATTGGTTTTCCATCTAGATCTCATGTTTTAGGTACTGGGTGTGCAAGGAGAAGGAAGAGTCTCTAAATAAAATTGAATCTCCTGGATTTTATCCAGCCTGTCTTTTGGATACCCAGCCCCTACTCATGCAAGGAGCCACCGTTCAGCCACCACCTCTGGGGGGAAAGCTACCTAATGCACAATTTAAAACTGAAAACACCTGGCTTTAAGAGATGCAGCACCCCAAACATCTTTTTACTTGCCTAGATGTCTTGTGTAAGGGTTTCTTCATAAATTCCTTTGTACTTCACATGTTGCAAGGGTTCACCGTCATAAACACTGAGGCCCCGTACACACGGTCGGACCGAACTGATGAGAATGAACCGAAGTTCAGTTTCATCGGACCAAACCGACCGTGTGTATAGGCCATCGGTCTGTTTTCCTTTCGGTCCAAAATTTTAAAACCTGCTTCAAAACCGAACCGATGGACCGCTGCACGATCGGACCAAACGTTGGTTAGTACAGAAAGCATCGGTTCAAAACCGTGCATGCTCAGAATCAAGTCGACGCATGCTTGGAAGCATTGAACTTCGTTTTTTTCAGCACATCGTGTGTTTGACGTCACCGCGTTCTGACCCGATCGGATTTTGGACTGATGGTGTGTACACACATCAGGCCACTTCTGCGGTGAACCGATGAAAACGGTCCGTCGGACCATTCTCATCGGTTCGGTCCGACCGTGTGTACGGGGCCTTAGATAGGTCAGTAGGCCACTTTGGTGGTAGTTCAGATATTGGAAATTTTAAATAAAGGAAATCTAAAAAATAATCATATACCCAATATTATGCTTGCTTGTGATCCCGACTTGTGAGATTAGAGTGGAGCTTTCCTTTTATCAACCATACACAATGAAAATATATTACAAAGCTGCTATTTATGCTGGCCATACACTATACAAAAAATCGTCCAAAATGCAGTTATTTAGACAGTTTGTTCGTTTTTTTTTTGGGCACAAAATCGATAATCGTTGGGACTTTTTTTGAGCTGAAAAAGCTAAGGACAAGTTTGGAAATTTCTAACGAACAATAAATTAAAAGGTTAATGTGTTTCCTGTCCGAACAAACAAAAAATGCTAATAGGTGTGATCAGACATGGGCAAAGCTTTAGGGGACATGCCCTCAAACTCTACCCCACTTCATGGGTCCTAAGTTTTGTGCTAGTGTCTGAAGGCAATAGACCCGTTTTTCCTCATAGAGAAAATCACCTTTTGGCTTAACCTAGTTTTATTTTGTTTCCTCCTTCTCTTTTTTATTTTTTACTTTTTTATTCATTTTTTTTTTTTTTTGCTTTCTTCATCCATCAAACCCTCACGATCTTCTAATGCCTTTACATAAGCCATGTTTCCGAATTGGCACAGCCTTGGAAAAGCTTGGGAGCTGTATCCAGACTCCATGCTGTGGGGGTGGCCTCTATTTCTTTGGGCATTGGATCCTGCATGGGTGCTCGCCTTGGCCCTTGGTGCAGTGTGTTGAGTCAACAGCAGGGTGCTACACAGGTCCAGGGCTATGGTCCATCACTTTAAATCACAGTTCCTGAAGATTCCTTCAAGGGTGAAAGGTGAAGCTTTGACCTTTTTATTTATAGTCAGCATAATTTTAAAGTGTTTTTAAACCCAAAAGCAACATTTTATTACATTGCAGCTTATCTATTTATATGTGTGGCTGCATTTGTTTTCCTTTTTTAAGGTTTTCTTTCCTTTATTTCACCTGGTGGTCTGGCCAGTAAGTGTGGTGTTTTTCAAAAGAACAAGTTGTTCTGCAGATGTAGCAGTTAAAGGGTTGAGACAAATTATTTGCCACTGTCAGCGGTGTGCTTATGATGGTTACCATTTATGTATACCCTTTATCCCAAAAAGAAAACAAACTGTTGCTGTCACTGTTTAAAAAATGTTAGCCAGGGTTTGGATTCAATTTGTTGATGACTCTAAATCTACTAGTAAATCACACACTACCCTCCCGTCGGAATAACAGTGCTGCTGTCCAAAGGTGCCCTTGTGCTCGTTCGTCCAGAATGGGGGCGTGCCAATACAGGAGGTGTTTCTGGCAAGATCACTCAGTGAAAACAAAGGACAAAAAGCCTAAAGAGAACTAATGCAGCTACTACATTAGATTGGTAATCTGCCATAAAAGTAAAAGGCACATGACAGCCCACCTAGAGTTTGCCAAAAGGAACCCCAAGGATTCTCCGACCATGAGAAACAAAATTCTCTGGTCTAATGACACAAAGATTGAACTCTTTGGCCTGAGTGGCAACTGTCATGTCAGGAGGAAACCGGGCACCGCTCATCACCTGGCTAATGCCATCCATACTGTGAAGCACGGTGGTGGCAGCATCATGATGTGGGTATGTTTTTCAGTGGCAGGACCCGGGAGACTAGTCAGGATCGAGGAAAAGATAAATGCAGCAATGTACAGAGACATCCTTGATGAAAACCTGATCCAGAGTGCTCTGGACTTCAGACTAGAGTGAAGGTTCAGGGCAATGACCCCAAGCACACAGCCAAGATAACAAAGGTGTGGCTACAGGACAAATGTGTGAATGAACTTGAGTGGCCCAGTCAGAGCCCAGACTTAAACCTGATTAAAGATCTCTGGAGACATGTGAAAATAGCTGTGCACCGACGCTCTCCATCCAACCTGATGCGCTTGAGAGCCCCTGCAAAGAAGATTGGGAGAAATTGCCCAAAAAATGGTGTGCCAAACTTGTTGCATCATACGCTGTCTGCCATCTGCCCTGTACAGTGAAAAACAGGATTTATCTGCAAAGAGAACGCCTCTCCAAAGTGCCAGACTCCATCGAATGTGAGCATTTGCCCACTCAAGTCGGTTACAATGGTGAACTGCAGTCAGGCCAAGGCCCTGATGGCGAGCATGCAGATGAGCTTCCCTGAAACGCTTTCTGGCAGTTTGTGCAGAAATTCTTTTGGTTATGAAACCGATTGTTGCACCACTGTCTAGGTGGCTGGTCTCAGACCATCTTGGAGGTGAAAATGCTGGATGTGGGTGTCCTGGGCTGATGTGGTTTCATGTGGTCTGTGGTTGTGAGGCCGTGTGTATGTACTGCCAAATTCTCAAACACCTTTTGGAGACAGCTTATGGTAGATAAATGAACATACAAATCAAGGGTAACAGCTCTGGTGGACATTCCTGCAGTCAGCATGCCAATTGCATGCTCCCTCAAAACTAGGGACATTTGTGGCATTGTGCTGTGTGATAAAACTGCGCCTTTTTATTTTGGTCAGCCTAAGGGCTCTTTCACACGTCCGTTCAGTTTTTCAGATCAGTTTTTTTTTCATCAGTTGATCAGTTTTTCCATCAGTTTTTCGTCAGTTTTTCGTCAGTTTTTCGTCGGTTTTTCGTCGGTTTTTGCATCAGTTTTTTTATTTTTTTTTGGGGCTTTTTACATAGAAAAACGGATGTTAGCGGGAAACGGATGATAAACGGATCATCCGTTAACGTCCGTTTTTCTTCCGTTTTTTAGACGGAAGAAAAATAGGGTTTTCTTCCGTCCAAAAAAACGGAACTGAACGCAGACGGATGCTAACGGATGTTAGCGGATGCTCATCCGCTAACGGACGCTAGCCCATAAGGAAGCATTGCGGTCCGTTAACGGACGTCCAAAAAACGGACGAACGGAACGGACGTGTGAAAGAGCCCTAAGGCACACCTGTGCGATGATCAATGCTGTCTAATATCTTGATATGCCACACCTGTGAGGTGGATGGATTATCTTGGCAAATGAGAAGTGCCCACTAAGGCTGGCCATACATTATACAATTTTCTGTACAATTTTCTTTAGATTTACGGTGCGACGCTGCATTTGCGGCACTGCGCCGATTTCAAAAAGTAGTTTTTGTACTACTTTTTTGGCGATTTTCGGCCCGAGATTTACATGGACATCTGTGCAGAAACTGTCTCTCTAATCGTGGCCCAAATCAGGACTGACAAGCGGGAGTGAAATTGTGCGAGTTCACTCCAGCAGCCCAGTGTGAACCTGGGCTCAGACAGATTTGTGAACAATATTTGAGAAATAGGCCTTTTGTGTACATAGAAAAAGTGTATGGAAAAAGTAGCCAAGTTTAGCGGACATGTTGGGTATCCATTTACTCTGTGTAACATCCTCTTTCACAATATATAAAAACAATTGGGCTAACTTTGCTGCTGTCTTACACTTTATTTTAATTTTATATATAAAAAAATAAAATCTAAAAAAAGTGCGCTTGTATGACCGCTGCTCAAATACGGTATGACAAAGTATTGCAATGACCGCCATTTTATTCCCTAGGGTGTTAGAACCCCCAAACATATATTTCTAGCTAAAAAAATTTTTTAACTGGTAAGCAACAAGTTTGAAAAATAGGCTCAGGGCTGAAGTGGTTAACAGTGAGAGACAGAATAAGAGCAAAAATATCCAGAAAAAACGCATTTGAAAATGGTTCTAAATTGATTTGCATTTTAATGCATGAAATAAGTATTTATTTGATCCCCTATCAACACGATTTCTGGCTCCCAGGTGTCTTCTATACAGGCAACAAGCTAAAATTAGGAGCACTCTCTTAAAGGGAGGGAAAACGATTGGTAACACACTACACCGCGAAGGACTGGAATCCTGCAGTGCCCGCATGGTTTCCCTGCTCAAAGCACATGTACAAGCCCATCTAAAATTTGCTAATGAATATCTGAATGATTCAGAGGAGAACTGGGTGAAAGTGTTGTGGTCAGATGAGACTAAGCTCGCTGTGTTTCGAGAAGGAACGCTGCCTATGACTCCCAAGAACACCATCCCCACTGTCAAACAAGGAGGTGGAAACATGCTTTGGTAAGGTTTATCTGCTATGGGCACAGAACAACTTCAATGCATCAAAGAAACGATGGATGGGGCCATGTACCATCAAATCTTGGGCGAGAACCTCCTTCTCTCAGCCATGACATTGAAAATGGGTCATGGATGGGTATTCCAGCATAACAATTGCCCAAAACTTATGGCAGAGGCTACAAAAGAGTGGCTCAGGAAGAGGCACATTAAGGTCCTGGAGTGGCCTAGGCAGTCTCCAGGCCTTGATCCCATAAAAAATGTGGAGGGAGCTGAAGGTTCGAGTTACCAAACATCAGCCTTGAAATCTTAATGACTTGGAGAGCATATGCAAAAAGGAGTGGGACAAATCCCTCCTGAGATGTGTGCAAACCTGGTGGCCAACTACAAGAAACGTCTGACCTCTGATTGCTAACAGGGATTTTGCCAAAAAGTGCTAAGTCACGTTTTCCGAAGGGTTCAAATGCTTACTTCACTCATTAAAATGCAAATCAATTTTATAGCTTTTTTGATATGTGTTTTTTCTGGCCATTTTTGTTGTTTTGTCTCGCTCTGTTAAACTAAACCTACCATTAAAATCATAGACTAATCATTTTCATCAGTGGGCAAACTTACAAAATCAGCAGGGGATCAAATACTTTTTCCCCTCGCTGTATGTGTGAGACTTTTTCAATGTTTGAACTAATTATGTACTGGTCGTCATAGCTTAAACCCAGGACCCTGCATTTACTATATCTGGTCTCCCAAAGTACAAAACATGAAAATGCAATTATTTCCATAAATATTATGCAGGATTTATATAGCGCCAACAGTGTATGCATCGCTTTACAATATAAAAGGGAGACAATACAGTTACAATACGGAAAAATAAAAGAGGGTTAAGAGGGCCCTGCTCAGAAGTATTTAATCCAATAGGGTGTGGCAGGTGGTACAAAGGGTTGTAACTGGGGAATGAGCTGATGGAAGTGGTAAAAGATTATTTGGAGACGTGATGGGCTTCTCTGAAAGATTAATTTTCAGGGATTGCCTGAAGGCAGCTACAGTAGGATATAGCAGGACAGATTGAGGTAGAGCATTCCAGAGGATGGGAGACGCTCTGGAGAAATTCCAGCGAGGAGCATGGGAGGAGACAAGGGAGCTTGAGAACAGCAGGTCTTGAGAGGAGAGGAGCGGAGAGGATGGGTTGGGTAATATTTAGAGATAAGATTGGTGATGTGGCTCGGCAAGAGTTGTGAATGGCTTTGTATGTTGTGGTTGATAATTTTGAGTTTAATTCGCTGGGCGATCGGGAGCCAATGTAGGGATTGGCGTAGAGGGGTGGCAGACACTGAGCGGTTGGTAAGGTAGACGAGTTTGGCAGCAGCATTTTATGATAGACTGAAGAGGTGATGGCCTATGGAGAGGTAGGCCAATGAGAAGGGAGTTGCAATAGTCAAGGCATGGGATAACATGGGAGTGAATTGGTAGCGTGGCAATTTCATTATTTAATAAGGGGCATATTTTAGAGATGTTACGGAGGTGAAGTCTGCGAGCTATTGACAACAATTGGCTTTGGGGCTGAAAGAAAAGGCCAGAGACTAGGATTACACCTTGTACCCTGACATGAGGGGAGGATTTGATGATTGTATTATTGATTTTGAATTAAAAGTCATGGAGGGGGGCACGGGTTGGGGGAGTCAGGATATTCTCAGCTCCGTTTTTAGAGAGATTTAGCTTAAGGAAGTGGTGTGACATCCATGCTGATATGTGATTTAGTAATGCGAGAGAAGAAGTGAGGAGTAGACGGATGGATTTGCGGGTCATCGGCGTATAGATGATGGTATTGGAAGCCATGGGCGGTTATCAAGTTTCCAAGGGTAGAGGTGTTGATAAAGAAGAGAAGGTCTAAGAACAGACCCTTGGGGACCCCCTCCGAAAGGGCCAATGGAGAGGAGGAGACGGAGTTGTAGGTAACACTAAAAGAGCGCTGTGATGGGAGGAGAACCAGGATTGAGCAGAATTCTGGAGGGCAAGGGAACAGAGTTTGAGAAGGAGCGGGTGGTAAACAGTATCAAAGGTCACAGAGGTCTAGTAATAAGAGTATGGAGTAGTCACCATTGGTTTTAGCAGTTGGTAAATCGTTAGTGAATTTTAGTAAGGCAGTTTCTGTGAAGTGCTGCGAGTGAAAGCCAGACTGTTAGACCCGGTTCACACTGGGGCGACTCGTCAGGCGACTCAGCTGCCTGACAAGTCGCGTCCCATTCTATTCAATAGAACCATTCTAATAGGAGCGACGCAAGTCGCTCCGACTTAGAAAAAGGTTCTTGTACGACTTTGGGGGCGACTTTCATTGACTTCTATACAGAAGTAATTTTGCCTCTGAAGTTGTCTTCAGGACGCCTTGCCAAGTCGCCCCTGAAGTCATGCCGCCCCCGTGTGAACCGGCTCTAAGGGTCCACAAAGGTTTTTTTCCCACTGAGGTAGGAGCTAAAACGTGTGGACTAAAGCGTTCCAGGAGTTTAGAGGTGAATGGGAGCAATGAGATGGGTCTTAAGTTGTTCAGGTTGGTGGGGTCCAGTGAGGGATTTTTAAGTGTGTGAGTGATCTGCACATGTTTTAGTGGGGAGGGGAAGGCGCCACTAGAGATGGAGAGATTGAAGATGTGAGGGAGCATAGGATAGAATAAGAGGGCGACGATAGTAGTTGTGAGGGAACAGGGTCCAGGGGACAATTAGTTAGGTGTGCATCTGAGAAGTTTTGTAAACTCTTCAGTAGTGGCCAGTTCAAATATTAACTGCTAAATGCCTTTTCTCATAAGCAGTCTTGTGACTTCTATTAGTGTCCAGCTGAGCACTGGTTAAAGCTTGTAGGAGGAGTTTGCATCTTCCCAGGATTGTTCTGAGGCTGCAGGACCCATGACCCTCTGTCTGGACAGAACTGATTGGCCCTGTACTGATCACATGCACCCTCCCATAAAAAATAAACTCTCTAGCCAAACCAAACTGAGCATGTACAGAGGTACTCCAAAAGCGCTGTTCTATTAAGAAAGGGATTAGGGACAGTGGAAGAAGACTGGATCAAACAGCCTTTAAACACAATGCAGAAGGTTTATCCCTTAGGTTCCAAAATGAGTATAACAAGCATGCTTTACTGCTCATACAGATTGATTTTTACGGTTGTGGGTTAAGCATCAAAAAATCAACACAAAGTCAAGCAAGCCTAATGGTACGTGGCTGCCCTAGTGGTGCAGTTGTCTGCAGGGGATGGCTTGGACTGATGTGTCGCTGGAACGTAGTCAGATGGGTCACTCCAGAGGGCAGAGAGAGACGTGGCCAATCAATAGACTGGGTCAGTACAGATGGCAGACAGAAGGCACCATTCACTGGTGTGGGTTTTGATCAGGAACATTGTTGCTGCCTGCATTGACTCTAATGACACTGTTGATGGCTGCACGTCCTCTCATGGAACTGGTGTGGCTAGTGATCAGTGACGTTGCTCCTGGCTACATCATGGTCTTTTGACACTGGGGCTGATTTTGTTGATCCTGTATCCCGCTCTGTGATCTGTTGTCCTGTGAACACAGTGTACCGTCGCACCCTCTGAAGGGTGTGTGAGAGCCGCTAAAAAGAGGCCTCCCATGCTCAGGAGTGAACTGCCTGGTTATTTGTATACAAGTGGTTAAAATTCACAGTTGAAATACATATTTGAAAATTTGGTAAATGGGCCAGAGGAATTGTACTTTGTCGGCTAGTTTTTTATGATCCAGACAACATTACAAGGTCTTGGACCTCCTTGCAGTCTGCACTGCAGTAAAGCTGTACTTTCTGGTTCAGAACCCGTCCCAGGCTTGAACTTGGCAATGAATGAACGCAGAAGCACTCGGATAAGATAATCTCTCAATCAACATCAACTGTTTGTATTCATTATGCTGCTAGCATTGGTAAATGGATAGGAAGGAATAAAATATTCACTTGTGTTTGTTTTTTTTTGTTTTTTTTTTTACATTTCTGCAGTTTTTTTTTTTTTTTTTGGTTTCTGGCCCTGGCCAAAAGTCCTACTTCCCAGGAGTCTTCATGGGCAATTTTTTCCCTCTTCATCTGAAATAGGGGAGGATTGGCTTTCTCAGTTAGGCGCATTCTCCTGCTTGCATTCCTTAGCTAAAGGCAGATGGATTGCAGGAAGTAATTGCTGCATGAATCAGTTGCCCTTATTTAAAAATGGCTGCAGCTAGACAAGCTGGGGGGTATAATTCAAAGTGATTTCTCAACAAAATAAAGCCTGGAGATATGAATGGATAGGTGTTTGCTTTAAAATTTAAAAATGAATTTAAATGGCGTTTTCAATTTGTGATTATCAGAAACAGTTTGGTCCCTTTCACACAGGCTTGTCCATGTACAGACTCCGCTTTGCTCAGCGGGGATTGATCCCTGCTGAGCAGGCGCATGACAGGTATGTCTTTCGCTCACTGTGCGGAGACAGACTTGTCTGAGCCCCACCTGTCCGTTTTTCATCCGTTCCAATTCTACATACGGATGGAAAATGGGGTTTCCATCCATCTGGTTTTCACGGACGGGATCGGATTTAGGAAACCAGCAGATGTCATCGTGTGAAAGGGGCCTTCAAGGGGTTGTAAAGGTTTTGTTTTTGATTTTCTAAATGGGTTCCTTTAAGCTAGTGCATTGTTGGTTCACTTACCTTTTCCTTCGATTTCCCTTCTAAATGTTTTTTTTTCTTTGTCTGAATTTCTCACTTCCTGTTCCTTCTCAGTGAGCTGTTCTGGCTAAATAACCCCCAGCCAGAACGTCTTGGATGATAGGGGCAAGCTTACTGAGGAGAAACAGGAAGTGAGAATTTCCCACAAAGAAAAAAAATAATTTGGAAGGAAATCAAAGGAAAAGGTAAGCGACACAACAATGCACTAGCTTAAAGGAACCTATTTAGAAAATAAAAAACAAACCTTTAAAACCCCCTTTCAGTTCTGCTTTAAGTTTTTTTTTTTTTTTTTTACATAAGCATTTAAAGGTATGTATGTGTAATATATAATATAACCAGTTAGCCTTTTGTACAGGTAAGATTATGATCTGATCGGGTTGAATCATTTTTTGTTCTAGAATGGAAACGTTCCATGTGGTTGTCGAAAAGGTTTTAAAGGAATTCCAGGCCTTGCTCGAGCTCAGTCCATCACCCATAGGAAGCGCAAGGATGTTGCAGCTCATGGCCATCAACATGTTTTCTGTGAACAACTGTCCAAGTAAAGGTACGAAATCCTTACTCTTTATGTGAAATTTACATGGTGGGAGGACTGTCGTAAGCTTCATGCATATGGACTTTTACATGCCAAGTCCTTGGCATAACATTTCTTCTGATTTTCTCTTGCCCAGAGAGCCACGGGTGCTGCGTACAGCCGCTCATACAATTAATGGCTGTAGGGGGATATACACTTGTAAACGCCAATGCAGAGGGAGCATTTGTGTTTTGTGAGGACTTTTCAGCTTGTAAACATCCATGTGGATTGGCCATATATAGTGTGCAGTCTGTTGAATTTTACTTCTTTAACCACTTAACAACCGCCTTACGTACAGTAACGGCGGCACTTTAAAGATGGATATCTCGGTAACGGCAGCAGCTGCTGCCACAACCGAGGTATCTATCTTTAGTGCCAACGGTCCTGTAAACGATAACGGCGGTCTCCGCGGCAGATTTGCCGCGAGATCGCCGTTATCGGTGGCGGGAGAGGGGCCCCCCCCCCCCGCAGCTCTCCTGCGCCCTCTGCCGCTTACCGGAGCCGTCGGTAGCGGCGGAGGCGATCGGGTCCGTTCGGCACCTGTGTGGGGATGCGACTGAGGGAAAAATCACCCCCACCCGTCCCCATATCTCTGCTGGGCGGAAGTGACGTCAAAACGTCAGTCCCGCCCAGCGTCTTAAAGCAACATTTTTTTTTCTGTCATTTGAAAAAATTACAGTTTAATTTTTTTTTTTGCATTTAAGCCTAAATATGAGATGTGAGGTCTTTTTGACCCCAGATCTCATATTTAAGAGGACCTGTCATGCTTTTTTCTATTACAAGGGATGTTTACATTCCTTGTAATAGGAATAAAAGTGATAATTTTTTATTTTTTTTTATTTCAGTGTAAAAAATTATAAAAATAAATAAAACAACATTTTTTTTTTTTAAAAACGCCCCGTCCCGACGAGCTCGCACACAGAAGCGAACGCATACGCGAGTAGCGCCCGCATATGAAAACGGTGTTCAAACCACACAAGTGAGGTATCGCCGCGATCGTTAGAGCGAGAGCAATAATTCTAGCCATAGACCTACTCTGTAGCTCAAAAAATGCAACCTGTAGAATTTTTTAAACGTCGCCTATCGAGATTTTTAAGGGTAAAAGTTTGACGCCATGCCACGAGCGGGCGCAATTTTTAAGCGTGTCATGTTGGGTATCATTTTACTCGGCGTAACATTATCTTTCACAATATATAAAAAAATTGGGCAAAAATTATTGTGTTATTTTTTTAATTCAAAAAAAAAATTTTTCCCCCAAAAAAGTGCGCTTGTAAGACCGCTGCGCAAATACGGTGTGACAAAAAGTATTGCAATGACTGCCATTTTATTCCCTAGTATGTCTGCTAAAAAAAATATATAATGTTTGGGGGTTCTGATTAATTTTCTAGCAAAAAAATTGTGATTTTTACATGAGGGAGAGAAGTGCCAAAATAGGCCCGGTTGTCAAGTGGTTAAAGATTGCCAATGACATGTAATATCAGAGCCAGCATAAAGAAAAAGTCGCACAAACTTCTGCAGCATATAATACAGCACAGTATTGATGAGCTTGGCTCTGTTGGCTTCGAAAATCAAAGACATTGAATGCAACTTCAGATGAGAGAAAATAAGGCCTGAAACAAGCTAATCTGCCCAATAACTGTGCTGTGTGCTATCACATTATATGTGTGTGGGCTGAGACTGCAGGTACTTGCAGCTGCATTTGTGTTGTCTTTCTGTTTAACATGAATGATTTTTCGCACAATATCTGACTGGCTAGACTCAACCAGGCATGGCAAATAACTTTAAGAAGCAGCATAAGGTGTAAAATGTGAACGGCTTCCTTTTGAATGAATTGCTTTATAACTACTAAGGGGGAATAATATTGTGAGGCGGTGTATTGGTAGTAAAACAATTTACTATTTTAGTGATTATTCCACAAAGATCGTACATTAGGGAGATTTGCATATTCAGGGCTTGTGCCTTTTTTCATCTTTTTTTTTCCCACCGTCGTGCATGCTAGGTTGCGTCACAATTTAAAGGAAACTAATTGTGTGTTTTTTTTTTTGGTGTATTTTATTTTTGCTCTCCAACTGACGCCATATTTTTCTCAGATGTGTTTAGTCTGTCCAGTTTAGCAGTAAAATAATGAGGTAAGGTGATGGAACACTGACTAGATTGCATGCTTGCTGGCTGGTAGTGGAAAATATGAAATGTTCATATGCAGCATTTTATTTTAATTTTTTTGTCACAACGAGAGGAAAACCTGTACAAAAAATGTCATATATTCTCTTTGGCTTATGTGTATTGCCTTTTTTTACGATAAGGCCCCTTTCACACGGACAAACCATTCAGGTCCGCCTGTCAGTTTTGACCGTGGACCTGAACGGCCGCTTCATGCAGTCCTATGGAGCGTCGGATGTCAGCGGAGACATATCCGCTGACATCCAACCAATCCGCTAAAATCAGGCGTATTGTGATACGTCCATATCTGTTCATATCGGATCGGGTGAGATTTGATGAAAACGGACATGCTGTCCGTTTTCATCAGATCGCTCCATAGGAATCGGCGGCGCTGCACAAGCCCCTCCCCGCTCAGTGAGCAGAGAGGAGCTTGTTATCCACCAGCTCAGCGGAGATCTGCGGACTGATCTCCCGCTGAGCTGGCGGGAGCAGGCGGACTTCATAGCGACAAAGTCCGCCTTGTGTGTAACTGTCCTATAACAAACTACATTATTTATGTAATCCACAAGTCCAGTTCTTGTTTGGTTTGTTCACTTCATATATCCAGGGGTTCTTCCAGTTCAATGAAGATTACATGCTGTGCGTTCATTCATAAGATGAACTGCATTTGGAAAAACATGTGTGCATTTTAACTCGTACCAACAACATCCTTATTTAACATTGAACTCCGGGATAAGCAAAATATATGGTCTAAATAAGAGGTGTGTGTATTGCTTGAATTTAGTATGTGTTTGTATTATTTTTCCAAGTCTGTGCAATGATCTTGAATGAAACGTTGCCTCTGTGCAGGAGCTTCCTATATCAAAGACCGATCACTGCTGCACGAGTCTCTCCTTGTGCAGGGTGACTGGTCTTGTATCCACCCTCCCCTGTACTTTTATACAAGCAGCCTCTAATGGGTGAGCCTGCTGGGTCCTTTCCACCGATCTGCTCTCTGCAGATTATGTACAGCACAGTGTTGATGTCACTGCTACTTTTACAAGGTGGTAATTGTTTACAGAAGCTTTGGTGCAAACAACGTGGATTTATATCTCCATGGCCGTTGAGAATTTTTTTTAAAGGAGTTCTAAACCTTTTCTACCTGCACCTTGTGTGTTTCACCTGCATGGGATTCCTCATATAGTTTCATTGTGTCATTTGTTGGCCTCTGTGCAGAGTCTATAATGGAGTATCATCACATTCCTGTGTCAGAAAATTCTGTTGGAAACATAAGGTTTGCGGCATGGCACTGCACAGGTTAATGCATGACCTTTGTAGTCTAACAATCGGCACTTCCTATAAAGAAACTATATCCCACAATTCCTGGATCTTCGTCTAGTGCTGGTGCAGGTGAAAGCAATTAACAGAGCCTGAAGTGGTAGTAAACTTTGTTAAAAAATTGCTGACAAGATATGACCGAAGAGACCCTATGCTTGGTGAACATTTATGGCCTTGATCTCACGGTAGTGACGTCACTTAAGTGGTGAAAGGCCAGAAGCGCCCAGGACCCGCTGGATTGATCGCAGCGCTGGAGTGCTCAGTTTGACACGAAAGTATGCCATAATGTGCTAATATGCTGTGCTTGCTAGTACATTATGGCATAACCAATTTGGGGGTCCTTAAAGCGGGAGTTCACCCTAAAAAAAATGTTTTAACCTTAGATGGATGCTCATTTTGTCAAGGGGAATCAGCTAGTTTTTTTTAAAATCGAAGCTGTACTTACCGTTTTAGAGAGTGATCCTCTCCGCCGCTTCCGGGTATGGTCTTCGGGACTGGGCTTTCCTATTTTGATTGACAGTCTTCTGACAGGCTTCCGACGGTCGCATCCATCGCGTCACGAGTAGCTGAAAGAAGCCGAACGTCGGTGCGGCTCTATACGGCGCCTGCGCACCGACGTTCGGCTACTTTCGGAAAATCGTGACGCGATGGATGCGACCGTCGGAAGCCTGTCGGAAGCCTGTCAATCAAAATAGGAACGCCCAGTCCCGCAGCCCATACCCGGAAGCGGCGGAGAAGATCGCTCTCTAAAACGGTAAGTACAGCTTCGATTTAAAAAAAACTAGCCGATTCCCCTAGACAAAATGAGCATCCATCTAAGGTTAAAAATTAACATTTGTGGGTGAACCTCCACTTTAAAAAGAAGAAATTATAGTAGACATTATTACTTTTTTAGGCTGGGACATAGAATCTTGTCTGGTTCAGCAGGAGCCAGTGAGATTTGAACCATGTATGGGCAGGCTGAATGTACCCAGGTTGGTCGATCAACTTTGGTACAACCTGCCTGTTGGATTTTACAACCGATTTATTGCCAGCAGCTCTTATAGCCACTAGCAATAATCCGTGTTCTCCCCGGCAGGAGAACACAGTGGCTCACATGGGATACAATGGGATGGATTCCCCCCATCAACACTGGCTGTGTTGATGGCAGAAATGAGTGATTTTTCTTTCCAGCAATCGATGGTTGCAGGATAACAATTCTCTCTGTCTGTGGCTGGCTTTACCATGCTGAAGGAGATGTTTGTTTCCTAAAATTGATGCACATTTGTGATGCAACACATAAAAACGGCCAGGCATGCCTTTGACCCAGATAAGTAGTTTCTAGTCCTGCTGGTGGAAAGGCGTTACAAAGGTGGACTAATGGATGGACACAGGGGAATCGGTCAGCTATGACACTACAAACTGCAACCACAACATCATTACTACAAAGGAGATCAAACAAGTAACAGCACAATTTCAAAGCCGCATATCGGTGCGATTCGCACTACTGACGTCATTTAACAGCAGTCTATGCAAGTCGCAATGAAATTGGTAAAAAGTGCAGGAACGATATGAACGGTTCCATTGCCAGCAATAGGATGCGTTTTTGTTATGCAATTTGGAAAAGGGGCTTAATGTGTTTTACGTACACCATTATATGAATAAGGACGTGATGGCGGAAGTCTTTATTCACATCTCTGGTACCCTTCTGATTACCAATTTGCTTTTTTAGATGAGACCACAAAGGTGGGCAGTTTGTTTTAATTAAAACATGCTATACTTTGTGTTGATTATTCTTAAACACATTGGTATTTGTGTCATTGAAGCATGTAATTGTCACACATTAAACTTTCATCTTGCCGTTTTTGGATGTTTTTTTTCCGCCTCTTAGTTTCCCTTGATTTCATACTCTGGATTCCTCACTGTGCCCTCCTGTTAGCAGCTCTGAAACGAGACCCCAATGCCGAGAGATTTAGGAGTGCGAGATAATTGGTGTGTAATCCTCCGCGCATGCACAAACACGTGTGTAGATGCTAATGTTACTCTAGCAGCCGTTCCCAGTAGCACTGCCAGCTGCTAAGCATAGCTGGTGTTTACTGTCTGCACTTCTACTGCTAGCTGCCAAAGTAGACCTGTTGAATATTTCTGTATAGCAAACAAGAATCCATATTTAACAGCGTATTGCATTTTTTTTTCTTGGACAAATGAGCCAGCGATTATCCATCTGTGACTTCTAAATTCTTTGCGAATTGTGCGAGCCACACATACAACCCCCTGTCCCTATTGTGTTACAATTACAGAAAATGTACATTTGTACAAGATGACAGCGTCTTGGTAACATTTCAAATTTGAGCGAAAGCTTTTGTGACTTAATACCTCGGTTTTGTTGAAAGCAAAACCCTTGCTCTTTAGGCCACCTATAGGCATTTGTGGGAATTTCAGCATATTCGTACAGGACTCTTTACCTGCATTTGTCCTATTAATACCATGATGGACCATTGCCATGAATTATTAGTAGGCAGGTCTGCTTAGCTTGATCCCATAATAGGTTCCAGTGTTTAAAACGTGAAACAATGCATTCCTTACTTCCTGTAAATGTTTATCATCCTAGGGCTGTACAACACCAAACAGGATCTTCAGTAGCATTGTGCTTTTACACTGCCAATGCTTTTTAACCAAAGGAATACAAATGTGGATTTAACCTTTACATCAGAGGTGCTGATCTTTTGTCTGTCTTAGTCCTGGGAATACCTGGCATTTTGGCTTAAAGGGTCACTAAAGGAAAAAAAATTTTTAGCTAAAAAGCTTCCTTTACCTTACTGCAGTACTGGTTTCATGTCCTCATTGTTCGTTTTTGCTTTTAAGTAGCTGTAATTCTGCTGTGATCTCCACACTTCCTGGTTGCCTGTTTCCTTATAACCATCGTACTGGGAGATTTTTACGGTGGTCTAAGCTGTCATTACTGTGTGTCTAAAACTCCTCAGAACCAATCGGATTCATTTTAAAAACAAAACACTGCCCTGGATTTGTTTGTTTTTGTTCTGTGAGTCTTCCCGACTCACCTCTCACCCGAAACTTCATGTATGTCCTTTAAAATCGAAATTGAAACTAGAGGCACATTATATGATAGATTAAATTCAATTTTTAATCATTTTTAAAAGCAATCAGTTAACTTTTATGTCTCTATACCCAATAAACAGTCATTTCAGCAAAACATTTTTTTTCCTTTAGTGACCCTTTAAAGCAGCATTAAACCCAAAAGTAAACATTTATTTATTATATTGCAGCCAACCAATTCTTACCATTTTTTTTTGGGCTTGCTTCTATTACCATCAGGTGATCCAGACAGTAAGTCTGTTTATCAAAAGAACACACTCTCCTGAAGATTTAGCAGCTACACAGATGAGACAAATTATTTATCACTAATGGGGATTAGAAAACAAAAGCGGCTACGACAACCAATAATTGGTGAGCTGCTTTAAGCTCTGTGCAGAATTCTCAGGGAAGATGGAAACGGATGACACACTGTTGCCAGGAAACAGAGTTACATTTTTTGGTCCTAGCAATAGCAAACATCTTGCTATGAGAGCACTCGGAGTAGGCTTGCTTCCGAACTGCGCTTCTGTGAAAGTCCATTCACACACCATGCAGCTGGACCCCGCCCCTGCTCATTTCATTGGCTCACTGGCTGTGATCGACAACAGCAGGAGCTAATGGCTCCAGCTGCTGTGTGAGCCAATGAGGAGAGAGACCTGGTAGAGTAGCTGTGCTGTACATCACTGGATCAAGATGGGGCTCAGGTAAGTATAAGGGGGAGGGGGGGATCTGAAAAGCTGCAACCAGAAGGTTTTTTACCTTAGTGGATGTAAACCGATTCAAGAAATGTGACCTAAGCACAAATCACCAAGTCCCACGTGTTTCTGCTGTTTTTTTGCTCTGTTATCAGCATGATAACTTCTGACAAATTCTCTGTTGACCAAGGTAAAACCAGCCTAAAACGTGTGGGGAGGGTGGTTTGCTATAAATAGACTAGCGGAGAGCTTGCCTTGTTGCAGCACAGCTCTGCAAGTCTCTGCCTATGTGGAAGGGGGGGGGGGTATCCTCCATTCAGCTGTCTTGGCTTTATGCCAAGAATCCACTCCCAGTGCTGAACAGGAAGAGAAAATCTCTCACAATGTGCACTTTCTAAAGAATATAGCAAGCTGAAGACAGCAGATATACATGTAAAACCTATGTAGAGGAATTTGTTTCAACTCTGTGTTTTAATCTGAGGCTGTTCACTTCACTAAATATATCTGAGGGTTCACGTCCATTTTAATGCATATAAAAACAATCCTTCTGCCTTTAGTACCATTTTAAATGAATGACATGAATGGAAATCCCTGTTATGTATTGCTGTACATAGATATAAACAAATTCTGGGTAAAATTTGGTTGGTTTCTTTCTATATATTTTTTAAAATTAAAATTTTGCTCTTTAAAGTGTGTGTGTGTGTGCGCGTGTGTGGACACTGAGGCTGATAAACTAAATGATTTGAGAATGTTCACACAATAAATCGTATAAATATTTACCGTATATACTCGAGTATAAGCCAACACAAATATAAGCCGAGGCACCTAATTTTACCACAAAAAACTGGGAAAACGTATTGACTCGAGTATAAGCCTAGGGTGTCCATCTGCATGCCTCACTGTGCCTCACTTTGCCTCACTGCTTTCCTGTGCCCATGCCTCGACTGACGTTTAACACGGGAGTCTATGGAAGGGGTGCCCGGCATTGAAAAATTGGTGCTCCCCAGCTTTGAGTCCCCCAGACAACAAACTTTGCACACTTGTAGAGGAAAAGACTAAGGCTACATGTGTGCCAAGTTTGGGGTCCAGGGGACATATGACCGGCCAGTACTGGGTCCTCAAAGTCTGGGAGATCAGGCGCAAAAAGGTGTCTCGAGTATAAGCCGAGGGGGCATTTTCAGCACAAAAAAGTGCTGAAAAACTCGGCTTATACTCGAGTATATACGGTACTTCAGTAATTCAATTGTGCAGATGACATTGGTAAGGAATTTTCTATTGTACACGGATAGAAATGAAAATTCACACTATTGTGTGAACATTCTTAAATACTTTTAATAAATAAGCCCTGTATTCCTAGACTTGGACCAAACTACAGCTTCTAAAATTTAGTAGTTGGACAGAAAAGGATAAGCATAGTCTCTTGAGAGCTTGTGGCAGCCCTTTTTTTAAAGCAGTAGTAAAGTTTGCAATTTTTTTTTATAAAAAATTATTTCACACATGCGTCGCATACTAGCACATTATGAAAGACTTGCCTTAAAACGAAGCCCTTTAGCGGTGCGCTGTCACCACTGATGGCGCGTCCATCTGTACCTGGTCTTCCTTCTGGGTTCGCAGGCTCTGGCTGTCTGAGTGGCAGAGCAGCAATGACGTCGGTCTCATGCATGTGCACAGGAGACTGTTTACAGCACAGATCTCTGAAAGAACAGCACGGTATTCTGTTTGTTCAGAGCACGTGTGCCAGTGACATCACATCACCAGTGTGTGTGTCATCAGCACAAGGGGCATATCCTACTTGCTGTAAGTTGTGCTGATATTTTCTTTTTCTGCACATAAGCATTAGGGGCTAGATTCATAGAGGGTTACGCCAGCGTATCAGTAGCCGTAACTCTGAATCTACGCCGTCGTAAATTTAAGCGTATTCTGGAAACCAGATACTCTTAAATTAGGCTAAGATACGAGCGGTGTAAGTCTCCTACGCCGTCATATCTTATCCTAAGTGCATATTTACGCTGGCCGCTAGGTGGCGCTTCTGTCGATTTCAGCATAGAATATGCAAATGAGCTGGATACGCCAATTTAGAAACGTACGTGCGTAAGGCCTTTTCCGGCGTAACGTTACTCTTGCTTCTATGAGGCGTACGCAATGTTAAGTATGGACGTCGTTCCCGCGTCGAATTTTGAAAATTTTACGTTGTTTGCGTAAGTCGTACGCGAATAGGGCTTAGCGTAAATTTACGTCCATGTCGAAAGCATTGACGATTTGCGGCGGAATTTCGAGCATGCGCACTGGGATTCTTTCACGAACGGCGCATGCGCCGTTCGTTAAAGACGTCATTTACGCGGGGTCATGTTTTATTTACATAAAACACGCCCACCTCTTCTCAATTTGAATTCGGCGTGCTTACGCTGGCTGATTTACGCTACGCCGCCGCAACTTACGGAGCAAGTGCTTTGTGAATTCTGCACTTGCCCATCTAAGTTGCGGAGGCGTAGCGTAAATAGGATACGGTACGCCTGCACAAAATTACGTCCCCCTACCTGAATTTAGCCCTAGGAGTTTTGTGCTGGTAATATTTTGTACCAGCACAACCTATTATAAACCCAGGTTTACCTCTGACTTGTTATAAGTATTTCGATTCCAAGCCTAGCTATTGAGTCAGCTGGTAGTGGCGCTACTGACAGTTTTTTTTTCCTCTGCCCAATACCCCCTTTACCTTGTTGGCACCAGACCCACTGTAGGATTCATGTATGGATCTGTGTTTCTTTATTTTGCTGGTTTGTGCATGCAGGCTAGTCATGGTAATTGAATTTCTTCATTGTAGCTCTAGACTCCCTAATTTCAGTCAAGGATTAATGACTGTGAACTTTTTCCTCTGGTGCATCTAGGGGATGAGGAAAGCAAGGGAAGCAGGTTTGTCATTTCCCTGTCATGATTAGGCAGTCATGAGCACAGCTTGAGTGGGCAACTCCTCTCTGGTTCTTATTTTTCCAAATTTTAATCCTCAGACTGTCATGTGTGGAGTGTCTGTTTTACCTCTTTGTTAGCTCTGAGCACTGCGTGTCATTACGGCTGCCTTGATTTGAAGCATGATACGGAGCTGCTCTCGGTCACATGAATACCAGTGCTGGCATTTGGCTTCCTCTGCACAGGGAGAGAATGCAGCTGCTTGGAGTGATCTTCAGAGCTGTCTTGTGATAGAATTCTTCCAACACTGCGAAATCGCTCCATAGTGGCCCCAGTCATAAAGATACATTTTTGTCTTTGTGCCATTGTCGTGTTTTTTTTTTTTTAAGAGAAAATATTTATAAAGCACATTTGTTGCATTTATGGAAAGAGGCACAATTCTTTTTAAACAAACCAAAAAAATTGGGAGAGATTGGAGGCTTCAAAGGAATGAAACGGGGCAAGATTTGGGTCAGATAAAATTGATGCTTAGCCAGAGCTATACAAATGTTCCAAGTATCCAGAACCCATATAACCTTATCTTATCAGATCATCCACAATTTAAAAGGCTAGTATAGTGGTTTTGTGCTTTTCCTATTTATTATGGTCATGGGGGAAAAAAATACAGTATTGGAATTTTTTTTTGTCATTTAATACTGCATATAAGTGTTTTGTAGCTTATTTACTGAGCTCATTTGCTATGTACAAAAGTATGGCCAAATTTCATGCTTTTTTTTTTTTTTTTTTTTTTCAAAAAGACATAAATGCAAAATTAATTTCTTCAAAGTTGAATGCGTGATTAATACTGCTTTTTGCTAAAATAAAATTTTTATATAAATCCTAAAAAGACTTGCAAAACAGGAAAAGAGGCTGTTAAATGGCTGCCGAAAATGTTTTGTGAAAAGGTGTTCTAATAAAAAATGAATCTCATTGTGTCAGTTACTGTTAAAGGGTACACAGACTTTGACATATAACTTTTAAAGCAGAAGTTAACACACCCATAAAACCATTTCATTTACGGCACGTGCTGGAAATTTAACGCTCTCATTGGTTGTGCTCTCATCCAAACTGTCAAACCATCAAATGGCTGGTGTCATAACTGATCACATGTGCAGCATCATGGCAGTTGTAGATTAAACAGAGGAAAGATGGCCGCTTCCTTGGCTGAAAACGATAGGAGGGTTTACTTTTTTTTAAAGCGGGGGTTCACCCAAAAAATATGTTTTAACATTAGATTCAGCCGAGTTGTCAGAATGACAATCGGCTGTTTTTTTTTATTTTATTCCCGTACATACCGTATTTTCACCGCCGCTTCCGGGTATGTCTTCTGTGGGACTGGGCGTTCCTAATTGATTGACAGGCTTCTGACAGTCGCATACAGCGCTTCACGAGTTGCCGAAAGAAGCCGGACTGCGAGTCGGCTCTATCCGACGCCTGCGCACCGACGTTCGGCTTCTTTCGGCAACTCGTGACGCGATGTATGCGACGGTCGGAAGCCTGTCAATCATTTAGGACCGCCCAGTCCCGCAGAAGACATACCCGGAAGCGGCGGTGAAAATGCGGTATGTACGGGGATAAAAAAAAAAAAAACAGCCGATTAGATTCAGCCGAGTTGTCAGAATGACAATGTTAAAATTATTTTTTTGGGGGTGAACCCCAGCTTTAAGCTTTATATGAGGGATGTCCTGCTGCGTGTTGTGTGACTTGACTGAAGTGAAGGATTGATGAACACTTGGAAATTGGAAATCTTTGAGTGATAAGTATCTTACAATCTAAAGCACTCCTTCTCACCCATTAGGGGCGCATTTGCAAACTGCTGCCTGAAAGCGCTTGTTTTTCAGGCATACAGCACTTCTTCTTTTTTTCCTTTTTTTTTTTGTTTTACTGATCTAAAATGCAGCCCATTGTTCATTTTGTCTGTACACACAGGCCCATAAACATCCTTTGTGTATTGATCAGTAAAAAATGCCAGTCAGTATTTTTTTCAAGTATACTCGCAAGTACGCATAAATGCCACGCTTCATGCTTGTGTGTGATATACAGCCCAACCTTGGTTTATTTAATTTTTTTCTGCAAGGAATGTCTGATCCTCATACTTTAGTACAGTGTGCAAGAGGCCTTAGGCACCTTTTACACTTTGAGTTAAAACGCTTTTGCATTAAACAAAGCCCCTCAAAAGCTCAATGAAAAATGCTTCCCTTTTTAAATTCACACCGTCCTGCTTGCTGCATTTTTTTTGGAGCATGTTGGAGGAGTTGAAAGCAATGGAAAACGCAGTAAGAACGCACTCACTATGCATTTTTGGTGCAGTTTTTAGGTTGCATGATCTTTAAAAACAGCACCACAAATTAGGTAAAATCGTGGCAAAAAGACATATGCCTTTTTGCTGTGTTCTTGCAGCAGATCAGTGTGAAATTCGCCTATGATTTAATGTACATCGGGACATTTTACAACCTCTCCTGAGCGATTTAACTTGACAGATAGTAACTGACGTTTAAAAATGTCCAGTTTGCCGCCTGTAAAACGAAACGCGGCTAAACATGTTACCGTGTCTACTTTCGTTTTACAAGCTGTTAGACGTTGGGCATTTCAAATGCCTCTGAACATCTGTCCTTTTTTTTTTTTTTTTTTTTTTTTTGCTTTCCCAAAAATGCTTCTAAACTCAACTGCCCAGAAACATGTAGAAATGACCTTGTGTACTGTACTAATAAGCTAACATGGAGGAGTTCTGGGGCAGCTGAAAAAAAAACCAACTGTTCCAAAACGTCCGTTTAACAGCAGCAGTGTACATGAGGCCTATAGCCTTATACACACGATCGGACTTCCATCAGACTTTTTTCCGTGGATTTTGGTCCGAAGGGGCGTTGGCCGTGAACTTGGTATTCATACACACGGCAGAACTTTTTTCAGCCAACATTCACCAAATCACATGGTTTCAACTCTTTACCGCCACCCTTTGGGCAACTTCTGCTATTGTCTGATCTTTAGCATTGGTTCTGAGCATGCGTGTTTGGACTTTGAACTTTAGACCGATGGACTTGTGTACACACGGTCGGATTATCCTCCATTGGACATTTGTTGCCCGAAAGTTTGAGAGCATTCACAGCGAACACTGAAAACAATTGTCCGATTGGAGCATACACCCGGTCGGATTGTCCGATTTAACATGTCCGTCGGACAATTGTTGTCAAAATGTCTGATCGTGTGTATGGGCCTTTGGAAAAGCTGTAAGTAGCATTGTAATTTGTGAAACACTATTGGTGTTTCTTTTAGACCCCTTTCGCACTCAGTGCCCGGGTGTCAGCGGTAAAGCGCCGCTATTTACCGTTGTTTTAGCAGTGCTTTTTGGGTGCTAGCGGGGTGCTTTTAACCCCCGCTAGCAGCAGAAAATGGGTAAAAAACGCAGCTTGATTGAGCTTGATTTCAATGGGCTGGGCTCTTTAGGAGCGGTGTATTGCTGAAAGATGCTGTTTGCAGGACTTTTTTTGACATCCTGTCGGCGCAACTCTCCAGTGTGAAAGCCCTTGGGCTTTCATATTGGAGTGACAGGAGAGGCACTCTGCAGGTACTTTTTTTTTTTTTCTTTTTTTGTGCCTGTAAAGCGCCTTGGAGTAACAAAACTTCTACGTTTTAGACACAGCTGCTGTATTTGGGGGAGGGGTTCAGAGTTCCCAATCATCCATGATTTTTTGAAGTGTCTGTAAAAAGGAGTGCGCGTTTACTGTTTTCAGGCCCATTCACACTAATAGGCGGTAAAACACACACGCTGCCACACCATGCACATCACTGTGTTGTGGTGCCATTCATTTTAGACACCCCAGCACACCTTATGAATGCTGTGCAATTAAGATAAATTACAGCAGTAGTGATCCCTACTGTGCTGGGGCTCATTCACTCATTTGAACACCAGGCAAACGCATAGCTGAAAACCTATTTTTTTTTTTCTTCCTTCCAAAGTATTTGTAATATTGTTCAGCCCTCAACCTTGGCAACATATAACTCTTCAATGGCTTTAGAAAAAATACAATTCATTGTATGGATTAAAAAAAAAACGTATTTACAGTTAGGAATAATTGTGACCCCTGGCAGTTTTTTTTTTTTTTTTTTTTTTTTTTTCTTTTTTTTTTTTTTTTTTCTTTCTTGCCTATCTGTTCTGTTGGGAATTTCCTTTTACCTCCTGTTCAGAGAAGCAGAACACATTTTTTTTTTTTTTTTTTTAAAGATAGGAGTTTTCCTCTCTTAGGCCAACCTGGTCATGTGCATTTAGCCTATTGCCATCAAATCCTCGATTTTTCTAGGCACTCAGGAGGCACAGATACATCATTCAGCACCAGTGCAAGCAGTCTGTCAAAATCATCTGACAGGCTGAAATATGTGGCAACTTGATGCTGTACTGCGTGATACTCCCATTTAGGACTGTATGCAATTGGTAACATACAGTATATCCCAAATGCAGGAATGTGGCTTTCACAGCATACATAGTTGAACTCATATGGCATTAAAAAAAAGTCCCGTTTGGTACAGCGTCCAGCCACCGGGCATGTCATAGATTTTGACAGGCTGGTTCCACTGGGTCTGGAAATTAATGCTGAACCTGTGTCCTTCCAGGTGTCTGGGGATTTGACACAAACTGGCCAAACTGTCCATGAGACCTTGGCTGTCACCAGAACATGTTTGCCCTTCTGTTGCTTAGAGAACCTTGGGTTAAAGGGGTTGTGAAGGTAAAAAAATGTTTTCCCTGAATAGCTTTCTTTACCTTAGTGCAGTCCTCCTTCACTTACCTCATCCTTCCATTTTGCTTTTAAATGTCCTTATTTCTTCTGAGAAATCCTCACTTCCTGTTCTTCTGTCTGTAACACCACACAGTAATGCAAGGCTTTCTCCCTGGTGTGGAGAAAGCCTCTTGAGGGGGGAGGGGGCGAGCAGGAGTGTCAGGACACTCTCTACTTTGCAGATAGAGAAAGGAGCTGTGTGTTAGTGGGCGTCCTGACACTCCTGCTTGCCCCCTCCCCCCTCAAGAGGCTTTCTCCACACCAGGATTACACCTTGCTTTACGGTGTGTAGTTACAGACAAAAGAGCAGGAATTTAAGATTTCTCAGAAGAAATAAGGACATTTAAAAGCAAAATCGAAGGATGAGGTAAGTGAAAGAGGACTGCACTAAGGTAAAGGAAGCTATTTAGGGAAAACATTTTTTACCTTTACAACCCCCTTTACGCTTGCATTCTTTACCAGTGTTGGTGCTCATCAGGATTTAGTGTAAATATCTTCAATGAGGACACTTGCAGTTAGGGTTGTCCAGATACCGATACCGGTATGCGCGAGTACTCGTACTCGCGCAAATACCCCCGATACCTAAATAGAATACTTTCCCCCCCCTTTCCCCCCCCGCCGCATCGCGCCGCCGCATCGAGGGACATGGCTAGAGGGACATTGCTGCATATGTGAGGGACATGGCTAGAGGGACATTGCTGCATATGTGAGGGACATGGCTGCATATGTGAGGGACATGGCTAGAGGGACATTGCTGCATATGTGAGGGACATGGCTGCATATGTGAGGGACATGGCTAGAGGGACATGGCTGCATATGTGAGGGACATGGCTGCATATGTGAGGGACATGGCTGCATATGTGAGGGACATGGCTGCATATGTGAGGGACATGGCTGCATATGTGAGGGACATGGCTAGAGGGACATGGCTGCATATGTGAGGGACATGGCTAGAGGGACATGGCTGCATATGTGAGGGACATGGCTAGAGGGACATGGCTGCATATGTGAGGGACATGGCTAGAGGGACATGGCTGCATATGTGGGGGACATGGCTGCATATGGGGGGGACATGGCTGCATTTGGGGACACATTTAAAAAAAGTATCGGTATTCGGTATCGGCGACTACTTGAAAAAAAGTATCGGTACTTGTACTCGGTCCTAAAAAAGTGGTATCGGGACAACCCTACTTGCAGTCATAAAAACGGAGGCTCTAACCCTTCTATCCAAAACAAAAAGAAAATGTCAACCCAATATGTTTATGGTTTGATAAAGAAGCAAAAAGCTCACCTCGCTTGATGGTGTGAATGGTTTTCCTACACTGTTCATTCATGATCTCGCCTCACTTTTAATGTATAACGAATGACAAAATTTGTTTCAGTTTTGGGCTGGAGAGGGATAGAACACTTGTCATGTTTTTATTGCAGTCTTTGCTCCCATTTTGTTTTTTGCCTTGATGACCAAAACTCAAAGAAAACCTAAGTTTTGGGTTGTCATGAGAATGGTGACATAAGAGAAATCTTTCAGTAGGGACACTAGTTCTGGTGACAACCAGGTGTTCCCTTACATTGAACGACTTTCCTCGCACTTATCTTTGCCATGGGACGAGAAGTAAAGGGAACTCTTTTTAATGGGAGACAGATGGGGGGGGGTATAAATAATCTTTCCTTGCTCTTATCTGAAAAGAAAAAGTTTTGTGTTAAAGCGGGAGTTCACCCAAAAATCAACTTTCTGCAGTTAGATCCAGCATACTGCTGACATCTGCAGTATGCTGGTCTTTTTTTTTTTTTTGGTACTTATCGTTATAGCAGTAATTCTTCTATGCCTCCGAGCGGGGATTACTTCCTGGTATAGGTGTTCCCTTCAAGACGAGCAAGTTGATTGACAGCCTTCGATAGCGTGTCATGGCTTCCGAAGATACACGAGTGACGCTCAGCAAACAGCCAAGTGTCATCTCGGCTGTTTTCGGAAGCCGTGACGCGCTATCGAAGGCCGTCAATCAACTTGCTTGCCTTCGGGAACGCCCATTCCCCGAAGGATTCCCCGCTCGGAGCCATAGAAAAAATACTGCTATAACGATAAGTACCAAAATAAAAATAAAAGACCAGCATACTGCAGATGTCAGCAGTATGCTGGATCTAACTGCAGAAACTTGATTTTTGGGTGAACTCCCGCTTTAAGTTCTACTTTAAGCATGATGGAGGACTTGGTACAAGATTCATTTTTTCAGAACCTGCCAGGTGTTGGGGAGCTTTTAAAATTGCTTAATACACCATTTTGCACTGTGCACAGCCAGACAGGTGACCTACTGGTATGGACGATCAAACAATCTTCCTGGTTCAGCAGTTCAACTTCCTATGTCACCTTTTTGCCTCCTTTTTGGACAACAGATAAGAATTATTACCGCTGTCCAGTGACTGGTGCGCTGATCCCTGAAGCGCTAATGTTAAAACAAAATAGTGCAAGCTCTTACTGACTAGTGGAGTGTGTGTGTGTGTGTGTGTGCCGCAAACATGGCTGGTTACAAATCCTTTGGCAGGTAAAACTTGCCTATATGTCAACAATGTACAGTATCTTAAAGCCAAATGTAATAATCCTGACTTGTCAGAAGTAATGACTTCAATGAATGTTAGCTGGATGAGTTTGTGTTGGTATTTTATTTAATAATTAGCATTAAGCTTATGTTTTGCTGGCGGCAACCTATGTTGGCAGGAGCACATGGACGGCTTTGCTGCCAGATTACAGGTACCTGGCTGTTTTACATAAGGCAAGAGCATTCCAGGAAATGTATTCTAGGTAGATTAAAGTAGCTTGTTGAACAAGACCAGCGAGTTTATGGCGTAATTGCTGGTAAATTGGGAAATCCCAATTTGTGAGAGTTTGAAGGAAGATATAATTTTGCTTAATTTTCTTTAAACATTTTCTTTACTAGTTTTAGAAACATAAACCAAGAAATCTTCTATCCATCATTTGTATACATTTTGTATTTTTTATAGACTCCATTTTAATGATGAGAGAGATAGAAATCTCACAATGTAAAGACATATTACAGCAGTGATGGCAACATAAGCATGGTTGGTAGGGATATAGTGAAAGATAGTGGTAACTGTTTCCTAAAAAAAGTAAGGGTGAATTGAGATCCTTGGGTTAAAAGAGGTTAGATTGGCATGCTCATAACTGTAAAGGTTATATATACCGTATTTTCCGGCGTATAAGACGACTTTCCAACCCCTTAAAATCTTCTTAAAAGTCGGGGGTCGTCTTATACGCCGGTAACCTATCATCTTACCTTACCAGAATCGCGGCCGTACGATTTTTCAAAAGCCGCGCCTCCGACGTCTTCTGTTCCGTGATAGGCGGAAACAATCAGCTTCCCAGGAGGCACTGTGTTCAGTGTCCGCCTATCACGGAGGCCCTCTCGTCCTCGGACGAGAGGGCCTCGGTGATAAACGAACACTGAACACAGTGCCTCCTGGGAAGCTGATTGTTTCCACCTATCACGGAACAGAAGACGTCGTAGGCGCGGCTTTTGAAAAATCGTAAAATCAGTGGGATTCTAGTCAACATAAAATTGCGCTTATAAAGGTACATATCCCTGGCTAAATTTGTAGAAAAGCCTCAAAACTTGTGGAACAAAATCGGAATGTGGAGTCCAAAACTGTACTTTATAGTCCCAAATCTGCCATGTTTTTGAGAGGAGTTAACAAGGCACACCATGCTTTTCTAAAGTAGGGACTTTGCTGTTCTTGGGTGTGTGTTACAGGTAACTTTGCCAAAACTGATGGCAGAGTGAATACAGCACACTATCGGGGGGGGGGGGGGAAATAAAAATAAAAAATTGGCACGCATTGGTTGCACTTGGCCTTTCTAATATGAGCGGTTACAGCAGAAGTAGAGATGGTTCTGGAGTGGTCACCAGTCTCCTGACCACAAGATCATTGATCCACCTTGGGGAGCTCTCTGATGGCATCAAGATTAAGGGAGACAGCAAAGAGTTTACAGGACCTGGCGCCTTTTTGCCAAGAACAATGTGAGAACAGCCTTGTGATAAACCCAATCGGGACAGGGGATTTTGGACAGAACTGCAGGGTAGCCTCTTGTCTACTGACTATGGCCCTGGATTTTGAGGGGGCTCTATTCTTTGTGAGGTATGTGACTGGGGGGATCTTTGGAGTGGTTTTTTCTTTAGTCCATGTCTCCCCGATAAGACTCTCGGAACCTAGGACCTGGATACAGATTTGGGGCCCCTGTGTTTGTTGGCATATGGAATCAGCAGCCCAAGCCAGTCATGGCTGCTTCAATCCCCTCCTAGACTGAGAGACTCCTAGCAGATTATAAACAGTTTAAACAACCTGATGCTTGTGTCTTCTGCTGCTTTGTGTAAATCTGTTTATTAAAATGTCTTTCTCTCGCATAATTTCCCTACTGTGGTCCTCCTATGTGTGAATTCCCATTAATTGAGTCACCTATTATTTCTGCCTGCTAATCCTCTTGGAGATGTGATTAGCATTGTGTCCACTTTACCTAGTTACAGAGATGTATATGTGTTTGTTAGTTGTACGGATAGCTGAACTGATGAAATTACTGTTTAAAGTTTGCATTGTTTAGGATACTGTGATCAAACTCTTATTTGATTTTGTGTGGTATATATTCTGTGTGACTTTACAATACAGACAGTTCTAGTTTGCACCTAAGCTAGTGTCCTCTATTTTTTGGGTGCAATGCTTAGCAATAATACCCCGATTTCTGGTTCCAGAGTGGAGGAAGCTGTATCTTGGCAGAGGCACCCAGGCTGGGTGCCAGGTGGTTCGTCACAGGCCTCATTCATACCTGTCAAGACGGCAAGCTTTCATTAAAGCTAAAGGGGGCAATACACCTCATCAAAGAGCTAAACCTAAAAACAAAATTGTATTGTGTTATTGCAGCTTAATTTAATTTAAGCTATACTGTAGAACAGTATATCCACGTTTGCTCATTACATGTGTAGGTTGTGCTTCTTGGTGGTACTACTGCACATTAGCTGTGCCCTTTAGCTCACCTTCCTTTCCATTCTGGCCTGAATGAAGAAAGTTGACATTATAGGCTAACTGAACTTATCTCAGCAGTTCTTAAGAGGCATATTAATTTGATTTTGTAGATGATATCTAGATTAAGGGTTTACAAGGAAATGTATGAAATACATTAATTAAAATGTGTAATATTAAAATTATTACAATTATAACAAAAAATATCTACTTTTAAAAAAGTTTTTTATTTTTTTCCTTTTTGATTGGAGGGGTGGCTCCGTTTGCATGGAGGTGCTCTGGTTTCTTCCCTCAAACAAAAATGTACTTGTAGGTTTTGTCTGTATTTCCTATCGAAAAAGGACAGAAAACCTGCCGTATTTTGGAAGAGTTAGACATAAATACGACTTCTAAACTGCGGTTAAGAATCTTTTATAAATATCCATTTACTGTGGTTTATTTTATTTTCAATGCTGTGAGAAAATTGCGTCTGGTCAGTAAGAGCGTGCTTGTTGGAAATGATCCCTCAAACCATATAGCTGTACAGTATACTGTAACGTGGTTTGGGGTTCACCTTTTTATTATATGTATATTTTATGCTCCCATGTGAAAGATACAGTGTGTAAAAAGGTTTTGGTCAGTAATACATTAGGAGGACAGTAGCTTCATGTTCTGTCCACATCTTGTGGTCTTTATATATTTATCGGCAGACCAATACGCTTTTCGCTTTGCTGTGTAACCGCACATTACCTTTTTTGATTCTAATTTTAAAAGCGATCTTGGAACAAATTTTATATATTTTGTTTGCTTTGTAAATACATTTTTTCTCTTTATAGTATTTTCTATGAAAAAATGTTATATAGTTTTTCCATTGAGGAATGGTACTATAGGTGGTGTTTTTCAAGGTACCAGATATTGCAGATTAATAATAAAAAGAAAAAGTAGATTTCTTCTCAAAACATTGTTTGTGTGAAATGGGCCAGGCATTAATTCCGTACTGGGAATTTAATGTTGACCTTGACTCCCATGGAGAGATCTCTTGCTAACCTGCGAAGTTATAGAGGTGGCCGCTGAGCTTTTCATGTTTCCTACTGAGGTATAAGTCCTCCGTTTTTTTTCTGCACAGAATTTCCTGAAGTGTTTTGAAAATAAAATCCTACATATCCTTTTCTGTTTCAGCGTCGCCCTCTCTAGAACTGAGCTGTTTAGGTTTTTATATTTGGTGGCCGGAGTGTTGGAACCAAGTTTCATGTGACCCCAGGCTATCAATTCTCCAGGGTTTTAAGATCCCCAAAATATTGACGTGTGCAGATAATAGTCGTTAATAATCAAAAAAATGGGGGACCTTGACCCATTAGATTCTCAGCTAGGCTCTGGTGAATATTTATAGAAACTGATACATTTTTTTTTTTTTTTTGGATACCATACTTGGTAGGCTTTTGTGTGCCATTTGGGTGATTTCCTTCCACTTCCTGTACTTTGGCCAGGAAGCAGTAAATCCCTCCTGAAGTGAAGGGAATTCCTGGTGGTCACCAGAACTAGTGCCCTTATTCATTTTTTCTTCTGGCCTTCGTGACAACTCAACAATTAAAATTTTCTTTCACTTTTTGTTTTTGATGTTCATCAGGACAAATGGGGTAAATCTCCCAAATGAGGGACAGCAGAAGGAAACGGCATGCTACATCTTTGGTGTAATTTCAGAAAAACGCACCAAAATTGCACAATCTAATAGTTAATGGGAGACTGAGGGTTAACAGGGAAAACGGCAGGTATACCTGTGCTATGGCCAAAGTGCAGCAGTGTGAAACTAGCCTTGTATCTTTTTTTAAGGTTTTTAATCACAGCCAGATAAGGTTACTTTAGAGCGCGGTGGAAAAAAACTTTAAGCCTGACATTTTAGTATATTGCCTTCAGATGGCATTTGTGGCATTGGCTGCTTCTTTGACTAAACATTTCTTATCAGGATTTAATCGTTGATGCCTCCACTGTTTGTGCTAAACAGCTCTGATCAGATCTGTGATGCCGCGCTGACAGTTGTACCAAACAGCTGTACAGTCACTGGCTGTTTTTTCCTGTTGGTGCTTTGTGTGGTTGTTTCGGTTTATTGTAATTGCAGGTGACAGGGATGAAATTGACCTGTGGTTTCCTCTCGTATTGCTTCCAAACTTAAATCCTGCAGGAAAATTTTCTTTATTTTACTAATTGTTTTCTTTTATGTTAGACAAGCCATCTTGTCATTTATTGTTAGGATTTACCCTTTGCATTTTAATCTGCAGATGTTGTGATTTTTCCTATAGCTGCCAAAATATGAAAGCATCGCTCTCAGAAACTGCTTAGCGATTGGCTCCCTGTCAGAATTCTTTACTTGGCTACATTTGGAATAGAGGCATCTATTGCAGATGGAGTTTAAGATTTCATTACTTTTTAAGCTTATCCACACCTAAGACCCCATTCACACCTGAGCGTTTTGTAGCTTGAAGCCTGAAGCTACAAAACGCTGGAGGGGAAAAAAATCTATTATTCTCTATGGAGATGGTTCACATCTCCACTACAAAATGCCTGAAGCCAGAAGTTCAAAAACGCCTGAAGCTCAAACAAGTTCTGTGACTTTTTTTTTTAGGCAGATTTGGGCGTTTTTCAGTTTTTTTAACATTGGTGACCCTATACTTGTCCAAATTCATGACAAAACACGGTAAAAAACGCTGCAAAAATCGCTGTAAAAAACGCTGAAAAATTGTGGCAAAACGCTACGCTCAGGTGTGAATGCAGCCTAAAAGGTTGCAGACACTGCAGCTTTTCTTTTTCTCAGCCAAAAGGCTCAATGAAATTAAATAATCTAAGATTCCTCCATCCACACAAATAAGGTAGATGGAAGAATCATTCTTGCCTAGTTGATTGTATTCTGACCGCAACAATCAGAATTCACTGATCAGTGGCTGCAGCTGCTGTTCGAGAGACGTTTTCCAACATGTAACTTTGACAAACGATATGGGTTTGGCCCCAGATTTATTAAATGGATACAACTTTTGTATGACTCCCCAAGTGCAAGGGCACAGGTGAATGGATGTGTATCGGCCCATTTCTCATTGACCAGAGGGACAAGGCAGGGATGTCCTCTATCTAGTGTTTCTGGGGGATACGGGCCCATTCCTGTCCGCAGTTATGTACTTAATAGAATTGTATGGATCCTTCTCAGGATTTAATATTAACTGGGATAAATCTGTAATGCTGCTTTTGGATCATGTGCATTTCGAGCATCTACACCAGGTTCATCGGATAGCCCAGGTTACAACATTTATATATCTGGGAGTGGTAATTACATCAAATATCACAGAATATGCGATTATACATTATATTGTGTTGCATCACAATTACATCACTGGAATGGTTGGGAGGAAGTGTATATGCAGGACCCTATACAGAAGATATCAAAACTTAAACAACCTTTAGTTCAACTAATAGTAGCTCGCCACTTTTATAAAAAATAAAATTCCCTACCTTTTTTATTTGATTCATAGGGTTTTGGGGAGCAGTCCATACTATTACTCAACATAAGGGCTATACGAGAAACATGCCTATATGGGACAACTACTATCTTTATGAACTGAATAGACTGTCGGAATTTTCAGATTGGGGGGAAAAAGCGGATATGTAATATTCTTGTATCAGTTACCGTATTTATCGGGGTATTGCGCGCACCCAACCTGGAAGAGAAATTTCAGAACAAAAAAAAATACTTAGTTTGAATGCCCCTCGTCGGTGTCTTGCCCGGCGTCCATCGGTGGCCTTGTCCGGTCCGGCGTCCGTCTGCGGCCTCGGTGGTGTCCTCCCGCGCTGTCTCTGAGTCGAATCCCCGCTTCCCGCTCTGTGTTTGGCCGCCGCCGACATATACCGAGCGCAGTACACTTGGGCACGCTCGTCCACGCTCGACTTCTCACGCATAAAGGCTAGGAGGCGTCACAGAGCGTGACCGCGAGCGAAGCCGAGCCTGGTCGAATGTACCCGAGGTATATGTCAGCGGCGCAGTTCAAACTCAGCGCGGGTATCGGCGTATATCGCGCACCCACGAGTTTGCCCTTATTTTAAGGGCAAAAAAGTGTGCGGTATACGCCGATAAATACAGTATATGAAGGGAATGTTTTACTTCCTTAATACACTAAAAGATCGTTGCCAGTTAACGAATAAAAACTTCTACCAATATCTTCAAATACGCCACGCATTATAGACTCGGAGCGCAAAAATCCAACTACAGTATAAACACTCTAAAATACTATCAAAGGTAACTTTGGTTTCTTGCACGAAACGAGGATTAATAGAAGACCTTTATTCTAATTTACAAATAATAGAGAACACTGAAAAACATAAATAGTTGCCAGGTGGCAAGGAGAAATAGAGGATCTAGATGAGGAGGATTGGTCCCATGCCCTGGAGACACTTAACAGGACATCTCTCTCGTCCTCCCAAAGCTAATCTCAGCTTTTTATTATACACAGGGCTCATTTTACCCCACAAAAACTCTATGCTTGGGGGGAAAATATAGAACACCATTATGTCCACGATGCTCTTTATTTAATGGTTCTCTTAAAGCGGTGGTTCACCCTAAAAACGACTTTCCCCTATTACACTGCCCCCCCGCATTACAATACGATTATGCCTTTAATTTTTTTTTTGCTGCTGTACATACCTGGGTACAGCTATTCACCCGTGTCCTCCGGGTTGCGAGTCCCGCGGGAGTGGGCGTTCCTAACATGGCGGTGATTGACGTTTTGACTAAAAAATTAGCTCCCCCCGTCGCGTAAGCCGCATCACGACTGGCGAAAGGAGCCGAACGGCGATGCGCAGTATAGCGCCGACTCGCCGTTCGGCTCCTTCCACCAATCGTGACGCTGCTTACGCGACGGGGGGAGCTTGTTTTTTAGTCAAAACGTCAATCACCGCCATGTTAGGAACGCCCACTCCCGCGGGACTCGCAACCCGGAGGACACGGGTGAATAGCTGTACCCAGGTATGTACAGCAGCAAAAAAAAAATTAAAGGCATAATCGTATTGTAATGCGGGGGGGCAGTGTAATAGTGGAAAGTCGTTTTTAGGGTGAACCACCGCTTTAACCACATGCTCTGGCGATGCCCAAAGCTTCATCTTTTATTGAAATAATATTTGTAACCTTAAATTTATTCTGTTCCACTGAGATGATAGGAATGCACTACTTGCACTACTGGAAGAGGAAAGGTCTGGTGTCCCCAGTAACACACTTCCATCCCTATAACATATAGTCAAACAAATGATTCGCCCCGGGACTTGAAATGAAGTGGGTACCGTTACCAGTAAGAATAGTTATTACAGTATACAATTGAATAAATGATATACTGTAATAACTATTGTTGTTCTTACTGACGGTAACGGTACCCACTTCATTTAAAGTCCTGGGCGAATCCTTTGTTTGACTACTTGCACTACTGGGAATAATCTCTGATGGAAAGTTACCAGTAGAGATGTATACTATGTGGATAGAATCCCTATATTTAGCACGTAAAGTTATTTTGCAAAAATGGTCATCTGCTGATCTTCCAAGTCATGAACAATGGGTTGAGAAACTTAATTACCTACTTAAAGCGGGGTTCCGGGCATAACATTTTTTTTATTTTTCTTTTATTTATTTTTTTATTATTTTTTTGCAATCTCAATTACATTATTATGAATATTCATTAAAACATATTAATAAAGCACGATCGGTACATAAACAGTTGCAAAAACGTACCCGATATCATCTCAGATTTCTTGTGGCCGTTTCCATCATAGCTGTGGGCATTATGAAGCCCAGTTAATGTTTCTTCCTGTATTTTCCAAGAGAGGTGCATGCTGGGATTTTTAGGCACAGTAATGCCCAGAGACTCCTGGGACATTAGTTTCATCATTTCCCAGGAGGCAATGGGGTCTTAGGACAGGAAGTTCTACCACCGCGGACTAGGAACTAGGCAATTCCGAAATCTGCCTAGTAAGAGCCATATAGAAGTGAGTAAAAAAAAAATGTTAAGAGTTGTTTTTTTTGTTTTGTTTTTTTACATTAAAGGCAAGCAGTTCATAAAAAGTTAGTTTTTAGGGTGGAACTCTACTTTGAGGCTGGGTTCACACTACTACACTACTTTCATCCTACTTTGCTCTGCTACATTGGTCCTACATTGAACATGAACAGGATACTACTTTGGTCCGACTTCAATGATATTCAATGGGCCTGAAGTAGGATCAATGTAGGACCAAAAGTAGTACAGGGAGCATTTTCAAAGTCGGACCGACTTGTGTAGGACGCTACAAGACGCTCTCATAGGGAAACATTGAACACAGAGCAAAGTAGGATGAAAGTAGTGTAGTAGTGTGAACCCAGCCTGAAAGAGAAAAATTAACATTTAAGCATAGAGGTACACCCCAATGGTTTGGTAAAATATGGTCATGTTGGATAGAACCTAGTGGAGAGGAGTGGGGTAGAGGAGATGGATGGGAGGGAAACAGTAGAAGGGGAATGAGGAGTAGAAGAGGAGAAATTGGTATGTAATAAAGATAATTTTCTGTCATAGTTTAATGATTTGACATTGGTGGCGAATAACTTGATGTGTAAAATGTATTTGTTTCTATAATGTTTTGTTTATTATATGCCAAGTTATTTTAGTACGAGAGGTGCAAGGGTTATCTGTTTTTGTATGTTTTTTTTTTTATTTTTTTATTTCATGGTTTAATTTGACATGGTTGTATGTATGTTTAACCACTTGACCCTTCCTAACCAGACCAATTTTCAGCTTTCGGTGCTCTCACATTTTGAATGACAATAACTCAGTCATACAACATTTTACGCATATGAAATTTTTGTCTTTTTTTTTTTTTTTTTTCACACAAATAGAGCTTTCTTTTGGTGATTTTTTTTTTTTTTTAGAGAAAAAATACTGAAAATTCTGTAAAAAAAATAAATAAAATGTTTTGTTTTTGTTATAAAATTTAGCAAACTAGTAATTTTTCTTCATTCATTTTGCCCAAAATTTATACTGCTACATATCTTTGTTAAAAATAAGTGTATATTATTTGGTCTTTTCAAGCTATGGTGCCAATATCTGAAGATGTACTGACGGCCTAGCTCATTTCTTGAGACTCTAACATGCCAGAAAAGTACAAATAACCCCCAAATGACCCCCTTTTGGAAAGAATACGTTCCAAGGTATTTAGAAAGAGGCATGGTGATTTTTTTTGTTTTTTTCCCCACAATTCTTTGCAAATTCAAGATTTTTTATTTTATTTATTTTTTAACAAAATTGTCATATTAGCAGGTTATTTCTCACACACAGGATATGCATACCACAAATTACACCCCAAAACACATTCTGCCATTACTCCCGAGTATGGCGATACCACATGTATGAGACACTTACTCAGCGTGGCCACATACAGAGACCCGACATGCAGGGAGCACCTTCAGGCGTTCTGGAGCACCCAGGCCAATTCTGACATTTCTCTCCTACATGTAAAATTTATCATTTATTTGCTAGAAAATTACATCGAACCCCAAAACAATATATATATATATATATATAAATATATATATATATATATATATATATATATATATATATATATATATATATATATATATATATATATATATATATATATATATATATATATATATATATATATATATATATATATATATATATATATATATATATATATATATATATATATATATATATATATATATATATATATATATATATATTATTTTATTTTATTTTTTTTGCAAAGACCCTAGAAAATACAATCGCGGTTGCTGCAACTTTTTATCTCGCACAGTATTTGCGCAGCAATTTTTCGAATGCATGTTGTTTTTTTTGGGCTTTAAAAAAACAAAACAGTAAAGTTAGCCCAATATTTTTGCATAATGGGAAAGATGAAGTTACGCCGAGTAAATAGATACCCAACATGTCGCCCTTCAAAATTGCACAAGCTCATGGAATGGCGCCAAACTTCGCTACTTAAAAATTCCCATAGGCGACACTTTAGTTTTTTTTTTTTTACTGGTTATATGTTTTGAATTCGAGGAGGTCTAGGGCCAAAATGATTGCTCTCGCTCGAACGTTCACAACGATACCTCACGTGTGGTTTGAACACTGTTTTTTGCATTTTTTTTTTTTTTGTTTATTTTACTTCATTTATTTTAGTTTGACACTTTTTTCCCCCAAAAAATATTTTTTGATCACTTCTATTCCTATTACAAGGAAAGTAAACATCCCTTGTAATAGGAATATGGCATAACAGGTCCTATTTACAGTGAGATATGGGGTTAATAAGACCCCACATCTCACCTCTAGGCTGGGAAGCCTGAAATAAAAAAAATTAAATAAAAAAAGATCCTGGCTTCGATCGTAGCGGTGAGTCGGTAGAAGCACTGACTCTACCCACCCCCCCCCCCACATTTTTTTTTTTTTTTTAATTTATTTTTTGAAATGTTGCACAGTGATATCTCAATTATTTGTATGCATACAAAGGCATGGATAGCTGGAGACTGAATGGGGCACATAGAAAACGTTTTCTGTGTGCCCTTGTGGGGGCCTTTTGTGTTTTCAGGTTCGCACTGGCATTTGTTCACACTGGATAAATGCCAGTCACTGCTAAGGCACATAGCAATTGTCTTGTGTGAGCCCTGTTCTCAGTTTGCAAATACTAAATAAATCTTCAGCCTGCATGTTCAGGTGAGGATTTTACTTTTTTTTTTGGTACAAAAATTGCCGGCAGAGCTGATTTAACATTACTTTACTGTAAGGGCTAGCTCACACTGCCTGCACTCTAAATGCTCTGTTTAAGCAGGCAGCTTGTTGGTTTTCGGTCTCAGTGAGCTGCGAGTCGGCTTCATACAAGTGACAGGTATGTGTTTTGATTTGCATTTTCCTGTGGTTTTCAGAAGCATTTTACCTTGGTGATCCTGCTTGTGTATTTGCTACAAATTGTGTCCTGCAAAATCAAATATACTTTTTCCACTTTCTAGCAAAATGTAACAAAATGCTATGAGTTGCAGCTGGAGCAGATTACAGATTGTATACTTGTGCTGTACTGCAGTCAGAAACAACCATCGGATTGCCAGGTGCCTTGGGGTTGCGTGGCCTAGCAGCTACAAAATAATAAAAAAATGTCCTAGCATGTCACAAAATATAAAGAGATGGTCTGCCGTGGTCCACCATGACCTTGCAGTGTGATTGCACAGTTTAGCTGGTATTTATTTTGTTGTTTTTTGTGCTATAATTTTTTTTTCACTTTTTTTTGTTTTTTTATGGGAAAAGTGTTGTCCAGTGACGGTTTTCAGGGATATATTTAAAACTGGGATGAATCTGTAATTTTGAGTTGGCCCAAGAAAAGAAAGTGAGTCTACAATTGGGGACATTTATTCTGTCAAGAGGATTTCCCTCACTACCTGATGTGTCTGGAGGAGAGTATGAAGAAAACAAAAAAACACAACCCCTCCCCCCAGAAAAAAAGGGGGGGGGGAAGACCAGTTACACTTTAACCACATCAGCCCCGGACCATTTTGCTGGTCAATGACCAGCCCACTGTTTGCGATTCTGCACTTTGTCGCTTTAACTGACAATTGCGCGGTCGTGCGACGTGGCTCCCAAACAAAATTGGCGTCCTATTTTTCCCACAAATAGAGCTTTCTTTTGGTGGTTTTTGATCACCTCTGCGTTTATTTTGTGCGCTATAAACAAAAATAGAGCGACAATTTTGAAAAAAAAATTTTTTTTGCTGTAATATCCCCCAAAAATATATAAAAAAAACTTTTTTCCCCCTCAGTTTAGGCCGATACGTATTCTTCTACATATTTTTCGTTAAATCACAATAAGCGTTTATTGGTTTGCGGAAAATTTTTAAAGGGTTTACAAAATAGGGGATAGTTTATTGCCATTTTTATTATTTTTTTTACTAGTAATGGCGGCGATCAGCGATTTTTATCGGTACTGTGAGTTTATGGTGGACACTTTTGACACATTTTTGGGACCATTGGCATTTTTATAGCGATCAGTGCTATAAAAATGCATTGATTACTGTAAAAATGCCACCGGCAGGGAAGGGGTTAACACTAGGGGGCGAGGAAGGTGTTCCCTAGGTGTGTTCTAACTGAAGGGTGGTACTGACTAGGGGAAATGACAGATCGCTGTTCATACTAGGGCTGCAACTAACGATTATTTTCATAATCGATTAGTTGCCCGATTATTGTTTCGATTAATCGGATAATGGCCTTAAAAAAAATTTGCATTTTTAAAACATTTTCGAACAATTTGTTGTTGGGCAGATTACAAAACACAAATTGCCGCAAAAACACATTACATGCTTTTCTGCAGCTTCTCTATTGAAGTATATTGAACCCCCAAAAAAATAAATAAAAAAAAATAGCACTGTTTTGCATTAAAATGTCCTTGCCCTTTCCAAATACGCAGCAGCTGAAAAAAAATCATGGATGTGAACGTGTCCCATAGGAAAACATGTAAATGAACTGTAGTGTGTTTCTGCAAAAAGCACCAAAAAACACAGAGGTGTGACCCCCAGGCCTGAGATGTTTAGTAACATAATGGGGGTTAAAAAAACAGAAATGAGTACAAAGAGCAAATCGCTACTGTAAGGGGTTCATTTTTTTTCCCTGTGGGACAGTAAAAGTAATATTTACAGTAGCGATTTGCTTTTTTGTACTATAAAGGGCTAATTTTAGTTTTTTAACCCCATTATGTTACTGGCCGATTAATCGATTATGAAAATTGTAATCGATTCATTTCATAATCGATTAGTTGTTTCGGCTCTAGTTCATACATTGTATGAGCATGCGATCAGTCATTTCGTCGTTTACACACACAGCTCCCGGTTCTCGCTCTGTAATGAGCGATCGCGGGTGCCGGCGGTAATCGCGACCGCCGGGCACGCTCTTCTGCACCAGGGGCGAGTAGCCTATTGGCTGCAATGCGAAATGACGTATAGCTACGTGATCTCGAGCAGCCGAGCTAACTGCGGTGACTGGTCGGCTAGTGGTTAAAGCCCCCTCCTTCTCCACTTTAAGGGTTAAATACCGATTGGTGTTAACTTTATTTTTTGTACTCCTTGCTCTAACTCTAGTCTTTTCCTCTCCCCAGGGCTTTTTTCAGGGGGAACTTGGGGGAACTCGGTTCCACCACCTTTGGCTCAGACCCTTTGGTGCCTGCTCACCACAATCACTTGTAAACACAGAAGTCTGGTTTCTGTGTTTACAAGTGACGGCTTTGTAACCCCCTGAACTCTTCACTCTGTATGTAATGCAATTCTGGTATTTAATGCCCCTTTAAGACCCTCCTACTGTTTGTGAAATCTGAACGGGTAGCGGTTGAGTTCCTGCACCTATTTTCTGAGAAGAAAAGCTCTGCCTCTCCCTAATGTCTGTAGGTGGGCCCTCAACATAGTTAGTCAGGTTAAAAAAAGACACAAGTTCGACCAAAATAAATACAATTAATATCATGCAATCACATATACCCAATTCTATTACCCACAGTTGATCCAGAGGAAGGCAAACCCCAGCAAAGCATGATCCAATTTTCTACAGCGGGGGAAAAAATTCCTTCCTGATCCCCCATGAGGCAATCGGATGTTCCCCAGATCAACTTTACCTAAATGTCAGTACCCAGTTATATTATGTACATTTAGGAAAGTATCCAGACCTTTCTTAACCACTTCCATACCAGGCACTTACGCACCTTCCCGTCCAAGCCAATTTTCAGCTTTCAGCACTGTCGCACTTTGAATGGCAATTGCGCGGTCGTGCAATGTGGCTCCCAAACAAAATTGGCGTCCTTTTTTCCCCACAAATAGAGCTTTCTTTTGGTGGTATTTGATCACCTCTGTGATTTTTTTTTTTGCGCAATAACTAAAAAAAGACTGAAAATTTTGAGAAAAAATTACGTTTTTATTTTTTTCTGTTAATTTTTTGTAAATAAGTACGTTTTCTCTTTCAATTACGGGCACTGATATGGCGGCACTCATGGACAACGAAGAGATGGCACTGATGGACATAGATGAGGTAGTACTGACGGGCACAGATGAGGTGGCACTGATTGGCGGCGCTGGTAGATGGCACTGATGGGCACTCATGGGCGGCACTGATGGGCACTCATGGGCGGCACTGGGCACTCATAGGCGGCACAGATGGGCACTCATGGGCGGCACTTATGGGTGGCACTGGATACTTATGGGTGGCATAGATGGGCACTGATAGGTGGGCACTGGGCATGGATGGGCACTGTGGGGTGGCACTGATGGACACTGTGGGGTGGCACTGATGGACACTGTGGGGTGGCACTGATGGACACTGTGGGGTGGCACTGATGGACACTGTGGGGTGGCACTGATGGACACTGTGTGGGGTGGCACTGATGGACACTGTGTGGGGTGGCACTGATGGACACTGTGTGGGGTGGCACTGATGGACACTGTGTGGGGTGGCACTGATGGACACTGTGTGGGGTGGCACTGATGGACACTGTGTGGGGCGGCACTGATGGACACTGTGTGGGGCGGCACTGATGGACACTGTGTGGGGCGGCACTGATTTACCCATGTTGCCAGTCGGTGCCCATTTGTGGGCACTGATTGGCATCTTTTTTATTTTTTAAAGCTTTTTTTTTTTTTTTCTGTTTGCCCTTCCCTGGTGGTCCAGTGTGGCGATCCGAGGGGGGGCTGCGCTGATAAACAATCAGCGCAAACCCCCCGTCAGGAGAGCTGCCGATCGGCTCTCCTTTACTCGCGTCTGTCAGACGCGAGTGAGGAAGAGCCATCAACGGCTCTTCCTGTTTACATCGTGATCAGCCGTGATTGGACACTTTACCGAGATCGGAGATGCAGGGTGTCAGACTGACACCCCGCATCACCGATCGCCGCGCTGCGCGCCCGGCATGAAATCCTGCAGGACGTCCATGGACGTCCAGTCAGGATTTCAGAACCACTTCCCGGACGTAAATCGGCTATAGGCCGGGCGGGAAGTGGTTAAAGCACTTTACTGAGCTGGCCAGAACCACCTCTGGAGTGAGTCTATTCCACATTTTCACAGCTCTTACTGTGAAGAAACCTTTCCGTATTTGGAGGTGAAATCTCTTTTCCTCTAGACGTAAAGAGTTCCCCCTTGTCCTCATCATGATGTACAATGCAGGGCTATTAGTTATGCATTGTATGTGTAAAGTTCTTTAGATAAAAAGCTGTGGGGGAACCAGTTAATAGAGAGCGTCAGCCAGAGCAAGGAATAAAGGTATTACACCCCAGTACTCTTATTTTGCCCCTAGACTTAACAAGCATTTTACCCTTACAGTGTGAGAGCACACTACTACAAGAATATATATATATTTTTTTTTGTGGAGTTGGGCGTTAATCTCCATCTCTTAAGCATTTGTATGAGGGCTCGTTTTTTTATGCAGTATGATTGGACGAGACGCCTAAAGTAATTTTAGAGTAAATGATTTCTTATTGTTCACCACTACATGCTACAATGCAATAAATGCATTTCAGAAATGAATGAAGTTGGCAGTGTGAGGTGTTAGGTACACGTGTGGATTTGTAAAAATAGTTTTTTAATGGTAGATGAGAAAAATTTTACTTTTTTTTTTTTTGATAGCTTTAAAAATCCAAAGAAAAACATTCCTGCAGTGTGAGGACATTAGGAGCAAAGATATTTCAGCGGTAATTAGAAGAAGCGATTACAAGGAATACATATTTTAATGTCTGTCTTTTATAGTTGGCCTGCTGCTGTAATAAGCATGCTATTTCTCTGCTAGGGCACCTACAAGACGAGTATGTTGAGAGTAGTAGTGCAGGATTGCTGCATGTTGTGGTGTGCTTTTCTCAAGGCAATTGGTCTCATTGATTCCGTATTTAAGTACGAGTATTTGTGTTTTTTTTTAGCTATGTCACCCAGGGCTGGGGGATGACCACCTCAAGTGACACACAGCATAGCCTCAAGCTCCTCTCCACAGACTGCATGTCAGACGCTCTGGCTTTAAGCTTCTTCTGGAAGCTGCGGTGACAGACTATATTAATCATCCTCTTCAGATGCAGTTTGTTGGCAGCCTGTACATCCCCACGCCGGGCCCCTGAACAAACGAGGTTCCACAAAGCGTTCACCCCTCTCCCCACCTTCCATCTCATCACTCTCCTTCCCAGATGTGTTGCTCCTTTAAAAAAAAAAGGGAGAGCGAGAAGGTGGAAGTGATGCTGTAAGAAACATCTGTATAGTAGAGTCAGACGTGGTGCAGCTGCTGCTTAGCCCTGGCAGGCTGTGAGCTGCTGTCTGCTGGGGTTTACTTCTGTCTGCATTGAAACATGTCTTAAAGAAAGGGGGGCAGAAGAGGGAAAGGAGGGGGTGGCATGCAGCCAGCACCACTTACCCTGCCCTCTCCTCCCAGCCCCCCTGCTTCCCTCTGGGGCCAGACATGGAATTAATCTCCTCTTTCTGCTCTGGGTACTTCAGATCGCTGGCAGCACACGGCAGGATGTGGGATCTCTTTCTCTCTCTCTGCGCCTTGGCTGACTTTTTTACCTCTCGAAGAATTTGGAAGGCCGTGAGATTCCCCCCTCTCCCTCCTGCCCTCCTCCACCCCCCTTCTCATCCCCGCCTCAGCGCAGTGAAGTTTTTCAGCCTGCTGATCTCCCTGCTGTGGCTTTGCCCTAATAGATTTCAGATGTTGACACTGTTGACTTCAGTACCAAACTATTTTACATGTGATCTGCTGTATTTCCTGAGGAAATCTGCAAGATATTTATTAAGAACTAATAAAATAAACCTCTCCCTGAGATTTGAGGTAGTATTCAATTCTCCGAGCTGTTCTGGTTTCCCCTCTCACCCAGGCTGTTTGAAACCTCTCCTGTTAGCAGGAAAACAAAATTGGTTTGGAAAAAAAAAAGTTGGCTCTTTCCGAAATACCATTACTCTTTGTTATGTATCGATCTGGGTCATTCGGTCAAAGTGTAGATGTATGTAATTATTTTCCTATTCTGATGTATGTGCTCGCATATACCCTTTGGCTGCTGCCTGTACACCTTGTTTTACATTGAGCACTTCCACACATAATGAAGTGATAGCATAAAAAAATATAAGACTTCGGATAGTCACTCTACGCAATTTTATTTTGCGTGGATAAAAGTAGTTCTAAAGTCAGAGTTTTTTACCTGAATGCATTACGGTATCTAGATTTAGGTAAAAATCTTTTCACTAACTGTTTATTCTCTCCCCCAAATAATTGCCTGAGTCCTGTATCAACCCTGCTCTGTGCCTGTCTGTAGCAGTGCAGCTCTTCCTTCCTGGTCTCACAGGGCAGACTGATAGCAGTGGCAGCCATTAAAGTGAGGCGAGCCTTGCTGTGTATGTGTCTATAGATGCACGCAGCCTGGTTCTCGATTGAGATCACGTCTGCACCTATAGCATGGGGTTTGCCAAGGGGCAGACACAAGGAGAGGAGCCGATGTTTTTGGGGGAACCCAGAAGAGTAGGCTCCAGGCGTTTTTTTTTTTTTTTGTGGAAAAATATTGGAGCCTTTCTAATCACTTTCATTAAAGGATCTTTCAGCTTGTGATGTCCTGTGGTGTTCCTGCTGCTCCAGGAAATCAAGGAAGCCTCGCTTCTCCTGCTGCATTATGCAAATGGTGACTTAAAGCGGTTGTAAACCTGCATTTTTTTTTTTTTTTTTTTTTACACCTGCAAGGCAAAAGCCATAATGAGCTAGAATGCACCGCATATTAGCTCATTATGAAAAATACTTACCTCGGAACGAGGAGAAGAGAACTTACCTGGTCCACGCCGAGCGAGATGTCATCTTGACTCGGCGTGTCTTCCGGGTATCGCCGCTCCACCGCTGTGATTGGCTGAAGTGGTGATGACGTCACTCCCGCGCATGCGCGTGGGAGATTTCATTGCGGCAAGGGCCGGCGGCGGCCGGCCCTTCAGCCGAGGATCCCCCTGCGCATGCGCCACTGCAATCAGCGGCACATTGCGAGGGGAATGTCTCCTAAACCGTACAGGTTTAGGAGATATTCTTTATACCTACAGGTAAGCCTTATTATAAGCTTACCTGTAGGTAAAAGTCAAAAAGTGGGGTTTACAACCACTTTAAAAGGAGTGAGACCACCTTGCAATGGCTGTCTCAGGTGCCAGAGATCTTGCCACATCCGTTTCTGAGACAGATGCATGCTCTGGTTTCCTCCCATAGTGCAAGAAACCTTATGGTAGTTCAAGACTGTGCATATGTTTGTGTGTGGGATAATAGTACTTTTCTTTGGAGCACGGACTGATTTGAATGGTTATAGTATTCTGTAAAGTGCCCAGTTATCTTTCAATGATATATTAATACGAAACAATATACATAGGAAGCTGATGGGCGAATATTTCTGTTGGAATCCACGTAAAACTGCAAAATATGGTTTGGGGCGTTTACTAATTGAAGATGAAAAGCTAAATTGCATCAAGAAGTAAGGATAGCTCTGTGTACCAAAGAGGCACTTGGAAATTAGGTGTGTTCTATAGTCAGGATATAGAGGAAAGACCAATGGATGTGTGTATTGGGATTTCACTGGATTGAGTACCGAGACATGCCTTTGCCATTCGGTCTGCTGCAGCATTACATGTTAATGCACACTATGTACATTAGCCCATTGTGGTGCCATTCATTTTAAATGGCACCCCAACGCACTGAAGGTAGCACAGCTTCAATGTTCATGCGTTGTAGCACGCCCCAATTCTGTAATTCTCTACAATGTGTTATGGTGCCAAAAATAGTGCATGTGTGTTGTTTTGGCCCGTTGCCATGCCATTCATCTTAAATGAACTGCCTTAATACAATACACTAGGACACCTACGTGTATTTTGTTTTAATTCTGTATAAAATAGGAAGGTGTGGGGTGTGTGTTTATACCATATTACACACGCCTTCCATCGTCTCATCCTATATAGTATTAAAGTAAAGTGCTACAATCACAAGGGGTATTCAGCAGGGGTCAAGTCCTGGGGAAAAACGTGTGGGAACTGCCACCCAAGATCCACTTCCCCACCCAAAAAATAAAAAAATGGTACGCTCATATGCATAATTACTAAACTGCATGTTTTTTTTTTTTTTTTTTTCGATCCACTGTACCTTAGTAAGTATTTCTAAATCCCGGGATAACTTGTGGCAGACCTCTGCAATGTCTCCTGGGAACAATGACAAAAGCTCCCAGGAGACATTGCGGCATCGAGGAAGTGACGGAATACCCGCACACTACTTGATAAATCCATATACAGGAAGCGGCCAGTAACATAAAGGATTACAAAGGTTTGCCTGCCCCTGACAGTGACTCGAGCTGGGCATCGCCGCTTAGTGAAGGATTGGCTCGGGCGGCTCGGCTGCTCTAGTCCTGCAAAGGGAACGGAGTTCCTGCGTTCCCGCAGGACTTGAGCCCTGGTATTCAGGCATCCTGTTGCATTGTTGGTGTTACTAAACCCACAACTTTAAAATCAGTCTGTATATGCAGTAAAAGCATGCCTGTTATACTCACTGTGGAACCTAAGGGGTTAATCCTCTGCATTGTGTAAAAAGGCTGTTTGATCCTGTCTTCTCGGATCCTCCCCTTTTTCTGTGTTATGTTGAGAGGGCAGCAAATTTACACTGTTATACAAGCTGTACATTCACTACTTTACATTGTAGCAAAGTGTAATTTCTTCAGTGTTGTCACATGAAAAGATTAGGGCTGTTACGGATTAAAAATTTTGTGTTCGATTAATCGTGTTTTTTTTAATCAATTTAATCGACTAATTTCGATTAATTATACCGCATATACAGATCCAACTTCTTTTAACTGATCTCCTTGCATTGCAACTCTGCATTAGTCAGTGGTAAATGTGGTATACACTATTTAGTTTCCACAATACATGACTTAACTTTACAGTTCACACAATTACGTTTTAAATTCAAATTGTAGCACTGGCGTAAGTAATTTTTTCTTATTAAACTTTAAGAAAAACGTAGAAAGTTAGTTTAACTTTAATTATAAAACTTATCTAGTACATTGTATTTGTCCAGTCACTTTATAGTAGGCAAGTAGGTATCACTTTAGCCAGTCACACAGACATACCAGAGTGTTTACATTTTCTGGAAGCAGACATGATCGCATTTTATTGACAATATACCCTGAATAACTGAACAGTCTTTCGCCCGGAACGGATGTTGCCGATACACAAAGAATTGTCTGCACAAAACTGCTTAGGACAGGAAAACGATGGTTCTTTCTCCTAACGCCTTCCAGGACGGCACACCAGAGAGATGAGGGCTCCTCCCCACAGGAAACAATCAATTGACAGTTTGTTATAAGTCCCCACCCATCCCCTTGCTCCTCAGTATTGATTGTGTTTCTCACAAACACAGCGACATGTTTTTTTTTTTTGTTAAACCTGGAGACGGTGAGGTCGAAAGGTACCCCTGTTGAGGCAGGTTCAGGGAGGCCGGGGGCGTTGGAGACAGGGGGTTGGTCCGCACAAGTGGGCGGGCGCATGAGTGAGCCACGCCAAGGCATCCTGTGGACCTGATACTGACCAATAGGTGTCCTCGCTATAGAGGCACATGCATTCTGATGAATGGAAGGGGGCAGGTGAACTGAAGGGGAACCACCCCTCCTTGAAGGTGCAGGAACACACCAAACGCCCTACTTGGGTACATACCTGCCCAGTCATTTTGAGTCCAGGGAATAAGCTTTCCATAATCTAGTATCCTTGAGTGGGTTGACTTCCTTGTTTCACCATGACTATGGCGGACAAGAAGGGGACCCACAAGGATTGTCCGTCAGGAGACCTTTTTTTCTAAACCATTCTCCTGAACAGACTACTGGCTTGAAACCAGATGTTTTTTCTTGGTCGATCAGAGTAGTTCCTTGTGCCACAGAACAAATCTCTGATTAAACTTTTTGATGGTCCTATACAGCAATGGCAGACATTATTGACCACGATTGCTAGAATATTGGCACAGCCAATCCTTCTATCTTAAAAAATTCACAGGCTCTCAGATTTTTTCTTTGAGAGCACATGCCACCTAGGTCCTGCATCCGAAAAGGAGACAGGGACATAGGTGGAGCGGACCTGCAGGTCAATTACATGATCCAGCTAGGATACCTTCATCACACACTAGGTAGTGGAGGTGGTGAAACAAAGTCAGACTCTGACATTTAGCAGAAAGACCTTGCAGGCAAGGGTCCCACCCTAAAGTAGGCCTGGGTTTCTTTAATATCCTCTCTGGTGTGCCGTCCTGGAAGGCGTTAGGAGAAAACTTACGTTAGATCTACCGGTAACGGTATTTCTACGAGCCTTCCAGGATGGCAGGCCTACTACCCGCCCTATGTGGAGGGGGAAGAATAAGCTATACGCTAGGTAGTAAGTACCGATACGGAACAATGTCCCTTGTGAACCAGTTCAGGATTACTTTAATACATACTGAGGAGCAAGGGGATGGGTGGGGACTTATAACAAACTTGTCAATTGATTGTGTTTCCTGTGGGGAGGAGCCCTCATCTCTCTGGTGTGCCGTCCTGGAAGGCTCGTAGAAATACCGTTACCGGTAGATCTAACGTAAGTTTTTTGCCCCCTTCCCCTGATGGAGCCTGATGCATCCTCCTGCTCAACAGCAAAGTACCTCAATCCAATGTGTGCAGTTTGCTCGCATCCAGCAGGGTAAGTCTCATTGTCCAGGCTGTCCAGTGATGTCAAGAATTTTGATCGATCAAAAAAAAATGTAATATTAATCGAGGAATTAATCTTTAATTTCCCCAGCCCTAGAAAAGATATTATAAAATATTTACTAAAATGTAAGGGGTGTACTCACTTTTGTGAAATACTGTATCACACACTCTTTTCCCTAGTTACATACATCCGACTTAGAATTGGGACAGAAAGTGAGGTGAAATGTTCTGAACAGGAGCACAGACAGCAAAACAAACCTTACAGGGGTGTTAACCCTTCCCTATGCTATCCAAAAAGCTTTTTTTTTTTTTGTCTGGAGATGCACTTAAAAAATATTTTTTACCTGTTCCGACTTACAAACCGAACAAACCTAAATTTTTTTATGTTTGTAACCGCCTGTATATATACATAAAGTCATGGTTGTAATGTTTTATACATCAGCTGAGTGTATTTAATTTCAATCCAGCAGTAAATGGTAGAAGTTCATCTTCATTGTCATTGCTGTCATCCAGCAGACCTTGGCATCTGGTTGGAAAGCTACCAGGGGAATTTTAATTGTTTAATTACATTTCACAGTGTGTCAGCCTTTTTGTGCCATGCTTTATCACAAGATGTTATAAGCTGGCACTGGAAGAAAGCAGCACTTAATAAGAGCCACAAATAAAAGGCCTTGTAATTGTCGTTGGCAGGAAAAGTTAATTCCTTTGAATGTGTCTGTATTTTCAGCCCTGCCCTGGCCATGTGCATGACAGCCTTTACTTCAGGGAAGCTGGCACTGGAATTTTTTTGCTGGCCTTGTGCTGGGAAGAAGTGCCATGTTTTTCTTGATGCTAAATTGTGTTTTAAACCCCCAGGGCCAAACGAGGCAGCAAATATACAAAGTTCCTAAAACAAACATCACTCAATCTTTGCCATATTTCTGCAGCTTTCCCAGTAGCTGTGCAGTAAAACATCAAACGTTCTACTTGAGGTACACTGCAATCAAATATGTAAATTTTGCTTATAAACATCGTTTAGCGAGTGTAACCTCATAGGCCATCCAAATTATGGCTGTCCTTTTCTTACGGGCATTCCTCTTCTGGTGCTGGTGGCCCTGCTCAATCATCATTTCTTATAATAAAATTAATCTAAGCCCCCTTTTACCGCAGCCCTCCTGTTGTTCTATGTTGTATAAACCTCTCTATGACGAGAGGTTGCAGGCCTCAAATATTTCAAAAGCCTATCCAAGTTGGAAGTAAATATCTCCTAAACTTGCACTGGTTAGAAAATCTTTACTGTATACGCTGCCGATGTCATCGGCGCACGCACTCTGAAGGAACAGCGACCGGTGCTGTTAATTCAGAGTGTTAAAAAAGGGAAAATATTGCGCTTATCTAAAATTAAATAAATGAACTAAGGAACCAGCTGCTACACAACAAATGTGACAAAGATTATATAGTGATGTGAAGAAAAATGTAGCGCTAATGGTGCAAGAGAGACAATGATGTTTCACTAAATAAATGTGTAATCACTATACTGAATCAGTGATAATAGTGACAACAACCAATATTAACCAGTTCCATACAGGGCATTTTCACCCCCTTCCTGCCCAGACCAATTTTTAGTTTTCAGCGCTGTCGCATTTTGAATGACAATTGCGCGGTCGTGCGACGTGGCTCCCAAACAAAATTGACACCCTTTTTTTTTCCACAAATAGAGCTTTCTTTTGGTGGTATTTGATCACCTCTGCGGTTTTTATTTTTTGCACTATAAACGACAATTTTGAAATTAACACTCTTTTTGATTTAATAAATATCATAATTTTTTAGCCGTAAAGGGCAGATTTTTGCATCTGTGGAAAATCTGCCCTTTACGGCTAATGTAGATGGCGGCTTGAGGTTCTTAAGAAGGTTGAGGCAAGGAGCAGAGAACCCATCCTATCCAGCAGCTCCTACAGGGCTTTTTTCGGAGTTGTTCCGTTGTGCCTTCATCCCCTCAAGGGGCTTTTTTACCATCTCTTTCATCCGTTGGATTTGGGGTAGACACCTTGGGAGATCCGGTTTTGGTACACTGTTCCAGGATATTCATCTATGGTCCTTCATTGAAGAGCCTTGGTTTCCAATCCAGTCCGTGGTTCCTACTGCACAGTCTTCAGTGAAGCCAAGCTGATTTGCCCCGAGATTACCCATGTCTACATGATCTGCTGTCGCTGACAGGTAGATCCATTGGTTCCGGTAAGCACATTCACATCTATATTTAGTTGGAAGGAATGACTGTTTGCCTATGAGGATCTACGTGGTCACACTTTTGTTTTCTTCACCATTCATCCACAAATCATATAGATGGACTACTTATTATTTTTTTGTGTTCTCTTTTGTTTGTGGATTTCTCTACACATTTATTCACTTAATATTGGTTGTTGTCACTATTATCACTGATTCAGTACAGTGATTACACATTTATTTAGTGAGACATCATTGTTTCTCTTGCACCATTAGCGCTACATTTTTCTTAACACCGTTAATTCAGAGCCCTGTGCCGTGACCAGCGTATATGCTCGGGAGTGACGTTACGCGGCTCAGGCCAGTCACACAGTCAATCTGCGGACCAAGGAGGAAGATAGGCGAAGATGGATGCGGCCTCCATCGGTGACGAGGGTTTTGTTTTGCAGGCAAGTTTCACATAATATGCTAGTATGTGATGCATACTAGCACATTATGCCTTTACTTTGCAGGTCAGCAAAAGAAAAAAGAGGCAGCGTTTACTTCTCTGGATTAGGTAGGGGGAAAAAATCTTTCAAAAGCTGTTCCCCCCAGCCCCCTAGTGGGCGGGGCCGAGTGATACAGTCGGCAGCTATGGCCGCCACTGTATCACCTGAGCGTGCCCGCAAGCTAACCCCCTTGGCAAAGCGCCCCCCAGAGGGGGGATAGCTCTTGTTGGGAGGAGCCGAGACAGCCCAGAAGACGAGGATCGGGGCCACTTTGTGCAAAACAAGCTGCCCAGTGGAGGCAAGTATAACACGTTTGCTATTTAAAGAAAAAAACTATAAACCTTTACAACCCCTTTAGCCACATTGAAAATCAGCGGAATAACTTGAAGACTGCGGCCCACAAACTGCCACCATCAAATTTAACTGACTGCTTTTGAATTTTTTTTTTTTCTGACATATTGGTTATCTTTCACTTGGAAGTAAATACAGCTGGATAAATCAAAAACTGTGTATATCTTAATTTCAGGCTGCAACCAACAAAATGTGATTATTTTGAAGGAAGCTGAGTCTTTTCTATACCCACTGTATATGTGCAGTTAATGTTTTAGGCATGTTATTTCCCTCCTAAAAGCATCTTTTATGTAGACATCCAAAAGCTTTGAGGTTGTTGCTGGGAGCCGCCATCTTAAATATGAGGTCAGCAGCCCCGGCAGACACAGAGCTGTTAGAAAGTGGCACCCTATAGCATTTCCCTTCACTCCTCCCCCAGCTACATAAAAGGTTGTGTTGGGGGGGGGGGGGTGGGCTGTGTAGAGGAGGTGGACCAGCACAGACTGTAGTTACACTTCCAGGAAAGGAGGGGCCTGTGATTTGTAAGAGGGAAATGGACTCTTCTTGGAGTAGTCAATTTTTCTAGCATCTTTGAAAGTATGCCCATTGTAAGTAAAAATGTTTATGGAAAGGAAAAATGCTGCAAGTAGGTATTTAAAAATACTTTATTTTACCTAGATTTTATTATTGCGATGACAGGGTCTCTCCTAACGGTATGAATGTCTTAATATGTGATATTTTATCAGACCAGTCTGCTCCTAGATGTTGAGTTTCATTTTCTGCTTGAGGTTTCCACAGCAGAGACCTGTTTGAGGAAGCAGCTTGCGATGTGTTTACAATCACTAGGCAACAGCAGCTGTTGGCAGTTACATCAGAGTGATTTCCATCAATGTCTCACTGTGTCCTTGTGTCGTGTGAGAGTCTGAGTTTAGTTTGGGGTTCTTCCCCTGTTTCAGTTCCTGGGGTAATAGGAACTGAAAGAGTGCTGATAAGGGAAACTGGCCCTCATTCACACGCTAGCCTGTAGTTCACACAGCGCACAGCCCCTCTATCCACAAACTGTTGGTCAGTAAGATAAAATTCCTGTATACTATGCGGAAATATCAACTTTGGACCTATTGCTTATCACTGCAGATGACCGTAAATCACACTTAGAGATTGTAAATTCATTTTTTATTACTCTTAAATATAACAAACGAAGAACCTCCTCTTCTCGAATCCCCCGTTGGCACTCCTGGCTCCTCTTTGGCAAGTGCCCCCATAGAAAGATGCTTTCTTTGAAGGCACTCAGACTTAGTTCACACGTCGGCTGCGTATTTCCAAATTGGCTTTTGAGCGGTTCAGCTGCGATTTTAGGTGTGGTTCAGATGCAAATTTTTGCAGCCAGGGTCTTTAACATTACCTGGTTGTTGAGGCGCGGGCCGGGAAGCCGATTGTCCTGTCCTTTAACAGACGAATGGGGTCTGCGAGCTGATCAGAATCCAGATCCCGCTCCCCATGTGAATGACTAAAAGTTTTTGAAAATGTATTTTTATAAAAAAAAAACACGCTTTTTCTTCTGATCAAATTCATGTTCAAAACTGATGAGATGTGCAATTCAGTTGCGTTCCCATAGAAGCTCTTGAGCCTGTAATTCGCATCTGAATCGCCCCACAGTTCTCAGAAAATGCACAGGGCTCTTTGTAAACATGCAGCAAATTTGCACTGCCTATGCACTGCATATGTGACCCTGCTTCATATAAAGCCGATTTGATTCACGTATCGTACAAATCGGATGCAGTTCAAAAAGCATCCAATTCGCATATATGTGAATAGAGCCTTATGCTGCCTCGCTGCCAGGCCCTGCTTTCTGCATCTATAGACACAAACAGCGGAACTCGGCCCCGTCACACGCTCCCTCATAACTTTGACAAACTCATGACAAAGTCAGGGAGTGAGGGGAGACAAGAGTTGCAGACAAGCACAGCACTGGATCGAATGAGGGCTCAGGTAAATAAAAGGTGGTGGGGGTGATGCTTTAATGCAAGGAAAATAGTGCCTTGAAAAAGTATTCATACCCTTTGAAAATTTCCACATTTTGTCATGTTACAACCAAAAACGTAAAATGTATGTTTTTGGGATTTTATGTGATTGACCTACACAAAGTGGCACATAATTGTGAAGGGGAAGGAAAATTATAAGAGCCGGTTCACACTGGGGCATCCTGGGATCCGACTTCGTCACCCCAAGTCGCGCGGTCGAGAAAATAAATGGAAGTGAATGGCAGCCGTCCTAATGTACACTACTGAAGTCGCTCCGACTTCAGAAAAGGTTCCTGTACTACTTCAGTCCGACTTGTAGGCAACTTGTACCCATTGATTTCAATGGAAATCGCCTCAGAAGTCGGATCACTGTCTTAACTGAAGCAACAATACAGGAAGATAACATACATTTCTCAGGCAAACCCCTCCCTCCCCCAGAGCTGATTGTTTGATGGGCCACTGAAAAGCCTCCTGTCCTGGAGGCGACTTGAAGTTGCCTTGTAAGTTGCCTGATGATTCATACTCAAGTCGTGTCCAAGTTGCCTCCCAAAGTCGTGCTAGAAGTCGTGTTGCCCCAGTGTGAATGGGCTCTAAATGGTTTTCAATTTGTTTTACAAATAAATATCTGAAAAGTGTGGAGTGCATTTGTATTCAACCCCCTTTTACTCTGATACCCCAAACTAAAATCTAGTGCAACCAATTGCCTTCAAAAGTCACCAAATTGGTAAATGGACTACTATTAAGTCCTTAAAGGGTCACTAAAGGAATTTTTTTTTTTTAGCTAAATAACTTCCTTTACCTCACTGCAGTCCTGGTTTCATGTCCTCATTGTTCGTTTTTGCTTTGATGTTGCTGTAATTCCTCTCTGTTCTGGACACTTCCTGGTTGCCTGTTTCCTGATAACCACAGTACTGGGAGATTTCTCACGGTGGTCACTAATCAAGGAGGTGTGATTACTGTGTGTAAAACGAAACTGGATTGGTGCTGAGGAGTTTTAGACAAAGTATCACTGCTCTCTATTGGCTGACTGCCCTCTAGTGGCTCTCTGTACATCAGAGAACCAGCAAACAACAGCAAAAATGAAACTACACTGCAGGCACATTATATGATTGTTTTTTTATCTATTTTTAATCATTTTTAAAAGGAATCAGTTAACTATTATGTCTCTATGCCCTGTAAACAGTCATTTCAGCTAAAAATTTTTTTTCCTTTAGTGACCCTTTAACAAAAGGGAATAATAATTTAGCACCACATCCCAATATTAAATATAGAAAACGCAAGAAAAAATTGAGACTTTAAAGGTGCAAGTAGACACAATTATGTTTTATAAAAACATTATTTTTTAGCAATAAAATCTGTTTTGTAAAACTGATTTAACATATACATTTTTCATAGTTCATGTTAAAATTGATGCATTTATCATGACATGTTTCGTCAAATTTTTGTACGGCTTTTTTAGGAGTATATGCATCAATCTAGATTTAAACTATTCATAAGAAGTGATGTATACAAACTTTGTATGCATAACCAAATAATTTATACACTCATAAACGTGAGCAATTAATAGAACAATATATATTAATATACAAAATAAAATGGATTAGTCCTTTGTGTTATTACATACCTGTTAAACTTCATCCGATATTATCTATATTGGTAATTGACAACCATGGAGTAATGATCTAGACAACTGAGCAGACAGCCACAGAGAGGATAAAGGGTCCAAGCTATATAGAATACATATTTGGAATTATACGTGTGAAGCTACACTACACGACAGTTAAACATAGATCTAGATATGTTGAACTTACATGGAATCACAGATTTCTAAGTAAACCTCGGGCGCAAATTGAGACTCTTGTCTGGATTATCCAAAATCCAAAAGGTATGAGGATTCACAGATCTAAAAGATTGTATTAATTAATGTTACAGTATATATGTTATAATTAGTGATTGACTTTTTAAATTAATAACCTTAAAGTGGAGTTTCCATCCCAAAATTTTGTTTTCATTATTGTGCTTATTAGACCTAAAGAAAAGAAAACGTTTTTTTTGTACTCATCTGGAAATGCCTGTTGCTATGCAGTCCCACGAAATCTGCCTTTGGAATCACCTAGGATCCTGACCTCTCCCTCTAATGCTCCTGGGAAATGTGTGTCATCATTTCCCAGGATGCAGTGCGCTACCCAATTATCACTCCCTATCCAAGACTTCCAGGAAGTAAGTGCTTGTGGGCTTCACAATGCCCACAAGCAAAATGACAACGGTGTGGACAGTTTCATAAACAATATTTTTTGAATAACTATGCGGAGCGGCGGCAAATTGTAAAATAGTAAGTGACCGGATTTATATTATAAAAACGCATGATGAAACGACATACATTTAAAAAATGCTAATTGTGGTTGGAACCCCGCTTTAATAGGGTAGCTATGTTTTCCATCAGTAACTAAATGTACAAGGCAACCCCCGTTAAGATAAATGTATCGCTTACTAAATAATGTTTCTCTAACATATATAATGCAAATCTGTCAACTTACTATGTTGGTATCCTCTGTCTGTTTGCTCCCTCTTGGCCCCAGCAAAGTGGTCGCTGACCGGACTTTTTATCGTGTGACGTAGCGTGCGGACTCCCGAAGTCCCATCGTGCATTCGTAATAAGATATTCCCAGGCTACCAAAGGTGAGGCCTGGAAGTTATCCAAGCTTCACTATCGGAGCCAATGCAGGAGAGGGCCGTGCCCTGTTTAAGGGCAGAGGCCACATCCTCACCTGTATGCTAATCTGACATGGGACAGTTTGCAGCACCTCCCCTGGCCAAAAGGGGAAGGGTACTGCATCGCATTACATTAGTCAGTCGACAGAGCATGGCTAAAGACTGAAAAATCTCAGTCAGAATAGGAGAATTGATGCCTTGAATGTTGCTGAAGCACTCATACATGCCTTGGGTGTTCGTATGGCTATCAGCAAGGGTTATTGTAGAACATCCTGAAGGATAATCAAAATATATCAAAACTACTCAACACTTTAAAGTGGTTGTATTATACCCACTGTCATTTTTTTTAAAACCTGAAAAGCAAAAGCCATAATCAGCTAGTATGCACCGCATACTAGCTGATTATGAAATACTTACCTTGGAACGAGGTAGAGGAACTTGCCTGGTCTACGCCGAGGGAGATGTCATCTTTCCTTGGCGTGTCTTCCGGGTATTTCGTCACTCCCGCACATGCCGGCCCTTTAGCCGAGGATCCCTGCTGCGCATGCGGCGCATTGCGGGAGGGGGGGAATATCTCCTAAACCTGTAAGGTTTAGGAGATATTCTTTATACCTACAGGTAAGCCTTATTATAGGCTTACCTGTAGGTTAAAGGAATGGTAAGGTGTCCAAAATTAGTAAGAGAAACGCCCCAGTCTTACCACATCCCTAAACTAGAACTGTCTGTGTACACCACGAGTGGTGTGTTTTCCTCAACGGGACTTTAAATTGGTAGACTGGGTTTGTTGAGTGTCCAAAAATTGGTCAAAAAGGTATCAAAATTGTATAAATTTTATTAATTAAATTAAATGACGGCCAGGACTTGACATTAAAGACAGCATCCAGGTGACCAAGGGGAATAAACATGGGAAATACACTTGTCGGCGGCAAAATTATTCAATCAGAAATGATGACAAGACATAAACAACAAAAATGTTGGATTGGAAAACCCGAGAAACTGTCTGTACATTGGAGACAGATATTCCAACGTTTCGAGGCTTCTTTATTTTGTATGGCCTCTTCTTCAGGGGAGGGGTGATGCAACTTGTGTTGGCAGCATAATCTAAAAATATCCAAAAGGAAAGAAAATGCAAACAAGAAGAGAAAATAAGAAAACAAAAATAGTAGTCATAGGATACAAGAAGTACATGTAGGTTAAAGTGGTAGTACGGAGTTTACTACCACTTGAATTGACTAATTAAATGATATTTTATTATTTTATACATGGCCTATACAATTAATAGAGCACAAACAAATTACATGGCATATCCTATTAACATCCTTTTTATACATATTTTTCTGTTTCACCAAACAGTAAATTTTATCAACCGGCTTTGGGTAGGGCTTATAGGAAAGGTTTAAAACTTAAAGGGGTTGTAAAGGTTAGTTTTTTATTTTCTAAATAGGTTCCTTTTAACCACTTGCTGACGGCCGTACGACTTTGTACGGCCTCAGCGCGGCTCCCAATCCCTAACAGGCCGTCTTTTTACGGCCTCCCCTTTTCGCGTTCCCCGCGCGCGCTCCCGAGCGCGCAGCGGGGAACTGCTGTGCTGGCCGTGTCCCTCGGACACAGCCAGTCACAGATCGCCGTGAACGGCCAATCGGAGCGGCCGTTTCCTAGGCGATCTGTGCGGCCAATGAGAGATGATCTCATATGTTTACATATGAGATCATCTCTCATTCCCGGCTCTCGCAGACAGCGGTGCTGTCAGGGGAGAGAGGAGACGGATCTGTGTCTCTTGTACATAGAGACACAGATCGGTCACCCTCCCAGTCACCCCCCTTCCCCCACAGTTAGAACACTAATATTAGGGTACACATTAACCCCTTCCTCACCCCCTAGTGTTAACCCCTTCCCTGCCAGTCACATTTATACAGTAATTAGTGCATATTTATAGCACTGATTGCAGTATAAATGTGAATGGCGCCAAAAATGTGTCAAAAGTGTCCGATGTGTCCGCCATAACGTCGCAGTCCCAATAAAAATCGCAGATCGCCGCCATTTCTAGTAAAAAAAAAAGCATTTATACAGTAATTAGTGCATATTTATAGCACTGATTGCAGTATAAATGTGAATGGCGCCAAAAATGTGTCAAAAGTGTCCGATGTGTCCGCCATAACGTCGCAGTCCCAATAAAAATCGCAGATCGCCGCCTTTTCTAGTAAAAAAAAAAATTTATACAGTAATTAGTGCATATTTATAGCACTGATTGCAGTATAAATGTGAATGGCGCCAAAAATGTGTCAAAAGTGTCCGATGTGTCCGCCATAACGTCGCAGTCCCAATAAAAATCGCAGATCGCCGCCATTTCTAGTAAAAAAAAAAAAAAAATAATTCTGTCCCTTATTTTGTAGGCGCTATAACTTTTGCGCAAACCAGTCGCTTATTGCGATTTTTTTTTTTTTTTTTTTACTAAAAATATGTAGAATACGTATCGGCCTAGACTGAGGATAAAAAAAAAACGTAAAAAAAAAAATTGAGCTATTTATTATAGCAACAAAGTAAAAATATTTTATTTTTTTTCAAAATTGTCGCTCTATTTTTGTTTATAGCGCAAAAAATAAAAACCGCAGAGGTGATCAAATACCACCAAAAGAAAGCTCTATTTGTGGGGAAAAAAGGACGTTAATTTTGTTTGGGAGCCACGTCGCACGACCGCGCAATTGTCAGTTAAAGCGACGCAGTGCCGAATCGCAAAAAGTCCTCTGGTCAGGAAGGGGTTTAAGTGCCCAGTAAGGAAGTGGTTAAGCTAGTGCATTGTTGGTTCACTTAACTTTTCCTTCTATTTTCCTTCCAAATGTTTTTTTTTCCTTTTGTCTGAATTTCTCATTTCCTGTTCCTCGTCAGTAAGTTTGCCCCCATCATTCAACGTTCACAGCGTCTCCCCGCAGGGATGTAGTCCCAAGGGAGGGGGCGAGCACACTGATTAACACCCAGCCAGAATGGCTCGGATGATGGGGGCAAGCTTACTGAGGAGGAACAGGAAGTGAGAAATTCAGACAAAGAAAAAAAAACATTTAGAAGGGAAATCGAAGGAAAGGGTAAGTGATCCAACAATGCACTAGCTTAAAGGAACCTATTTAGAAAATAAAAAATGAACCTTTACAACCCCTTTAAACAGACATTTAAGCCAGGGGCTCGTGTAGCTCCCAAACTGTAAATCCATTTGGATTCACGTTGGAGCAGATATTTATCCATCATACCTCCACTTTCTGAAAGTGGATTATGTTCTTTGGCACAATGCAAATGTAATCATATTTAACCGCTTCAGCCCCAGAAGATTTTACCCCCTTCCTGACCAGAGCAATTTTACAATTTGGCACTGCGTTTTAACTGACAATTGTGCGGTCATGCAAAGCTGTACCCAAACAAAATTTGTGTCTTCTTTTTTTTTTTTTTTTGTGTGTGTGTGTTTACCATGTTGGTGCACATGGTCAATGGTGATCGCACGCGCATCGTGGTTCCCCACTAGGCAGCAGGCGCGCGCCCATTGGTTGTTCTCCTGGGAAAAGCCGTATACTTATGGGATTTTGCCCAGGAGAGCCATTCTGCTGCAGTACATCTGCGTGAGTCAGTCGAACTGGCTAAATCAAAATTATGGTAAAATCCCAGATAACGACTTATCGGGGGTTCCAATTTTCAAATACTGGAGACATGGTCTCGTATCCTATGAAAGAAAGGGTGTTTTGTTTTGCCCATGTAAAAACGGCCACATTGGCAGTTCATCTAGACCAGGGTTCCATAGGACCTTAGGGCTCCTCCAGAGGTTGCTAGGAGTTCTTTAAGCAATGAGCAATTTCTGCCACTAAGATAAGTTCCCACTGACACCATTGATCTTTTTCAGTAGGGGGGCATTTTTTCATAATGACCAAGTGTAAGGAACACTCTTCCTACTGACCATCACACTAATGTATCATGAGTTGTGCTATAGTAATTTTTAGCAGGGGTTTCCTGAGACTGTAAAGTTATTTCAAGGTTTCCTCTGTGTTTGAAAAGGTTGAGAGGCTGATATAGAGGATGCCTGGAGTTTAAGTTACTAAGCTGTCCATTTGGCAGCTCCACTTGATGACCACCTTGTATGTAAGAGCAAAAATTGCACATACCACATTTATACGTCCCTGTCATTGTGACACGTAATGACTTTTAATAAGGTGATCCCTTATTGATTTTGATCGTTTAAATGTAATTTCCGGTTAATCGTGGAGGTTTCTGAATTATACAATCGGCTAAAAGCAAGGGCCAGTGTTTCCCGCTGTAGCGAAACCTACATGCCTGAAGTTCACATCCGGAGTCACTCATCTCCAGTATCCCGTATTGGCAGTATCTTCGGAGAAACTGCACTAGAGATGACTTTTAACGCAAGGTAAAAGAATTTGAAAAAAGACCGTCAGCGAGGATATAGTTCAACATGTCTGAGAGAGGCATAAAATCAAGCCAAAAACCCCAAAAGAGAAACCCATCTTATATTTGGCGCACGTAAGAAAGTAAAAACAACCAACCAACCTGAACACACCATCCAGACTGTGAAACGATGGAGGCAGCATAATGTTGTGGGCATGCTTTTCTTCAGCAGAGGCAGGCAAGCTGGTTAGAGTTGATGGGAAGATGAATGATGTCAAATTCAGGGCAATCTTGGAAGAAAACCTGTTAATCTGCAAAAGACTTGAGACTGGGGCAGAGGTTCACCTTCCAGCAGGACAACGACCCTAAACATACAGCCTGAGCTACAATGGAATGGTTTAGATCAAAGCCTATTCATGTGTTAGAATGGCCCAGTCAAAGTCCAGACCTAAATCCAATTGAGAACCTGTGGCAAGACTTGAAAATTGCTGTTCAGACTCTCTCCATCCAATCTGACAAAGCTTGACCTATTTTGCAAAGCAGAATGGGCAAAAATTTCACTCTCCTAGATGTGCAAAGCTGATAGAGACATCCCCAAAAAGACTTGCAGATGTAATTGCAGCGAAAGGTGGTTCTATAAAGTATTGACTTGGGGCTGAATACAAATGCACGCCACACTTTTCAGATATTTGTAAAAATAATTGAAAACCATTTATCATAATCCTGCCACTTTTTGTTGGTCTGTCACATAAAATACATTTACGTTTTTGGTTGTAACATGACAAAATGTGGAACATTTTCAAGGGATATGAATACTTTTTCAAGGACTGTACTTTAAAGTGATACTTAACACACTGTTTAATTTACACTGTTCCTTTTATTTCTGTACATGGATGAAGGCACTAATTATTTTAATAAAGAATATAAGTAAATTTTTTCCTAATAGACCTGTGGCGGCCAGTCCACAAGGACTCACACTCTCACACCATCTGTGTGGCTGTGCAATGTGCAGGGCGCTGGACCAACAGGTCTCTACCAGGTCTGTCACCTCCTCACAAGCATGTGACCACAGCATGAGGCCCCAATTGACCTGTTTTATATTGTCCTCGAGGCGCAGAGCCCTCCCACCCTGCGATACCAGCAAATCAGCTTCCTGCCCTGGTCAATCAGCACAGGAGGCCAAAGACCTGGTTAACATAGAAGCTGTGGCATCAGTCACTAGGGGAGCCATGACTGCTGAAGGAAATAAAAAGGAATATGATTGGTGGTAATGGTGCTGCTCCAAATAATTGAACAAAGTGCCACATCATATACTAAAGTTTAATGAATGATGTGTGGTTTTTGATCAACTTAAAGTGACATGTGCAGAAATACTTGTGACACAATATAAATAAAAATAAATATGTATATGATATAATAAAAATAGATCAAACATAAAAATGTCTTTGCTATATCAATTTAAAGTGACTTGTGCAATAAGGTGCAATGTATTATGATACCATGAACTTGATAAGTGTAACCCTCAAAGTTCAAAATACAATCGTTCAGATACAATCAATCAGAAAACAGAAACCAAAAAAAAGTCACAAAATGTCTTTGTGTTGTGAATAAAGAATTCCAAGTACTCAACTCTGTAGGCAAAAAGTCCAAATAATTTGCCAACAAATCGGTGAAAAAGTTCTTTAACCACTTCAGCCCCGGACCATATTGCTGGTCAATAACCAGGCCACTTTTTGCGATTCGGCACTGCATCGCTTTAACTGACACTCACACGGTCGTGCGACGTGGCTCCCAAACAAAATTGGCGTCCTTTTTTCCCAAAAAATAGAGCTTTCTTTTTGGGGGTATTTGATCACCTCTGCGCTTTTTATTTTTTGCGCTATAAACAAAAATAGAGTGACAATTTTGAAGAATTTTTTATTTTTTTTTGCTGTAATAAATATCCCACAAAAATATATAAAACAGCGTTTTTTCCCTCCAGTTTAGGCAGATACGTATTCTACATATTTTTTTGTGAAAAAAAAAAAACGCAATAAGCGTTTATTGATTGGTTTGCACAAAAGTTATAGCGTTTACAAAATAGGGGATAGCTTTATGGCATTTTTATTAAAAAAAATGTTTTTACTAGTAATGGCAGCGATCAGCGATTTTTATCGGTACTGCGACATTATGGCAGACACTTTTGACAAATTTTTGGGACCATTGGCATTTTTATAGCGATCAGTGCTATAAAAATGCATTGATTACTATAAAAATACCACTGGCAGTGAAGGGGTTAATACTAGGGGGCGAGGAAGGGGTTAATCATGTTCCCTGGGTGTGTTCTAACTGAAGGGGGGGTGGGACTGACATGGTGAAATGACAAATCGCTGTTCATACATTGTATGAACAGACGATAGGTAATTTCCCCCCTGACAGGACCGGGAGCTGTGTGTTTACACAGCTCTGTAACAAGCGATTACGGGGGCCCGGCAGTGATCGCACCCGCCGGGCAAGCGCGTCGGGATCAGGGACGATGGGGGGGCGCGCACGCGCCCCTAGTGGCCGCTTTGCGTGGTGATGTATAGCTACATGACCTCGCGCAGGGGAGCCGACCTGCCGCCGTATAACTGGCTGGTCGGAAAGGAGTTAAAAGTAAATCAAGTGGCTGGTGACTAAAATCCTTTCAGTGCTTTGAAAATATGTTCAGCTGTGCTGGTGCTCCACTCAATGCTCTTCTTCTGTGTATTCACTTGCCACAAAGCTCTCCCCTCTAGGGGGTATTGCGCCTTTACAGCCACCCTGCTGTGTTTTTGGAACAGACCTCCCAAGGAAATTCCTCTTGTTAGCCCTTTCGCCTCCTTAATGCTCTGTATATGTAGAGAGAAAGTAACACTCTGTAGTGCAAATAATGTTTAACACCTTTATTTCTTTACAAGGGTAGTGATGCGCTTACATTTGGTAGCAGTTGGGAATGTGAAGTGACGCAATGATGCCGTGGCTCCTGCCTACGCATTTTGTCATCAAGACGTCATATGGAGCTGCTTTGTTTAGGCTTTAGGGTAGGTTCACACTGCTGCGAATTCAAAATCGCGGTAAAATCACGATTTTACCGCGATTTCGCCGCGATTTAAGAGACATCTGTGCAGGGTTCAATGTAAATCGCGGCCCGAAATCGCAAAAAGTAGTACAGGAACTACTTTTTGAAATCGGTGCAGCGCCACACCGATTAGGACAGTGCCATTGCCGGCAAATGCCGCCGATTTGAGATGCGATTTGACATGTCAAATCGCATCTCAAATCGTACCCAGTGTGAACCAGGGCTTAAACTACTTCAGCTCTTGTGCCTTTATACAGTGGGGGGGGGGAGCATTTTAAGAGAGTCATCTTCACCATGTCTAGATGCGTAAATGCATTGAGTTCCTGCCATGTGATTGGCTGATTAGCAATTTGTGTTACCAAGCAATTGTACAGGTGTACCCAAGTGACCAGATGTGTGTGTGTGTGTGTATGTGTGTGTGTATGTGTATATGTGTGTGTGTGTGTGTGTGTGTGTGTGTGTGTGTGTGTGTGTGTGTATATATATATGTATATATATGTATATATGTATATATATATATATATATATATAATTACAGTATTTGATGCCCTGCTGATTTTGTAGGTTTTCCCACTGACAACGATGAAATGATCAGTCTATAATTTTAATGGTAAGTTTATTTCAACAGTGAGAGACAGAATAACAAAAAAATCTAGAAAAATGCATTTAAAAAAAGTTATAAATTTATTTGCATTTTAAAGCGTGAAATATGTACAAGATCCTCTATTAATCAGCAAGATTTCTGTCTCCCTGGTGTCTTCTTTACAGGTAACGAGCTGAGATTAGGAGTACACTCTTAAAGGGAGTGCTCCTAATCTCAGCTTGTTACCGGTATAAAATATACATGTCCACAGAAGCAATCAATCAAATTCCAATCTCTCCACCATGGCCAAGACCAAAGAGCGCTCCAAGAGTGTCAGAGACAAGAGTGTAGACCTACACAAGGCTGGAATGGGCTACAAGACTATCGCCAAGCAGTTTGAGAGGGTGACAACCGTGTGATTATTTGTAAATGGAATAAACACAAGAACTGTCATATCTCTCTCTGTCTGGGGCTCAATGTAAGAGCTCTCCTCGTGGAGTTTTAATGATAATGACAATGGTGGGAACTACCATGGTTGACTCTTGTCAATGATCTCAAGGCAGCTGGAACCATAGTCACCAAGAAAACAATTGGTAACACACTACACCATGAATGACTGAAAACCTTGGAGCGCCCAGAAGGTCCCCCTGCTTAAAGCACATGTACAGGCCCATCTGAAGTTTGCTAATGAACATCTGAATGATTCAGAGGAGAACTGGGTGAAAGTGTTGTGGTCAGATGAGACCAAAATCCAGCTCTTTAGCATCAACTCAACCTGCCATGTTTGGAGAAAAAGAAATGCTGCCTATGACCACAAGAACACCATCCCCACCATTAAACATTGAGGTGGAAATATGCTTTGAGGGTGTTTTTCTGCTAAGGGAACAAGACTACCTTGCCGCATCAAAGGGATGATGGACGGGCCATGTACCATAACATTTTGGGGGGAGAACCTCCTTTCCTCTGCCAGGGCATTAAAAATGGGTCGTGGATGGGCATTCCAGCATGACAATGACCCCAAACACACAGCCAAGGCAACAAAGGAGTAGCTAAAGAAAAAGCACATTAAAGTCCTGGAGTAGCCTAGTCGTGAAGTCTCAGAGACTGCACAGATGCTCTCCCTGGGGACACGCGGCTTACGATCGCCATACCGCCGATATACTTATCCACTGCCTCTATACCTATCAGTGGACTAATCTATCTTACCACAGCCATCGAATTACCGCTCACATCAGCCCCAGCCCATACACTTTGCACCAGCATTGTTGAGCCCGTTGTCAATATCCCCCTCGTGTGCCACAGGGAGACTATCAGGCCCATGACTCGCTCACTTGGACCAGTTTAGACTCTCCTGAAGAAGCGGTATAACCGCGAAACCGGTCGAGAGATTGTTGGCTGGCTCCACGCATTAGACCTAGATGGTTTTGTTACCCTTACATTACCTCATCTGATCTGTGGGGCTTGTCCCTAATGTTTTTATATTTGTAATTTTGTATGTAAATAAATCTTGTTTTATACCTATTCATGGTTTCCTATCAGTGCCTCGAAAGTCCCAACCAACACCCTCCTGACCTAAGAGTATTTGCACCAATTGGCCTCAAGCAGCCTCTAGTCTGTATTCAATTGGTCTCATTCTCTACAAACTAACGGGATGCTAGCACATGTACTTAGCTTTTAGCAAGTTTAATAGAGGCTATACTCCTCCTTTTGACTCATTGGCATTAAACATGAAAAACAAATGGATCCACATAGCATAATACCGTAAGGTCTTTTATTAAAAAATAAATAAAAAATAGGTGTTTACACTTACAGCATTGTAGATAAAAACAGCTTGTTCTTTTAAAAGGTAAAGAGCGATTGCCATGGACGTCACCCAACGTGTTTTGTCGGACATCATCTGGAGTGTGAGTGTTGTGTGCAATCGCTGTGGTATATATAGGGTAGACAAAGATGACGCTGGCGTGCATTCTACACCTCGCTCACAAGGTCTACCATGATTGAAAAAAGAGGTGAAAATGGCATCATTCACTCTACGTCTCCCCAGCCAACACTTCGGAAAGCGGAAGTGACATAGAGCGCTCCACGCCTGGCGCTCATATTCTCCTGTCTTTAAGTTTCTGATGATTGACCGGTTTGGCCCCTTCAACCTCCTCTGGCAACCATACCACCCGCACGTTATTCCTCCTCTGCCTGTCTTCTGTGTCATCAGCTCTGTGTTGGAGTGATCTTGCCATATCCCCAAGATCGGATAGCTGAGAGCCCTGGAAATGAGAAGCAGCCTCCACCTCCGAGATGCCATCTTCTGTGTGGTAAGTCAGCCTCGTTACTTGTCCAGGTCATGTCTGATGAGATTGCACTCTGACGCCAAGTAGTCAATCCCGCATATCAGCTCTGCCTTGGATGTAGCAATAGCCTCTAGGTGTCCACTAAATGCTCAGAAGGCAATGGTGCGGGGCATCCCCGGATTCTGAAGCGCTATACCTGCTGCCTGCTTCATCCTTGTGTCCTGCAGCTTGGCGCGCGAAGATGACACAGGAACCAAGATAGCGGAAGGGGAGCTTGCGTCTCTGCCTCGTGTAGAGCGAAGCAGTCGCTGGTCCAAAGGTGCCTTCACTTTGTATTTAGACTCTTAATGTCGGCATCTCCTGGATCACTGCCACCCCTGTTAATGGTGAGAGTAAAGATTTGTTGGAATAGGACCGAAAATTGATGATTTACATCGGGAAATCCGGAGCTCTGGGAAGACGCGTCCTGCCTTAATCACATCTGGTCCCGCCCCTCGCATATCCTGATGCTTATCGTCTCCAACCAAAATTTTAATTGAAAATAAGGAGGAAAGCCAATAGTACATTACTGTATCTGCCACCTCTTTTGGTTATCTACAGGCAGACTGTTGTGCTTTCTGGTCCATCCCACATCTCTGCTCACTGTGCATGATTTGTGCAGCACAATGATGTTACTTTTATGTGGTAATATCTGGGTTTGCAAAGGTGTTTGCACACAAAGTGGATTTATTTCCTTTAGGCCGTTGAAAGTAAATTTAAATGAGTTTTGTGCCCAGCTTTTAGCAGCCTGTGTCTGGGCGAGAGCTCTGTACGGTGTGACTTTTTTTTTTTTTGCGTTTTTTTCTTTAATAGTGCTGAGCTGTATGCAGGCAATCTGTATAAGTGAATGGGTCGGCTGTATGGACTCTTTTGCACCACTGAGTTTTACAGATATGCAGGGCCCCTAAAGCACAGGCTCTGCATCAGAGGCCTCATATCTCTCATTGCGGAACCCATCAAACTTGGCTGTGTGGGCGAGTTGGTACAACTGATGTCAGTTCACTTACATTATCTAGACCAGTGTTTCCCCCAACTCCAGTCCTTAAGGCACACCAACAGGTCATGTTTTCAGGCTTTCCATTATTTTGCACAGGTGATTTGATCAGTTTCACTGCCTTAGTAATTACCACAGCCGTTTCATCTGAGGGAAATCCTGAAAACATGACCTGTTGGTGTGCCTTGAGGACTGGATTTGGGAAACACTGATCTAGACTGCCTCCATGTAGCTCAACCCTAGTACAAATGGATGAATAAAGGGCTCTACATGCCCTATGGGGCTCTGTGACTGTGTAGGGCTCGTTTACATTTGCTGTAAAACATGGCGTTGGACAGGCATTTTTAAAGCCCTCTGTATGCCAGTCAAAGCCCCTGTTGCTAAATAAAATGATTAGCTTACAGTCCTGTTCACAGGTTTTTGTTTTTGCTTTGCATCAAAAATTATACCCCATGTCACTTTAGTGGTGCTTCAAAGTGTCTTCAAAGCCTCCATAGAAGTCTGGCAAAACTCGCTTGCAGCACCTGCAGTTTTTGAGCGGCCTTTTATTCAATTTTAGCTTCGCATTGTTTTGGGGGTTTTTTGGCTATGAGATATCAACGCACACAGAGGGCATCTGCCAAGCTTCATGAAAGCTTCAAAAAAGCACCACCGAAGGGTAATAGAAGCATAAATAGCTGTGCTTGTTTGTCTTTTTTTCATCGCATGACATTTTTTGACAGATTCATTTTCTCCTTCAAATTACTTTGTTTTTATGTTAATTTTGATAGAAAATTTTAAGTGCCTTTTACAAGACTTCCTTTTTTAACCCATTTTGGTGTTTATACAGTAATATGAGATTGTGGTGCTGGTAACCTGCAGGGCATTATCCACACATGATTCTGGCAGTGGGAAAAGTTCATTCATGCGTATTATCTCTTATTCTCTGTCTGACCTTTTTATCATGTCATGAGGGATTCCTTCAAAATGCAGCTGTTTCCTCTGACATCAGTGCAGAAAGAGCTGTTAGTGAGTGCAACAAGTCACAGGGCCTCTTATAAAAAATGGAAGAAAAGAAGTTTACTCTATTGTCCTTAACAGCCATTCATGTTATAGTGTTCCTTCGTTTAAAATAAGAGATGGGAACTGGTCACTATCGGCACACATTCCTTCCAATTTTCTGGTATGGGAAAGTAGAAGAATTTTATTTTCATCGGATTCACACCTATTTATATACATTTTTTCACCTGTAATAGACCATGTCAGCAGAAAAGCAAAAGGTTCATGTTGCTTAAAAACTCAAATGGTATTGTTTTTTCGGAGAAGTTTAGAAAATAAAATATTCTGTTGCTATGGATGACTTCATTCGGTTTTCTTTATTATGGTGTTTAAGTAGGTTTACTCTCTCTCGTTGCTTTGTCCTGGTGATCCTTTTATAATTTTAAAATAGAACTAAACCCCTCGATTTAAGTTTCCTTAAACATTTATACTCGGGACATGTTACGAATGATAACTGTCGCAACGGCTTCTGTTTTTAACCAAACTGTCAAGCCATCAAATGGCTGGTACTAGAGGTGCACCAAAAAGGAAAATTTGATACCAACAATTCAGGAGGCATTTGGCTAAAACTAATATAGAATTGTATCCTATTTGACCTTTTAATTTTGTATTTAAATTAATATGAATTTGTCGGCCATTATTGTCACCTTTAGCGCAAGAACAGCTCAAGAAAAATGCATCCCTTTAAATTCTATGTATGTCTTCACGTTGCGCTTCCGTAGTGGTGTTAAAAATCTTGCTTGCTGCATTTTTGGCCTGTTAAAAAAAAAAAAAAAAAAGCACCAAATACGCACCTCCCCCTGTTGAAACACATTGGAAATGCAGCAAGAATGCATGAATAAAGCACCCGTGTTATGTTTTTGATGCGGTTTTTTGACCTATGTAAAACTCCCCATAAGCACCGTGAAATCGGCAACTTTTTTCCAATCAGCAAAATGCCGAAAACACAATTTTCGGCTGATATGCTTCAGCCATCAAAATTTCTGAGCATCTCCAACTGGAGCCATAACTGATCACATGTGCAGCACTATGGCAACTGGAGATAAAACGGAGACTAAGATAGCAGCTTCCTTGGCTACGTTAAACAGAAAATTATGACAAATTTTTAAATGTTATCAGCAAAACAAGATGAGGGTAAATCATCCAGTAGTGACTGCTGTCTGAGAGGAATTCCCCTCACCTGTAGAGATTTCTCACTTCATGATGTGTCTCTGGAACACAAAGTAAGGTGAAGCTCCCCAATTGCAAAGCAAACCCTTCCCTTCTCAAAGTCAAATACAATTCGTTTTAGGTATGAATACATTTTCTTGGTATAATTGTTTGTACATTGGGGCAGATGAGTGTTTATTCATTTGTACTGGGTAGAAAAAAAAAAAAAAACACCTTCTAAACCAGTGGTTCTCAACCTTACTAGTGCCGTGACCTCTTGATAAAATTTCCCAAGTTGTGGGGACCTCTAACAGTAAAATCATTTTCGACCCCTAGGTTGAGCACCACTGTTCTAGACTGATGAACATGGTTCTGAGACCTGGTAAGGGCTTACAACCGAATGCATTCCTGGTGCAGCACACCAGAGGGAATAGAATCCGATGTGTAAATGGAACCCAGCACCGTGCCCCAGTTGTTATATTTTCATATTTTTGTTCCCAAATCTTCTCTATGAAAAAGGTACATCCTCAAGAACGCTTTAAAAGGAAGTCCTTCTGAATAGATCGGTATTTGGTCTCCTCCTTTTTGATGGAAGTTTTACATTTTTTTTTTTGCTGTGGGAGAGGATTGCAAGCTCACAAATGCTGCCCCCTTTTTTCCCCTCTTTTCCTGGACTACCCTCCTGTTTGGGTCCCTCTCTTTAGCTTCATGATGCCAGGTATTCAAGCCTTTCTCAGACTTGGCCCCTTTTGGGGGAAATTAGTCTCTGGCTGGTTTCCCACATCTTGCATTGCTTTTCCTTGGCTGAGTGTTCCAGGTCTACTGCATCATTCTCATATATAGCAATGACTGGGCATGAATTTGGGGTACTGATACCACATGGTATATAGACCTTAAAATATGTGTAGTGTGAACTGTGTTCTCCAATGGGTGGGGCATACAGCCTGTCATAAAACTAAATGGCTGTACACCATTAAACTTACAAATTGTACGCCCCACCTGTGGCACATGGCATGCATGCCTTTAAATGTCTGTAAAATGTACCCTTACGGTTGAGTACGAGACAAAAATGTATATTTCTTCTTGGTGGAGAAGGTTAAGCCTGGTACACACAATCGTATTTCCATCAGACAAATCCGTGGAATTGTGTGCGAAGGGTGTTGGCCGTGAACTTGGTATGCATACAGACGGCAGAACTTTCCCAGCCAACATACACAAAGCTACATGGTTTTCAGCGCTTTAGCGCCACCCTTCGGGGAACTTCTGTTAATGTTGTTTTATGGTTAGCATTGGTTCGGCGCATGCGTGTTTTTGTACTTTTTTGGATTTTTGCTTTCGATGGACTTGTGTGCACGCAATCAGATAATGCGACGGCACACATTTGTTGTCGGAAGCATGCTATAAAACATTTGTTGTCGGAATTTCCGACAACAATTGTCCGATGGAGCGTACAAATGGTCATATTTTTTCTACAAAACCCTACTATAACACATTTGTTGTCGGAAAATCCGATCGGGTGTACGGCGCTTTAGACTGTCTCCCAGGTTTTTATTACGATCAATGTCCCAGTTAGGAAGATTTATCCTTACATTCTGTGTGGTTAGCACACAGTGACGCAAGTTATAGCACAAAGCAGTTGGATTAGAATCTCTGTAAAGCTTTCTGTTCCCAGATGAATATAATCCCACTTATCTCTGGCATGGTCAATGAAGTGAGGTCCGGTGCAGTAATTGGCACACAATAATAACTTGGTGCATGTTTTAACCCTTTCTGCTCTGGAACTTTTGGGTGGCATTTCACTTTAAGTACAGTTAAAATCTTAGTACTCATTTGCACTAATCCTACAACTGTATAAACCATAAAGCAGTTTAGCAAATTTCACAAACACTTTTTCAGCCTCATGTACTTTGTTGCAGTCTGTCAGGTGCCAGCATTTAACCCAGAGGAGTCCAATTACTAAGTGACTGTGCCAGGATGCTGGAAGTCTGCCCCACTTGCCCACATGTATGTGTTGTGGTTTGGGGGTATATGACTTGTTCAGTAACTCCACCTTTGTCAAGCAGCTGTTGGTACAGAGTAGCTGTCTGCTTCTGTGTGTCAGACAGACTGGTGCTTGGGCTGCCCACTTCCTTTAAACTCTGGTGGGATTTTCTGCCAGGGCTTTGTCTGGATGTGGACTGATTCATGCATGAAACCCTCTGTGTGTGTGTCTGAGAGATAAAGCACTTCTAATAAGTTGCAGGTGGTGGTAGGTGAGCAGTGTCTGTCCTTTCCCACTGGGTACTTGGCACGGTCCTTGTTCTGGATTTGCTGTCTGTTCTCATGATAAACGTGAACGTTTTGTCGTGTAGTATATATGCATCATCTGAAACATGAAGCTCCTGTGTGCAGACATTTTTATAACTAGGTTTGTTGCTTTGTAAATGTAGGGTGCATTTTCCACGGGGGTGATTTTATTTCCTTGTAAAATAGAATTGTATATTACAGAATTTGCCCCACATACTCGGTTTTAAAGGAAAATTCAGTAATGAGAGAATTTTGTTTTGAATTTAGAAAGGATTTATTGTTGTTGCAAAAAATAAATACAACAGAATTTCCAAAGTATTTCCTTAGTTTTAAAAACCCAAACAGTACTTGACTCTCAGATTCATAAAACAGGAGCTGTAAAATGTGTGCAGACCGTGTTCTCCTCTGGCAGACAGTATCTGCCCGTTATGATGCCCGTACTTTTTGCCCTAAAAACAGATTAAAATGCATCTTGCCTGTCAAAGGATTTGTATTCCTGTCTTAGTTCTGAGATTACAGTGGAGGTTGCAAGAGCCCAGACAAATTCAGGTACTACCTCTGCTTACATTTAAAAAACAATAAAAAATAAAATGCGTTTTTAATGATTAAAGAGCTTTTTATTAATATATTTTTCTGGCCATTCTAAAACAGTAATTTTTTTTTTTTAAGTAAAGTTTTTACTAAACCCAGGACAATGCATTCACTATATCTTGTTTCCCACAGTACACCGAACATGGACATTTTAGTAAATATAAACAGCTAAATACCTTTTCTCATCAGCAGTATATAGTATACTTACAAAAATGTGGTCTGTTGCCACTGGTGATGCACTCTTATCTAGAGGTCGACCGATATATCGGCAGGCCGATATATCGGCCAATATTTGGCCGTTTTGGAGAAATCGGCATCGGCCGATTTTTTTTCCAAATTAGGCCGATTTTTTTTTTTTTTTTTTTTTCGGCTCCGGAGCTAGGACGAGGCCACGGCCTTTCCTGATGCTGTGACCGCGGCGGCAATCCGCGGATTGCCGCCGCGGTCACAGCATCAGGAAAGGCCGCGGCTTCGGCCTAGCTCCGGAGCCGCGGCCATCTTGGTACACCCTGCGCGGCAGCCAACCAGCGGGCCTGTAACAGCCTATCGGCGGCGGCCGCTGCCGACATCCTCCACTCTGGGAAAAAAAAACGTCCCCTGACATGCTGCGCTCCCTGCCTCTGCCTACAAACCCCAGAATGCAGCGCGGGCCGGCAGTTACCGGCCCGCGCTGCATTCTGGGATTTGTAGGCAGAGGGGACAGCATGTCAGGGGACGTTTTTTTCCCCCAGAGTGGAGGATGTCGGCAGCGGCCGCCGCCGATAGGCTGTTACAGGCCCGCTCTGCCTTCTGGGGATTGTAGGCAGAGGCGGGGCAGCACGTCGGGGCCAGGGACATTAAAAAACTTTCTTGTGCTGGGACTGGGAGATGGAATGGAGCCTGGAGAGCTCCGCTGGTGGCAGTGAATGACATTGGGCTGTACTGGTGGGCACTGATGAGGTAATGCACTGATGACTTGGTAATGCACTGATGACATGGTAATGCACTGATTGGCACTGATGAGCGCTGGTGGGCACTGATGAGGAGATGCACTGGTGGGCACTGATGAGGAGATGCACTGGTGGGCACTGATGAGCACTGATGAGGAGATGCACTGGTGGGCACTGATGAGGTGAAGCGCTGGTGGGCACTGATTAGGTGATGCACTGGTGGGCACTGATGAGGTGATGCGCTGGTGAGATGCACTGGTGGGCACTGATGAGGTGATGCACTGATGAGGTGATGCACTGATGAGGTGATGCGCTGGTGAGATGCGCTGGTGGGCACTGATGAGGTGATGCACTGGTGGGCACTGATGGGATGCACTGGTGGGCACTGATGAGGTGGCACTGATGAGGTGGCACTGGTGGGCACTGATAGGCTGCACTGATGGGCTGCACTGATGTGGCACTGACAGGCTGCACTCCACCCTAAACAATTATCTCCTCTCCACCCTAGGTTTTTTGGAGATGAGGGGAAAAAAAATAAAAAAATATCGGCCTAAAATATCGGCCGCAAAAATCGGCAACACATATCGGCCATCGGCCGCCCCAATTTCCAAATATCGGCATCGGCCAGAGAAAAACCCATATCGGTCTACCTCTACTCTTATCCCTAATAACCATACATATAGAAGCTCAAGGTTTTGCCCTGGGACTTGAAAGGAGGTGTAACTTGTTTGGCCACTGAGTGAGTACAAGGTAAACGCAAGCTTAATTGCTATGGCAAATTCCCAGTTGGTAAGGGTTTAGAACGTCTGGCCAGGGAGCTGTAGGACCAGGACCCAAGGGGGAGGTGGATGCAGCATGTGGGGAATAAAAAATGTGTCCATCCATGTTATGTCTTCCAGAGTAATTACTATAAATAAAAAAAAAAGCGTCTAATCATTTTTGTATAACAAAATACCAGCGTGACATAACTGGGATAAAGACAAAAAAACAAATAGCTTTGGGAGTGCGAGGAAAGTTGAGCCTGAGTACAGGAAAATACAAAACAAAAAGCAATGCAAAAAAAGTGTAAAGAGAGATCGATGTGATTTAAAAAAAAAAAAAAAAAATCCTTCATGTGAGAGAGAAAACCTAAATACATTTATCAAATATGTTTACCTTGTACTCAGTAGCCATATGTGTTACACCTCATTTAAATTCTCAGAGCAAAACTTTGTGTATATATTTTTCCAGTCTCGTGACTTGTATTAGCAGAGGGCACCAGACTAAGTGAAGCAATAAAAACGGTGGTTTAATAAAAGGAAAACGGTTGACAACTCACAAGACCAAGGGTAATATAGGCTCAACAAGTGTATGGTAGTCAGCATCGATGTCTCTCCAAGCAGTCCCAGTGTCGTGGCAGCCTCGAGCACTGGCTGTATTGCTAGATGGAAACAGGAATCGGCCTATCGCCGTCGTAACCAATGTGGTACGCACATCTAGAGAGAAAAAAATGTCACCCATTCTTTGCAAAATAGCTCAAGCTCTGTCAGATTGGCCGAAGAGCATCTGTGAAACAGCAATTTTCAAGTCTTGCCACAGATTCTCAATTGGATTTAGGTCTGGACTTTGGGCCATTCTAACCCATTAATATGCTTTGGTCTAAACCATTCCATTGTAGCTCTGGCTGTATGTTTAGGGTCGTTGTCCTGCTGGAAGGTGAACCTCCTCCAGTCTTTTGCAGACAATAATAGGTTTTCTTCTAAGATTGCCCTGTATTTGGCTCCATCCATCTTCCCATTAACTCTGACCGGCTTCCCTGAAAAAAACAGTGTAATCTGGTAAAGCATGTCAGTTGACATCAAGACAGTGGCGCCCAATACGTCACGGATGACGCACCACGTCACGCCCGCCCATGTGCAATTGACAAGTTGAAGCCAGCAGTAACTACCTCGGCTGAGGTAACTCGACGACTCTTCAGCATCATAGCATGAACGGCGGCTATTTACTGAAGCTCGACGGACCTTGTACGGCAACGGAGCATACCGGATGATACCATACAGTTTCTCTATATCCAAAGTACACCTTTTGGAAATCTGACACATATGTCCGAATTCTGATATTACTGCCTCCAATACGGTCGGGCGAGCGGACCATCCATCCTTTATTACTTTCATTGACTCTGTTTACCTCAGCCTGTAATAGCCTGCTTTGAATTGAAGTGACTATTTACTGCTACATAACAGTGGAACTCCCTCTGAGTTTACTATGCATTCTTTGGACTATTGTATATCTGGGTCTCTGGAATGATAATTTACTGTGGATATATGGCACCTTTTTTTTATATCCGACTAAAATACCAGTTTACAATTTAGTCAATCCACTACAGAGAAATATATTATCTCATGGGATCCCAAATAAGTGTCATCCAATCACCTCTTATCCGATTATCCCCCAGCTTGGGGTTCATCTATTGATTTAAAGTGACAGGATGGACATATTTTCTTTATGGTGTTAGTCACCGGGACTTGTAGTCTAGTCCAGTGTCAGAATTTGAACTTTAATTTGTAATCTGTTTGGGTAACCTGTGTATGTGTGTTGTAAGCGTGACGCAGCTGCTCTTAAACAGGCAACAGTGTCTTATATTAATATAATCCTGGTGTTGGTGATGGGTACCTAGTATTGGCATTTTTGTACTTTTTTATATTGTGCAATAAAATTATACCCTTTTTTATTAAGCAGCTTGGACCGCCCGTGACTCCCTTTTCAGGAGGTCTTTCCCCCCTGTACCACTTGTTTATGACCAGCTTCCCTGTCCCTGCTGAAGAAAAGCACTCTCACAACATGAGGCTGCCACCACCATGTTTCACAGTGGGGATGGTGTGTTCAGGTTGATATCCAGTGTTTAGTTTTCCATCACACATAGCGTTTTGCTTTTAGGCCAAAAAGTTACATTTTGGTCTCATCTGACCAGAGCATCTTCTTCCACATGTTTTATGTGTTCCCCACACACAAACGGTAAATGGGACTTCTTATGGCTTTCTGTCAACAATGGCTTTCTTCTTGCCACACTTCCATAAAGGCCAGATTTGTGGCATGCATGACTAATAGTTGTCCTGTGGACGGATTCTCCCACCTGAGCTGTGGATCTCTGCAGCTCCTCCAGAGGTCCCTTGGCTGCTTCTCTAATTAATGCTCTCCTTGACCGGCCTGTCAGTTTAGGTGGATGGCCATGTCTTGGTAGGTTTGCAGTTGGGCCATACTCTTTTTCCATTTTCGGATGATGGATTGAACAGTGCTCCTTGAGATGTTCAAAGCTTGGGATATGTTTAACCTAACCTTGCTTTAAACTTCACAACCTGAGCTGTCTGGTGTGTCCCTTTGCCTTCATGATGCTGTTTGTTTACTGAAGTTCTCTAACAAACCTCTGAGGGCTTCACAGAACTGTATTTATACTGAGATTAAGTTACACACAGATGAACTTTATTTACTATTTAGGTGACGTCTGAAGGCAATTGGTTCCACTAGATTTTAGTTGCGGGTATCGGAATAAAGGGGCTGAATATAAATGCATGCCACACTTTTCACAAATTATTTGTAAAAAAAAAAAAAAAAATTAATACAGTCTATCGTTTCCTTCCACTTCACAATTATGTGCCACTTTGTGTTGGCTTATCACAAATCCCAATAAAATACGTTTACGCTTTTGATTGTAATATGACAAAATGTGGAAAATTTTAAGGGGTGTGAATATTTTTTTCAAGGCACTGTATTTAGGAATCCATACAGAGGAGTTCCGGCAGACGTAAAGGAAAAGTGCGAGAAAAAGTGATATTTATTTTTCTAATTGGTAATAGTGAGAAACTTTTCCAAGCATTCAGTCTATTTTGTTTTAGCGCTGTGTTTTTTTTTTTTTTTTTTTACTGTTAAAAACAGACCCTTACATCTGTTTTTTACGTTCTATTGTTAATTCCATCTTTAATTCATGTTCCAAACATTAATTTCTTACTCTTTACATCCTACTGACTTGTGCCTGTAGGTGTGGTTATCCTCTGTATTTCCTCTCTAGTATGGCAGCAGGTTCTCACCTGTAGCTCCCCCATATGGTTGCTCAGTGTATTACACATTAGGCAAGTCTGGTCAGCACCATTCGTTCTTTTCCTTCCATTGTCTGTTGTATCATTTCCTTTGCTCTAGAGCTGAGAGCAGTGCTGCCTTGTACCTTCAGCAGACTCATTGGCAAGAGGACGTGTTTATCCCTTTTCCTGGAGATTATCTATGCAAGCGTTCTCTGACAGTTACAATAACAAGGGCAGTGTGTTGTGTTTCCCAGAGAAAGGGCCCTCTCTGCTGAAAGATGTATAGCACTAATTAGAAATACATAGCATCCGGCCACATGGCAGCTTTCTCCTCACCGCCCGCTTCCTGCTTTCAGACAACGTTGACGGCAGTTTATGTTTTCCATGAGTGTAATGTTCTCTGAGAAACCAGAGAACGTGTCTCAGATTGGTGAGAAGAGTTGATAATTTATTAACTTCCTCTACCTCAGGTAGATTTAATACCTGTAAAAATAAAGAAATAAAAATCCAAAGGTTGTGGGAATCGTCCAAAAAGACTCCACTTTGACAATGTCCATATATGTTCCTGGCACTAAAAGGATAATCCCTGCTGTATTGTGATCATACAAATGTCTTATTTCACATTGTTAGAGACAATACCGTCAAAGTAAAAAATAAAAACTTCCTTATAGGCCATGTCTGCTCTCTTTAAAAAAAAAATGCAATTGTCAGTATGGCCAAAGCTATTTAGGCTATACTTCTCTCGTAGACCCGTTTTCAACCAACATCGGGCTAAAGCCTGCTATCGGCTGACTTCAAAGGTGTAGAGAGAAGTGATCATTGTACCTACGGTAAATACTTTTGATGTGCAAAAATCTGTTTCTAGAGCCAAGCCAGCTAGCCAATAACCAACTTTAAAATTTATATTACACGTTTAATAAAATCTTTGTCTTATTCACTTACTCCCTGTCATGCACAAGTTACAGCTAAATGTGTGACGGTGAAAGATCCTTAAAGTAGATCTACTGTAAGCTCAATCACTTAATTCTCTTATTGGCTTTAACACGTGTGATTTGAAAGGTGATTTTCAGTAGGTTTAAATATGCAGCTTTCATTAAAATACCTGCGTAATCTGCAATTCAGGTCCTTGATAAGACACTTCTGTTTTACTTCTACAATTCTGTCCCTGACTCCTAGTTGTGCTCAAACATTGTCATGTTGTAACATGGGATTCTGATGGATACTACAGCTTAATTCACACTGGCATGTCAAATTTTTCTAAACGCTATTGCATGTTATTTTTCACTGGTGCCAATCACACTGAGCATTTATCTGCATTTATGCGCAGTTAAATTGTGTTTTACAGAAAATCTAATTATTTGTGTCCAGGATCAGATTGGAAATGCTGAATGTGCTTAATCATGGCTTAACCTGCTTTAATGCAGGAATATCAAAATGCAGAAAAGTGATCTGGATCACTTCTCCCTTTTAGAAAAGCTAAGTGTCGGTCTGAATGAGGCCTACAAATGTCTTTACACAGGCGTGATCTACTTTTCTCACCACCTGGAAATCTGCACTGAGAAATGTCATGCAGCCATTCTTAAAGTGCATGTAGACATGCAGAGCAGTGTTAATTCTTTGACTAAAACCGACTGTAACATTTTAGTCTACTAAAATATGACTAAAACAATTGAGATGACTAAAATACGACTAAAATGGCATTTTAGTCAAAAGACTAAGACTAAAACTAAATAGAAATTTGATGTCAAAATTAACACTGGTCTGTATGGCATGTTCATACCTCAATAGCATATTCTATTTTTCACTCCAGCAGTATATAATGAGTTTGAAAATTGTAGAGAAATGCTTAAATAATGCATTAAAATTTAACTACACACATTCAATTTTAGATGACCAATATGTACAACATTTTAGTCGACTAAAGCGTCCCGGAGTTTGTCGCCTAAATACGACTTAAACTAAAACAATTGCGGAAGACTAAAATGGGCCTAAAACTAAAATGCCATTTTAGTCCCAAGACTAAAACTAAATCGAAATTTGCTGCCAAAATTAACACTGATGCCATAGCTGCTAGTGATGAGCAGCAGTGAAATAGAAATGTGACAAGTGTTTTAATAAAGAAAAATAAAGTGTTTTAGTACTGTAGCAAACTAAATGTCAACCCACTAGGTCATTTGCTTACCTACCTTTTGCTCATCTTCACTGTGTCGCCCCACTTAGAACTGCTCAGCCTCCTCTTTAAAAATGACCTGTTTATACTACAGGAGCCCATTTTATTCCCGTGGGAAACCTCCACTTTGTGAATACTTGAAACCTCCATGAGTACAGCTTTAACATAAAAAGGAATAGGACCACATTGTGCATATGCTTTTTTTGCACGAGATGGGCTTTGTGGCCCCGAGCAGAGACTGCACAGTCACCGTGATCAGGACTAAAGTTAAATAAAATGCTTAGTGGGCAGCACCCAGGGGTGAGTTCAACTTTACCTTTGTACAGTTGATACACTAATATAAAGTTGTCCTTTTTAAGGTGGAAAATCCTCCATGATTGAGATTGTAAGCTCTAACAATCAGGGCCCTCTGATGCCTCCTGTATTGAATTGTTTTGTAACTGTACTGTCTGCCCTTGCTCTGTAAAATGCTGCATAAACTGTTGGTGCTTTATAAATCCTGTATAAAATTTTAAATAATAAAAATGTAGGGGCTGCCTTTGCTGGCCTCATTCTCAAAATTTGCCTGGCTGGTAAAATTACTTCAGTAATAAATCATAGTCAAAAGTCCTTATTTACATCCATGTTCTGTTTCAGTGACTCAGAATTACCAATTGCCAAGAAAGGCAACAAAACAACCAGTTAAGCTAGCATTTTCTGAAGCACAAGTCAGTGGTGGCAACCTAAATGTTTCCCATTTGACAGAAATCGCTTTGAAACTGCTTTGAAGTTTTGGTGTTCCTGAAGGCAAAACTGTAGGGTAGGCTCCATGTTGTGCCAGAGCTTACATTGCAGAGTTAAACAAATCCTCTTCAAAGTGCATCTGGAGCTTGTGGAAGATCCTGTGCAAATATGGAATTTTTGAAAGTTGGTATTTACGTAGGCTTAGACAATCCCCCCCGGATGACTTTTCTCAGGCCTGGCAATTGGTTGCTCAGGTACTCTTCACTAGTATATAGGTATTGACTAATTGCCCATATACAGAGAGCAGGTAAGTATGACCTAGAGCTGCACAATTCTGGGAAAAATGAGAATCGCATTTTTTTTTACTTAGAATAAAGATCACAATTCTCGTGTGTTTTTTTTTTTATTTATTTTTTACATTTTATTTTTTTCTTCTTGGGCCCCTTTCACGCCTGTTTGTGGACGAAAAGGGGACATTGGTCCCTATGAGATTGCGGGTGTCAGCGGATGAACATCCGGTGACACCTGATCTCGTCCGCCTCCGCAAAGATCTGATTTTGCAGACGGAAGAAAACACTATTTGTCCTTCCGTCTGCGGATCGGATGAACACGGGCATACGGTCCGTGTTCATCCGATCCCCCCCATAGGGGAGAGTGGAAGAAAAGACAGGGCGGTCCCTGCACAGTGTGCGGGGACCGCCCTGTCATCCGCTGGCTCAGCGGGGATCAACGGAGCGATCCCCTCTGAGCATACGGAGGCGGATCATTACTGATCCGCCCCGTGTGAAAGGGGCCTTAATTGGAAGCATTTTTATTTATAAAAGGTGCATAAACAAAATCGCAGTGTTGCCGGAGCAGCTGCTACAGTTGGAGGCAAAGAACAAAAATAGTTGAATCTTGTTAGAGAGTTTGTCAAACATATTATTGAATATGTTGGTGTAGTTAAAGTATATGCAGTATACCTAGTTATAGGTTTTCTCCGTAACAGAGCATGTCAAACAAACACAAACAAAGCACAAAAACCCCAGAAAGAACTAAGATTGGCTGATTATAGCAGTTATAATTGCCTCAAGTCATTTGTTGATGTGGAATTTTATGTCTTCATACAGGTGTCCAGCGTGTGTGTGCGTGTGTGTATATATGTATGTATGTGTGTGTATATATGTATGTATGTGTGTGTGTATATATGTATGTATGTGTGTGTATATATGTATGTATGTATGTGTGTATGTGTATATGTGTGTGTGTATATATATATATATATATATATATTTGCTTGTGTTGTTCAATAGGGTTATAACACAGGTGATAAAGGGGAGTGGTGACAGTGGTTATAGTAGGTTTTGAAGGGGTAGGTGGTTTCCTTAGTGGTCATTATATGGAGAGGGAAGGAGGATAGATTTTCGGCCGTGTTCTAAATTATTTTCCTGTTGGCCCTTTTTGTGAGTGATTAAGCCGTTTGGTATATTCATCAGTAGTGATAAAATGTTGCCAGCAGGACCATATATTCCTTAATTTGGAAGGGGTAACATTTGCTTGATGTTCTTGTGTTTTTTTTATTTTCATTAAAGTGCAGTTTTTCCCAAAAAATTGTGTTTGCAAAAGCGCTGAACAAATACAGTGCGACATAAAATATTGCAACAACCGCCATTTTATTCTCTACGGTCTCTGCTAAAAAAAAATACTGATTTTAATTTATAAGCAACAAGTGTCAGAAAAAGGTCTAGTATTTAAGTGGTTAAACTGACTTCATTTACAGATTGAAGTTCATCCCTTTTGATCTAAAGAACTAAATTATCACAATTTTTGTTACAATTTTTCTCTAGCTCCGACTGAGCTAAACTTGGCTGGCTGCCTGGCTTTTTTTTTTTTTTTGTCAGCTGTGAGCAGAGAACTCTCTGCACTGAATCGGGAAAATGCTGTGTTAAGATCGCAAGGGGGTAGAAATCACAATCTTTAACGAGTAATCGTGCAGCTCTAGTATGACATGTTTGTTATTTTTATACAAAAAAAAGACTTTAGTATCACTTTAAGTTACATTAAGGCTGAGACCTTCATGCACCAGATATCACGGCAAAAGCTCATGCAAAGCTTCCAAACCGCTAAGGCACATTTTGGACTTGTCCATCCCTTCCAACAGCCTTTGGCTTGTTTCTCCCTTTAAAAAAAAAAAAAGCCTTTTATTTAAGTGTTTCATAAATCAGATGCCCCCCCCCCCCATTATAGTACCCTGTGCTTCTTTGGGATCTTGATCTGGTCCCCTCTGCCTGATAGAAACTACCCTTTGAACACATTAGGAGACTCCCCTTGGGTGATCTCTCCTGCAAAGTTGCTGCTTTAGTGGCTAGCACATTTGTCAGCTGTGTTAGTTAGTGGCCCTCACCTATAAGGAGCCCTTCCTGATCTTTCACAGGGACAAGGTGGTCTTATACCCAAAGGTGATATCAGCCTTCCACATTAAAGTGGAACTTTACCCAACACAACTTGATAAACAATATCCTTTAGCAAGGAACATACATTCCACATTTACCACCTTGATGCTGGGCCCCTTCACCCCCTTCCTGCTCAGGCCAATTTTTAGCTTTCAGCGCTGTCGTTCTTTGCGGTCATGCAATGCTGTACCCCAGGGGTGGCCAACCAGTGGCCCGCGGAGCCCTCTGATGTGGCCCGCCACCTCCTTCTCTGGAATGGAGGGTTGGCAAGCCCAGATCGCAGGTTTGCTGACCGGCTATACCACATCATCAGTGTTGTGAATGAAGCTGGTGGTAGAGGAAGAAAGCAGCAGCAGAGCCCCATAAGCCGATTCTTCCTCTACAGCGCCGGCTTTTGCCACAGGTGGAGTCTATGGCAAAGTTCAGCTAACCCGCAGGATAGACACAGGTTCACTATGCTGCACCCAAAGTGTGAAAGCAGTCTTAGGCCCTTTTTACACGATCGGCCCGACCAAATGGGACCCTTAATTCACCTATATAGAGAGACAGATGTCTGTTTACGCTCACCTACCTCCAATCTGAAAACCAGAAGAGAATTCATACCCTTTCATCTGGGTGGATAGGAGGGCCTATAGAGTAGCCGTGACCTGACATGCGCCCGCTCCGCTCATTGTGGCCCTCAACTGGTTACCAAGTTGCTTAAGTTGCCCTCCCTCTTCAACAGGTTGGGCACCCCTGCTGTACCCCGACAACATTTTTGTAATTTTTTACAGTTAATTTTTTTGCTAAATAAATAGAAAAAATATTTGTGTTACAAAATGTTATGCTGATGTGCTCTGAAGAGGCTGCACTGTTTAGCAGAACTGATAGGTGGCTCTTATGGGCAGGCTTTAATGTGCACTGAAAGGCATCAATGATGAGTACTGATTGGCATCACTGGTGGGCACTGGCAGGCATTGCTGATAGGGCTGCACTAAAGATCAATGCATTATCAGTGCAGACCCACACCCCCTACCGGTCAGGAGAGC